>NC_140176.1:50493205-51220705 GCF_963971535.1 Notolepis coatsorum | reverse complement strand
TGCGCGTGTGTGCGTGCATGCCTGTGTGTGTGTGTGTGTGTGTGTGTGTGTGTGTGTGTGTGTGTGTGTGTGTGTGTGTGTGTGTGTGTGTGTGTGTGTGTGTGTGTGTGTGTGTGTGTGTGTGTGTGTGTGTGTGTGTGACAGTAGGGACACAAGACTAACAAAGTGGAACTAATAAAGACAACATAGGCACCGAATAAATCAAACATAAATGACAGCAAATAATGTTAATCAGGTGAGTGAGCTGATGCCAGATCTGCCAGATCTGGATCAGCCCACCGGTTGGCAATGTTGTAGTATGAAGGGGTGTATGGAAGGGGAGTTGAGAAGGTGTGTGTGAGTATGGACTATCTCTGTATGTACACACGGTGCTCAACATAATTGACGTCACAGTAATCTTTCCTAAGAAATACACACACTCACACACCCATTCAAGATAGAACTCTCAACCATCTTATATCATGTGAAGCCAGCTGTAGAAGAAATATTCTGTCAGGAGGACATCTGATCTAATGCAGGGACTGTTGCATCATGTGGTACAGAGTAGCTCTAGCAACAGGACAATATACAGGCTTATCTGAAGCAGCATCGCTGCACTACTGTATGTAATGTAGAGAGTCATCTCAACAATACCTGGACATCATCATGTTGGAGTCTTCTAGTCTGCTTTAGGCCTTATCCAACAGGAACTGAGTCTGCCCCCCATCAAATAGGAAGTCTGCCTGTCTCTGTGGTGTGTGTGCGTGTGTGTGTGTGTGTGTGTGTGTGTGTGTGTGTGTGTGTGTGTGTGTGTGTGTGTGTGTGTGTGTGTGTGTGTGTGTGTGTGTGACAGTAGGGACACAAGACTAACAAAGTGGAACTAATAAAGACAACATAGGCACCGAATAAATCAAACATAAATGACAGCAAATAATGTTAATCAGGTGAGTGAGCTGATGCCAGATCTGCCAGATCTGCCAGATCTGGATCAGCCCACCGGTTGGCAATGTTGTAGTATGAAGGGGTGTATGGAAGGGGAGTTGAGAAGGTGTGTGTGAGTATGGACTATCTCTGTATGTACACACGGTGCTCAACATAATTGACGTCACAGTAATCTTTCCTAAGAAATACACACACTCACACACCCATTCAAGATAGAACTCTCAACCATCTTATATCATGTGAAGCCAGCTGTAGAAGAAATATTCTGTCAGGAGGACATCTGATCTAATGCAGGGACTGTTGCATCATGTGGTACAGAGTAGCTCTAGCAACAGGACAATATACAGGCTTATCTGAAGCAGCATCGCTGCACTATGTAATGTAGAGAGTCATCTCAACAATACCTGGACATCATCATGTTGGAGTCTTCTAGTCTGCTTTAGGCCTTATCCAACAGGAACTGAGTCTGCCCCCCATCAAATAGGAAGTCTGCCTGTCTCTGTGACGTGTGTGCGCGTGTGTGTGTGTGTGTGTGTGTGTGTGTGTGTGTGTGTTATGAACGTGTGTGTGCATTGTGTGTGTCTGCGTTTGTGTGTCTGCGTGTGTGTATGTGCGTGTGTGTGTACGTGTGTGTGTATGTATACGCACGCTTGTGTGTGTGTGTATACGCACGCTTGTGTGTGTGTGTGTGTGTGTGTGTGTGTGTGTGTGTGTGTGTGTGTGTGTGTGCATGCAGTTCTTGTCCAGCTAAAATTACCTTTGAGATCATTAACACTTTCAGTGCCCAGCAGGGGGCTCACATTTAGTGCTTGAATGCCCACCATCCACTGCAATGTTAGCATTAATATCACCTAATCTATGTTTTAAATTATGGCTATGTGTCTAATCTGCCCGTCGCATTATCAATGACTCATTTCCAGTCAACATTGTCGAAGCGGATTGTTTTTTTATCGGTTCATTTCCGTTTTATAGCATTTTGAAAAGCCCTAGTTTTCACGGAAAAATAAAAGATTCCATGACAATCGCCCTGTACTGTAATATTCTAGAACGTTGTCATTTTTCGGCATATTTATGAATAGTTTTCAAATAAACGCTAGATTATCGATAGTATATGTGTACGTGTGCACGCTGGTGCCGCGCGCTGAAAATCGATTCTCTCAGTTCCTGATCGATCTTACAGTCAAACAGCCATATCACATTATAGGGGAAAAGCTTATATCTCCGTGAAAACGGGTCTGATTATCCTAAGACTGGTAAAATAGATTCCTTACCTGAGATCAGATGGTATCCAAATGGATTATTCCAATTCCTGATCGCCATTCCAAAAATCTATCCTTTTATTGATCCCACGCGTATACTGTAAAACACATATCCCACGCTGTGCTGAGGGTCCAGAATGAATCTGATCAGCTCCGGTTACATGCGTGAGAAGTAAAATGTGGATTCCGGAGTTTTTTTTTCTCATCCATTTTCATCGAGTCCAATCCAAAATGGTGCATTACCATCTGGGAGACGATAGGGGGCGCTTTTTTCACATCTGAGCGCCTGGCGGGGCAGGATTACCAACGGTAGACTCGGTTGATGAAATATGAATTCAGATCGCTAATAAAAATTAAAAAAAAATCTCGTGATGGGCATTCAACCCGCGGGCTGATAACCCGAGAAATCTCGTGATGGGCATTCAATGTGTTAATGATTGGCTCCTTTATGACACCATAATATTTCATGTGAATGTGCTTTAATAAAACTATCCCTTTCATCGCTTATAAAATGATGCAATTTCAAGGCCTCCTCTTGGCACATATACTATAATCTCAAGTGCATAAAAGTGAATGTGTAAATCTGATGTTTAATTTTCACCACAGACACATTATGCATCTTTTGGACAATTTTCAGCCTCCTTGAATCTGTAGAACATGTTTGTTAAGTGTTTTGCAAATAAACTAGTATAAATCTAAACTAGTCTAAATCTAAACTAGTCTAAATCTAAACTAGTCTAAATCTAAACTACTGTAGTCTAAATCTAAACTAGTCTAAATCTTAATTGTAATTATTTATTGAGCATCTCTTTCTTCTCTTGTATTGAACACAGTGTTTTTGGTCGGTGTAGCAACATATCAAATATTAAATGAATTATTCCCTTCCCTGCCTGGCTACCCCCCAAACCCAAAAGTAAAGACATTTTACAAACTGGGCAGTACATTAGGTAGGCAGTGTTCCTGGCTCCAAAAACTACAGCTAACTGATTAGTTAAAGCTTATTTATTAATGTAATTCAGATTTGACATTAATTTAAAGGGGACAGGCATTGCTATTTCTTTCACTATTTGGGCAACTTTACACAATTTCTGTGAGTCTATGGAACACATCTGTAAAGTTTTTTTTCCAAAAAATTCATTGTTTTCTATTTCTAATCAATTTCTCTAAAGCAGCATTTTTCCACTTCAAGATTTCAAGCAGTTTTTGGGCTGGGCTCCGCCCATAAGCGCTTTGAGTGACAGTCACCCACAGTCTGTGACTGGCAGACAGAGAGAGAGATAGAAAGATTGAGGGGGATACTAATTAATTTCGCCACGGGGGGCATAATCCCACAGGACAATGCATTGGTAACTTGTTTCAAATGACAATATATACCCCTGTGAATATTATTGCACGGATCGGAATATGGGCGTGCGCGTGGGAGCATGCGCAAAGATATTTTGACAGTGATATGCGAGTGCTCCCGACTGCGGGGGAGAAGAACCATCCCCGCGCGCACACACATTTACACACACTCCTGCACGCGGTCCCTCTCTCTCTATCTCTCTCTCTCCCTCTCTCTATCTCTCTCTCTCCCTCTCTCGCTCGCTCGTTCTCTGCTGTCTGTCGGCACCCTCTGTTTGAGGAAGTAATTTCACTCGCTCTGTTGTTGAGCGAATTGTTGATTGTGGGCGGTGACTACAACCACAGAGCCGGCATTGGCTCCAACCACAGAGCCAATCAGATCACAATCAGCTCAATCAGCTCCTTGCTACGTCGCATTGCGAGTCAAATCAGAATGACCTAATTCACTGGGGGAGGAGATTGTCTCAACTGAATTAGAGCAAGCCGCCAAAATGGTAATTAGAGACACAGATCCATTGCTATAAAACAATGCTAAACACTGGAAAAGGTCATTATATATTTATGACAAAGGGCACTCATTCTGAACAGCTTGTTTAGGCTTGTTAACCCTGGCCAAACGGCAAGGAGTAACTATGTTATTTTCCCCCAACATCTAAAAAACATTTCAGACTGCCACATCCATACAAAGACTAGGCAAATCCTCTTTCCCATGATATGTCCCCAATAGTCCTCTCATGTGTGTCATATTTCCGGATGCTCGCATCTCTCCAGAATCTCCTGTAGCTATAGGAAAGTGAATGGACTATTAATAGATGGCTCCTAGCATCGCCTGTGGTAGCTACGTGTCTCTGTTCTAATATCGATTTCTCTCTCTGCTAAAGATGGTGATTTTGAATTTTGAAGCGGCTCGCCAAATCTATCTTAGCATTGCAGATCAGGTCACCCATGAAATTGCAACATCAAAAAATAAAAACTTTACATTCAAGTAGTCCGATAATATCCCCCCAAACCTGACATGTGTGTTATGTGTTTTATTTTGTTTGCAGCTCTGACAGAAGGGCCCATCTCAGGGACCTACAGGCTGAAGCAGTTTCACTTCCACTGGGGAGCCTCAGATGACAGGGGCTCAGAGCACACTGTGGATGGGACCAAATACGCTGCTGAAGTAAGGACCAGCTGAACCATGACATAGACTCCACATTATATATAGGACACTTTCAATACACACACCCCTTTAACCTTTAATTGACCTATATCAAATCCTGCCTCTCTTTTCTTGATCCTCCAATCACAACTGTTGCTTACCTCAAAGAAGAGAGGGCAGAGCCTAAGAGATAGGTCAATTGAGTCAACAGTTATATATATATATAAATTATTGGAGTTAGTTCAAAGACAAAAACAGAAATTATTACTTTTCTCAGAAGCCATAATGTCACAATCACAGAGAAATAATTTTTAACAACATCCAATAGACGAGTATTCCGATTCCAATTGTACTTTTTAAAGTTCACCAGAGTCTTCGGGGACTATTAAGTGGTCATCCAGGATATTGTTTTGTGTTTTTCCTGCAAAAAAATCCCTCATCTCATCATACAGCAGCCTTGAATACAACATAATGGGATGGGTGTCACACAGTATAGGATACAGTATGTATTTGACTTCTGGGTGTTATTTTGTCCAAATATAAATCACCACCCTTCTGTCACAATAAGTGAAAGTACAGATAGGTGCCATTTCAGTGACTTTTTGCATCGTCAGTTTTACTATGGAAGTCAATGTAGAAATCAGACATGGTGAGAGTCACTGCTATAGTGAAATTGCACCAACTTTAAACTTTCAAACCAGTTTCTCGGTTGAAACTGACATTGATGAATGTATCGATGAACTTTTTTTTACTTTAAACTTCAAGCCATGGAGTCAAAACAGCCCAAGCGTGAAACTGCCAAATGGGTCTAATCCGCTACCCAAAGCCAAGAGAATGAACAGTTCGGAAAGACTTCACAGCGTCTGGTAAAAAGGGGGAAATCTTTGCATATTCTGATTACAAATGTTTTTTTTTTTTTTCTGTTTTCTCTCTCTCCCAGCTCCATCTGGTGCATTGGAATACCAAGTACCCAAGCTTTGGCGAGGCTGCTAGCAAGCCTGATGGACTCGCTGTTGTGGGAGTCTTCCTGAAGGTGAGTAGGGCAGTGGTTGAAAACAAGTGGTTGCTGTTGTCATTACCTACTCTATCTTGTGACTGATTATAGCCTAGTGAGTCGATATCTATATGATCCTTCAAATGTTTTAAACAGGTCTATCAAGGCATAATAGCCTACTGTTTGTTATCAATCATGTAAATTGCCTGTTACTGATGTGTGTGTGAATGTTTTCCAGGTTGGCGAGGAGAACGCCAACCTCCAGAAGCTTCTTGATGGCTTCAATGACATCAAGGCCAAAGTACGTTTTTTGAAACCCATTTCTTCTGCAACTGATCCTGATAAAATTATTTGCTTTGAATCAGCCAACCATGCTACTGTTGGTCATTGTTATAAACTCACTGTTGCTTCCTTCTTCTTGTTTTCAGGGCAAGCAGACCACCTTTGTAAATTTTGACCCGACCACGCTGCTCCCAGGCTCCCTCGACTACTGGACGTACGATGGTTCTCTGACCACACCCCCTCTGCTGGAGAGTGTCACCTGGATCGTCTGCAAGGAGCCAATCAGCGTCAGCTCTGACCAGGTACGACGGTTCACGTGACTCTCATTCACCTGTAGTGTTTATAGTTCAACGATAGTAGTAGGGTTTGACTTACAGACATACTGGCCCTGTGCCCGCTGCCTAGAATAGCCTCGTCAGCAAATCCCTCTCCTTCATTACTATCTAAATCAAGGGCTCGATTGTTCGGATTAGCTGCTTAGCTGAAACGTAAAGAAGCCTTGTTAACTTGATGAAACACAATACTGCAGCAGAGAGAGAGAGAGAGAGAGAGAGAGAGAGAGAGAGAGAGAGAGAGAGAGAGAGAGAGAGAGAGAGAGAGAGAGAGAGAGAGAGAGCGAGAGAGAGAGAGAGGGAGAGGGAGACCATTTCTGCTATGGGAATCACCCATATAGAGTAGGTGTCTTTACCAAATTCAGATTATTCAAATCATGGGTGCTTTTTCTCATTTGTCCATCATACTCAAGTTACATTTCTCTTTAGTTATTTCTATACAAATATGCATTGGAATTTAGCTCAGTGGGAATGGCATTATAACTGGTCCATAGGAAATCTTCCCTAAACGTCTATTTTGGTGGAGCCCTTGTGTGGGTGATTCAGTAAATGCAATGCAAGCAAGCATTGTGTGGATGAACTGTATATAGCTATACAGAATGTGCAGTATGCAGGTTGTACTACTGGGCATCGTTTCCTGGAATGTTCTATTTTTACTTGAGTACATACAGTAACATTACACTGTAACCACACTGCTACTCGTATTATATACCTGGTGAAATTAGGCTGTTACTGTACACTCTACCAGTTAGGCCCTGTTAATTACAGTAACTCACTCATTCCAACCCCACCGTGTCTTGCTCTGTAAAGTCTGCTCTTGTGACCGTCACATGTCTTTTGGCCGTGTGAAAATTAACACTACCCAGTCAAATGTTTGTTTATTTCATGCCAGCGAGTCCAGTGTCCCAAGGGTAAACATGGAGGTTTGTGTACATAACCTTTAGACATGGTGCCGCACTCAACCGGTCCTGCGGATGACGAGAACTAATGTACATTCTTGTACATTAAATACAAGTCAAGTCAAGCGGGGGGGGGGGGGGGGTATAGGAATCAAAACATTATGATTTATTAAGCATTTATCACCTGCACGCAATGTATTAGTCATGCCCCCACCCCTCTGACTGGCACAAACTATTTTATGCTTTATGGTACATTCTACAATACTGTTGAGTTGAACTTGTGAACCCATCACCGCACTCATTCACTGGCCAAAGTTAATGGCAAATCCTCTGAAATGGGTCATTTGACGCCACGATCAGTTCTATCTTTGGTCCCAACTTAAGCTTCAGCGCACGGAAGAAAAGAGAAATAAACCACTAAGCTCCATTCCACAAATCAGTGTCCAAAGAGCAAAGGGGAGGGGGGGGGGGGGGGGTGGCAGCTGAGACTCTTGGCTTTAAGCGTTACATCAGCAGTGAGACTGTGTTGAGTGACAAGCACAGAAGGTCAGCGGGAATGATTGACTACATTACCCTCCTATCTCTTCTCCAACAGATGGCCAAGTTCCGCGCTCTGCTCTTCTCTGCCGAGGGCGAGGCAGCCTGCTGCATGGTGGACAACTATCGCCCTCCTCAGCCCCTGAAGGGCCGCGCAGTCCGGGCTTCCTTCCAATAGGACCCTCGCACCCTCTGCGCCTCTTTTACGTCCCCTCCCCTCCCACCCCCCTCTCCCCCACTTAGCAAGACACCCAGTGAGTACAAAGCACAAGTAGAATCTCCGTCCAGTTTTTAAAACGTATGAAATTCCTGCGGGTCCACTCGTTACACTTCCAGGCCGCCTTGCTGCGCGGAGGAGCACTTGAGCCATCAACTTTATTTGTATGTGTGTGTGTGTGTGTCTCCCCTGTGTCTTGATGACCCAGAGATAACCCAACGAAGAAGCCCCCCCCCCCTATCCCCAACACCAACATAATTTATTTCAAGGAGCAAACACTCCACGGTGGAATTGTCGCACATTTAATGTGGATTTTTGCATCTGGTGCCAACGTCTTTAGGGACATCCAACCGACGTGTGTGTGTGTGTGTGTAGGTCTCCCTTTGGTTCCACCGACGGCCGACGAGCAAACAAAGCTCACAGACTCAAACGCACACACAATCTTGTGGTAGACGTACTACACACAGGCCTGTAGTGGCCTGCTTATTGATTTTAGCAGCACCACAAAGGACATACAGTACAGTAGGAGGACTTCCTGCTGCAAGCGCTACTGAGCTCTGTGACGACAACAGCTTCTTCTGTGTCCCGGCCTGATCACCAAACCTATTGTTCCATTTATTTGTCCCTATCTCGTATTTCATATTATGAACAACTCCTTTACATGCAAACAGAATAAGTGTTTTAATTGATTCCCGGATAGCGCTTCGTCACCAAAAGCTCCTCTGTATTTGTCATGTTGTCTTGATGATGATGCCAGAAATGATGAGTTGTGTCACGAACCCCTTTGTGTATTGTTTTATAACACCGATTATATCATTTGCTAATTATGCTTCGGATGCACAGTTGCCTTGCGGGCCATGCCATAGACTCATAGAGGCTGCTACACAGAGCCAAGGAAGAAATCAACCTGCCAACAAGCTTATAGTGTTAGCCAGGTGTCAAAGTTCTACATAGGACATTAATCATGCGAGGTCACCGTTTATTTTGGGACCACAGACAAAAAGAATGATGAAGTTGAACGAAATTCTGTATTTACAGTGAAAGGCTGATTGTATTTCATAATTACATTAAAGAACACCCATTTGCAAATCATTGTTAGGGCCGGCCTGGGAGTATGTCTAGCTCTTCTGCTATTTTTGAAGTGAATTTCTTTTTGTTGAATAAATATATTTTATGACTAATATCCGCCTGTTCCCTCGTCTCTTTGCAATCCTGTTAACTTACCTGTTATATTATCACATACCGTAATAATGTGTTACACTTTGTTGGCCTTACCTCTTCATATCGTATTCTTATTTCTGAGTAGCAATAATGTAATATAGCACAGCATAAATCAGTCATAACATACGGGTGAGAAGTCTGTTCTTTGTTATGCTTGTTTGAGTGTATACTGACGGGTCATTCAATTAATTCAACAAATTGTCCATATATTTATTTAAATAAATGTTATGCATATGGCACATTTTGTACAACTCAAAGTAAATCCACATGTAAAAAGTCAAATTAAGTTTCAAGTTTCAAGTTTCAAGTTTCTTTAATAGTTGTCATACAGAAGTACAGAATACTTTCATACAAAATGCTTCTTACTGTTACGCTCCAGAGACTGTGCTAGACAAGATAGTATCAAATAACATAGTATAGCATGTAATTTAGAAGAAGAAAATGAGGTCACAGTGTTCGGTATAGACATATGTACAATGTTCTGAGTTACCATATAATATACAATACTATGCAGTGTACTAATGTACAGTACTATCTAGTGCAAAGCAGAAATGGGATGAGGTACAATTTAGGTACAATTTACAGTAAGGTGTACGAGTTGTAGTGCAATCCTTCATCAATAAATATAAAGTGTGGGGAGTGGGTGCTACAGTGTGTTTGTTTAAAGTGGGTGTGTGCTATAAAGTGTGTGGAGTGGGTGCTACAGTGTGTTTGTTTAAAGTGAGTGTGTGCGTGTGGATGTGTGTGCTATGTGCGTTTGGTGGTTGTTGTTGTGTAGTGTTCATTCATTGTTCGTTTAGCAGCCTGATGGCCTGGGGATAGAAGCTTCTTCTGAGTCTTTCTGTGCTCGCCTTGAGACTCCGGTATCGCTTGCCTGACCGCAGCAGTTCAAAGAGGCAGTTGTTCGGGTGACTGGAGTCCTTAATGATTCTCTTAGCCTTGCCCTTGCAACGCTTGTTGTAAATGTTCTGGAGGGTGGGGAGCCCCCCTCCAATTGTGCGTTCGGCTGAACGTGTCACTCTTTGTAGTCTGCTTCGGTCTTGTGCAGTGCTATTCCCAAACCAGGAGGTGATGTTGCCGGTCAAGATGCTCTCTATTGTACATGAGTAGAAGTTCTTAAGGATCTTCTGACTGACTTGGAACTTCCTTAGGCGCCTGAGGAAGTAGAGGCGTTGTCATGCCTTCTTCACAACACTGTCAATGTGTGTGGTCCATGTCAAGTCCTCGGATATGTAGGCTCCGAGGTACTTAAAGCTGTTGACTCTCTCAACCGGTGCCCCGTCGATGCTGAGGGGGCTGTAGTCCTTGACCCCCGACCTCCTGAAGTCCACAATCATCTCCTTTGTTTTGCTGACGTTCAGGGAGAGGCTGTTTTCCTGGCACCATCCCGCCAGGACCTTGACCTCTTCCAGGTAGGCCCTCTCGTCGTTGGCAGAGATCAGGCCCACCACCACTGTGTCGTCAGCAAATTTGATGATTGTATTGCTACTCCGCTGAGCCACACAGTCGTGTGTGTACAGGGAGTAGAGGAGGGGACTCAGAACACAGCCCTGGGGGGCCCCTATGTTGAGGGTGATGGATGAGGAGGTGCAGTTGCCTGCTCTCACCACCTGGGGTCTGCCAGTCAGGAAGTCCAAGACCCACTGGCAGAGGTCATAGTTCAAGCCCAGGTCCCTGAGGCGTGTAGCTTTATGCCAAGCAAGCAGTGCAAAAACTTACCGTAGTGGCATGCAGTAATGCGCCTTTCATTTTCCGCCGCCCAGCGCCCAGGTCGTGCGGAAATAGGCTGTCTATTGCCATTCTCTTTGACAAACTCTAACCTTAACCAGCTCCTTAACAACGCCTAAACTTAACCGTTCTAACCTTAACCAACTCCGAAACCATGCCTAACCTTAACCATAGAAATTATATTGCCATTCTCTTTGACAAACTCTAACCTTAACCAGCTCCTTAACAGCGCCTAAACTTAACCGTTCTAACCTTAACCAACTCCGAAACAATGCCTAACCTTAATCGGCGAAAGAATACACGTTAAAAAAAAATCACGTTAAAAAATATTTTCGATGGGATTCGAACTCGCCAGCAAACAAGCGATAGGATCCACAGCCATGTGTCCTTGCCAATTGAGCTATTGCTAGATACTGAATTTAGGGGCGGTGACTTATATATATTGAGCTCCGCTCGTGCGAGCACGCCGGCGCACGCACGCACCTGAGCGAGCACGCCGCCGCCGGTGCACGCACGGTAGCATTTGTCTGAAAAGAAGGGCGCTTTACCGCACTAGCGTGCGGTGACGAATGCGGAAGCATTTTTGCACTGCTTGCTTGGCATTAACGTACAGGCGTCCCTGAGCTTGGCTATGAGTATGGAGGGGACTATGGTATTGAATGCCGAGCTGTAGTCGATGAATAGCATTCTCACATAGTTTCCCTGCCTCTTGTCCAGGTGTGATGCTGCTGTGTGCAGCACATGGGCTATGGCGTCCTCCGTGGACCTGTTGGGGCGGTATGCAAATTGCAGGGGGTCCATGTTGATGGGGAGGGAGGAGCAGATGTAGCCCTAATACTAAGGCTGTCAAAGTTAACGCGGTATTAACGCGTTAACGCCCGATTCTATTAACGCCACTATTTATTTTTTTTACTCACAATTAACTTTTAAGAAAAGATTATTATTATTATTATTATAATTTTTTTTTTTTTTTACTAGACTTCACTCAGGTGTATTATTGATGCTCTCATTGATACTATGTTTGTTTCTGAAGTGTGTGTGTGTGTGCGTGCGTGCATGCGTGTGTGTGTGTGTGTGTGAGAGATAGAGAGAGAGAGAGAGAGGGGGGGGGTGAGAGATGAGGAAGGGGCAAGAGAGAAAGAGAGCTGGGAGAGTGTGTGAGAGAGAGGGGGGGGGGGGGGGTGATTACTCAGCCCTTGTGTGGGTGAATGTAACAAGTTCCTAACGTTTTCTTTCCCCTATTATTTCATGCACACTTTATTCATTGTTTTAAATTATTATTTTCTTTTAAGTTATTTTGTGCATCACTCTGTTTTGAATTTGATGCAAATTTGCAATGCATGAGGGTCATCCCTTTGTGTTAAATGGCTGCATAAAGCAAGCATTTGTTGACTCGCATGTTGATAAGAGAGTATTAAAACTTGGAATTTGAAAAATAACTGTTAGATAAAAAAAATTATTAAAAAAATGCGATTAATTTGCTAATAATCACGAGTTAATGCGATTAATCAGATTAAATATTTTAATCGATTGACAGCACTAATTAATACATTGTTATGCAATATTTAGCACACATAAAAGTACAAGGTGTATATACAGAAGAATGTTCAAAGGAATACAATAAGTTAATAAGAGCTAGCAAGCTTGCCTCAGATCAGTTGATGCAGTGAGTCTTGTATATCTCCCTCAGTGACTCCATTATGACCGACCCCTGACATGAGACCTCTGACAGCATCACATGATTGTCTGGTTGAACTAAAATCTGCCCCCTGATCCCCATATAGAGCACACACACACACACACACACACACACACACACACACACACACACACACACACACACACACACACACACACACACACACACACACACACACACACACTGCCATTCTACTATTACTATTATTATTATTATTATTATTATTATTATTATTATTATTATTATTATTATTATTATTATTATTATTATTATTATTATTATTATTATTATTATTATTATTATTATTATTATTATTATTATTATTATTATTATTATTATTATGTTATACTACATTATTATTGCTATTTCCATTATTATCTTTTTTCCTGTCTGTACCTCCCCTCCCCCCTTCCCCATGCTGCAAGGCCATTAATAAAGCAACACTTGACACGACACAAACAAACATCACTGATGCAACGGCAGGTGACACGTCAGGCAGCCACAAAGAGGAAAAAACGGGTTTCCGTTGACGAGTTCAATCAGCAAAACTGATCTCTCTTGGTCTGTTGCTCACATCTCTGATAAAGAAAAAGCCTTTACAGGAAGATGAGAAACACGCACACTCTAATGAAGTCAGGGGAACATTCTCACTTCCTCTCGGTGACAGTAGCCCAGTCATTTCTCGGTTTCTCAAGTGGACTTGAAGGTACAGCCCAGGAATGTGTTCCTTGCTGCTCCAAAGGAACAAACAGAGCGCTTGGAATACAGATAGCTTGGAATAGTGCTGGCCCCATCCCTAGTGCATCGCGGATGTCAAACCGAGAGCAGCATGTGTCTTCCAGAAAGAATTCACAAGGTAATATGAGTCATACACCAAATGTTTCTGACTGGAAAGCCGGTCCACTTCAGTACTTGGTTTGTAATGTAGCCCGTACTGTATATAGTAACATGAAAAGGTGCACAGTAAATAAAGGCGACTTCCTCCTGACTGAGTGAGGGTGCAGTAGTAAGGGAATGGGGGGGGGGGGGGGTTAGGCTATTCAAGAGAGAAGAGAGAGATGTCAAGACCGAACAAGAAACAAGAGCCTTTATTATCCTCTCCGCTGGACAGTGGTGGAGGAAGTAGCTACACAGTTCTAAGTAAAAGTAGAAATACCCACATAAAATAGTATTTCGGTAAAAGTAAAATTCCTCCATTCAGAATTCAGAAAGTATGGGCAGAGTGTTTGATATTGAATGCACTTAAGTGTCAAAAGTTAAACTACAGAACCTTACATTCTACATGAGGTTTGTGTATTCCAGTGCTTGGGACCGTTCAATCTGTGACCCATTGACCTATAAAGGTTATGTTAAAGTGATATGTGCTCCAGTTATGCTGGCTCTCATTACTCCCTCTTGAAGTTGGCAGGCTTCAAAAATAGGGATGCCCGATATTGTCCAACTCTTAATTTCCGATACCGATATCAACCGATACCGATATATGCAGGGTCCCCCCCCCAAAAAACTGAATAATTTCAGGTAATTAACATTACATATCTCTTTATCTCATTATGCATACTTTTGACAATAAATAAAATCAGAATTTGTTCTTACTTGCTTGCCTGGGTAAATAAAGGTTATTAATGCATAAAGAGTGCAATTACTTCACAACTACAACTACAATTACTTCCCACCACTGCAGCTGGATTATATATCACTGTCTCCGATCTCATTTCTCATTTCATCGACCACCATTTCAAGATGGCCTCCATCTTCCTCAAGGGGAAGTTCATCCTTGTCGATGTTGGCTCTCTGTTTGTCTCTCCCGGTGTTGAGACAGCTGGGGTTCAGAGGAAAAACCCTGCTGGATGCCACACAACACAGCTGCACCGATGCTTATTTAGATGGGTTTCCTCCTCTGTTTCACATGCTCCCGTGACACGATGCAAACACAAAGATGTCCGGGTCGTTCAGTCTAGAGCGCCAGCGCTTCTCTAGGTCACAAACGTCAATGACACAATGGATTTGTATTCGCGCACGTGCCGGCCCGTCGGCCTACATAGCAGACACGTTAGCATGTCGGCTTCTTATGGATTTGATTGACTTTAACATATTAAGGAAAATAGCAAACACATTAGGGATAATTTATATGGTCAGTGCGTGACGCCAGCCGCCTCACACCAACCGCTGTCAGCAAGTTACACATAATAACCCCCGGCCGTTTCCCAGTTGGCGCGGCTTGTTACGTAATCCAGCATGGCGGGTGACATGTTGAGGAGACAGGAACTACGCACACATTCACACGCTCATGCCTCTGCAATCGTCTGCGTGACTCAGGGGGCGAGAGAAAGAGAAAGAGAGCGACAGAGAGGGAGAGACTGGGCTGCAGTCTGTGGTCGATAGGCCTGACGTTGCACTTCTGCATGATTAACGGTCAGTGTGAAATCAAGCCCCCTCAGTCTAGGACGACCATTTCCCCAGACGTAGGGGGGGGGGGGTTAACTCTTTCACTACCACACTACCAAAGGTATAACCTTCTGTAGTGTGGTAGTGAAAGGGCTAACCTTACGCTGCAGCTTAGGAATGCTGTTACACCCTTTCGCCAGCACCCTTATAACCTTCTTCATACTTTATGGGGCAAATAAACATGGTTTTTCAAAGATCTATATTTCCCCCCAAATAATATTGACCAATGCTAATTATAGTATCGGTGCAGTGATGGGAGTAGTATAGATTTTCTCTGATCTAATTACTGATCGAATCAATATTGTTGGTGTAATTTGCTGTGATTATGACCTTTCACCTCATTAGTTAAAAGTGACAGAGCTCTGTGGTGGGTTAGAAAAGCCATATGAACCTGACCCTCGTGGTTAGCCACTCTGCCCCTAGTGGCAGCTCAAACGCGTGAAACTTTTTTCGAATACCTAATAGTCAGGTTTCCTGTTTGTAAACACTGTTCCAGCCAATCAGCAATAGCCGTTGCCCCCAACCTGCAGTGAGCTACGGTGCTAAATCAAGTACGAACCCATGGCACTCGCTTGGCATCCAAACATTTATATTACATTGGCATTCAGTCATTTAGCTGACGCTTTTATCCAAAGCGTACAACAAGTCAGCAGGAGGGGTACACATCTGGCATAAGTGGTATTGTTTGTCTATCAGTGTCAAACTTGAGGGTACTTTATTGCCCTCTAGAAATCTCTTATTAAACTTATATTTAAGCATTACATCACACGCAGGAGTGGTTTGTGACCAATAAACCATGCCTAGGGGTGGTTGTTAGGCCCGAGGCGCAGCCGAGGGTCGTTAGACCCCCCTAGGCATGGTTTATTGGTCACAAATCACGACTGCACGTGGTGTAAAGCTTTTATACAACTGCCAGATTCATCCAACCTTATTTCTATACAATAAACACACATTAATCGAAGATTTATTGAAAAAACCATCCGCCAGAAAAAGTAGTTCCCACAACTCCATGTGGAAGCAGCTTGAAGTGCATCCAACCAAACTAACACATCCAACTGTGTATTATTGGAATGATTGAGAGAAGTTGCCTCATGTGGAAGCAGCTTGAAGTGCATCCAACCAACTAACACATCCAACTGTGTATTATTGGAATGATTGATTGAAAATTTTATTACCAGATGCAGAATATAAAGTAGGTAAAACAAATTAAAACGTTTTCTTTGCCCTATAGGAAAAAAACGTTTTCTTCGCCCTATTTTTTTATTTATTTCTTTTAGCCTAAACTTAACCAGTTGGAAACCAGGGGTACAGTAATAAAATTAGCAATCAACCAATCAATCAATTCAATAGACCATGCTCACTTAAAACAGCGCTGCTTCTCTCTCAGTCTGACTCCCCCGCTGTTGCAGACAGGAGTGTGTGTGTGTGTGTGTGCGTGTGTGTGTGTGTGTGTGTGTGTGTGTGTTACAGTGTGTGTGTGCGTGTGTGTGTGTGTATGTGTGTGTGTGTGTGTGTGTGTGTGTGTGTATGTGTGTGTGTGTGTTTGTGGGTACGCCAGCGTCGGACAGTGTGTGAGAGAGAACGCTGCAGTCTGTAGAAAGTAGGAAGGAAGAAATTTAAATCAATCAATTAATCTATCAATCAATCCGCGATTTTTCTTTTGTTCTAGATTGAGTCAAGACCCATCAATTACATCATCCAACATTGTTTAAAATACTAACACATTCCCCTTGACAGAATCGCTTTATATTTAGTCGTTATGACGCTATCAACATATCCATTTGTTAAAGATTATTGTCCGCCATCTTGTTTTTCCGATAAAATACGCACGGCGGAGTGATGTGATTCGGTTGTGGGCGGGTCCTGGGACCAGGAGCGTGGATTGTGACAGATACATACGTGTAAATGGACTGTTTCAGCCAATCAGAATCGAGAAATTTGCATGCCGTTGTATAATGGTTCTTAATGCTAGTAAAACTAAATCCATGCTGTTTTCTAGAGCCAGAAATATTGAATATGATGGTGTACACATATAATAATAATAATAATAATAATAATAATAATAATAATAATAATGGATTGGATTTATATAGCGCTCTTCGTGACACCCCAGAGCGCTTACAGAGTCCATTATTCGTTCATACACAGTCATACCGGTGGTGGTAAGCTACAATTGCAGCCAGAGCTGCCTTGAGGCAGACTCACGGAAGCGTGGCGAATAATCAATGCCTACGGCCCCTCCGACCACCACCAACATTCATTCACATGCATACACATTCATACGAGGCAAGTAGGTTAAGTGTCTTGCCCAAGGACACAACGGCAGTGGGATGGACATGGGCTTGAGCGGGATTCGAACCACCAACCCTTCGATCATTGGACGACCCGCTCTACCCCTGAGCCACGCCGCCCCACAATATATGTACCATAAGTGGTTCTAGCATTGAGAGAGTCACTTAATATGAATATCTTGGTGTGTAGCTTGATGATACATTTACATTTAAATTCCATGTGGACAACCTTTTGTTTTGTTTGTATTTTATTTTTGTATTATTTTTTAAACAAACATATAAACAAACATGACAACACACGATAAGATATACAAGCAATAATTAACAGTGCACATCCAATGAAATCAACAATTAGTTAAATGTCTTATACAGGATATACCCCTAATACCTGCTATCTAATACCCTACACACATATGCTCTAGCTCGTACCCCCCCTCCCGGACCCCCCATTTGGATAATCCATCCATTATCCCTCGCTCCTAACCAGACACTACCATTATATGCTAGCTTTTATTCTCTCCACCACTTCTAACCACATTGTCATTTTGGATTCAATGAGACCCAAAATTCTTGCTGTAGATATTTCTTGATAAATCACATCGAGATATGTAAGAATCCAGACCTTCCGGCAAATTTTTTCCGGTTGAAACCATTGTGATGCTATCAGCTTTTTAGCCACTGTGATACCCGATAAAACCAATCTCTTTAGCTGTGGATATACTGCACACTCAAAAACATCATTCAGCAGTAATACAGAGGGGTGTACAGGTATATTCAGAGTTAAGAGATTTGATAATTGCTGGGTCACTTCTTTCCAGAATATCTTAACTGGTGGGCAGTCCCAGTACATGTGCATAAATGTCCCCTCGTCCCCATTTGTACATAAGGAGCATTTGGAGTCTTGTTTAAGACCCATTCTGTTCAGTCTTATAGGAGTCAAGTATGTCCTGTGAATATAGTTAAGATTGATTTGTTGATGGTCCGGGTTCCTTGATGTAAATCGAACATTTGCCCAGGCTTCTTGCCAATCAAAATCTTTTTCCAGGTCTGGTATATCCCTCCTCCAGACTGAGTCTAGGTGGAGGGTTTCATACGAGGACGTTAGTAATTGATGATAAAAATCTGAAACAAAACCATGTGGACAACCTTGCTTCTAAGTTGCGACAGAAAATTGGCTTCATATACAGTACAGAAATAGAACCAGCTTTCCTTTGATTAGTAGGAAGAGAGTCAAAGCAGTTTTCTTATATGGTGATGAAATTTATAGGCATGCTTAAACCTTAAATCCTTGGACTCTGTCTATCACTCTGCCCTCAGATTCATCACTAATGATAGATACGACACTCATCACTGTGTACTTTATAAGAAGGTTGGTTGCTTTTGTCTACCCTCGTCTTGTTATGATTTTATATGCTGTGTTTTTTCTGTTTAATGCTTATTTCTGTACACTTGACGTGACTGTAAATGAGGGAAGCCTCAGTTGCCTTTTGAGTTTAAATAAAGGTTTGAAATTGTCGGCTGGGTGGCGCAGCGGTCTAAGCGCTCGTCACTAACGCGTGAGACACCGGTATCGAATCCGACATACAAGTGACGTCACATTTTCTGATCGAATCAATATTGTTAACACGATTTGCAATAATGACCTTTCACCTCGTTATTTCAAAGTGACTCTGTGGTGGGTTAGAAAAGCCACCTCACGGTTAGCCACCTTGCCCCTAGTGGCAGCTCAAAGGCGTGACACTTTGTGTAAAAGCAAGTCAACCCATTCAACAACACTTCACATCTATATTGTCACCGTGTGCCCTTCCCTGTTCACCATGACACCAAGAACCTCTTCTCTGATGCATTGATTGTCAAGTCAACGGAGAATGGTTGGTTCAACGGGTCATCTTTGTGTGCGTGTATGTGTATGTGTATGTGTATGTGTGTGTGTGTGTGTGTGTGTGTGTGTGTGTGTGTACAGTGTGTGCGTGCGTGCGTGTGTGCGTGTGTGTGTGTGTGTGTGTGCGTGCGTGCGTGCGTGCGTGCGTGCGTGCATGCGTGCGTGCGTGCGTGCGTGCGCGTGTGTGTGTGTGAGAGTAAGCGGGGTAAATACGGACTATCACAGCATCTCTGTTTGCACTGGGGTGTCCATACGGTGCTCAACATCATTCATCAGAGTAATCCTTCCTAAGAAATCTCCACACACTCACATACCCTTTTTATTCAAGATAGAACCCTCCCCCACTCCTCTTCGGGCTCCTGAGGGGTCGTTGAAACGAAGCAGGCTATTCTCTGTCCTGGCTCCACAGTGGTGTTGGAGCAAACTTCCCATCACAGGCAGGACAGCTGAAACCTGGCCAATTTTCTGCCAGCAACTAAAACCCACACTACATCAATCAATATCTGAAATAAAAATAAAAACGAAGCTTCTTACTGTCTTTTAATATTATAAGATAAGATAAGATATTCCTTTATTGATCCCCTTGGGGGAAATTCAGGCATCATAGCAGCATGGGGGAGGGGGAAGGGGAGGTACAGGTATGGGCAGGGTAATAGTAGAAGACAGACATACAGGCAATACAATTATAGTACAGTAGAAAAGTTAAAATAGGCAGTGTAAACAATATAATTAACTCTGAATATATGCATATGAGCAAGTAGGCAGTGTGATCAAATGTGCAGATGAGGGTCTGTATGCCCTATCAGTTATATTGTACATTACAATAAATATGGTCAAGTGCATACATAGGTGCAGTATAGATAAGGTACCCTAACTGGTGTGATATAGTCATTCATTATACGTCTGTGCAGTTGAATTATGTACTATGCTACTATGTCTACACTACTATCTACTATGTACTATGCTACTACTGTATGCCTATGCTACTTCCTACTATGCTAATATTGTAACAAGCTTGAAATAATAAATAAACCTGTCAGAAATAAAGATGAGAGAAACTGGAACAGTGTCAAATTCAAATTGTTGTATTAAACAAAAGGAGCAAACAAATGGGGCATTATATTGCAACACACAACAAAATCATATCAAACCATACCATTAAATAAGAACAGTTGTGTCAGCATTGCAGTCCATTAACAACAACATAGATCTACAGGCCTACCAGTCCTATAGCACTGCTCTTTAGAGCCAGCAGTGTCAAACCCAAATCATCCTTTGATTGGCCAAAAATAAATAAGCCCTGTGTCGATCCACATCCCAAAAAGAAAAGAGAACAAAAGTAACCAAATAGGGAACAAAGACTGCAGCTGAACTGTCCTTGGCTTGGGTTTTTGGATATTGTATTAAGGCAATCCTTCTATCCCACTCACACAATAGCAGCAATCTCCATGAGGCACAGATCCCAATCCAAGATGGCACCCTGACGATTAGGAACGACATTGACCACCATACTGAATATCAAGAATCAAGAATCAAGAGGTTTATTTGTCACATACATACCAGGCATACAGTGAAATGCGGGTGGTCTTGCCCGCATTGATTGTGCAAAATACAATAATAAATCATACATCATACATCATACAACATATTGGGCCCACACTTCAGTTATTAACACATTGACATTATCAACACATCTTCTTCATAATGTAACGCATGTTACACTGTATATACTCCCTTTTCTTGACTCCTTCTGTATCACAAACAGTACTGTATTTGCAAATCTGGTATGTCATAAATGTATAGATGTAGCAGTACTGACTATCTGTATGTCATGTATGTCATATATGTCCTGATGAATTGAAAATGGGGGACCCTGGTGGAAACAAGACGAAAGTCTTTCTCTGGTCTGCATCCCCTTAACAATTGTGTGTATTGAGCTGTACTGTATTGTACCCATTCTGCAATCTGTTAATAAAGTTTTCAATCAATCAATCAATCAATCACACATCTCCCCACGTAGCGTAGTACCACTGCCATAAAACATCTTTATGTTCTCAACATCAAGTTTCATGGGTGTTAGGATTGCTATACATGGCTATTCTGTAGTTCACTGACCCTAAACATCTGCGAACTGTGGCTGGCCCTCTCCACTTTGAAACAGGCTTTGCCATAAACAAGGTCTTGGCATCAGACAGTGGGTGCAACACTTAATCCATACTCGGTCAAGGTACAGTAGTTTGGGGGTGGTAGCTTGTGGTCTGTTTTTTAACTACACCCCACTGGTGACAGAGTTCTTTTAAGAGTTGGCTGGTGAACTGTGGGCCTCTGTCAGACAAGAGGTACAGTACCTTGGGGTCTCCTAATACATTCCCAAAACTCTAGCCAAGGACAGTTCAGCTGCAGTCTGTTTTTCCCATTGGATTTTTTGGAGATTGTATTACAGGTAGGAGGCCTTAGAAATCCCTCCTTCCTATACACAATAGCAGCAATCTCCATGAGGCACAGATCCTGATCCAATATGTCTATACTACTATACTATGTATGTATGTACTATACTACTTCCTAGTCCTACTATGCTAATATGTCTATACTACTATGCACTCAAGTGCGACAATAAACAATACCACTTACCCTTAGTGTGTACCCCTACCGCTGACTTGCGTCGCTTTGGATAAAAGTGTCAGCTAAATGACCAAATGTAGTAAAGATAGTTTGATGGGGTGGCTAGGGATGGAGGGGGAAGGTCACCACTTCTTAGGGTCGATGGAAAGAAATGAGAGGGGAAAAGGGTACAGTATGAGATATAGGAGGACTATGCCATTTTCATATTTTGTACATCTGTATTGTGATTGTGATTGTACAGTAGTATTGCCAATTTGAAAAGTTAAAAAAGTAAAAAAACTACAAGCCTCATTTCAGTTACAGTATATGCCATCTTGTAAAATGCAATGGAATGAATTGGCTGCTATAAACAATATTAAAGTGTATATCACTTTATACCACATTCACATTAAATATCTCGTGGATTGATTGATTGATTGATTGATTTTATTGATGGATTAAAAACACATAACAAGGAACCAAAGGATAACATGAGAAAGAGTAAGACCCTTATGTCTGTCATGGTCCCAGGGCTGTTAGGCCACAACAAAAACTAACATGACAATGACACAAAACACATACATTTAAAGCATTAGAAAACTAACCTATAGCTAAAATAGTATATCACACAATAACTAAAAACTGTTGGAATCCCATTCTTAGTAGCTATAGGGGGCTATTCCTCTACTCTGTCCATGAACCACTTCCTGACGTTTCTCTTGAAGCTGTGGAGGCTCGAGCTCTGCTTGATGGGGATAGGCAGCTTGTTCCAATCCAGGGCTCCAGAGAAAGCAAGGGAGCACTGGCCTAGTTTGGAACAGAAAGAAGCAGGCTTAAGGTTTGCTATGCTTGCTCTAGTTCTGTGGTTGTAGGATTCACTGACCGGGGTGAAGTAATTCTGAAGGTATCTAGGGGACCTTTGGTTGATAATATTGTGCACTACATTGAGTCTGAGCTGAGTAACTCTGGCCTCCACAGGAATCTCCATGAGGATAATGGATCATTATAATTAGCTCCAATAACCCACCGGTATGTTTAATAGTAAGGTCAGTCTGGTCAGAGAGATACGGTATGTTATCATACTGAGAATAACAGTGAGACTGTATTTATCTGCAGTAATTAATGGCAAGTAGAATTAGAATATTATATCTTCCTGTAGCCTGAATGTTTTAGTGGTAAGTACCGGTAGTGTGTTCCATTTCTTTAGTGAGACATCAGCTCAAAGTTAGAATTCCAGAGGCGTTATCTGTACTTGCCGCTAATCATTTTCAACATAAGCACGGCAAAAACCCAGAGAATGAGAATGGTCTAAATATTATGATAACAAATTTCCTTTGTAATTTCCTGTCCTCGGCCAACGTTGCAATTCCATGTAAACTTTAGTCTCTGGATATTTTTGGAGGTTTGACATTTCCGGATGACCTATAATTTATTGTGATAATATAAGGATTTATTGTATTAACAAAGAGCTTGTTTATGATAATGTTTCAGCACACATACATTGTGTGTCCTTGCATGTGACACATGGGTGTGTATGTATGTAATTTACCTTCAAGGAATAGGATGATTACATGACCAGTCTGTACTGTATATGCAGGGGTGTAAAGTACTTGAGTAATTGTACTTCGTTACAATACTTAAGTACTGTTTTGGGGGATTTGTACTTTACTCGAGTATTATTAGGTTTGTATACTTTGTACTTTTACTCCATTACATTTCAGAGAAGAAAAACATACTTTTTACTCCTTACATTTAAAATGCAGACCTACAAAGTACAAAGTACAAATCTCACAGGTCCAACCATTTTAATTAGTATATTTTAATTGTTTATCTGGCCGAACTAACGTTAACGTTATTAATCCTGTGACCGCAGGTAAACAGCCAATCAAATCCCCATCAATGGAAAATGAAACCCGCCCGCTGATTGGCCCTTGTGCAACACTAGAAAGCGGGGATCTTTGATTAAACACCTGCTATCAGAAGAATAGACAGTCAGATCCGCATTATGCTGTGGTTAATATTGTGATATTATTCAGGGTACTCCAGTATTCTGTCTTTAATATTGTGATATTATTCAGGATAATCCAGTATGCTGTGGTTAATATTGTGATATTATTCAGGCTGTGATGTGAATGCCGTCCATGTTAGTTTTCCTTCAATGGAAAAGTGCATTAAATAATTTGTATGCAAAAAAAAGTGTCCTCTGTTCTTTCATTTCAGCATTGTCTATCGCAGAACACATTCCATTGTGGGCAGAGTGTCTGCTTGGTTTCATTCCAGCCTTGCCTAAACACCAACTGATGATTTCACTAATTGGCTCTCCTCTTCAACTAACTCACCTGGTGCAATGTATAGTTAAAATGTAAACTTGGCCCACGATGGAATGAGTTAGACCCCTGGTCTATCCCTTTAAAAAAAATACTTTTACTTTTTAGTACTTAAGTACATTTAAAAGTAGGACTTTTTTACTTTTACTCAAGTGTGTTTTTAGCCAGATACTTTGACTTTTACTTGAGTCAGATTTCGAGACGGTATCCATACTTTCACTTAAGTATAATTTCTGGGTACTTTTTACACCCCTGTGTATATGTAATGCATGAAACACACATAAATATAGACTGAATGTAATGATGGAGTACTGTTTTGAGTATTGTGTGTGTGAAGGTTATGGCCTGTAGATCAAAGCGGTGTATATTTAAAATAAATCAATAATCAAATGTTCCTAAAGGGCACTTATTTTGCACACATTCATTTAGTTTGGCTGCGGTTACATGGTGACTTTTAATTCCAAATTATAACTTCGGAATCAAATCATTCGGATGTAAAAAAAAATTACTGATAGTAAACGTGTTTGAATATGGCCACCAGTCATCAAAGACATTGAATCCTTGTGTTGTGTTAATTACAGCTCAATGAAATTATGTAGATCGAAACATATAGCAATACCTTGTCTTATTACTTAACATTTCATTGAGTTGTTATTAACACAACACAGGGATTCAATGTCCCTGATGACATCACTGGTGGCCATATTCAAAATAATTTACTCTCTAATTGTCAAACTATTGAGTGTGAATGAATGTGTGCAAAACTGTTTACAGTTTTTGGATGTGTGTGAGATTATGTAAATCATCATTGTTTTTTGGTGAAGTGCCCCTTTAAGCCTGAACCGTTGGTCACTGTTTATACAGCATAATTATTGGAAGTTGCTATGAATTCCTAATTCAGATCATGTAAATATAACATGGACCACGCTAAGGAAACCAGTGCATTTGCAGCCAAGACACTGATGGCCAACAGGATATCAGCCTCAAACACAGTAGGAGTTAGATCATTTTGTGTCCTGTACTGTTGTAACTCTCTCTCCTCAAACATCAACAGCAGTGTTTTCACATGTTAATCCACAGGGATTAATGATGATGACAAGAAAAGACTCTATGTCAACTAATAAAAAGAAAAATGCAAAAATGTGTGGTGTAGAACATGATATGTTCCATTTCTCATGGGCACAAGCTTAACCTTTGACCAATGTTTTGTATTCGCCATAAACTGGAGGTTTACGAGGTAAAATTTTGTCTCAAAATGAATCCCTTCACAAATTCTCATCTCAACGCATGGCCATACGATAAATATTAGTCAACACTTTGACTGGATTCACTCTAATTGATACAATATTGGAGAAATTAGAAAATAATTGTCTAAATATTCAATAAATAATAATAATGAATAATGTAGTCAAGTGTGTTTTTGTTTTTTGATTGTTTGTATATTTGGCCTCACACCTGTGAAAATCAGTGGATGGGGTCTTGTAAGCATACGTGGGCTCGACATAATTTGATGGAAGACATTCAAATAATGATAGATTGATTGATTGATTGATTGATCGATTGTTTATTGTTTATTGTTTATTGTATATTAAGGATCCCCATTCATCTCCACCATAGTGAGGACTATTCTTCCTGGGGTCCGTGCAAATACACAATAATTATATGCAAATATCCAAAATATAATGCAGCGTACTCAACGCTTGTGTTAGGAATCCAGGTAAGAATGTTGAGTTCAAGTGTGGCACGGAAGAAGGAGACGGAGAGGGTGTTGCTCTTCTCGAATATGTGTTCTTTTATTATCAGAACCACTTTGAGCGATAACATTACTTTACAAGGTAAAGCAGGTAATAGTAATACAAGGAAAGATACTGAGATAAACAACTTAATGAAGCAATAAGAGAAAAGGGAGGTGAGAGATCAGACTTCTCGACCTTAAGTAATGATAACATTAAATCATGATAACGGGGGCGGCTAAGTGGTGCAGTGGGCAAGGCGCTCGCCACTAACGCAGGAGATGCTGGGTTCGAGCCCAGCTCTCTGCGTTGCTACCAGCTTGGCTGGTCGTTCATACTAACACAATTAGTGTTAGGGGTGGGAAAGCTGGTGGGTGGGGATTGGACGTTGTGGACAGCGACTCCTACAGGTCGGTTGGTGCGCCTGTACAGCAGAATCAGGAAGTAACGGGGGCAGCGTAAGCCTCCCACGCGTTACTCCTCGCCACTGAGAGATCGCGCTGTACAGGTGAAAAGATGCGACAGCTGCCTCCTTGTGTACCGGAGGTGCAAGGCTTGGTCCTCACTGCAGCCGACCAGTGGGAGGCATAGTCTAGCAACGTTTGAGACAGCGGAGGGGAGAATTGAAGGGAGAATTGGCGAGGCGAAATTGGGATGGGAGAAAAATAGAAAAACAAGGAGAAAAAGTGGATAAAAAAATCATGATAACGGGCGAGATATACGACTTCTGCCCGTGGACGGCTGTTCCCAGTAACACTGCTGAAGAACAGACAGAAAGAGAGAGGCAAAATATTACTATAAAGGCCTCAATACAGCCAGCAGACCCAATCAGAACCAGTGACACAAACAAAGGCAGGTGACAACAATCAGGATAATTACAGAGACAGCAGGTGACGACAATCAGGATAATTACAGAGACAGAGTGAGAATTCCAGGATGGCAGCAGAGCTTCCAATCCTGAATAGGGAGAGAAAGCCCAGACGTTACAGCTTGTGAATCAAACGAAAGATCAACAAAATAAAATGAGTGAACAAAGTTCACATCACAACAGTAAAAAAGTCAGATGAAATAAAAAGAATAAAAAATATTGATTAATTGATTGATAGATTGATTGATTGATTGATTGATTGATTCATTCATTCATTCATTCATTCATTCATTCATTCATTGATTTATTCATTGCTAATAAAATTGCCTTGTGATGTCTTGTGCGATGGGCCTGTAATACACAAATATTCAATGGTGTGTATTCTCAATATAATCCAACACAACACAAGATAGTCTTGACATTAATGAGATCATTGGCAGTGGTGGAAATTTGTATTTCTACGAACTAAATGCATGCGTTTGTGAGTAGCTTTCTGTGTGGCTTAGTGTGACCAATGCTGTTCCAAAATATCTTGTCGGTTGTTTTTATCTGAAAATAGTACAGTGGGTTTCACACCTCAAGCGTGTGACCTATTTAAATCAGCATCAGTCAGCACATCTTATCCTCACCTTTATTGTCATATATTTTTATTACCCTGTCTTTACTTTCTATCCCCCTCCCCTGTGCTGCTATGACCCCTGGATTTCCCCAAGGGGATTAATAAAGGAACATCTTACCTTACCTCTTATTCAAGTACTGTACTTAAGTACAATTTTGACAATGTTTGATAACTTTAATTGAACATTTTATTTTAGGGAACTTTGTACTTTCACTCCACTACATTCCAAAGGAAATATTGTATTTTTTACTTCACTACATTCTTCAGAACCCGGCAGTTTCTAGTGACGTTGAAGGAAGAGATTTTGTATAGAAAACATGGCATACATTGATGAAGATAATGCATGAAAATAATTCAAATCCGAAGCCTGCCAAAGAGGACGTAATTCGAGCCAGTATAACTGAACCTTAGAGGTCAATGGATCAAGTATCTCAATGGATCAAGTGACCAATACACACAGAATGTGTACTTTTACTTATCAAATTATCAAATACTTCTCTACTTTTACTTGAGTAGAACCTTGACTGGAGGACTTTTACTTTTTACCACTAGTACTATTGTATCTAGGTATTTCTACTTTCACTTCAGTAAAGGAACTGTGTATTATGTCCAAAATCCATAAGTGGGAGGGCTATGCTGCTGCTGAACAGAAATTAAACCGGGGGGGGGTACTAGACTATCTCTGTCCAAGGAGATTACACAGTGAGGGATGACGGTTCATTGCAACACAACTGCATGTTGTACACAGTGCTGAACATCTGCGCAAAAATTATTTCCCACATGTTGTTGACTTCTCGTATTATGACAACCACGCACTCTGCAAATGGGTTTGGGGGCTAATTCACCTCTCTCTCTCTCTCTCTCTCTCTCTCTCTCTCTCTCTCTCTCTCTCTCTCTCTCTCTCTCTCTCTCTCTCTCTCTCTCTCTCTCTCTCTCTAAGCTCTTAGCTTCCCTTGGTCCGCAGGGATGTTGTGTTTTCTGACCAGATGTTTGGTCTATCCACACTTATCTCTTGACTAAATAACCCTCATAAGCCCTCTGATAAGAGAGATAGCAAGGCGGGGGCTTTGATAGCAGGAGGGAGTGCCACCTTGGGAGGCCACCGCATGCTCCTATTCTACACCACAGGAATAACCCTATCTAGGTCACCTACCATACCTAGGACTTCCTCTGTCTGTCTCTCTCTGTCTCTCTCTGTCTCTATAAGATACGCTGATCTTCTGATGTCTAGTGTGAGCTACGGCACGCAGGTTGTGTTGTAGATGTGGTGCCTCTTATTGTCCTGTTGCCGCTCTTTTCATCTGTTTGTCAGCAGAGAGCGGTGCACCAGAATCATTAGAATGATAATGGAACAATTGACTGTATTTATAGGTTGTAATGGTAGACACACTTTACATACAGTATATGTCCTGTATTATTACACAATACACACTGAACTGTATACTCTTTCTCTCTCTCTCTCTCTCTCTCTCTCTCTCTCTCTCTCTCTCTCTCTCTCTCTCTCTCTCTCTCTCTCTCTCTCTCTCTCTCTCTCTCTCTCTCTCTCTCTCTCTCTCTCTCTCTCAAAGAGACCCTTTGAAGAGGAGAGATGTTTTGCCTGAATAAACGAGAACAGTAGTTCACTTTCTTGTTCATTACCAACATGGTTCTGGGTTCTGGAGTATTTTCGGGGGAAATGTCTTATTTTCACTCCACTACATGTATTTGAACCTGACACAATTAGTTACTGAAGAAAAAAAAGGTTTTGCGTACAAGCCATGATACTTAAAATGCAAGTGATCCACTTCAAGCGTATCACTTAAGAGTGGTGAGAGCCGGCGGGAATGGACCTCTCCAATATAACAATGAATTAAATACCATTCATTGAAATGCCAGAATGGGATATGGCCTATAAAGCATACATTTAATTGTGAGACTTAAATGCACACTTGCTTGATTTACTCTGCACATAATCTCATTATCCACAAGCTCTAAGGTTTGCACACGCAAGGTTTGACCTCCAGGGATCTCATCGGAGGACAAGTGAATCCTTGTGTTGTATCACCTCTAAATCAAATGATGTAGTTGAAAATATAGAGATAGTGATTGCAATAGGGATAGCTATTTTTCTTTTTTCAACTACATTATTTCATTGAGCTGTAATTAGCCTGACACAATGGTTCAGCATCTTCAGACGACTGGTCACGGATCACTGGAGGACATTCAAACTCTTCAACCAATGTTTACAGTTCTGGGATATGTGTGAGATTATGGGCAAAATAAATCCACATTATTTTTCAGTGAAGTGCCCCTTTAACCCTTTCACTATCACACTACATAAGGTTAGCCCTTTCACTACCACAAAGAGTTAACGCTTTCACTACCACACTACAGTTAACCATCTGTACCGTGGTTGTGAAAGGTTAACCACCTGTAGTGTGGTCGTGAAAGTGTTAACCCTTTGTAGTGTGGTAGTGAAAGGGTTAACCTTATGTAGTGTGGTAGTGAAAGTGTTAACCATTTGTAGTGTGGTAGTGGAAGGGTTAACCTTCTGTAGTGTGGTAGTGAAAGTGTTGACCCTTTGTAGTGTGGTAGTGAAAGCGTTAAGTACAACGAATATCAAAAACCATTCGGCCATACTGTAACTTTCAGTACAACAGTGCGGTTCTGAGCGGAGGACTTCCATCCAACTGCTTTCCATGGACATCATCCAGTCGTATTCTTCCCTTCCACTCTTATTGGTCACAGTCTTGCCAGCGAGGCCGTGACGAGACACACTGGCCCTCTTGTGAGGCGTTCCGTTCATTCTGTCCGTCTCTCGGGTGGAGGGCCTGGGAGAGCTAGCGTTACCCAGGGGAGTAGGGTTTCCTGGGGAGAGGCTGGGAGGTCAAGTCTCTCACATTACCACCTGTTGGCACAAGCAGTGGCCAGCACCTCCTACGTAATAGCACATACACACACACTGTACACACACACTGTACACACTGTACACACACACACACACACACACACACACACACACACACACACACACACACACACACACACACACACACACACACACACACACACACACACACACACACACACACACACACACACACACTGTACACAGTCCACGTACGTACGCGTCATGAAAGGGAAGAGTAGGGATTTGGGAAGGAAACAATGGGAAAATCATTTTCCATTACGTAACGACGCTAACGCATTTATTTTATACATTTATTTTACGTTTACCTATTTGCTTACTTTCAGATCACTGCTAATGTACTATAGAAGTTTTGCGTGTGTGTTTGCTCTCTTCCTAGTTAGAATTTAGAAAAAGGTGTTGTAATGTCGGAATTTGTTAATTATTTGCAGGTGTAATTAGCTTCATGACACCATGAATACTATCAGTCTTCAAGGGTGTGAATATTTGTCTTACAGATTTACAATCCCTTGTTTGGCTTTAGATCACTAGGTTTGTCATTTATTGCTCACCTGGCTCAACGATCAGACACACGAGACCAAATGTGTTGTGCATTTACACAATCCTTCATCCTCTTTCCCACACACACGCACACATGCACTCGCGCACACACACACACCCACACAGAAATAAAGGCTCAATTTAAACACTTTTAGTGCTTGGAATTCTAGAATTGTATTATTTTTTAATTGTAATTCAGATTGTTTATAATAATAATCCCAATAATCCAAAAGGTCATGGGTTGAGTCATATTTTCCCCACAATGAAGATAAAAGATTAAATCAAAGCAAGGCCAGATCAGACATACATAATCTGGTAGACATAATCCTCACAGAAAAGTGGAAGATAATAGGGTTCCCAAAAAAGGCAAGAGTCCAAAAAAACGAAGAGCGATAATGAAAGAGAAACAATTATTTAATGCCCTCAAATATGCAAGCATTTGATAGGCTTTCAAGCCTGTGTGTGTTTAAAAGCCTATAAATCGTTGAAAAAGGGTGAGTATTCGAAGGCATTAAATAATTGTTTTCTTTTTATTATACAGTGGCTTCCCTCATTTTTAAAATATATATTTAGACCTAATCCTCACAGACAAAGAGATTCAACATTACAAGATGGCTTCACGTCCGACGCCATGGAATGATGCTGGATATTATGGTGGCAACTTGCATAACATTGTGTAAGAGGTGGAAGGCGATTAGTTAAATGTAATATTTAGAGTACAGTAGGTGGTAAGGAAACAAATGTCATTGTTCAAGCAAGCTACCTTTGGGCATCATCATTTCTTTACACGGTTTATATTTCTCATATTTTTATATTCAGATCAAATTGTATTGCCTATATGTATGTCTTTCTATTATTACCCTGCCCTACCTGTACCTCCCCTCCCCTCTTTTATCTTTTTAATTTGTGTCATTCACATTATTATGCTCTAGAAATAAGTCTGTAGCCTTTTACATAGTTGTAATAAATTGAGCATTTCTCCTTTGCAGAGAAGATTTCGTGCCACTGGTCATTCCCGACCATAAGAGCTTGTGAGGGCAATTCCACTGGGTTTCATGCATCGCTGATTAGAGAATTTTCTCTTCAGGTTCACGTTTCAGGTTGTTTTTCTCCCCAGAAAAAAAATACTCACCTCAAGAGCCTTTTTCATTCAGTTTATTCATTTACAAATGACAAAACCAATATATTCATATCAGAGTGTAGGCTGTTATCACTTTAAAGTGTGTCTACCATTACAACCTATAAATACAGTCAATTGTTCCATTATTATTATAATGATTCTGGTGCACCACTCTCTGCTGACAAACAGATGAAAAGAGCGGCAACAGGACAATAAGAGGCACCACATCTACAACACAACCTGCGTGCCGTAGCTCACACTAGACATCACAAGATCAGCCTATCTTTCCAAACAATAGGTCAAAGGAATGGCACAGATACATCTGGCGCCGTTGGATGAGACAGGAATTGCTTTGAATGTAAACAGGGGTGTATAGCGAGGTGTATCAGAGACTGCTGTTACATACATCAGTGATGAGGTAATAAAGTGCCACTCAAGTCTCCTCACTGGCCCTTGTGATCCTTCCTGCATGTGGGAGATCAGTGATTGTCATCAAGCATGGGGGCCACATGACATCAGTGCATGTCTCTGTTTCACATTTTGGACATCAAGTGACTGTAGCTCTTAGATTAGATTAGATTGTACTTTATTGTCATTATATTTGCATACAACGAGATTTGGGACTCAAACTTAAGGTGCGGTAGTGGAATATAAAATCACACAAGTAATAAAAGATAAACATAAAATACTATACGATAAAACAATGTTACAATACTGTACAATATACAAAATAACAACAATATACAAAATAACAATATACAAAATACAAAATAACAATCACTGTGTCAGACGGTAGTGGGGGGGTATTGCACTGTGGATATTGCACTTGAGGGGTAGGATGTTGCACAGTGTGGGGGGAGGGGGAAAGGGTGAATTATTGGTGCATATTAGAGTTCAAGGTGGTGATGGCTCTGGGGAAGAAACTGTCTCTGAGCCTGTTTGTTCTGGCTCTGATGCACCTGTAATGCCTGCCCGATGGCAACAGGTCGAACAGGTGGAAGCCAGGGTGTGAGCTGTCCTTACTAGTAATGTTTTTTGCTCTGTTGAGGCAGCGGGAGTTGTGCAAGTCCTTCAGGGAGGGGAGGACAGCCTTCAGCTGTTACTGAGTACAACTTAAAGACAGCTTCCCAAATAATAACTTAAACATCCCCTTCACTCAGAATTGTTTTTCTACAGTTACTGTAAAGGGGCACGCCGACATTATGGGGAATAAGAATCAGAATCAAAAAAGTCTTTGTTGCCAAGTAATTTTCACATACAAGGAATTAGCTTTGGTCATTTCCGGTGCGACATTAACGGACAGACAATAACAGACAGATGATCAAATAAAGAGGTGGAGTAAAATAAAATGAAATATGAACTAAGTTAAGCACAATAGAATAGAATATAAATATGAAATAAAATATAGGCCAGGGCTGTACAACTTTAAATAAAGAGGTTAAATAAAATAAAATGGGATATAAACTAAATTAAATATAGCACAATAGAATATAGTAGAATTATAAGTAGGCCAGGGCTGTACAACTGGGCAAGATGTGGTCAAGTATATACACTAATTAGAATAAAATAACAATACAGTGGGATGGGATAATTAGCAGGGCTGTGCAATTGTGCAGGTATGTGCAAAGAGTATGAACAGCGAAGTATGAAGTATATTTTGATTGTACAAGTATATAGTCCAGTAGGGGTGTGTTAATGTAACACAGTGGGGGGTGTCAGTGAGGGTACTGAGCCTTGTTGATAAGGCTCACTGTAAAGGGGAAGAAACTGTTCTTGTGGCGTGAGGTTTTGGCCCTGATGGACCGCAGCCTCTCCTGCCAGAGGGGAGTGTCTCAAATAGATTGTGACCTGGGTGGTAGGGGTTGGCCACAATATTACCTGCATGCTTCAGGGTTCTGGAGGCGTACAGGTGCTGGAGAGATGGCAGATTGCAGCGATCACCTTCTCAGCAGAGTGGATGACACGCTGCAGCCTGCCTTTGTCCTTGGCCATGGCTGCAGCATACCATACTGTGATGGAGGAGGTGAGGATGAACTCGATGATGGCTGTGTAAAAGTGCACCATCATCGTCTTTGGCAGGTTGAATTTCTTCAGCTCCCGCAGGAAGAACATCCTCTGCTGTGCTTTCTTGATGAGGGAGCTGATGTTCAGCTCCCACTTGAGGAAGCAGAAGGACTCCACAGTGTCCACTGGGAAGTCACACAGGGTGATTGATGGGGTTGAGTGGGGATGGGATCCATCTGTAATCCACAAACATCTCCAGTGTCTTAAGAGCGTTGAGCTCCAGATTGTTCTGGCTGCACCAGGTCACCAGATGGTCAATCTCCCACCTGTAGGTGGACTCATCCCCACCAGAGATGAGTCCAATGAGGGTGGTGTCGTCCGCGAACTTCAGGAGCTTAACGGACTGGTGACTGGAGGTGCAGCTGTTGGTATAAGGGAGAAGAGAAGAGGGGAAAGAACACAGCCTTGGGGGGAACCTGTGCTGATGGTCTGGGAGTCTGAGGTGTGTTTTTCCAGGCTCACATGCTGCTTCCTGTCAGACAGGAAGTCTGTGATCCACCTGCAGGTGGAGCCAGGCACGCTCAGCTGGGAGAGCTTGTCCTGTAGCAGGGCCGTGATGACTGTATTGAAGGCAGAGCTGAAATCCACAAACAGGATCCTGGTGTAGGTTCCTGCAGAGTCGGTGCTGGAGGACAAAGTACAGTACCGAGTTGGTTACAGCAAAATGAAAACAAAATTACATTTGTGAAAGAAGGAAGAGAATAGCATAATGAGGGTAAATGTCAACTCATGTTGATAAAATTCTGATGGATGTTACACATTCAGGCCCTCCTTCATCTGTCATTACTTCTCTTATCAGTAGACCTGCACAGCAACTCTGTGAATTGACCGATCTCAAACCTCGGACGAGAGGGGAAGCAGCCATTGTGATCGGAGATTTTAAAGAAAAGAGGGCAGGGTTTGAGATAGGTCCAGTGGATGTACAGTATAGAGCTGTATTTCACTGCCTGTCAAACGGGGATAAGCTTTGGGGAAGTTGGGTATCCTCCTTTCCCATAGGAATGAGCATGCGATGTGTTTCACATGATTAAAGGCTTCAGCAGAACAAACGGCCATACAGTAGGAGTAAACTAAAGTAAGAGGAACAGGGATGGACAAAGGAGGATGCAAATGACAATGGGCATTTGTCATGTTCTTATTGGATGAATATGAATGTGCAATGTCTACAGGTATTATTAATGGTACGCAGGACAGTTTGGGGGTGAACGATTTGTTTATTGTAAATGAGCTGCAATTAGTTTACAAATACATTTTAATATGGATGTAAGTCTTAGAATTATGATTATTATCTTGTGTCATCATAAATCATTCATTGCAAAGTGTTGGAATAGATGAGGGACGGCAGCACTAGCAGGTTCTGCAGACGGGTGTACAGTAGGCATCTCTCTGAGTGCTCTTCTACATGTAAACAGTGGGTTGTTACTGGACAGTTAACAGAGTCATAAACATATACACCTCAATATACACATTCAGTCATCATTGTGAGGCACAAAGCCTGGGAGATGCTTTTTTCAATAGTGTATCAGCAATGAAGGAAACAAAATTGCAGGCCTTGTCATTGGAAACAACAACAACAACAACAACAACAACAACAACAACAACAACAACAACAACAACAAGAAGAGCACTCAGAGAGATGCCTACTGTACACCCGCCTGCGGAGCTGCTGTCCCTCATCTACTCCAGCACTTTGCAATTTCAAGTTCAATAAAAATGAGCACTTTGGCACAAGCACCAGTCACTTTAACACTTGGTACCTAAAGCACTTTAAACCTTTAGTCTTCCTATTTCCCGATTTGTCTCTGCCACATCGCACGTATTGTGTTGTCATTGTATTTTTAATGGTTGTGAAGTTTGTGTGGTTTAGTGGCTTGAGCATGTACTGTTTTTTTGCATGTACCACACTTAAACAGATGTGTCCTTCAGTTATTGGTGTAAAGTTGTGGAATTGTCTCCATAGCGAGCTTAACTCAATCAGCGCCAGACCCGAGGATAGTCGGGTTAACTCGCCAACCGTTCAGCGCCAGACCCGACTATAGTTGTGTTTTCATCGTTATTTCTTTCATTCAATATCTTTATTCATTTCTCTCACATGGACCTCGGGGTTACCATAGGGAACCACTCTGAGATCGCTAGAGTGCAATACCGGCCGCACACACGGTGTTACATTCAAATGTCTCCGGTGCAGTTTTCTTGGTCAGGCGAGTCTAGCGGTTCACTCGATGGCATTGGAATGCGTCCAATGCCCCCGATGCATGTGTTGTGGTGGATTATGTTGGCGACACGATGGACACCAATACTGGAAATCGCGATCAGACAATTGGAATATTCTTTTTGGGGTACCTCCTAGTGAAGGTAAGGACTATATGACATCAATCCTGCTTTGATCCTAGCTGCCTCTTTGAACTCCTGCGGTCAGGCAAGCGATACCGGAGTCTCAAGGCGAGCACAGAAAGACTCAGAAGAAGCTTCTATCCCCAGGCCATCAGGCTGCTAAACGAACAATGAACACTACACAACAACAACCATCAAACGCACATAGCACACACATCCACACGCACACACTCACTTTAAACAAACACACTGTAGCACCCACTCCACACACTTTATAGCACACACTCACTTTAAACAAACACACTGTAGCACCCACTCCCCACACTTTATATTTATTGATGAAGGATTGCACTACAACTCGTACACCTTATTGTAAATTGTACCTAAATTGTACCTCATCTGTACTGTACATTAGTACACTGCATAGTATTGTATATTATATGGTAACTCAGTTACGTCTATTCTGCATCGAACATTGTACATATGTCTATACTGAACACTGTGACCTCATTTTCTACTTCTAAATTACATGCTATACTATGTTATTTGATACTATCTTGTCTAGCACAGTCTCTGGAGCGTAACAGTAAGAAGCATTTTGTATGAAAGTATTCTGTACTTCTGTATGACAACTATTAAAGAAACTTGAAACTTGATCCAACCATGATTTCACATTGATCGTTGCGACCATGTGTAACATACTCCAAAACGTATGCCGTTGGTGACGATCAAAGCATCAAAAAACGACCCCTTCCCCTTTCATGCATTCATGATGAAACATAATACCTATTATATACATTTGATTTGGAAATAGTAGCGTGTCCAGGCGAGCAACGCCAACACTTTTAGTGAAATTCACGTATTCCTCCATAGCGCAGTTTTCTGGGATTAGCCAGGATCAATCTGAAACTATACTTATATTCACCACGGTATAACACGCGAACGTATGCATGATCAATTTTATTCTTTTTCACATATTGAACGATAGATAGTTGATGTCAAATGGGCCATAGTATTGTATTCATAGCTATAATATAGAATATAGCCCTGCAAACGCCGCCACTTATCCCTATCTCTTAAAGCGTTGGCCCAGTAGGAACTAAGATGCTCTAGGCCTCCGGCGCTACGGGTCGCGACCCAAAGTGGGGTTGCGGGTAGGTGACAGCGCATTGGCAAAAAAAAATAAAAAATCCAACCGAGTGTATATTTGTCATGTCTCGCCCCTTCATCAACGGAGGCCGACACACAGTATTCCAATACACATCTCACTACATCCTGCACATTTATAATCGCGGGAGGGGGGTCTGGTCTTTTGTGTGTAACCTGGACTCGCAATGGATAGGTTTGTTGTCAGAAGCGGTGCGTTGGTCGCGATGAAATGGGCTCTGCACATAACCAGCTGCTATACCACACTGAAGTGAGGTGGCTATCTCGAAGCAGAGTATTAAATCGCGTTTTTTAACTCGGAGAAGAAGTGCAGATTTTCCTTGCAGACAAAAACAACCCATTGGCAGAGAAATGTGCTGATAATGAGCTGGATTACGAAACTCTGTTAGTGACACTCCAGGTTAATCTCCAGCTGAGATTTTGGGCTAATTCGTCTTCCGTGTGACGTGCTACTGAAAGTCAAGTTCACTGGACAGGCCCTCGCAAAGTTATGGATATCAGTCCGGAACGAGTACCCAGTGTTGTGTAATGCTGCGCTGAGAAAGCTTGTCCAATTCTCATCAACATACCTCTGTGAGGCCAGATTTTCAGAGTAGAAGCGGATCTCCGCCAAAGCGCACGTGAGCACATTTTCTTTTCATGTTCTGGCAACATATTTTGGCTAAATATGCCTTGTTTTATAAATGTGTATACAGAAACAATTCCGTTGCTTTTGTTGATAATATTTCATTGATAACATAGTGCTGTAATTTCATTTTCTAATAAATATGCATGATCAAGTTCAACAATGTGTGAATTTGATATTCCTTATTTCCACGTTGAAATTACGTGATACATTAAGTGTGGGGTCGCCAAATAAAATCCTAAATAAAATGGGGTTGTGGTATAAAGACGATTGAGAACCCCTGAGTTAAGGGATGTAATAGTGTTTGTGAATTCAAAAATAATTATAAAAAAGAAATATTTAGTCAGTATGAAATTCAAATGTGAATCTGAATAGTGAGAAGAGAGAGAATAGGGATACGGTATGTGTCAACTTATGCAAAACACGCCCCTTTTAGTTTGATTGATTGTAGCCACGCCCCTTGGAATTTGGAGCGTTCTGATTGGCCGAGAGGTTTAAGGGGGCGGGACTTATGGTAGGTTATTTTGAGATGATTTATGACCCCCTAGGGCTTCTCTGATTGGTCTAGGATGTAAGGAGGCGGGACATCCGGTTTTGAGGGAGGGTCATCCGGTTTTCGGAAGGGGAGGAGTTTTTTTTTTATTTTATTTTTTTTCAAAGAGTGTATTACCATGGTTTTACAGAATATGTATTTCTGTATTTCCAAACGTTTTCAGAATATATCTTCACAATTAAGTTTTACAAGGTTGAATACATTATGTGTATTCCAAAGTCTTAAGAATATATCTTCAGAATAAAATACATTTAGTGTGTTTTCTTCAGAAAGTGCATTTATTTCAAATTGTGAGTGTAGTGTATCTTCAGAAAGTGCATTTATTTCAAATGGTGAGTGTATCTTCAGAAAGTGCATTTATTTCAAATGATGTTTGTATCTTCAGAAAGTGCATTTATTTCAAATGGTGAGTGTATCTTAAGAAATACCCTCTCTCAAATGTCTCTCAGTAGACTGAATATTTCTCCCTCTGTCTAACTGCAGCTTCTCTGAAAATTCTGATAGTGACAAACCCTGTAGATGTCATACGAGGCTGGTGAAAGACTACGGCCAATGAGATGACTCAAAACCATCTGCCAAAAGCAGATTTATGACTCTGCGACTTCCCGTTTCTGTAGAAAAACGGCCCCCAAGGTGTCTGTGTGTGTTTTCTTAAGGCCAGATGCCAAATGTCACAATCTTTAGATAATTGTATTCCAAATTACAAATGTAATGTGTCTAATGTGTTTAAGCAAAAGTCTAAATAAATGTAAAATAAATTGTTTGTATTCCAAATTACAAATGTATGTATGTATATTAGTTTCATGGATAAAGACATAATCTTTATACACTTGTGTTTAAGCAAAAAGAAAATTACAAATGTAATTTGTAAAATTAAAAGTGCACCATTACATTAGCATGCAAGGGTCTAGGGTTTGAATATTTCGTTAATACAGGTGTTTTATATTATACACATTAATTATTTTAGAGTTATTATTAAAAGAGTTGGGCTGAAAATATAAAGTACAGAAAAGATCTATGTGTGTCTGTGAGGTGTGTGTCTCTGATCGGGGGTGTGAACAGGGCTCTCTTAGGTGCTAAAACACAGCATGAGGCGTGAAGATTAGGGCACATGCATACTTGGAGTAAAAAATGTAAACTCAACACACATTTACAGTCATCATTCAAATGGTTTATATCTTTTGTAACATGTACAAGTAATGTACAACATTATACTCATAGCATATTTTTAGTTCACACAATGTTTTCACACATATTTTAAAAGATTTTCCCCATAAACAGGCTATTGTCCTATAAACTAACCTACACTTTGATGAATATTGTTACACCGCTAACAGAGATGTATTATAATTATAATTTGGATAAAAACGTCAACTAATTGACTAAATGTAAAAGTAATACCAACTATTTGACAGTTTGGGTGGTGATTCTTATTTTCTTATTTCGTAAAACTAAAATTAAAAGGCTACAGATCATAAGACTTATGTCTTGTTTACATCAGAGTCCCCCTTTTTTCAATACATCCAGACATTTAGGACATAGCAGATTTACAAATACAACACTGTTTGTGAAAACAGTCCAGAAAATATCTGTCCAAGCTGTTTTAACTGTTTCAACCATCTCTTTAATTAAGACTTATTTTGGATATAGATCACTTCAAGGCCTGAATGTCCATACACTGTAGCAATGGTAAGCATGCATTTTCAGGTCAACTTCCCCTTTTTAGCACGGTTCAGACATAGCCACCCCCTCTTTTAATGTCACAGTAACCTGAAATAGCACAGAGTGTGGGGAAAAGGCCTTATTCAAAATAAAAAAAACTTTGAAACTGTACCCATTCTCCAATCTGTTAATAAACTTTTCAATCAATCAATCAATATATGATTAGGTATAAAAGTTAAAGACATGATAGATTAGAGTTGGGGCGAAAATATAAAGTGCTGTAAATATCTATCTTTTTGAGGATCTGGGTGTGAACATGGGGCCCTGTTATAGGTGTCAAAATGCTGCAAGGAGGTGTGAAAGATTAGGGACCAAACAACCTCTGTATATTTGCTTGTAATACTCTGCATTTACTCTAAACAAAACTAATAAAGTCTGTATTACAGCTAACTCTTTAAGTTTCAATAGTTTGGATTTAATACATAATTCATTGGTATGTTCTCTTGAATCTACATTGTGAACTATTCTTACTGCTCTCTTCTGTAATATAAATAAGGGCTTCATGTTGCTTTCATACGTGTTACCCCACACTTCCACACAGTAACTCAAATATGGTAGGATGAGTGAACAATATAATATTCGCATAGAATTATAATCAAGCACATTCTTTGCCTTGTTCAAAACAAAACACTCTTGGCTACCTTATTTTTTATGTACATTATATGTGGCTTCCATGTCATTTTCTCATCCAACATAATCCTTGAATTCCTTTGTCAATACATAATGCCACATTGTCCTTCTTTCGATTAGTAAATATCATACATTTCGTTTTTCCAAATTTAGGGATAGCTTATTGTTATTAAACCATATCTTAAGTTTACACATTTCATTTGTAATTTGGAATACAGAAATTTGTATCGACAGCAAATAAAACAAATTGCAATATGTTTGACACTTCACATATATCATTAATATATAAAATAAAAAGTATGGGCCCCAGGACCGAACCTTGAGGGACAACACATTCAATATAGTTGGCTCCACCTCAAATGTAATGTTCAGAAAATGTGTATTTTTAGGTCTTTGCTGTTGCTGTCATTTTGACCATCTAGCTAAAAGAGGGGTCAATGATCGCAAATGAATACATGGTAAAAAGGTCTACCAATTGTCATGCAAGAATGCACTTCTAATATGTTACACACTAGTAATACAGCCATAATATTTCCAAATAGTATTGTTCTAAACAGTGTATTACAAATACAGTGTATTTGTAGCTAATGTAGACAATAGGCAATTATATAATTGTCACCTGAAAACATATTGTTGTCTATTTTCAAGATAGCCACTTAACCAGTTCATCGCCACCCATCTCACACCGCATGTTTGTAATTTAGAAATTAAAATGTGATGATCAATCGTATCAAATGCTTTTTTAAGTGTATTTCCTATTCCTATTGTGTAATTCCTTTCATCTACGGTTGTGGTTATTTCTTCATATATATTCATTAAGGCTAAGGCTGTTGATCGATTTGCCCTGAATCCATACTGACTCTCACTCAGAATCTAAGAATCTAAGAATCATGAATCAAGAATCTTGAAAAATTGTGAAAGCAAAGACACTGGTCTGTAGTTGGTAAAACTGTGTTTGTCCCCAGATTTAAATAGAGGAATAATAATTATTTGAAAAAATGTATAGAAATTTCCCACAGGGATAAGGTTTATCTTATCTAAGTGTGCTAGTGTTTAATAGTGTATAGGGACATAGTGTGTAATAGTGTAATATTGTCATAGGGTAGTCATATAATAGTATGTAATAGTGTTATATAGTGTAATATTGTGCAAATGTGTAATCATGCAATAGTGTAATAGTGTGTAATACTGCAATAGTTTAATACATTATTTTGTTTCCTCAAACAGACATGTTCATGTAACTTGCATCAATCCAGTTTTCAGTCACCTTTTCAGTCACCTTTCAGCCAACTGTGTTGAAGATTTGTAGCATGGTCCTAGGATAAACATAAATTATAGACATCTAAAATCATGAAACAGGTCGATTTTTAGTAGATTTAATCAATAGTCAGAAGGATAATGCTATTTTAGTCAAGGGTTGAGATATATCACCCCCATGACACATCCCTATTTTGTAAGACAAACAGTTTGATGTTGTAATTTCAGTGATTAGGCTCGCTTGCCTGTATACATTTTTATCAATCTGCTTTTGGTGTATTTTTTAGGTGTTTGGTTATGTTTTTATCTGTCATTTTGATCAGGTCTAGCTAAAAGAGGGGATTTATGATCTCAAATGACTAAGGTTTACCAATTGTCATGCATGAATTTCAACTCTAACGTGTTACATAAGTAAAACAGACTATTTGCAAACACCATTGTTCTAAAACAGTGTATCTACTATAGACAGGTTGTATTTATATTTTAACTAAATGTAAAAAAACATGAGAACACAATCCTAGTGAATTCTGAATTTGATGTTTATTGGTTGAATGTCAAGGATAAACATAAATTATAAAACATCTAAAACCATGAAACTGACTGATGCACTTAAAACAGACATGTCAACATAGTTTTTTTTTACCTGTTTGCATAATGATAAGGTATAAAAACAAAGTGCTTCAATACAAATGTATTTTTTTTTAAGTTTAGTAATATCAACCCCCAAAATGTATTTTCTTTTAACCTGATCTAAGGTACATTATACAACTCATGTATGAATTACTTTGCAACGTCTCGTTTTTTTTTTATCCCCCCAGAGTTTTATGCTCTCAATATTATGGATATGCATTAAATCCTACACACGATAGGAAATATTCAATCAACTCAAAGATGATGGTTCTAAGGTAAATAAAATGTAATTCAGTCAACATAGTTAGTGTATAGTATGGCTAAACATGTATGAAAGTTGTTGATACAATATTATAATTCATAATTCATTTCAAAATAATTACAGGCGAGGTTGTTTGATTTTTGTCCCGATGATTGAAGGAAATTCATTTTTAAGAACTATTTAACATGAAATATCTTAAAGATGTATTTTTATTCATTATAACCATGAAAATAATGCAATGTTAGGTTTTACCGTGATTTTAGTGTTCACAGATAGGAATGTATCATTCACATTCAATTATCCAAATGTACTCTGAACAGACTTGTGAAGTTAGAGGTAATGTATTATTCACATTCAATTATCCAAATGTACTCTGATTGAGTCAAATTTACTCTGTGAAATGTACTCTGCGAAATGTACTCTGCGAAAGTTCCCTGCAATATGCAGGGTTTTACATAGACTACTAGCAAAAACAATTCATATTGTTTCAGTGATGGCCTGGTTGATAGCTACATTGTCGACATGTCTTATTTTTTATTCTTATTTCATTGTATAGTGAATCCAGGGGTATAGTGGAGCGATTATATTTTGTTTTTATAATATTTTATAATATCAAAACATGTCTTATGTTCTTATATATCTACAAGTCTTATATAGAATGCTGTAAAAAGAGTCCTACTAATATATTTCACTTAAAAAACTTGTACAGAAAGATAAATATCTGACCCCCGGAGCCCTGTCAGAGTGTATACAGGTTCTGTACAGTATACCATATGCAAATCCCATATGGTCTAGCGGTAATGATGCCCTGCTTTCATCAGGGAGACGCGGGTTCGACTCCTGCTATGGGAATAACACTTTTTTCTATACATAACAAATGTGTTGGTATGTTTTATTGTAACTGTTTGACTGTTTGACTGTTTTTAGTGCAACACTACTGTCACCAACATCTAAGAAGGGTCTAGGGTTATCTCCTCAACACTAGGTTGGAGATGCATTTAAGTCCTATAGTTTTTTCCATACTTTTGCAAGGATATGACTGTGTTGCATTAATTTATTTTTAAATTTTGGTGGACTTTATGGTATTTATAGCTTATTTATGATTGTGATACTTCTTATTGAATTGTTTAAAGAATATGTGTTTAACCAGAGTATAGTAGGACCTTACAAATATGATTTGATCCCAACAACTGGTGACATTTCGAAGTCTTTAAGGGATCACATTCACATAGCTGAATATAGTTGCACAACTGGATAATATTTGTATTATTACTAGGATGAACTTAAAATCATTCAAAACAATTATTACATAACAATTATTACAATGAAGCGTAGTTGTGTATATTATAAATGTTTTTTTATTAAAGAATATTACAAATCATGCTGCAACCTTTTTTATCAATAATATAAGCGTGCATAACATCAATAATGTGATTAATATCTAAAGTTTCTAAACACTTATGATTTTTCAGCTTAAAAGCCGTAACATCCACTATTACGGTGTATAAACACAACAGGTGTGCTCTGTTAAAATGACCAATCATATGATCTAAAATAGTAACTAAGTCGTTTTCAGATAGAAGACTTTCATCCTCTGAGAGTGTCTCTATCATATATTGCCAATTATTTAACAAGCCTTTATCTCTCACCAGCTTCAACATATTTTCAAAAAGCCTTAAGCGCAGGCTATTGACATTCCCGGTTACAGTGTACAAGTGGGCATCGTTGACTTTATTAGCTATAGCATGCTTTAAAAGCAGTGCGATATCATAGTTTATAGAGGTCGTAATACAGCTGGTAGTCCTACTGAAGAAATTCCCCATTTCCTATGCTACGATCCGGGTACTTTAAACAACAGCTGATATAGGGTGTGTATTTCTGTATGGGGGTGGGGACGTAGCTGCGGACGGGTGTATATGACTCTATAGATGTGTAGGATAGAAACCTATATATTTAGAGAGTTACCTCTTAGAGAGACCCTAAAAAGAAAAATGGCGAGCAGTCTAGCTACATCTACTGTACGCACGTCAGCCCCAGTAGCGCATTTTAAGGCAGAGTTACTTGCACCATCCAAATTTGGTAGCGTGTTTTATAAAGAGATATGGCCCCTCAGGGATGGGGTACTCGGATTCTGTTATGATGTTAAATTTGAGAGAGTTGTCTTCTACAAGACCTCCTTGGAGAATTTCCAGGGTGTTGGAAGAAGATCTGAGATAGACCTATCGGAGACGGAATTTTGGAAAATGAAAAAAGATTCGTATGAGGCTATGGATGGATTAGTGGGTAGAACGCTTAAGGATGGGGAGATATTCACCCTGGTAATAAGCTCGATAGACTACGGGTATGTGTATTACGGGCGGATATCTATAAAAAGTACTTTTGGTGTAGAGACTAATCTAACCATCTTCTCAAGGTTCCTTAATACAAGTCATGAGTATATCCTTTTCTCAGTACCGGTACCGGCCTGGTTAGAATGTCTACGGACTTGCGGATTGGTTACTAACGAAGGGGTTAAGGTGAGGACAGACCTGGTTCATTTAAAAAGACGTCTATTCCCATACACCGAATCAGAGGAGATGGAGTGCGTTTGACCCTCATCGAAGGGGCGGAGGATGGGGCGTGTCAACCCTAAATCCTCCTTTAAAAAGACTTACAGTGCATTTGTAGTTTTAGATAGCAATCATGGCTTTGTATGTGGCACATGAGGTTGATCCTGCTAACTCTGCATTGGATACATTAGATTGCCTGTCTCCACTAAACACGCCTGACGAGGTTGAGACACTACCCGCTGGTTGTTATAGATTCATGGACCCTCCTTCACAGCAACCAAACTTTGCTTGGTATGAGGCTGATCCTTCTAAGAATGGATTGGATACACTAGATAGCATGTCTCCACTATACGCTCCAGACGAGGAAGTTGAGACATTACCCGTACCCCTGTATGGTTCAACTAAAACTCCTTCATTGCAAAGCCTCCTAGACAGCTTTAGGACTAGATACAGCCCTCTTACAACGATTTGGGAGACTTCATCGCCGGATTCACCACCGTCAAACCCCGTCAGGTGTACGAATCCTAATAGCCCCTGGTACACGGGTCCTTGGGAGACTTCATCGCCGGTTTCATCACCGCCAAACCCCGTCAGGCATATGGATGTCCCTCCTAATAGCCCCTGCTACACCCCTCCTAATAGCCCCTGCTACACCCCTCCTACATCAGAATCTGATGTATTCCATCCTGACCCCGAAGAAATACCTATCGTTGATGTAACCAACATAGCATCAGGACTGCCATCCCCAACCGGGGGTACGGTTAAGAGACTGTGTCCTACTAGAAGAAAAACCTTCCACTTCCCAATCAAAGTATCTACTCTTAAAGCCTTAGTGACAGCCGCGGAGCTGTCAGGACAATTGTACATCGATGGGTAACCGGGAATGTCAATAGCCTGCGCTTAAGGCTTTTTGAAAATATGTTGAAGCTGGTGAGAGATAAAGGCTTGTTAAATAATTGGCAATATATGATAGAGACACTCTCAGAGGATGAAAGTCTTCTATCTGAAAACGACTTAGTTACTATTTTAGATCATATGAATGGTCATTTTAACAGAGCACACCTGTTGTGTTTATACACCGTAATAGTGGATGTTACGGCTTTTAAGCTGAAAAATCATAAGTGTTTAGAAACTTTAGATATTAATCACATTATTGATGTTATGCACGCTTATATTATTGATAAAAAGGTTGCAGCATGATTTGTAATATTCTTTAATAAAAAACATTTATAATATACACAACTACGCTTCATTGTAATAATTGTTATGTAATAATTGTTTTGAATGATTTTAAGTTCATCCTAGTAATAATACAAATATTATCCAGTTGTGCAACTATATTCAGCTATGTGAATGTGATCCCTTAAAGACTTCGAAATGTCACCAGTTGTTGGGATCAAATCAAATTTGTAAGGTCCTACTATACTCTGGTTAAACACATATTCTTTAAACAATTCAATAAGAAGTATCACAATCATAAATAAGCTATAAATACCATAAAGTCCACCAAAATTTAAAAATAAATTAATGCAACACAGTCATATCCTTGCAAAAGTATGGAAAAAACTATAGGACTTAAATGCATCTCCAACCTAGTGTTGAGGAGATAACCCTAGACCCTTCTTAGATGTTGGTGACAGTAGTGTTGCACTAAAAACAGTCAAACAGTCAAACAGTTACAATAAAACATACCAACACATTTGTTATGTATAGAAAAAAGTGTTATTCCCATAGCAGGAGTCGAACCTGCGTCTCCCTGATGAAAGCAGGGCATCATTACCGCTAGACCATATGGGATTTGCATATGGTATACTGTACAGAACCTGTATACACTCTGACAGGGCTCCGGGGGTCAGATATTTATCTTTCTGTACAAGTTTTTTAAGTGAAATATATTAGTAGGACTCTTTTTACAGCATTCTATATAAGACTTGTAGATATAAGAACATAAGACATGTTTTGATATTATAAAATATTATAAAAACAAAATATAATCGCTCCACTATACCCCTGGATTCACTATACAATGAAATAAGAATAAAAAATAAGACATGTCGACAATGTAGCTATCAACCAGGCCATCACTGAAACAATATGAATTGTTTTTGCTAGTAGTCTATGTAAAACCCTGCATAATGCAGGGAACTTTCGCAGAGTACATTTCGCAGAGTACATTTCACAGAGTAAATTTGACTCAATCAGAGTACATTTGGATAATTGAATGTGAATAATACATTACCTCTAACTTCACAAGTCTGTTCAGAGTACATTTGGATAATTGAATGTGAATGATACATTCCTATCTGTGAACACTAAAATCACGGTAAAACCTAACATTGCATTATTTTCATGGTTATAATGAATAAAAATACATCTTTAAGATATTTCATGTTAAATAGTTCTTAAAAATGAATTTCCTTCAATCATCGGGACAAAAATCAAACAACCTCGCCTGTAATTATTTTGAAATGAATTATGAATTATAATATTGTATCAACAACTTTCATACATGTTTAGCCATACTATACACTAACTATGTTGACTGAATTACATTTTATTTACCTTAGAACCATCATCTTTGAGTTGATTGAATATTTCCTATCGTGTGTAGGATTTAATGCATATCCATAATATTGAGAGCATAAAACTCTGGGGGGATAAAAAAAAAAACGAGACGATGCAAAGTAATTCATACATGAGTTGTATAATGTACCTTAGATCAGGTTAAAAGAAAATACATTTTGGGGGTTGATATTACTAAACTTAAAAAAAATACATTTGTATTGAAGCACTTTGTTTTTATACCTTATCATTATGCAAACAGGTAAAAAAAAACTATGTTGACATGTCTGTTTTAAGTGCATCAGTCAGTTTCATGGTTTTAGATGTTTTATAATTTATGTTTATCCTTGACATTCAACCAATAAACATCAAATTCAGAATTCACTAGGATTGTGTTCTCATGTTTTTTTACATTTAGTTAAAATATAAATACAACCTGTCTATAGTAGATACACTGTTTTAGAACAATGGTGTTTGCAAATAGTCTGTTTTACTTATGTAACACGTTAGAGTTGAAATTCATGCATGACAATTGGTAAACCTTAGTCATTTGAGATCATAAATCCCCTCTTTTAGCTAGACCTGATCAAAATGACAGATAAAAACATAACCAAACACCTAAAAAATACACCAAAAGCAGATTGATAAAAATGTATACAGGCAAGCGAGCCTAATCACTGAAATTACAACATCAAACTGTTTGTCTTACAAAATAGGGATGTGTCATGGGGGTGATATATCTCAACCCTTGACTAAAATAGCATTATCCTTCTGACTATTGATTAAATCTACTAAAAATCGACCTGTTTCATGATTTTAGATGTCTATAATTTATGTTTATCCTAGGACCATGCTACAAATCTTCAACACAGTTGGCTGAAAGGTGACTGAAAAGGTGACTGAAAACTGGATTGATGCAAGTTACATGAACATGTCTGTTTGAGGAAACAAAATAATGTATTAAACTATTGCAGTATTACACACTATTACACTATTGCATGATTACACATTTGCACAATATTACACTATATAACACTATTACATACTATTATATGACTACCCTATGACAATATTACACTATTACACACTATGTCCCTATACACTATTAAACACTAGCACACTTAGATAAGATAAACCTTATCCCTGTGGGAAATTTCTATACATTTTTTCAAATAATTATTATTCCTCTATTTAAATCTGGGGACAAACACAGTTTTACCAACTACAGACCAATGTCTTTGCTTTCACAATTTTTCAAGATTCTTGATTCATGATTCTTAGATTCTTAGATTCTGAGTGAGAGTCGGTATGGATTCAGGGCAAATCGATCAACAGCCTTAGCCTTAATGAATATATGTAAAATATATATGAAGAAATAACCACAACCGTAGATGAAAGGAATTACACAATAGGAATAGGAAATACACTTAAAAAAGCATTTGATACGATTGATCATCACATTTTAATTTCTAAATTACAAACATGCGGTGTGAGATGGGTGGCGATGAACTGGTTAAGTGGCTATCTTGAAAATAGACAACAATATGTTTTCAGGTGACAATTATATAATTGCCTATTGTCTACATTAGCTACAAATACACTGTATTTGTAATACACTGTTTAGAACAATACTATTTGGAAATATTATGGCTGTATTACTAGTGTGTAACATATTAGAAGTGCATTCTTGCATGACAATTGGTAGACCTTTTTACCATGTATTCATTTGCGATCATTGACCCCTCTTTTAGCTAGATGGTCAAAATGACAGCAACAGCAAAGACCTAAAAATACACATTTTCTGAACATTACATTTGAGGTGGAGCCAACTATATTGAATGTGTTGTCCCTCAAGGTTCGGTCCTGGGGCCCATACTTTTTATTTTATATATTAATGATATATGTGAAGTGTCAAACATATTGCAATTTGTTTTATTTGCTGTCGATACAAATTTCTGTATTCCAAATTACAAATGAAATGTGTAAACTTAAGATATGGTTTAATAACAATAAGCTATCCCTAAATTTGGAAAAACGAAATGTATGATATTTACTAATCGAAAGAAGGACAATGTGGCATTATGTATTGACAAAGGAATCCAAGGATTATGTTGGATGAGAAAATGACATGGAAGCCACATATAATGTACATAAAAAATAAGGTAGCCAAGAGTGTTTTGTTTTGAACAAGGCAAAGAATGTGCTTGATTATAATTCTATGCGAATATTATATTGTTCACTCATCCTACCATATTTGAGTTACTGTGTGGAAGTGTGGGGTAACACGTATGAAAGCAACATAAAGCCCTTATTTATATTACAGAAGAGAGCAGTAAGAATAGTTCACAATGTAGATTCAAGAGAACATACCAATGAATTATGTATTAAATCCAAACTATTGAAACTTAAAGAGTTAGCTGTAATACAGACTTTATTAGTTTTGTTTAGAGTAAATGCAGAGTATTACAAGCAAATATACAGAGGTTGTTTGGTCCCTAATCTTTCACACCTCCTTGCAGCATTTTGACACCTATAACAGGGCCCCATGTTCACACCCAGATCCTCAAAAAGATAGATATTTACAGCACTTTATATTTTCGCCCCAACTCTAATCTATCATGTCTTTAACTTTTATACCTAATCATATATTGATTGATTGATTGAAAAGTTTATTAACAGATTGGAGAATGGGTACAGTTTCAAAGTTTTTTTTATTTTGAATAAGGCCTTTTCCCCACACTCTGTGCTATTTCAGGTTACTGTGACATTAAAAGAGGGGGTGGCTATGTCTGAACCGTGCTAAAAAGGGGAAGTTGACCTGAAAATGCATGCTTACCATTGCTACAGTGTATGGACATTCAGGCCTTGAAGTGATCTATATCCAAAATAAGTCTTAATTAAAGAGATGGTTGAAACAGTTAAAACAGCTTGGACAGATATTTTCTGGACTGTTTTCACAAACAGTGTTGTATTTGTAAATCTGCTATGTCCTAAATGTCTGGATGTATTGAAAAAAGGGGGACTCTGATGTAAACAAGACATAAGTCTTATGATCTGTAGCCTTTTAATTTTAGTTTTACGAAATAAGAAAATAAGAATCACCACCCAAACTGTCAAATAGTTGGTATTACTTTTACATTTAGTCAATTAGTTGACGTTTTTATCCAAATTATAATTATAATACATCTCTGTTAGCGGTGTAACAATATTCATCAAAGTGTAGGTTAGTTTATAGGACAATAGCCTGTTTATGGGGAAAATCTTTTAAAATATGTGTGAAAACATTGTGTGAACTAAAAATATGCTATGAGTATAATGTTGTACATTACTTGTACATGTTACAAAAGATATAAACCATTTGAATGATGACTGTAAATGTGTGTTGAGTTTACATTTTTTACTCCAAGTATGCATGTGCCCTAATCTTCACGCCTCATGCTGTGTTTTAGCACCTAAGAGAGCCCTGTTCACACCCCCGATCAGAGACACACACCTCACAGACACACATAGATCTTTTCTGTACTTTATATTTTCAGCCCAACTCTTTTAATAATAACTCTAAAATAATTAATGTGTATAATATAAAACACCTGTATTAACGAAATATTCAAACCCTAGACCCTTGCATGCTAATGTAATGGTGCACTTTTAATTTTACAAATTACATTTGTAATTTTCTTTTTGCTTAAACACAAGTGTATAAAGATTATGTCTTTATCCATGAAACTAATATACATACATACATTTGTAATTTGGAATACAAACAATTTATTTTACATTTATTTAGACTTTTGCTTAAACACATTAGACACATTACATTTGTAATTTGGAATACAATTATCTAAAGATTGTGACATTTGGCATCTGGCCTTAAGAAAACACACACAGACACCTTGGGGGCCGTTTTTCTACAGAAACGGGAAGTCGCAGAGTCATAAATCTGCTTTTGGCAGATGGTTTTGAGTCATCTCATTGGCCGTAGTCTTTCACCAGCCTCGTATGACATCTACAGGGTTTGTCACTATCAGAATTTTCAGAGAAGCTGCAGTTAGACAGAGGGAGAAATATTCAGTCTACTGAGAGACATTTGAGAGAGGGTATTTCTTAAGATACACTCACCATTTGAAATAAATGCACTTTCTGAAGATACAAACATCATTTGAAATAAATGCACTTTCTGAAGATACACTCACCATTTGAAATAAATGCACTTTCTGAAGATACACTACACTCACAATTTGAAATAAATGCACTTTCTGAAGAAAACACACTAAATGTATTTTATTCTGAAGATATATTCTTAAGACTTTGGAATACACATAATGTATTCAACCTTGTAAAACTTAATTGTGAAGATATATTCTGAAAACGTTTGGAAATACAGAAATACATATTCTGTAAAACCATGGTAATACACTCTTTTTGAAAAAAAAAAATAAAAAAAAAAAACTCCTCCCCTTCCGAAAACCGGATGACCCTCCCTCAAAACCGGATGTCCCGCCTCCTTACATCCTAGACCAATCAGAGAAGCCCTAGGGGGTCATAAATCATCTCAAAATAACCTACCCTAAGTCCCGCCCCCTTAAACCTCTCGGCCAATCAGAACGCTCCAAATTCCAAGGGGCGTGGCTACAATCAATCAAACTAAAAGGGGCGTGTTTTGCATAAGTTGACACATACCGTATCCCTATTCTCTCTCTGTGAGATATTTAATTTTCTTGTTTATTATTATTATTATTATTATTATTATTATTATTATTATTATTATTATTATTATTATTATTATTATTATTATTATTATTATTATTATTATTATTATTATTATTATTATTATTATTATTATTATTTATTTTTTTCTTGTTTAATCTGTGGATTGTTTGTTTCTTTGTACAGTATATGGTATGAATAATTATTCTGTGTAAATGAGGTTGTACGCCGACCATCAAGTAATACTTGTTTAGTTTAGGAATAGGGGGCAGGTCTATAAGAATTCTTCTTCTTTCTGCTCCTTTTGCCCATGGTAGAACATTATTTATGATTTTGTATGAAAACTGTATGATTGAATTGCTTCCATGTGGCAAATAAAACTGCCTGAATTTGAATCTGATTATGATTATGTTTGTGTACATTTGTAATTTGTCTGATCTGTTAACATCAACCTGCTAAGGGACTACAGATGGAAATGAGCCCCTGGCTGTAATCTGGCATATTTACATGAAAATTACCATTAATATGCGCTGTCCGTATTTTAAATAAATACATATTTAAAAATAAATCGGGGTGTGTTACAGTATGTACACTACTATGAAAATGTGTTACTAGCCTATATTTCATTCCTGCCATTAATAGAGCGAGACACTTCACAGGAATCTACCTCCACTCCTGTGGCTGCATGTCCTTGGACTTTGGAATCGATGTCTGAGAGTGATGCGCAGTCGAGCCCTTGGGATGTCGCTATTTATAGACCATGATGGCACACCTGATAAATCATCACATCCACATAGTATGCATTTCACTTTGAACCCTTTCACTACCACACTACAGATGGTTAACCGTATGTAGTGTGGTAGTGAAAGGGTTAACCGTCTATAGTGTGGTAGTGAAAGGGTTAACCTCCTGTAGTGTGGTTGTGAAAGGGTTAACCCTTTGTCATGTGACAGTGAAAGGGTTAACCTTCTGTATTGTTGCTGTGAAAGGGTTAACCCTTTGGTAGTATGGTAGTGAAAGGGTTAATGCACGTATAGGGGGGAAAATCTCTTTATTAGGATTCTCTCCTTCCACAGAGACTGAAAGTGGGCATGTAGACTATAGTGTAGTAAGAAAGTGATGTGGGGTGTCTGGGTAGTGTAGACAGAGGTCTAAGCACTCGCCAACCAACGCAGAGACCTGTAATGAGCCAGAACCCAAACACAGACACAGAGCGAGTAGAGGCGGGGAATGGAGTAAAAACCAAAAGCGGGTATATTTATTATATGTATCTATAAGAAGATATGGAACAGGGGAATACTAGCAATTGGGGTAAACAGAACAAGAACACAAAACGGAATAAATGTCCAAACTAAAAGCAATGCAGAGTGATGTTAAAAAACTAATTAAACAAAGTATCAAAAGACACCACAGGAACAATTAAAGTCCAATTGCCTGGGAACAAAAAGATTTTTAAAACTCATGGTGATAACATAAAGGAGCAGGCAAAAGGTGCCTAAGCACTCTTCGAACAGGCGTCGGCCAATCAGAGAGCGTCTCCGAGAAATGCGGCTTGGTTTCGTAATCACACATCCACTCCTGCTTGATAGAGACAGAGAAAGGGAGAGTGGGGGAAAAAACAAGGGAGACAGGGGAAGAGAAGCCTGGTGGCTTGGAGGTGCATGACAAGACCCATGTTCAATTCCCGTTAGCGGTAAATATCTCACCTATAAACACTGCATGTCGTTGTAACTAAGAGATTTGCTGGGAAAAAAAACATTGTGTTCGTGTATCGATCACCAGATTAACCGTTTCTGCGCCAAAAACGAGTTAACTCGTTATTGGCCGCCATGCGTTGAGCGCCAGAAACGAGTTTGTTATTTCGTTTATTCGCTATATCTATTCATAATTCATAGCTGCAGCCTCTGGTATCCCCTTCAGAGCCTGTCTGAGCTGGCAGACGGTCAACACCGCCCTCTACTGCCAGGCGGAGCTATTGCATCTCATTGAAAATGGGCTGTTGTGTTTTAGGAGCCGATCTGAGCCGGGCGGGTGGGGTTTAAATACTCAGGCGAGCCAGTTCTATACAACGATGGCATTGAACAGTAACTCCGCCCGCCCGTCATTGTGAAATGGTCGGTAGTGTGGTACAGACCTCCATGAGCATTATTTAAAATTGCGATCAGATATTTGGATTATCTCTTTTGCATTACATCAGATACAAGGTAAGAACATTATATATAAATTTGATCGTTGATCTGACATTTATTTCTAACCCGATCACACCTATCTGTGTGGACCGTGTATGGCTGTTACCGTTGGGTAGGAGGAGGGGGGGGGGGGGGGGGGGGTGGACGAGCGCCCCGCTACGACAGTCATTTCATGTATGGACGAGGAGACATAATAATGATAATCTAGCGTTGATTTCAGGATGATTAGATAATCAGCCGAAAAATTACAACGTGATGACTGGATTACAGTCAAATGCCTTTTTCTAGTTTTTTTCCTGGAATTACTGAAAAACACCCAAACCATACCAAAACAATCTGTTTCGGACATGTTGACTAGAAGCAACTCACTGAGACTCAACGGCGTTATTAGACCCATAGATATAATATAAGATATATTTTAAGCACTCGCAAATGTCACAGTCTAAAACTATATCCATTAAATAAAGACCTGGCGATGAATGGGGTATCAACGCCCCCTGCTGCTGGCGGTCAATGTGTTAATCAATTTATAATATGAGTTTCACATGAGCAATTTACTGGTTGAACAGGATGATCATATGGGCAATAACAAACATAAAAAACTTAAACCAAGACTGTTCTGTTTTTAATGCATAGGTATCAACTACAATATTCGTTTTACTCTGGTGCCAGAGAGCTGATTATTGTAAGGTTATGTATATAACCAAGTTCTATGAATTATGGTGACGCTCAGCATCAGTTGCATATATCTAGCTTCAGTGGATATGCACTGAATACATTTAAAAATGTACCTTTACATACCAACATCCGTCTGACCACACCCCCATCTGCTGCCTACATAAGCAGGGGTGGGGCCACACACTCATCTCCTTCCCAACAAATTTCACCACAATGAAAGATCAAGGGCCGCAGAGGCGTCCTGATGCTGAGCGTCACCATAATTCATAGAACTTGGTTATATACATAACCTTACGTTCTATTTCATTATGGCTCCGCTCAGCATCAGTTGCATAACAGGAGCTGAGCGGGAGCCAAAGCTCGACAAATGTACCCCGCTGAGGCCCCCCACAACCATCAGACCGGGGAGGACCGAGCCCCCCGACCCTCCCTAATGGAGGATACCCTCCCTATTGGAGGCTTACGGGAGGGAGACGGATCCGACCGTGTGAAGAGGAACTCAAGCAACTCAATGCACAGGGTGAGCAGACCGTGGCTTGACCCCACGACTACGCACACGCACAACCCGCATGCCACCAGGGAACGAATGGAAGGAACAACCCTTGTTACTGCCCCCAAAAATCACGGGGTCAAGAGCAAACTCAACCCCGTGGGAAGGCCATAGCAGCGGAGAGTGAAGGAAGACCCAGACCCACTGAAGGGACTGGATCCCCTGGAAAAAGGGGGCCCGGAGAGGTTGGTATGGCCGTAAGCCATTACGATAGTGCAGAGTACAACATGTACCCAACAAAGGGTCTCCATAACGCCTAACCCTGTGACACCCGGGCCGACCCGGCATTTTTTCCCCCGAAAAAAGCACAAGTCCCTCAGGGTACCAGAACAGCAGATCTGCATCCCCGGCGGACAACGGGTTAACTGACCTGGACCAGCGCGACCAGACCAGTCCCGTGCTCTAACCACGCCGACAGGCCCACTCCAGAAGAGGGGGTAGGTATGCGTGTCGATCTAAAACATGAAAAGAGGGCGCCACCCAGACGGTCCCATTTGTACCGCGCTCAGTGGCCCACCCCAAGGGCGTGAGACCCCTCTACCTATGTTCTGATCTATTCCGTTAACATCCCCCAGATATGAACGAGAATTCATCGAGACAACCTAGTAAACTGGCGCTCGGAAGAGACAAAACTCCATCCCAGTTGCCCTATAAAAACGCTGTTTTAATAACGAGCAACCAAGGCGCACTTAGCCCCTGCGTGATTCTTAACAGAAACACCCCGAGCCAGCACTATGTATGCGTCGAGACCCAAACACATCAATGGATAGTCTAGCAAGACACCAGACATTGTTCCTCCAAGTCGCCTGGGAGAACGACACGGAGCCGTCGTGCTTCATGTTCCTTCCTCTTTTTATTCAAAAAAGAAAGAAACACAGACTGACATGAATCCCACGTGACGCAGCTTAGGGTAAATTTTTTTTACATTTTTACATCCCGCCACCCTCGCCACAGGGAGGAGACGGAAATCCCCAGAGAGACTTCCCACGCGAGCTGTATAGATTGAAAAGAATATATTGCAACATTGAGCTATGTAACACTTGGGTTAGGGCTCTCCGAGGAGGAGGCACTGAACCAATACACATTCAATAATCGAATTGAATCGAATACACACACAATAGAGCAGAACTCCTTTTTGAAGTTCTACTCACCTTGACAATCTGAGGAGGAGGCTCTGAAACTCTGAGGAGGCTCCCTCACAGGGAAGGAGAGTCCGAACTCACAGAAGGCACTTCTCCCAGAGGAGGAGCTTCGTGAGGAGGAGCTCTGACAACTCCCTGAAACAGATCCATAACATGGACCTGAACAACCCACGGAAGTCTTACCAACAGAGACGGGCTCAGTGACGTACTCTATGGCGGGGGAATTTCCGCTGTGCACACGCCCAATCTTCCAGGGCGTGGGACCAGGAAACTCCCCCCCCCCTCTTACCCTGTAACGTGCCGAACAGCAACGTGACAGGAACCTTGAAGGACAGGTGGTTTTAACCCCTGACCAACAGAAAAAAGGGGAGGGAAGGATTACCAGTTCACCCCTTTACGACCCCTCACCCATGATACGATGTAATGACAAGTAGAGCATGACACAGTCATAGCCTGCTACATGAAGCATCGAACAGCCTCACATAGCTCATGTGATAACCTGCTACCTGAGTTTTACTAAAGAAAAAACACAGAACAGAGAGGGCCCCTTTAAGAGCCCCGGTCCAGACTTACACATGTGCTTCTGTGGGCCAAACCTAACCCAGTTGTAGATCACAAAGACACACACAACCCTTCATCACAACAAAAAATGGCACAGTACACTCCTACTACAGAGAAAAGCCGTTTTTCATAACGAGAGAAGACAGAATCCTCGATTATGTATTGGCCACAGGCCTTGCTAAGCACACATGATAAGTGACCAAACAATCTTTTCTTTAGGAAAAAATTGTTTCTCAAGCGGAAAACACAACCCCAGCAATTAAGCTGAGGGTTACATTGTATCCCCACAAACACAGTGACACAATATATTGTAACCAAACATGTCTGAGAGGAGGGGGGGAAGCCCCAGGGAAACCGGGGGGACACCCCTCTTATCTTACCCTTGATACGATCAAGGCAAACAGGCACCTCTGTTAATGTGTGAACATACTGTTCATTGTCATCACAGGCTGAGAAAAAGATTCATTCCTCAATCACATGTCACTAAGCATAGCTTTACAGGTTTAATTAACCCTCTTAGTTGTGAGTTCACCCACGGTACAAGTACAACGTTACATGAACACACATGTTCTCATCACAACCAAACCAGTTCATTTTTACACACGTAAAAAACAACGCCGATTCACTACAGAGAGAAGCTATACCAGTGACAAGACAATTCACACACAACACGCGTCGTATCCTCAATGTATTGCAGCAACACATGTTTTGGAAACATCGTTATTACAAAACATTTAGAAGGGAAGAAAAGAAGAAGTGTTTAAAGTCCGGTCGGGACTTTGGGTGTAGGGTCGACTAACATCCTCTGTCAAAGATGACGTCGTAGTCAGAGTGTTTTAAGGCATGTTATAGTCACAGTATCGTTTCAACAGTGTAGCATTAAGCTAACAGCCGTCCGACTGATAGCAACAAGCTAACGTTTACTAGCCTGGTAAACACAGCAAGCTAGCGCCGCAGCTAACAGCTAACACAGTAGGCCACAACTAGCACGCCAGCTAAGCAGCTATCACCTGAACTGTAAACAACGACATAACAAGCCACACTTCAGACAGGCCGCTGTCCAAGTCCCTCCCCATCCTAAGAGGGAAAAGAAAAAGAATGTCAAACACAGTTTTCAACGGTGATCCAGACATACAGCGGGGCCAGCACAATTCCCATTTCGGGCTGCAGCCGACTTTGAGCATGGAACTCCCGATAAAGAAGATCCTATGCCCACATTTCCTCGTTAGGGTGTACTTTCATTTTTATGTGAAAGATGGGGCCTGCACAGGACAGAGAAGCATCCGCTTGTCCAGAGAATCCTGGGTTCACCAGGTCCTGGTCGCGGCCCACTAGATTGACCATCATGGGCGTCAGACCAAGATCCTCCGACCGCCGTTTAAGCCGAGCAGAGGACCCCAGTCTGGAGTCGGCGTTTCGTAAAATTGTCAGCTAACCCCCACAGCATCAACAACAACCAGAGCTTGCAAGCAAAACAGTACGTACCCCACCCTGGAAACAACCGCTTTCTCACAACAGTCGGTGCTTCCCACAGTCCAGCTGTATGGCCGGAGGGCCAACCCATCCAGCCGCAGCAAGGAGGACTGTAGATGGGGAGCATGTCAGCGGCGTGAGCTCCTAATACGAAAAAGCCGTTGAAGGTCAGAATGATCATCATCTTCCAGACACTCCAGTGACGAAGACAATATCGCCGTATTTTCTCGAAAATAGTGAGAGAGAAAATAAAGATATAATGTCAACGTATCTCCTTGTTCTTCTGTTTTCCTTTCTCCAGCTAATACTTTCTTCCTCGCCAAGTGATTGGTATACAGGCACTATATTGTGGATGAAATTTGAGAAGGAGATGAGTGTGTGGCCCCACCCCTGCTTATGTAGGCAGCAGATGGGGGTGTGGTCAGACGGATGTTGGTATGTAAAGGTACATTTTGAAATTTATTCAGTGCATATCCACTGAAGCGAGATATATGCAACTGATGCTGAGCGGAGCCATAATGAAATAGAACAGAGTATAAGCGAGGCTTTGTGCAGTATCAACATTGTATGTCTAACATTTACTCTATGATTTCAATGGACAATGGTGGAAATTAATTCAAATAAAAATAACTGTCATTGATCGATTTGAAAGATATTCGAGAATTTAAGAACTTGGCCTGTTGTTGTACTATGTGCGTAGGACATAGGAATTGTAGGAATTGTGAATGTTGCAGATGTCACAGGGTGGTGGTGTACGTAGGACCCAATAGCAGAGACGGAGACGGAGAAGTCCAAGGGTTTTAATGACACAAAACTAATAAACAGAACAAGGGAACAAAACGAACAAAACAAAACCTCTCAGTGACAACTGGAAGAGGGGAAAAGGTAAACACAAACACAAACTCTAAGTACTAACTAACATGGGGAAAACATGGAACTTGAAACAGACACATACACACAGACACACACATAGACAGGAGAGATTACAATACCCCAATCGCAGCACTGCATGTCCACGAGTGTAACAACAACAACAACTAATTCATTTTCACAAAACATTTCACAAAAAGATTTTAATACTAACTTTCCGGGTAGATTTACAGCAGTATTCCAGGGACCTAATTCTCCTCTGAAGAGGTTTAATAAGTTCTGAAAATATGCTATGTAATATAAACACATATTGCACCTTTAACTGTGCAACATGAAATCGTACTGCCCGAGCGGTCCGGTGGTGGAATGACACCACGCCATAAATCCATCTCTACAGACTGTTTTTCTTTTCAAATGTAGCCAAGAGTAAAGACCCTAACCCCGTCAAAACAGCAGTCAAAGTGTATATTTTCAGCAATATGTTTGTTTACCAATAGGTGTTGTTAGTGAAATATGAGTTTTGGAAATCTATTCAGAAACTACCGAATATCGACGCTAGGAAATGCGCCCTGCCATTTTGTTTGTAGTCATATGAGGAGAGGAGACCCAGGGCTTTTTATGGGAATTGGAATTTCAAAAAACAACACTACCCAGCTCAAGCCACCTCCTGTCAATCATATGACATGTGGATTTACTTTTCTATTTACCAAATTTTTTGGGATTATCTGCCACAAACCTGAACGTTATTGGCATAAATTAGAACACAGTTAGTTTCGCTATCTTTCTGTGAACGTCTAGCAAAAAACGGCGTTGCAATCTGATGAAAATGGTGGAGAAATTTACATTATAAAAAGGTAACTGTACTTAGAGTAGATTTCATACACGGTTTGTGAATCACGCCTAGTGATACTAAATCCAGATTGAACTCTGCCATTGGAAAGGGGAGATTTGGCCAGATCCATAGATGTGCGACTTGGCAATAATAAGGTAATTTATATGCCTGATATTCTATATTCTATAATCATATTTAAAATGTGTCCGGATGGCAGAATTCAGTACTGTATCTACAAAACCTTCTGTTTAATCATCTTCCCTTTATTAATTTGCTTAGATTTTTTGTACACGTGATCTCAAGAAGGTGCTGAATGCGTTTATTGGCTATTTCTAGCATGGTGTTATTCACTGTCAAAGATGAAAAACTTTAAGAAAAAATTATAAAAATTGATATTCTCCTTTGGTTCATTACAATTTACTCAAGCCTAGTAACAGACATCCTGATATCCATAGATGTCCCTAGATACCAAGAACATGCAAATGGACCTTGTAGAAGTGGAGCAATCTTCCATTCACTTAGGTATGTATTTTTAGGCGGATTTTCAGAAAATAGGGCTAGGGCTCAAGAGGTTAAGTACATGTGTAACGGTTGTGACAACGTCACCTCAAACTTCGATGCCCAGAGGGAGTCTCGAACATGGGTCTCCCATGCCACGTGCAACAGCACAGACCGCTATACCAAGAAGTGAACTCACTGCTTTACGTGTCTATGTGTCTTTTGAGGATGAGAGTGAGTTGAACCCATAGCACCGCTACTCACCCCAGCCCTTCGTGACTGCGCTTCACGATACCATCCGTTACACTCATCCTCCTTAAACTCACTCCACTCCACCCAAGGCATCCGGGTCAGTCGGCACCATTGGAGCGGTTGTGACAACATCACCTCAAACTTCGATCCCCAGAGGAAGTTTCGAACACGGGTCTCCCATGCCGTGTGCAACAGCACAGACCGCTATACCAAGAAGTGAACTCACTGCTTTGTAATGTGTCTATGTGTCTTTTGAGGATGAGAGTGAGTTTAACCCATAGCACCGCTACTCACCCCAGTCCTTCGTGACTGCGCTTCACAATACCATCCGTTACACATGTGTTATATTATTGTACTTGGCCATCGCGTCCCGCTCTTAAAGCCTATCGAGATATACCTCATCTCATGTACCTATTGTACTCCATCAAACGGAAAAAACACGTACACCTACACCTGCCGGGTCCCGCCCCTATGGAGGCGTAGCCTATAAGACAGTGGGCCTGGTCACCAAACACTCTTCCTCTATTTTCGTTTCCATCATAACGGTTGCAGTGCACCTTATGTAAACTAATTGTTATGAAAAGATTATGAGAAATTGCGTAATGTTGAAAGTTACCGGAGGTTTGCTTACCCCTGGAATCTTCGGGGCATGTTTCAGCGACACGTCAGGCCTATTCTGATGTTTCCTCGTCTGGTGACAGCAGATCCAGGAGCAGCGTGCAAGGTTGGCTATCGAGCCGGCTTGTACACAGGTAGGCCCTGTGTCATCAGGCATGGGTATTAGTGTTAGTAATGCTGGTTTGTTTTGTTACACAACCATGTTGTGTGTCGGCGCCAGGGGACGGGATGGTTTGGTGGACGTTTCACTGCAGTGAACGGGTTCCAAACGGTCCTGGAAGCGTGCTGTTAAACAACTAATGCTAACGCTACATGCTAATGCTAATGCTACATGCTAACACTACTGCTACGCTGTTTTAATGTCTCCGCCGTGGGATGTTGTCGCTTTTCCCTCCTCTTGCCCGGTTCATCAATGAAGGTCAGTCGGTAGCTGATGTGGGGGTTTGGCTGAGTCCTATTTACCTTTTTACGGGTAAATGGGTTGACAACAGGGTAGGCCGTGGCTAGGTAGCCTAGCCAGGTAGCGTTACTCCTGTGTCCCGGCGGGGTTTGTTGAACGGTGTTCCCACCTGGGAGTCGATGCTTGAGGCTCGGTGGGTAGCAGTAGAGCTATACTACTGCAGGATGGGACTTAACGGCGGCCCGTGTTGTGGCTCAGCTGACTGTTTTCTGTCCATAGTACCGTTGAACACTATGCTATAGTAGTGTAGTGGGCTACTGTTTTGTTCTGTCTCCCTGCTATGAGAAGGTCTGTCTATGCTACAGCTTTCTCTTCTCTCAACCATTCATGCTGACGGTCAATCGGTGTCTATTGGGGGAGTAGTGCGGGGGGGGCTTTGTTTACCTTTTTTGGTAAATGGGCTAAGCTGGGGCTGGTGTGCTGTTGTGAATATTTTGAATGAATGCGGGACTGGTTCTCGCTGGTCCGCCTCCCCTTAACGTTGTGTATATGGGCTTGCTCATTCTACAGTATTTTGTGGTGTTAGTTCTTTTATTCATTTAACCCCTTCATGGTGCACACCACAGTGGAGGTTGCTGTTTGCAACCACCAATGGTGCTCCGTGTTAACATCAGTCCTTTGTTTTTGACATATTGAAACAGTGCCCCGCCCGGCCGACGCCATGGGTGGGTCGGCCTGGCGAGTGGCTGGTGGGCTGCTAAAGCCTGTACCGCCACGGTATGGAATTGGCAGCGATTAGAACTGTGTTCGAATTGCTGTTTTTTCTATCAAAAAAATGGTGTCTGGTGGCGGGGCCTTGAGGGCCAGCCGACGTCGACACATCGCGCGAGGTTGTTGACGTTATTAGCTTTGACCTAGCCGCAAGCTATAACCGCTCAGGGTTCCCCTCTCCGCAGGGGATTTTGGTCTTCTGCTGGAGCGCGGGCGGTATTGTCCTATGCCCCACACCGTGCAGCCAGAAGAAGAGAGAGCACAGCCTCGTCAGCGGCGATGACGAGGCCCTCGACAGGCGGCCATATTTTCCCCCCGCCAGAGGTATCCTGGGCGTTGAATCGACAGGTGTCCACAAGGCCGACAGCCTTGGCGGCCGAGGGATCGACCATGTTGGACGGGCTCGGCTTGAACAACAAGCCGTCACCGTCCTGCCGCGAGCAGCCCGCTCTCCGATCACTCCCTCCCCCAACACCAGCGGAAAAAGGGGGCTCTGATTGTTTCCTTTAGCTGCGGGCCGCGTGCCTTCGTTGAAGCGCGGGCGGCCCCACTTTTCGCTTCTCATGGGGACAGGGGCTGACACCCAGTTGATGGCTGAGCCTGGGTCTGTCCGTGAGAATGTTGTGCTGTCAAGCGGCTCCCACACCATAAGCTGTGTTGGTTGAGCCTGGTGTTACGTCTGTCAACTATAAGTGTTGTCAGCAGGGGGGCTCGAAACCTTTTGAGGCACACAGTGCGGGCTTCCCCGGCATCGCCTTTGCCAGGCCAGGTATCATGTTGGTACCTCCCACTCCCGTGAGATCGGCAGTGGTCTGAAATGAAGAGATGCGCGTGATTTAGGTGGTAGTAATATCACTGCAGGGCTACGGTGTGTAGGAACCCATGGGGTCCTCACGCCTTGCATGTCCGGCTGCAGAACAACTCCTCAGCATGTTCTGGAGGGGTGTTCAGTGGGGGGGCTTTTGTCACCTAGATGATGTCAGCTTCCCCCGTATCAAACCGGCCCTTTCTGTCGGGGTCCCCCCTTGGGTGCGATTGCCTCGTGGGTAGTGTCAGGTTCCGACCCGACTCCATGGAACGCTCTGCTCGCAAGGGTCCAGGGTTGGCTACGCACAGCGGGTGGGACCGGGCCAACTATCTACAGTTCCTGGCGGACCTGCGCCACATGGAGTTGGGAGTGTCATCACATATGACTACGGCAGTACCATATGTCGAGGTGGATGGAGAGAACGCTGAGGCGGGGACTTGTGTTTACACAACCCCACCCGTTTTCGGGTTTGGTACAGACCCTATTGTCAGGGTCACCAGCAGTGACAGCTCTGGTCAACAAGATCCAATCTCTTTGGACGAAGCAAGCCATCATTGTGGCGTTCTCCTCCCGGTGTTCTCTGGAGAGAAATCGGGAGGGGGGGGGGGGGGGGGTGTCAGACCCATGCTGGACCTGTCCCATGGGAAGGTTCAGCATTTTTTGGATCGTCTCCTACCTGTTGAACACTGTCAGGTGGGGGTCTGGTTCTCCTCCATAGACCTGTAGGATGCGTTTCACATCTCCGATCTTCCATCCTAGGGCTTACCTACGCTTCCTTTGCAGGGTTAGCGTATGAGTACCAGAGGCTGCCGTTCGGTTTTCTCTGGCTCCCCGCATCTTCACCAAGTGCGTGGAGGCCGCACTGGGGCCTCTGCGTCGTCAGGGATTACGAAGTGTATTCTGCCCTGATGACGTTCTGGTCCTTCGCGGTCAAGGTGGATCGTCGGGTCTCGTACCAGGCAGGTCCCTACCAGCCTGGGGTTTGCTGTAGACTGGAAGTAGAGTACTCCTCTTCCCAGTCAACGGTTGGAGTACTATGGGCATCCCTCTCAGAGCGTGTTGTCGACACGCTCAGGAGGTTCCGTCCTAGGACGGTTACGGCGCTGTCTCACATCACGTTTTTCACCGACGCCTCCCTCGCTGGTGACGAGTCGGGCCAACGCAGTAGGGGGCAGCTGGCAAACCATGCTGCCCGGTCTGCGCTACGTTCAATGTGTTGGTATTGAAAGCGGTCCTTCTGGTCCTCAAACGGTGTTGATCAGGACGGACAATACGACGTCAGTGTCGTATATCGACAGACAGGTAGGAGTACGCTCCCCCCGTCTGCACCAGGCGGCGGGCGGCTGGCTATGGGCGTCCTCCATCTGCGCGGCCTGAGGGCTCCCCACATCCCCGGCAGGGTGAATGTGGGTACAGGTGTACTGTCGCGGGGCGGTCCTCATCCTGACGGGTGGGGATTACGTCCGGACATAGCCAGGCAGGTCTGGGACCGATGCCATGCCGCCTGGGATTCTTCCCCATACATCTGTTAGGTCAGTTGTTGGGACGGGTACGTTGAGGGGCGCAGGTTCTTGATCCTGATGGTGTTACCATCCAGAATGCGCATGCTCCCTCCACTGTCGCGCTTTACGCGGGCAGATGGCATATGTTCCAAGTGTGGTGTAAGGCGGGGGGCCGGGACCCAGTCTCCTGCCCCCTGGATGCTGTCCTTAGTTACCTCCAGTCTCTCCTTGATAGACTGTTGGCTTCGATGGTGAGGGTATATGCAGCAGCTATATCCTCCTATCATGAGGGATTTGAGGGGGATGTCTTGTTCAGCCACCCTCTTGTGAAGCGTTTCCTGCTTGGCGCTCGACGCGTTAAGCCGGTGCAACGCTCTTTGGCTCCGAGTTGGGATCTTCAATTGGTCCTCGGTCGGTTGTCCTTGGCCCCGTTTGAGCCACTTGAGCAAGCGCCGTTGGAACAGCTGTCGTTCAAGACCACGTTCTTGCTGGCCGTCACCTCCGCTGAACGCGTGGGTGTGCTTTGTGCTCTCTCGGTACGACCAGAGTGCCTGTCTTTCGTTCCGATTGCGGTGCCACTCTGCGGCCTAATCCTGCCTTCGTGCCTGTAAATATCCGGAGTTCTTCCGCTCCAGGGATATTGTGGTTCAAGCGTTTCATCCGCCTCCTCACGCTAGTGAGTTAGATGCAGGCCTTCACCTGTCATGTCCGGTCCGTGCTTTGGGAATTGCCTCAGCCGCACTCAGGATCTCGGGGTCACTGATCAGCTTTTTGTCTGTCACGGTGGTTCTCATGCCGGTAAGGCACTATCGAACAACGCCTGTCCCATTGGTTGTGTGAGGGCATTGCCCTCTGCTACACGTTGGCCGGGCTGGATCCCCCTGTGGGCGTCAGGGCGCACTAAACTCGTGGGGTGGCTGACTCTGCCGCTCTGCTGGGTGGGGCCTCGGTGGAGGACATCTGTGCTGCAGCTTCATGATCCTCCCCGGGCCCCTTTGTAAGGTTTTACCTCATGGACATGACCGGGGGTTCTGTCTCCCAGGCAGTTCTGGGGTCTGTGGCCTTTCCTGCTTCCCGTCCTTTAGTAGGGTAGCAGGAGTGTGTGGGTATGGGCCACAGTGTGTTAGGTCACACGTGGTTCCGCCTGTGCTGTGTGTTCAGGGGGTTCTAGTTCCCTCTTGCTCACACTCAGGTGGAGTTGACTGCGCCCGCCCTTCATTAGGAAGGATGGGGTGACGGGGCTCCCCAAACCCCTTGATGTGGGCTTACGGGTCCTCAGGGGGTGCATCTGTCGGTCCTCGCGTCCGCTCTAACCCATATCTCGATAGGCTTTAAGAGCGGGACGCGATGGCCAAGTACGATAATATAACGTAAGGTTATGTATATAACCTAGTTATATGAGTACTGGCTAAGCGTCCCGCTCTTAAGCGGCCCTGAGTTCCCTTTTGAGGGATCTTTTACTGGAAACGGGATTTTTGGCGAGGAAGAGTGTTTGGTGACCAGGCCCACTGTCTTATAGGCTACGCCTCCATAGGGGCGGGACCCGGCAGGTGTAGGTGTACGTGTTTTTTTCGTTGATGGAGTACAATAGGTACATGAGATGAGGTATATCTCGATAGGCTTTAAGAGCGGGACGCTTAGCCAGTACTCATATAACTAGGTTATATACATAACCTTACGTTAAGGATACTCCTGCCTTAGGAATGCAAAGCCTGGCAATCGCTTTTGTGCACTGGGTGTCAAACATTATTGACATCTGATTGTTTGGTTGACATTTGCTTGTTTTGATTTCTGGGCATCTCTATGCAACTGTTGCTATGTTTTACTTCTGTGAAGCACTTTGTGATTTTATCTGTGAAAGGTGCTATACAAATAAAGTTTACTTACTTACTTACTTACTTACTTACTTACTTACTTACTTACTTACTTACTTACTTACTTACTTACTTACTTACTTACTTACTTACTTACTTACTTACTTACTTACTTACTTCAGTCAGTCATGAAGAACATGTATATTGAGGTGTGTATGTTTATGACTCTGTTAACTGTCCAAAGTGTCCAGTGACACTGTTTACATGTAGTTATATAATAGTTTACTTTGAAGGCCTACTGTACATACCACAGTAACACTTTATGATACTATGACACTTTATGAGCCTGTCATTTTCCGGGATTTGCAGTGTAACTTCCTCGTATGAGTCTGTACATATAAAATACTTACTGGTTCCTACTGGTACAAAAATGTAGGTACAGTGGAAGAAAACAAGACAATGAGGAACAAGGGAATAACAATTGGGGATTCTGAGAGTCCCTTCCCTACATTTACCATGTAATTAAATGTTTTTGCCCCTTGCTCGTTGCAGTTGTGACAATCGTTTTTTATGCATGTGTGTTCGACATGTGTTTATGCGAGGTCAATGGATTTATTATGCTTGCCTTCTACTTCATTGTACAATTTTGAATAAGAAAATTGAGAAATGGGTCTATACTTTTGAAAATGATCTCCTAGCAGGCATGCTCGTCCAGCCCTGCAGCAGCTCAAAACAGGCGGCTGGAGTGGAAAGCAAACGTACCTCTCTCAAGTTCACAGCTATGGAAGGCTTGTACTGTCATCTGGGGACAAAATGACAATTACACAATAAGGTATGCCTTTTTTTTTAATCTTTAATTACACAAAAAACACACAGTATACGTGCTGTTCTCCCATTTTAGTAACAACAGGGGGTGGGCTGGATTATGACGTGTCCACTGTTCTCCTGTTCTTACTCTGAAAGTACACAGAACCAACAAAGTATGTGCTGTTCTCCCATTTGTATAATTACCCAATAAAAACAAATTATCACAGTAAACACTGTAAAAAATTACAGGACCTATGCCCATCTAATATTAATAATATAATAATAATAATAATAATAATAATAATAATAATAATAATAATAATAATAATAATAATAATAATAATAATAATAATAATAATAATAATAATAATAATAATAATAATAATAATAATAATAATAATAATAATAATAATAATAATAATAATAATAATAATAATGATGATAATGTATTTGATTTATATAGTGCTTTTCACAGTGCTCAAATATGCTTTACAGGGTGGGTTAAAACAGCTAAATGAACAAAACAAAATATGGGTCAAAAGCAAGAGTGAAAAGGTGGGAGTGGAGGGCTGATTTAAAGGACAGTAGGGTGTTGGCATCGCAGATGTGGCTGGGGAGGGCATTCCAGAGGGAGGGTGCAGCTGCAGCAAAGGCCCTGTCACCCCAGGTCTGGATCCTCGTCCTGATAGGAAGTAAGGTTGGCGTCAGCAGACTTGAAGCGACGGATAGGGGTGTGGTGGTGGAGGAGGTCAGAGAGGTGGAGGTTGTGGAGGACAGGCAGCAGGTGGAGATGAGCATGGGGTCATTGGACATTATTGTAGTAAACATTTTTAGTTAACCAAGACAAAAAAGGTTAGAAAGTCCAGTTTAATTGACAGGAGTTTATGATCACTTGTGCAACATGTTTTCTGTCACAGAGACAATAAATTCTAGATGAGTGAAAACAACTAGCGTTAGCCACGTTAGCTATTTTTGCTGTGTGGCTGTTACAGACCACAAGTTACTACTGCATTTCATATTCTGCACTGGGGTCAGCATCTGGGTAGAAACTGTTAACCTCAGGGTACAGAGATGAACCGTTATTCATTAGTGTGTATGTTCAAATGTATTCTGTTATGTATTTTTCCATTTGTTTCCATTTGTTTTCACTCGTCTGGAATAAAAATGTTATGTGACAACTGTGGCAGATCTCACCCCCCCCTCCCATGGATATGTGAAGGATGGGAGATACTTTTGCCACGGAAGGAGTAGAGTCAATTAGGTAGCTGATTAGTACTGATAGAACACACCTGCGCATCACATTAGTCCACCCACATCTCCCGTGCACATGTAACCGGTCTTATTTGACATGCCCCGAGTGGGAGTTGAACCGCGGTCTCCCGCGCCGCGGGCGACATCGCAGACCACTATACCAAGAGGTGAATTCACTTCTTGGTAATGGGTCTGGATGACTCTGGGGAGTGAGTTTACTTGCAGTACCACTTAACGTCCACAGCCACTTCACTACACTGTCCATCGTGACTGTGGATAGACACGTGGTACCTCCGTTACACTCACCCCCCTAAACTCACTCCACCCAGGGCATCCAGGTCACTGGGCACCACTGTAACCGGTCTTATTTTACATGCCCCGAGTGGCAGTTGAACCCCGGTCTCCTGCGCCGCGGGCGACATCGCAGACCACTATACCAAGAGGTGAATTCACTTCTTGGTAATGGGTCTGGATGCCTCTGGGGAGTGAGTTTACTTGCAGTACCGCTTAACGTCCACAGCCACTTCACTACATTTACATTTACATTTACATTTAGTCATTTAGCTGACGCTTTTATCCAAAGCTACACTGTCCATCGTGACTGTGGATAGACACGCGGTATCTCCGTTACACACACACCCAGTCCCACACACTACCTAACCACTAGGTTAGAGAGGAGTAGGTTAGAGCGGAGGTGAGGTTGGAGTTGTTGTATTGAGAGAGAGAGATTGTTATATTCGGAGTTGTGAAGGTGAGAAGTAGTAAGAGGAGAGGTAAAGGCGAGTACGTGTTCTTTGTGTACTGGACCCTGGACTGGCTGAGATACCCCCTTGTGTACTGACCCTGGACTGGAAGACTACCCTGAATTGTGAACAATCCCTTATTCTGTCGGCAAGCCTGTTTTGTGTTTTTGACCCTCGGACTGAATCACGACCATTCTTTTGCTTTTTGCTCTGGATTCTGCCCTGAATTCAATAAATACTTGTATTGAACAGAACAAAGGATATGGAGAGGGCTTCAGCGTTCTTATTTTGTTTCAGGTAGGTGCTCTTTGGATTAAATCCGGGGTAGGATTCGCTTATATAAGAGAGGTTGAGATCCAAGGCAGCTCTACAGTTTTTAAAAAGCCTTTAATAAGTGGCTTACATTATTTAGAAAAATCTTTTAAAAGTCCAACATGTTTCGGCCTACATGGCCTACACCCTGAAGAAGGCCATGTAGGCCGAAACATGTTGGACTTTTAAAAGATTTTTCTAAATAATGTAAGCCACTTATTAAAGCCTTTTTAAAAACTGTAGAGCTGCCTTGGATCTCAACCTCTCTTATATAAGCAAATACTTGTATTGATTGATATTGCTCTTGTGTGGACATTCAAATTTGTTTGTATTTGAACCGTGGCGAGCCTGAACGGCTGAACCCCACCAGGTTCGTCACACAACAAAACATGGATTTCCTAGATGTTCTTGATTGATAGAACACTTCCTCAGCACAATCCATGTTCCTTAAACTGGATACCCATAGGCCATAGCTACAAAACCAAATGGGGTCAAATGAAATAATTGGGCCCTGAAATAAAAGCTGAAATCTATGCCACGGTGTACCCAAAGTAGGTTCCAGTGTTTATTTCAGGGTTCGTACAGACAGTCCACCCCCATTGACTTTGCACTAGATTTGTGGCTAACTATAGCCAGAGCGGTGGGTATACAGTATGAAGAACAGCATGGATTGTGTTGAGAAAGGACGATTTACATTATTGGTAAATAGGAAAGAAGACCCACAACTCTGAATTTGTTTGCACATTGTCAAGTCACAGAGTTTTCACATAACAGGTTGAGGTTGAGGTTGAAAAAAAATTTCATTGCAAAATGATGAAATATGTCCAAATATTGTTCAAAACTCTCTCTAGGATACTCTATTGGCTTTGCAGTGTGGGTGGAGTAGGGCTCCTCTAATCTCCTTACTGCTGCTATATGGTAGCTCTCTGATAACATACTGTAGGAGCTTCCTATCTCTATATCAGTAAGCTACTGAACATCAAACGTTAAAAATGTATGGTAGAAAACCCCAAGAAGACAGCAGGAAATAAAATATGAAATATATACATACAATATATATATATTAGTGCTGTCAATAGATAATTTTTTTTTTACTAATTAATCTCACAATTTTCTGTAATTAATCTAGATTAATCTAGATTAAAAATAGCATTTTTCTACTTAAGACCGAAGCTTGTAACAGATATTTACTTGAGTAAAATCATGGAATTAATGTAAAATCAACACAAAGAAAGTATATTTAGATTCAAAGACTATTTTAATAGCTTTCTTTGAATACAGTTTCTCTCCTGTGAAATACAAATGTTCAACAAAACCATCAACATTGACTCAGCTAGACCTCTTTCTTATATCTGCGGTGCTAAAATTGAAGATTTTTCACTCCATAGATTCATCTAAATAAATTTATTTTAATGCTTTAAATCATTTAAATTAATCTCCAAAGTTAAAGCATTAATTTTGACAGCCCTAATATATATATTATATATATACGTGTGTATGTGTGTGTATATATACTGTATATCTTTCATATTTTATTTCCTGCTTGGGATTTTCTACGATTCATTTTTAGAGTAGCGTTTGGTCTTCTTTGTTCACTGATACAGAGAAGAAGCGCTATATATTGTATGTATATATATTTATATATAAAAATAACAATAACAATAGGCATTTGCATGGTAGCACTAGTATCCAGTTATTTTGCCGTGATTATAGCTACTACAGCCTGTGTTTCTACATGTATATTGTGTATTTATATTCTACTATGTATGAATTGGAACTCTTGTGTAATGCATCAGTGGTAAATGTGTGTGTGCAGTTAGCCCTCACTAACCGAGGCAGAACATGGTGCACTGGAGCAGAAAACAAAATCCCCAAAATGTCCTCTAGTCCAGCAGCCCCAGGGTCCAGTGGCTGTGCAGGGGAATTAGAGATGACAGCTTCACTGTGAATCTGACAAATAATGGCAAGACGTGAGGATGACCTCGGGGGTCAAAGCACTGTGGATCCATGGGGTGTTGACACGAATGTGGCTGTGTGGATGTGAGTGTGTGTCTGTGTGTGTGACCATGTGTGTGTGCATAAACAGTGTGTGTGTGTGCGCGTGTGTGTGTCTGAGTATGTGTTTGTGCACGTGTGTGTGTGTGTGTGTGTGTGTGTGTGTGTGTGTGTGTGTGTGTGTGTGTGTGTGTGTGTGTGTGTGTGTGTGTGTGTGTGTGTGTGTGTGTGTGTGTGTGTGTGTGTGTGTGTGTGTGTGTGTGCATGTGTCCACATTTAATAACATTTCAAACCTTTATTTCAACTTGTGAGATGTTGAGGTTGCTCTCCTTCACAGCGACAACCGCTCACAAAACAAAGACACAGTTTATCATCAAATTCATACACATAGGCACAACAAATAAGAATAAACAATACAAGTCAGCGAAGACAGTTTCAAGTCGACACACAGTGGCTGGAGAATATACTTTTAGAAATGCAGCAAAAGAAGGAAGAAAATTCAGCTTCAGAGTCAGTTGGAGGGCATTCCCGGCCCTCATTTATCAACAATGCGTAGAAAGTGTTCTATTTTCGTTCTTAAGCACATAATTTAGAATGTGTGTACGCACAGAAAAATCGGGATTTATCAAACGTGCGTACACAGGTTCTACGCACACTCCGTGTTGATAAATACCATTTGTTCTACGCTCCGCGCTCGTGCACGATTTTAAGTATTTGCATATAGAACCGCCCGTAATTAACCATATACGGTCATGAAACACCCCCATGAAATGTGGAAAAGTGGACTAAGCCGAGCGAAGCGTGTTATGGGAGAAATACGCGACAGGCTGACAGACAGACATGTACACGTACGGTGATGTCGGATATGATATCTATTAACCATTGCTGCCTGGGCAGCGCAAACACGAATAAAGACCGTGCTAGAATATGACTGCCTTTTCCCGTTTCGTTCGATTAATACCCAGGGATTAAAGTTCTCCTAAATTTTATTCCAAATCGCGATGGATTTTCCGTAAATGTTCTACCTGCATATGATTTGTAGAGGCATACAATCTATTTTGATGTCGGTATTAGGTAGCCTATATAAACAATAATACGAGAGCATATACAAGAACAATGAATCTCACTGCCATGTATGATGTAGCATACGCCATGTGTAGCCTGCCTATATGTGATCAATACAAACTTGAACTTGAATTCCATCATCATATTTATATGTTGTGTCTGTCCACTATGTTTGTTACTTTGTTATTTCCCCCCCCCCCCCCTATCTATGTAAAGCGACCTTGGGTCTCTTGAAAGGCGCTATATAAAATGAAGCTATTATTATTATTATTATTATTATTATTATTATTATTATTATTATTATTATTATTATTATTATTATTATTATTATTATTATTATTATTATTATTATTATCACGTCTGTGCGGGAGCTCACAAATAGACTGTTAGTCTCAGTGAAGTTTCAACGGAGCTCATCTATTCTTGTGAGGTTTCGCCTGTTCCCTGGACCTTTAATTCCCTGTCTCCTCACCTCACCAGCCCCCACCTTTGGACTTTCCCTGTCTACTCTCCTCAACAGCCCCCACCCTTGCGATGTTTTACTCTCCTCTGCTCTTCACTAGCCCCCACCCTTGGACTACCTTTCACAGCTGTGATAAGTTATGATTAGCGCCCCAGAGGGCTTTAAATACCTGGACCTCCCCTCCAGTCCGGGTCGGGTCGTTCTGTATGCTGGTTCGGTGTTCTGGACTCTGTATCTTTATCTGTGTTCAGTGTTCATGGAGTCCTGGACGTTACCATCACCTGCCGCGTCTCCGGCGTGAGACGACGTGCCAGCCATCACCACCTGTCGCCGTTTGCCTGGAGTGGGACACCGTCTGCGCTCTCTAATCCTCTACGGGAGGTTTTCCTGTGTTCCCACTCCAGACGTCAAGCCGGCGCGCATCGCTTCCTATTCCACGGGAGGATGCGTCTCTTCGCCCCGGTCCTCTGGGACCCCGGTGTTCTGCGCTGCCCGTCTGCAGCTTCCGAGGGGTATCTCCGTGCCAGGCCTGAAGTGGTGTTCCCACTCCAGACGTCAAGCCGGCGCGCTCCCACTCCAGACGTCAAGCCGGCACGCTCCCACTCAGACGTCAAGCCGGCGCGCATCGCTTCCTAGTTCCACGGGAGGATGCGTCTCTTCGCCCCGGTCCTCTGGGACCCCGGTGTTCTGCGCTGCCCGTCTGCAGCTTCCGAGGGGTATCTCCGTGCCAGGCTTCCGCCGTCGGAACCCTGCCATGCAGCTCTGGCCCTCGCCCTGTCCAAGGCCTTAACCCTGTTCTCTGTCCCTGTCTCCAGCCCGCCTCCCCGGGCCTCTGTCCCTGTTCCCCCTCTCCAGTGCCCCTGTTCCTGCCCTGACTTTTTGCCCTGGCCCTGTCCCTTAGCCTTAGCCCCTTAGCCTGCTCGCCTCTTAAAGGCACAGTGCCACATTTTTCCCTATTTCTTTGTTTCCAGTGTTTTTGTGTTCTCCCTTAAAGGGACAGTGCCGCTTTTTGTTTGTATTGAATAAATGCCCTGTTTTGGCTTACTCTCATACCTGTCTTGTGTTGTGCGATTGGGGTCGGTTACAAACCATAACAATTCTAACCAACAAATTGAAGTAGAAAGCATTTCGTTGTGACCAATCTTATTTGGAAACATGACACACAAAATGATAGTATTTCCCTTTTTATTTGAAACAATATTTAATCGCGTTTGGAGGTGGGTGTTCTGCGTCTGCCCCCCCCCCCGTGCCAAACAAGCAGGCCAGCCTCTTGTTCGTGCGTGAGCACGTTATAATTACACTACTGTCGCTATTTTACAATGAACTATAATGAATTACGGTTCATACAGAACACGCGCCAGTGTTGGAAGTAATGCACGGAAGCTTATTTCTGCTTTGCAATAATAATATTCTACCACCGGGCGCCAGGTACGCACGGTCAGAGCGTCACATTCAAGCACACATTCAAATTGATAAGTCACACACTTTGCTTAGAAATGATCGTACGCACGGGTTACGCACATATCTGTGCGTACGCACCATTGATAAATGAGGGCCGCAAGTGTTGGAAGCATCAAAGGAAAAAGCTTGGAGTTTTCTTGCAAGTGAAGAAAGAAATATATATATTTCTTTTATAAAAAGACAGAGCAGTTACTACAGCTGTTTCACCAAACATAACTTGTCTTACCTCTCCTGGGTGAAAGTATCATTAAACATATTCACATGCCTTTTTAGAATGTAGAACAGCTCCGTGGGACAACTTGAAAGTCGAGGCCAGCAAATCTCAAACATACATAAATGTGTGTTTGCATGGTTTGTATTCCAAGACCAAATATGTATTTTTCACTTCTCTTTTCACAGACACCATAGCAGGGTAAACACAGATGTAAACACAGGTTTAATAATGGTCCTGCTTGATTTAGGTGTGGCAGTGAGCACCAAGCAATAGTCAACAGCAATGTTGGCTCACTGGCAGCGGACCCATTGCAAAAGAAAATCATCAGCCATTCGTCAGAGTGCTCCAGTCGTTATGGATCACGGTGGTTCATCTGGGGAAGCTATTCTTAAAGCTCTGCCACATACTGTAAGCTTGCTGACCTCAATTCCCTGATTGTAAGCTCTTTTTTGTTTGTTTTTTGTCTTGGAGAGAGAGAGAGAAAGAGAGAGAGAGAGAGAGAGAGAGAGAGAGAGAGAGAGAGAGAGAGAGAGAGAGAGAGAGAGAGAGAGAGAGAGAGAGAGAGAGAGAGAGAGAGAGAGAGAGAGAGAGAAAATAGTATATAGTTCAGTGTGTAATAAATATACAGGACATATACTGTATATTCCAAGCAATGGCTTTTTATATTTTCAACCTATGTTCAGTGAAGCAGGATAAATCCTGGAGGGGCAGTCTATTCAACAATAACCTTCCAATTGACCTCTCGCAGACCTCAGATCAGACTCGGTAACCTGCACCAAAAAAAAAAGAAAAAAAAAAGAAAGAAAATAAAAACAGGTTGAATGTACGCATAGGCCGTCTGATTGCCATCACACTTCCTCCCCAGCAGGGAGCCGGGTATGAGGGACCAGCAGGGCCGACGGGGCGCCACCTCACACACGCGACCTGGCAACCAGAGATGTGCTTCCAGACAACGGCCAGTCTGTCTAACACCCAGAGAGGAGAACAAGTTTGTCAGATAAAATAGTGTGTTTTCAATGATGAAGACGAAATATCCACTTCTATGCTGTACAGCAGATGTGCAGTGAACACCGGTGTTCTCTACGTGTTTGGTTGGTCGCATAGTGTGGGGGCTCCCAGGGGTCCTTCAGGAGGTTTCAGGGGGTTCCCAGTAAAACGGGGCGATAGTTAAATTTCACCATTTCATTCACTAGAAGTTTAGCCCAATGACAGAATATTTAATATGTGACTTATTTTGATCAGTTCCACACTCTCCACTGTTATCTCCTCACATACAGTAGAGAGGGTTGTGGAATTATGGACCTAATCATATCTCACGACAAAAATCTTCTCAGATGAAGGCCCTTGAGACTAAAGTAAAATGGAGGTCCACGGCCTGATGTGTCTCAATTTGGGGGACCTTTTACCTTTTACTTGGGTTTTTAGGGCTATTCGTGTCTATGTGTCACCAGACCCCAATGGGAAGCATCCAGATCTAGGATTAAGGTGTGCAAACGCACGGATGCACTTCCCAAAGGGCTCAGCTGACCTACCATACATGAATTTCCCCAAGACCACAAACAGACACGGGAGAATGTTTAAGAAACAATAAGAAATACTTTATTACATATAATATATATAGCATACAAGTTCATGAATCTAAATAAATAACTACTAACTAACCTAATCTAAAAGACCAGTGCCCGTAGGCCTAGGGTGATTAAAAGAGGAAGCGCTTCTCTGCACTGTAGGCCAACCCCACGCTGCTGTTCCCACCCACACTATCTGTTCTGCCCCTAAAGCACTGCACACGTGGGGAATGGTGCCTATACTGCACCCAGGTCTGGAAACGGTCACAAACGAATCCAGAATCACACTGCACACTACACTACAAACATAGCCTGAGAATATAAATACCACACATCTGGTCTCAGGGAGTCACAGCACATAATTAATTAATATTAAGAACAATGAGGTTTAGGTCTGGGGCCAGAATGCTCCTCCCACATCCTAGCCTAGGTTGGGGCAGTGGAAGCGCCAGTCACAGTTTATAGACAATACGACAAAAAGGATATAACGCGGCCCGAAGGCGCGTGGGCGGGGAGGGTCTCTCCCCCCCTCCCTCTCTCCCACGGCCCCGGGCTAAAAGCGTTCCGACTGGGACCGGAGAATAGGGTACTTCTTAGTGCAGAGCAGACCAGGGTAATGCAGTAGTGTCCTCCTGGCTGCAAGGAAATAGCACAGTTAATTACACACGTAAGCTCCCACGTTCATTTGTTAGTTAATGGCCGCCCCGTTTTGCTGCTCTCCAACGAGCGGCAAATAGTAGCAGCGTTTCAGCACACGGTGCTCTCAATTCTCTTCAGTTGTAATGACAGTTTGTATTATCCAAAGTTTCTTATAGCACAGTTCACATAATCCATTCACTGATAGCTCGGGAAACAGTACATTGATCCAGCGCAGATATTCCAATACTTTGTGTTTAGTTACTCACGGCAAGTAGCGTGGCTACAATGTATCTCTCTTGGTTTCGGCTCCACTCGTTCCCCAGAGAGAAGGTGACCACAGCAGGCTGGAGCAGTAAGTGTTTTCACTGGAAAAAGGCACAAGAGAAGGTAGCGTGTCCTCGTATCTCCGCAGTTCCGCGTTCCCGGTGTCGTCCTTGCGACTCTGTTCTGTCTACTGCCAAAACAAATTCTCCTTTCAACAGCGCCCGGCCTTCCTGGCACCGCCCCTCCACGCCAGCCAGCCAATCCATCTCCTGCCCCCTCCAGCGGCACACCCCGGCTGCGTAAGAAAGAGGGACCTCATGTGTAGACTGTACGACTGAAAATAGATTATCCCCCCCTGGTGGCCCCGCACTTGCCTGCTGTCACTGGCCCCAGCACATATGGCCATCCCCACAGGACGGCTCCCCATGCTCTCACCGGGACTCCATGGACCTCATCTAAGCAGGGAAGAAGGGACAGCATGGCACAGTACTGCGATAGGAGATTCCAATACACATAATAGTCGGATATGCACTTGCCTGTTAAAACGGCCAGGTAAGCATCTAGGTCAGTGGTGCCCAACCAGTCGACCGCGATCGACAGGTAGATGGCGGGCTGATTTCAAGTAGATCTGGATTAATAAAATTCAATTATAAATTAAAAAAAAAATATATATATATGATTTTTTTTTGTGCAAAATCAATTCTGCCTCTCTTTGTTAACTACAACAAGCAATGCTGTTTGTTATTTAAGATGAGGTCGGACTCGGCACTGACAGATTTTTGTTCATTGTGCTGCTTTTATAAAGCCTCAAATGACGGCTTACGAGGAGAAGTTCCGGTTCCGGGTCGAGGATGTGAGGTCGCATTCTGTTAAGCTGCTACTCCCTTTTTTATATTTTACTTTAAAAGACTCTTTGTGTGAACAACAAGCAGCCATGCCTAAAAGTTGCTGTGTTGTTAATTGTTCTGCCAACATTCATTCATTGTTGTTCTGTTGTTAGTAGTTGATGCTCCGATTGCCGCTCACATTCTCACAACACAACACCCCCTCTAATGGAACATTCCAGGGTGGATGTGCGTTGCGTCACACTCCGTGGCCAATCTGCGCATGTGCATGGGGAATCGATGCTTAAAAACGGTCTTTTTCGCTGCCAATTTAGTTCTGATCGATTAGGAATGTCTCGCGCCGTGTTCAGGAGAGTCAGGCGCATCAGACCAGGCTGCAGAAACAAATTAGTGGGGGGGCATAAAATGTTCTCGGGGGGGGCACAATGGTTTTTCAACACAGGTTTTATACGTTTCAGCTGGGACAGCGGCACTGTGGCGCTGCCCAGAGTGCTGAACTAAACAGCAGAGAGGCAATTGAAAAATCGAATTTCTCTTTATCTTAAGAACTTTCACTTATACAAAAACAGACTGAACGGATATATATAACAGACCTGCTGGGGCAGCGGACGGAGAGCAGGGGACACAAACAGGCTGGATAAGATGGTCAAGAAGGCCAGTAGCGTGGTTGGGGTGGAGCTGGACTCTAGCGAGGGTGGCGGAGAGGAGGAACCTTGCTAAGCTCCAACAGCCTGTTTCAGCTGCTGAGGTCAGGCAGACGCCTGCGAACCCCAGCTACTAGGACAGAGCGGCTTAGGCTCAGCTTCTTCCCCCAGGCCATCAGAGCCATGAACAATGAACATTGAGTGCTCAGAACATTGAACTGTCCACACACAAGCACACATGAACACACACACGACACGCACACTGTGCACGCTCACACACGAGCAGCCACTTAACACTTTAACATGAGCGGGCACACACTCATGTCGCACACACGCACACTTATGGCCAAAGGAAAGGACACTTTAAATTAGAATAACAGGAACAGTGTATTGCACTACCAAAGCTAACTAGCATGTCCCACATGCTCTGTAAATAACTATGTACAGATACCGAGATGTCACTCCATGTTACCTGCTACCTGTTACTGCACAATGTTGTTTCCTTCTTTTGATTCTATTATATGTACCACTGTATTGCACATCATTGCGGGCAAGACCACCCGCATTTCATTGTATACCTGTATGCCGTGACAATTAAAACTCTTGACTTGACTTGACTTGACTTGATCAGGGAAAACCCCTCCCACCCACTATACACAGACTTGGCTGACAGGAGGAGCATGTTATAGGCTCACACTACCTAAATGCAGCACTGAATGGCACAGGAAGTCCTTCATTCCGACAGCCATCAGACTATACAATGCATCACTGTGCCTCACTGCATCACTGAGCACAGAGTGACAGTTACCATCTTCCTGGACTCTTACTTTTTAAACAGCACTGTGCAATATTACACCTACTGTAGACTTCAGTATATTTTTACTGTATCTTTTATTCTATTTTTATTCTATTTCATTTTATTCTATTCTTAGGCCATTTGTTTTGTTATTCTTATTTGTGACTTGTTCTGTCTAAATGTTTAATGTTGAGTGATTTGCAGTGTCAAATTTCCCTCAGGATAATACATTTCTATTCTATTCTATTCTATTCTATTCTATATTTTTGAAAAGTCTCCATTTATTCAACACTTCTGAATTCACTGACAAACTGAACTGAACTGACAAAAATAAGGTGCATAAAAAAGCAAACAAAATTCCTCCACAGGCTACTCACCATCATAAGTAGAGAGGCAAGAGAGAAATCTTCTTAAAACACTGCCCCTCCACTCATTCCTGAACTTTTTTGTTAAGTCCTTCTCAAATGCCAAGTGAATTAAATTGGCCTTAGTTGCGTCGATGAAGCATACTAAGGCGATGTTCTGTAAAGACGTTCTTGAGGGTATAAAAACGAATTATCACAGAGTGCCGTGCTAGCTTCAGTAGTGTTGTTGTTGACATCAGTGCCCACTAGGGCTGTCCCCGACTAAGAATTTGGATAGTTGACTTTGATTGACAAAAAAATAAATAAAAAATCAGGGTGGGCACAGCTGACTCAGTGGGCGGGCCCGGCCCCCTAATGCCCGCCCATGGCGCCGGGACTGAGGCGCATACAAGTCTATTCGATCATGTCTCTAGCACCCCCACAGCCGTATCTGCAATCACTTAATGTCAAGGCTCTCGTCCACATTCATTAATTTGCCCCCCCCCGCAATCTCCTCCCCGATTTCAATGTAACACGGAAGTGTAGTGGTCTATATGGCACTAGTTGACCTACTAGTCGATAAAAAAAAATAAGACGAACTGTTGTACAGCGCCTCTTCTGGCACGGAGGTCTAATTACACTGTGACAATGCTGGAATATTCTGGAATATTTTGTAACCTCTACTCCAGGGGTGGCCAACCCACGGCTTGCGAGCCGCATGCAGCTCTTTGCCCGTCAATAAAAATAAAATATTTTACATTTACAATTCTTTTTTAAATGGTTCATTTGCATATTCTTGGTATCTGAATCTAGGGACATAAATATATGGATCAGTGTCAGAAATAGTGTGTCTGTTACTAGGCTTGAATAAATTTTATGGCAATAAAATTGAGTAAATTTTATGGCAATAACGTTTAGGTTTGTGGGAGATAATCCCAAAAAATAAGAGAAATAAAAAAGTAAATCCAGAAGTCAGATGATTGACAGGGGCTGGTGTGAGCTGGGTAGGGTAGTTTTTCGAAATTTGAAAGCCCTGAGTCTCTTCCTTCAAAAGACTACACTCACTTTTGGATGTGCCACTTCCTCCTGTCAATATGCGCCGGTTTCCGACTCAATGCCCTGAGATTTCTATAATCTTATATTTCACTAATAACAGTTAAAATAATTGGTAAACAAACGTAATGCTGAAAATATACACTTTTACTGTATATCTCGGGCTTAAGAGGTTAACCCTGTGAGGCCCAAATTAAAAAGACATTAGCAACTTCAGAGGCCAGAGGGTGGGACATAATAAACACATTTACTATCAAATAGCATTGTGAGGCTGAACAACAGGACCAATTGACTATACATGTGCTTAAAGGGGAACTATCTTATAAATGGCCTTTTTCAGTGTTTATTTCTTAGCTATGTGGACTTATATTAATAGGATCTATGTCTCTAATTCTCAAATTGGCGCATTCTTCCAATTCTCCTCTCACAATATTCAACCTCACTGAACTGAGTCATCTGAAAATGTGCATATCTGTGATGTCAGAGATTTCTCAGCTGCATAATAATGTGGCAGTTGATGTGGCAGTTGGCACCAGGCCACACAGTGGTTGGAGCCCAGCCTCAAAACGGCTTAAGATCTTGAGGTAAAAAAATGCGGTTTTTGAGTACTTGATTAGAAATACAAAACAATGCATTTTTTTTGAAAAAAACCTAGGTGTTCCATAGACTCACAGGAATTGTGTAAAAGTGCCCAAATAGTGAAAGAAATAGTAAAATAGTTCCCCTTTAACATTTTTTAAATAAACATTCTTTTTTTAAATGGCTAAAAGTGATTTTGTAATTTTGCAACCGTGGGTCTCACAGGGTACTTTTAACCCTGTGAGGCCCAAATAAAAAAGACATTAGCAACTTCAGAGGCCAGAGGGTGAGACCTATAAACCGGGTGCCGTGACTGAAAAAAAAGGTTGAGAAATGCTGGTATATGGTGTGGCTCTTTGTGGTACCACAGTAATTTTTGTGGCTCTTAGTCTCTGACTGGTTGGCCACCCCTGCTCTACTCTATGAATCATAGGAAACAACAGACTTCACAGCTGAACATCGCCCTCCCCTGGCCTGGTGGACGCACTGCACACGTATTATAACCACCCCCCACCCCTTTCTTTTGCAATAATTCCTATTCTAGGCTTTTTTCTTTTTACTCTTTCTTCTTCTTGTTTAAACGTAGCCATGTTCATATAAGGTTTAAGTGAATGTACTCTACTTTTTGAGGCATTTTATATCTTTTTATTTTTTTATTTTAAGGGAGTGTGGCCAGCAGCCACTGAGAGAATAATCTACTTATGGTAGATTTGAGATGTTTATACCCTATGGCAATTTGCATAGGGTGGTTATGGGTGATATGCTCGATATGGGGATACTGGTTAAGTATTTTAAAGGGTGGGAGGGGGGTGGGAATAGGGGATTATATGTTTTTTTGTTTTATATGTTTGTTTTTATGCTCAAGCTCGGATCTCAACAGGACCTTAACAGTTGGATATATATATCTATTATGAAATGCTACTCCAGACGAATTACACTCAGGCATACTGCAACCTGTTTAGACTATGGCTAATTTAAATATCTTGATTTGGAATACTGGGGGTCTTAATGTTCAACATAAACGCACAAGCGTTTTAACATGAATGAAAAGCCAACAGGTTGATGTGGCTCTTTTAAGTGAAACGCATCTTTTATTGGCTGACAATGTAAAGCTGGCGGATAAAGTATATCAAAACATAAGCTACTCCTCCTTTGACACCAAATCCTGTGGTGTAGCTATAGTAGTGAAACGGAAGTTGAATATTAAATTGTTGGACGTGTGGTCTGATGCAGATGGTCGAGTAACTATTGCCAAGATAGATTACTTTAACAGGAAAATTGCTTTGGTAGCGGCTTATGCCCCTAATGTTTATGACGCTAACTTCTACGCTTCACTCACTAGAGCGATGCTAGATCTCCCTGAATATTCATTTATAATTGGTGCAGATTTTAATGCCATCTGGGATCCCTTGATTGATAAATCTAGTCTCACCACAACCTATGACCAGAGACAGTCCTCTACGGCAGCGGTTCTCAACAGGGGTGCCGCGGCACACAGGGGTGCCGTGGAGAGCTGCCAGGGGTGCCACGAGATGCCTGGGAATGTTTCTTTAAAAATATAGAATGACAACTATTTAACTAAACAAATATTCTATCTAGTGCTTCATGTGTATACAATAATTGCCTAATCTAATAACATGAACTAAAAAAGAAATCGATCAAAATGTCTTGCTCTTGACTTATAATAATAACTTCACCAACTTAACGTCCGCGGGAGGCGTCATTACTTTTACCATTTCCAGAGCAGTCGCATTCGTGTGACATCACGGGTCCTATGTCCGTTATCAAGGAAATTCCAAGCGGCTATCGGCAATCGTCGTCATTGAAAATTGATAATAATCACTAAATGCATTCAGTGCTAGATCTAATCAAATGGATTTATCGAGACACATTATGGAAAGTTCAAGACCGGACCACATAGCTTCTGAAAAGTGCTAATTACACGCTTCCGACGGCGATGGTCTACTCACCAAAGTGCAGAACACGTGAGTGTATCAGCCGCTGTTATGATTATTATGATACAAAATGTGAATGAATGAATGAATATATCATCTGATGCCACCTGGAGAGCTCGTTTCGGTGAAGTGCCCCTGGAAACATTTTGGTCAGAGTGTGGTGCTGAGTACCAAGTAACTCACAAATGGGGGACCCTGATGTAAACAAGACAAACATATTTCTTTGGTCTGCATCCCCTTAACAATTGTGTGTATTGAGCCGTACTGTATTGTACCCATTCTGCAATCTGTTAAATAAAGTTTTCATTCATTCATTCATTCATTCATTCATTCATTCATTCATTCATTCATTCATTCATTCATTCATTCATTCATTCATTCATTCATTCATTCATTCATGCAGCACTTAAGGTGTTGATACCATTCAGCACCACATTTGTGTGAAGCTGGCTTTTCATCCATGACAGCTCTGAAAACAAAATATAGGGCCAAGTTGAGCCTTGAGGATGACATGCGTGTTGCCTTGTCGTCGATCTCCCCATGTATTGACCGTATTATTAGCCAGCAGCAGCAGACCTCGCACTGAGCTAGAAATGTCCACAAGTGCTTAATTTCTGTATTTATTTATATTTTTTGAGAAATGGTAACTTGGTGATCCTTTGATTTTTGAGAAATGGTCACACTAGTTATTTTTCTTTTGAAAAACGTGCAGCTGCAACAGATAGCACGTTAGTGATCCTTTTCTGTATTAAAAAAAAAATGCACACTATTGCTTTATTTATACATTTAGACCTGAAACGCCTGCTAATAATGCATTATATAGCCTGCATATACACACAAATGTGTTTCCCGGTTTCAATGGGTTAAATAAACGTTATTTTGAAAGCAAGCACTTTTGTCATCATTGTAGCCAAAAAGACAGGACCGGAAAAGTCTTTATCGTATGTAGGGGTGCCCTGGAATATTTTATTGGACACAGGGGTGCCTTGGCAGCAGAAAGGTTGAGAACCCCACAGGCCTGGTACAAGGACACAGGAGTAAATGATTTGTGGCGATCGCTCAATCCAATGGCGCGAGAGTTTTCCTTTTTCTCAGCAAGACATATGACATTTTCTAGAATAGATTATGTTTTTGCATCCCCTAGGGCCTAGACTATTTGATAGATTTGACATTGAATTGGGGCCCATTGCACTGTCAGACCACAATTATTTACTAGTAGAATGACATCCCGAGCCCCAAGATGGCGCTTTAACTCGACACTGTTGAAAAACAATGAATTCATCCTGCAATTTAAAGATAAACTCATTGAATACCTGCAGTTTAATGCAGGTTTGGTACAAGACCCCAGAACTTTATGGAACTCGGTAAAGGGTTTTATCAGAAATAACACTACTATCTTTGCCTCCAACCCCCGCAAGAAACGTCTCTCCAAATTGGTAGAACTGGAAGTGCTTCACTCTTCATTGTTCTCCTCTTTACAACACAACTACTCGTGTCGACTGGAGTCTCAAATTAAAATGTTGAAAAAGGATAATTTTAAGACAACAATCTGAATTTCAAATACACAGAACAAGACAACATTATTACTTTCATGGCTCTAAACCTAGTCACCTACTAGCTATGAAGATACGATCCAGTGAACAATTTGCGGATATCCCTGCCATTAACACTTTGCATGCCACGCCCGAGATTATTCGGGTTATTACCCCTCGGGTTGAATGCCCAATCACGAGAATATTCGTTTGTTCTCCTTTTCTTTTCTTTTTTTTTTTCGTGATCTGAAATCATATTTCATCAATCGTGTCTACCGTTGGAAATGTGAAAAAAGCTCCCCCTATCGTCTCCCAGATGGTACTTCACCCTTTTGGATTGAACTCAATGAAAATGAATGAAAAAAAAAACCTGCACTCCACATTTTACTTCTCACTCATGCAACCAGCGTCTACCAGCTTCATGCTGGACTCTCAGAGCAGTGGGAAATATGTGTTTTACAGTATACACAGTGGATCACTAAAAGGAGCGATTTTTTCTAATGGCGATCAGGAATTGGAATAATCCATTTGGATACCATCTGATCTCAGGTAAGGAATCTATGTTACCAGTCTAAGGATAATCAGACCCGTTTTCACAGGTATATAAGCTTTTATGTGATATCGCTGTTTGACTGTGCGCGCCGTCAGGAAATAGGAGACTCGATTTTCGGCTCGCCGCAAGAGCGTGCATGCGTACACATATACTATCGATAATCTAGCGTTTATTTGAAAACGATTCATAAATAGGCCGAAAAATGACAATGTTCTAGAATATTCCAGGAAAAGGCGATTATCAGGGAATCTCCGTGAAACCGAGTGCTTTTCAGAATGGTAGAAAACGGAAATGAACCGATAAAAAACAATCTGCTACGACAATGTTGACTGGAAAATGAGTCTTTGATAAGCGACGGGCAAATTAGACACATAATTTAAAACATAGATTTGGCGATATTAACGCTAACATTGAAGTGGCCCTGGGCATTCAAGGGACTAATAATGAATTAAACTTGGGCAGTGAAAGTGTTAAGGACCAACAGGGAATGGTTACCACCGACCTCAAAAAAATCAACGAGACTTTTCGTACGTTTTACTCTAACCTGTACGAGTCAGAAGTGATCTTCGATCATAATAAATTGGAGAAATTCCTTACCTCAACTCTCAGAGGAAGATGCTAAACGGTTAGATGCACCTATTACACTAGACTAGAGGAACTTAGGGAGGCTATTTCTGACTTGCAAAGTGGTAAAGCCCCTGGCTGGGACGGCATTCCACCCGAACTGTACCTCTCATGCTGGGATGAAATTGGACCCCTATTACTTGATATGATTTTATACTCAGTCAAAGAGGGAAACTTCTCCAGGGATGTCAATATGGCACTCATATCTGTCCTACTTAAGAAAGATAAGGACCCCACCGAATGCGGCAGTTATAGACCCTTAAGCCTCCTTGGCACCGATCTCAAGCTGTACGCTAAGGTACTAGCCATCCGACTTCAAAAGCATATGACATCTTTAGTTCACCCTGATCAGACAGGCTTCATAAGAGGCCGCCTGATCACGGATAATATTAGACGGTTACTGCATGTAATAGATGCCAGCAAGGATGCCGTGCCTCCTACGGCTGTATTATCCTGATGAAAGCCTTTGACAGGTTGGAATGGTCTTATTTATGGGCAGTACTTAGAAAGATGGGGTTAGGTGATGGGTTCATTCATATGATCAAAGTACTATATACAGATCCATCGGCCATGATTTTAACAGGTCAATTCTGCTCTCCACTCTTCCCTGTGTCGCGCTCGTCTAGACAGGGTTGTCCTCTTAGTCCCGGACTATTTGCTCTATCCCTAGAACCTTTAGCACAGTACATAAGACAATCCCAGTCCATAGCACCGATCTCAATTAAGGGCACACAGCATCACATGCATAGCGTATATGCAGACGATGTAATCTTGTTCATGCAAAACCCTGCCACCTCCTTACCTCATCTTCTAAAAGTAATCTATCGGGATTTAAAAGAAACTGGCCAAAATCGGCCTTCCTTCCACTCAATATGACTGCGAAGGCTACCACCCTCCCAGCAAATATACCCATGGTAGAACACTTTAGATGTCTTGGAGTTGAAATATTCCCTACGATAAGCCAAACGGTGAAGTATAATTACTCCGGATTGCTAGACAGGATCACAAATGACTTCGGCAGGTGGTCAAAATTTAAAAACTCATTACAGGCCCGAGCGTCAATAGTTAAGATGAATGTTTTGCCCAGAATTAACTTCATCAGCTCGATGTTGCCGTTACCCCCTCCCGTTGGTTACTGGCAAAAACTACACTCCGCTGCATATACATTTATTTGGAACAACAAACGTCCACGATTAAAAAGATCCACTGCACAGAGAAATAAAACCGACGGGGGTTTAGCCTTTCCAGACTTCTACTATTACTTTAAAGCGTTCTCTTTAAGACCACTGATCACCTGGTTTGATTCTCAAGCATCGGTATCCTGGAGACCATTAGAGGAGAACATAGTGGCACCACATAGACTGCAGGATATATGTACACCAACTTATCAATTAAACAATGCAACTTGAGATTTGGCCCTCTTATTACACATGTGATCCAGATATGGCGTGACACACAGAAAAAGTGTACTAACCACCATAAATGGCACAGGCATTCTCCCCTATTTAATAACAATTTAATCCTTATTGCACAACAACCTATCAGATATCCTGGATGGGAAAAGAAAGGCATACACACATTGGGGGATATCTTCGATGACCATGGTCTCCGCAGTTATCGAGATATATTCAACAAATGTAACCTCACCAGTTCCACTTATCTCTTCTATCTACAAATAAGAGCAGCTTTGAGGGCTCACGGAGTCCCATTAGATATTCCACTTGAGCACCACAGATTTCACAAATTCTTTTATGACAAGGAGACGTCGAGAGGCTTCATCTCTGACTTTTATCGCCACTTACTTACGTCCTCATATAAGGTCCTTCCCCTAGACTCGGTTTGGAGGAAGGATATCCCAAACCTGGAAGTAGATTTTGATTGGGATGCAGTCTGGGAAAATATTCGGCTATCATCATGCAACCCAGATCACCAACAGATTCATCTTAATTTTGTTCATAGGACTTACCTTACCCCTAGACGATTGCACCTAATGGGTCTCAGACCGGACTCTCGATGCTCCTTGTGTTCAAACGATGCTATTGGTACATATATGCATATGTATTGGGAATGCCCTCCGGTCAAGACTTTCTGGTAAAATGTCACCACTCAATTATCAGAATTTTTGTCTCTGACCATACCTACACTGCCTTCTGTATTGTTGTTTAATGATGTTTCTCAGTTATTGACCTCTGTACATGTAAAGAGACTCATTTTGGCGGGTCTTAGGGCTGCCAAAAAGTTGATAGCGTCACGCTGGATTCAACCGGATAAAATGTGCCAGAAGGTATGGGTTCTTACCTATCTCGATGTGATTTATCTATAGATATCCACTGCACGAATTTTAGGTGTCTTTTAATGTCTTTTAATCTACATTCATTCTGATTTAATTACTGGACTGTCATTATTGTTATTATTATTTCTGTTATTGTCCTGTGATTTATCATTGATTATTACTGTTACTGTATTGTTTGTCTTGTTTCATGTAAAAAAAAGTTAAATAAAAACATTTGTTCAAAAAAAAATTACGGCTTACAATATTTCATGAAAGCAAAGTGTTTTGTTTGTCTAAGATTTAAAAAGTGTTACGAAGGATCAGATTAAACCGAATATATATATTTATTACTTGAGATATATTGTATAGTATTTGTATATCGTCTGATATCCCTTGTATATTCTTTGTACATATACACGGAATATCCCTTTACCTAGTACAGACCATAATATTTCGTTCTCCTATTGGACAGCGATCCCCTAGGCGCCACGGCCATACCCCCAATGTCTAGTTCAAAGTTACCGCCAAAGACATGCCTGGACATGACCGGCTCTGCGCAAGAATACGAGACAGAAATGAGGCTGGTACTAGATTGTTCACCTAACGTATAAATACGGCGCAGGTGAATACAGCAGTATGTTACCCAATAAGTTGAAGCCTCACACCACGATACAACGTGCTGTGAAGTGGGCCCGTTTTGCCCCAAAATAGAGCCTTGAGACCGCGTGCGAATTGATAGCTGAAGTGTCAGAGTTTAACGCTGCATCGTCGAGTTCGACCTATTCTATTATTTAAGTAATAGTCTATTATGTATAGTGTATCGTGCGGCTACCGTTCTACAGTGACCAGCATTACCAACGCTTCCTCGTACCGAGCTAGTGTGCTTATCCAGGCTGGGCGGCTTAACCTGGTGCCGTCATCCGAGGAGCCCTAGACGAGAACCGTGTGGATATGTACACTGGATAACCTACACCGGCGACTACAGAGCCCTTTTCGGCTGGATTATATTTGCTTTGGTCCTGTAGCTGATGGAGCGGAGAATCGTCTACACCCACAATTGTGTGGGATTTACCCTGTGAGGAGCAACGTCGAGCCCGCCTCTAGGACGCCTGAGGCTGGCTAGCTTTCCTCCATGCGGCACTGCATACCGGAGAATAGCTGTTGTTCGTCTGCGGATCAAGAGATTATTGCACTGTCTCCTGTACCTGGAGTCTCCTTATTCCTCGTTGACCCAGACTTTCGCTACCGACAAATCCTCTCCCCTGCTGGCCTACAACCGGAGGGACCCTATTAGTATCTCCAGCTGCCCTACTAGTGTACCATATATATAATTCTTATGATACAGGTGGTATTAATTATCTCCTGCGTAATATGCTCATGGACTTACGCTCTTGACCTATTCATGCACATTCTTCGCCTTACAAGCGCAATTCTCAATCTTGATAAGTAAAGTAATGTAAGATAATCTTCGTGCTGCTAATAAATATTCTTCTAAACAAGTATTTGTTGTGAAGCCGTGTTATTGTGGATGTGTTCATCTCATATACCTGTGTACTGTATGGCCAGTAGTAATGTACATAAGTCAGTAGTGGTTTAATGATACCATACTTATTCAATACAGTCAGGGAATTGTACCTGTGCAGCTTTACTCCCGCTGCTGGGGTGAAGGGATGGACACTGGACAGGATGCCACTCAGTTGTAAAACGGTTTTAATTCTTTTCTCCAACAGGTTACAAACCTTGAAACAAAACACACATTCAATCAATAACTACCACAATACTACTATCATTCTTAAAACAAATCGCTTACACACATTCACTCACCAGTCCTCACTCGTTTCCCTTCGCTGCTGTCAAATTCCCCGCAACTTCTTGTTTACTGTTTCACTGACACCACGTGACGTATCTCGACCAATTACAGCCCACTCCTCGCTACGTCCCTGGATCACATGTGAAATGAATACACCTCCATTCACAACTTTAACCAAGCATACAGTGCCTACATCCGAAATGACAATATAATTATAACCATAGCTCAACTACCACTAATCAACATTCACATAAACGCACAGCATAAAAACCAACACAAAAAAAAACATTACTTATTTACAAACACAGACTAAAGTGCACCTAACCTCCACCACCACAATAGAAAGCTGCACACCTCCCACTTGGTATCCTGGTCTTTAGACCCAAGGAGACCACAACAGATAAACACTCTCCCTTGGTGGTGGACACAAGTCTGTTCAGAGTTGACTCAGGGAATGCTACTCCCTTTTTAGCTGCCAAACAAAGTTCTCGGAAGCGGCCCCAAGCTCCCATGCTTCGAGGACAGACCCTCTTTTTGAAGATGAAGAAATGCCCCTTCAAGGACAAAAATGTCACATATTTATTTTGTTACAGCTTGAGTTTGAGATGTAATGTCTTCCATTTATTCTGTGAAACTGAAATCTCAGTTCCATTGCTAACAGGCTGTTGTAGTTTCCAGCTGCTCAGAGAGCTTCTGTGCTCATATTCCATTCTTCCCAACTGTGCTATTAGACCATTGTTCTCTTCAGTATGTTTCAGCCTTTCAATTGAGGCAGAATCCATGACATGGGCAATGGCTGCATCATTCTCCTTCAGCTGTTGACCGAGTCCAGCAAGTAATTCCTTTCTTTGACTTATTTGAACGTTGATGCAGTTGATTTGCTCATCTTTGGCTTGCAATTCATTGTGTAGACAATGATGTTTGTTAACTGCCTCTCTCACTTTATCTGACTCTTTATGGAACTGTACGTGGAGATGCTCCACTTTCTCCTTCAGGGCAGAGGCCCCTTCACACTCATCACGGTGGATCTTCTCTCTCTCCTCAAGACTGTACTCAGTCATTTGCAACTGTGCTGATACTTTATCCAATTCACTTTTTAAAGAATTAATCTCAGACTGATGACTTTCTTGTGACCGTTTCATCATAGTATGTAAAGAGGCCTTTTCTTCCTCTAATGCAACACATTTCTCAGCCATGGTTAGCGACAAAATTGACAAATCTTTATCAGCACACTCTTTGCTTGCATCAAGTGCTTTGCCTCCCACTCTGCTCTCTCTATGGCTCCACCTCGGATTCGCCACTTGTTCACCGCTCGGCGGACCCAGCTGATGGCCCCCCCACAGAGCTTGGCCAAGCTGCTGAACCTTACACACAGCCTCTCTGGCATTGGGCAACACCAGGGTTTCGAGCGCCAGACTCGAAACCTCACCAGATTGCTTGGGCTGACTTCTTTCACGCCTCCCACTTTGACCGGACTGAACCCATGGCTTGAGAGAGAAGCCTCCAGCGGGGAGGATCTCTTCCACTCCTCTCGTGACCTTGTCCAGTTTCTGAGCCCTTTTTCTTTTGGTGTTTACCAGCTCGCAGGAGATCTCCACCGTGATCGCTTTTGCTCTCATAGAGTGTGCAAAATGAGTCTTAAAGTTGTGGATTGACATCTCCATCTCCTCAAACAGATCAGGGTGCGTTCCCCCCACAGTCTTCCCTAGCGGGCCGTCCCACAGCACCAGATCTCCCACTCTCTTCATCCGCTGTGGAGCAAGCCGACCCTCCCGGTGGCTGATCAAGAGCTCGATCTTCTCTGGCCGGACCAGCTCCTCCGTTTTGACTTCTGGGAAGAATCTTTTAAGCTGCTTCGGGCTGACGACTCTGCCTGCTCGGGCGATTTCATCCAGGCCATAACAGACTATCTGGTGGGGACTCCATGTGTCCTCTGAAATACGCATCCTGACCTTGAGCAGGTACCTTTCTGTCTTGACTCTCACTTTCATCCCACCAACTCCATGCACAACCAACGTTATCTTCTCCCCTCTCAGTCTGAGTCTTTTGGCAGCTTGGTGGGTTATGTAGTTGGTGTCGGACGCAAGGTCTACTAGGGTCCCAATAGTTTGCCCTCCGTTTGTCATGACCTCCATGATCATCATAAGCACAGGATGCTCCCTCAGGCCATTTTTTCCACGGAGACTACCACCCTTACTGCTTGTGCTCATTGACACTGTTGTTTGGTTGGTGAATGCCCTTAAAATCTGGTCCGCTGCTTCGGGGGAGACGTTAGCAAGTGCCTTGTGTTGCTCTTCTGAGAGTGTTCCCGTGTTTACGCCGCTTGTTTCCACCCTTTGCTTTCCCATTCTCCTCTCCTCTCCTTTTTGCCCTCCTTCTGCAGAGCACATGAGGTAGTGGTGGTCGGAGGTCTCTCCCTTTTGGCAGCACTTCCTGCAAAGGAACCTGTCGCTGCATTCTCCATCCCTCTGATGGGATGTCAAACATCTCTGGCAGGCTTCATTCCTTTCGACGACGTCTCTCTTCTCAGCCAGACTGAGCGCTTTGAACCTTTTGCAGAAGAAAATTTTGCCTCCGTGCTCCTCATCTCCACACATGCTGCATTCTTCTCCAGTCGCAACCATTCCTGTTGCTCGTGTGAACGTCTTCCACTCTGGCTTGCTTGGCTTCTCGAACACTTCTGAGGGTCTTAGCTGCACCAACGCCTCAAGGACTACTTCTTCATTTTTTAAGAATTTTAGGAGAGCGTCAAAGTGGCCTTCAGGGGTGACATTGTTCACAGGTGCAGCTTTAAAGGTGAGCCAGCTCCTCAGCTCACATTCAGGCAGTTTGCTTTCAATAGCTTTGATAACAAGTGGATTCTTTATAGCTCCAATATTTCCTAAGTCTGTCAGGTCAGTAAGGGCCTTCTCAACAGCTTGGATGAGCTCTATTGTTTTTCTCGGCTGGTTACCTTTTGCCACGGCAACTTCTCCAACTCTTCAATTATCTGAATAGCGATGGTGGTCTTATTCCCGAACCGGTTTTCAAGGACCCTAAACATATCATGAGCTGTGTCGTAGCTTGAGAGCCTAACGCCATTGATGATTCTCTCCTCCACACTGTCTAGGAGCTGGAATTTCTTTACTTCGGCTGACCCAGATGGATCTCCCTGTCGCTGGAGGTTTTCCCAGTCTCTTCGCCAACAGTGAAAGTCTCTCATGCAACCATTGAACTTTGGTAGCTGTATTGGGTGAAGGCGAACTCTCTGTATGGCTGCTGCTTGTGAGCCTCTCGCTCCCAGGCTTGCTATGCTAGCGCTGTGTGCTACCTCCCATGCTTTCCGCTGCGCCTTAGCCAGCTCGGCACGCTCTTCTGCGGCGGCCTCTGCCATTACCAACTGGATCTCAGCTGCCTTTTCTCTGGCATCTGCGGCCCTCTCCTCAGACCCAGCGCTAACTTCGGCTGCCTTTAGCCTGGTCTCGGCGGCTCTTCTTTCAGCCTCAGCGGCTCCTTTTTCAGCTTCTGCAATGTCGGAGGCGGCCTTTAGCCTGATTTCAATGGCTCTATCAGCCTGCTCTTTCTGGACCCTGCCGAATTCAACCACCCACCTTCGCCAGAGGTCAATTCTCTTGTCCTCCAGTACTTGCAGCTTTTTTCTAACCTCGCACGCAGCACCTTCAGGGATCCACCCTTCCCAGACAGCTAGCAGACTTTCTGCCTTGGTGATGAGAGATTCCAAGAGTGTGACTTGTTCTTTACCATTTTCGTAGGTGATTGTTTCCAGGTTAACTTCTCCCGCACCTTCATAGCTTCTTTCTGCCCGTCCAATGGCTGCTTTTAGCTTGGTCTCTGCATATTTTGACCAAAGGTTGGAATGGATTGCCTGCTTCACCTCTTTTAATGTTGTATCACACTCTATGGTTACCCTCTCCAAGTCTGCTTTGGCTTTATCATCCACGGCCTCCATGTCGCCTGCTTCATCAATCAGACAGGCCTCACACACATAATTAGCTGCATGAAGCCTTTCTGCGTCCTCAGAAAGGGATTTCCACTCACTTTTCAATTCCTCTCGCAGCATAGTTGGCGCCATTCGCAAAATGCTGTTGGCCTTTCTTGTGAAAGCTGCCTTCACTTTGGCCCTCTCTTTCTTTAATTGATCCATTTTTATTTATTTATTATTTATTTGACCATAAAATAAATAATTGTAATAATAAATAACCTAATAAATAATAACCTAATTGAGCGTACCCGTAACTCCTTATCTACCTTGTGTCTTCCGCCCTCTCTAGCTGCCTAAACTAGCTCAGAAGCTACTTCCCTAACTATCCTAGCCTAACTAGTCTTCAGCGGCGTTACCAGGCTCACCAGAGGTCCCCCCAGGGATACCGCCCAAAAATGGAAAACAATACAAATAAACAAAGTGGAGTAGGTTTCACCTTCTCCCGCCGGCTTGCCACCCAGGTACACTCAAACTAAGCTAAAGGTCTTGAAATTAGAGGGCTACTAATCAGCATACACCTATATAATATGATTGGCACCATCGCAGGGCTAGTAAACAAACTATAGCTTTTATCCTCAACTGGATGGGGGACCCTGATGTAAACAAGACGAAAGTCCTCTCTGGTCTACATCCCCCCAACAACCGTGTGCACTGAGCTGCACTGTATTGCACCCACTCTCCAATCTGTTAATAAAATGCTCAAACAAACAATCAACTGCCTTCATTGTTTGTCCACGTTAGCTTTGGTATGCTATTTGATAGCCAGTTTCAGTAGCTTGGCATTACTCCTGATCGCATTTGAAGTTGGCACTGACATCTGTCAAACCAAGTTTTCATTCATTCACTCATTCAGCTGCGTTAGCTTCCTTAGCTGTGTTAGCTGCTTGCATTAACATTTGAACCAGGTGAAAGTTCCTGCTCGCTGACCCGTATGGTCTGATGCGCGAGTTATTCCATTTACAACGACACAGGAGTACCTCATATCCCTCGGTTATTTTGTCCTTGTCTGATGGCGCGTTTCAGCCACTCTTCTGCCGCCGCCGGTGGTTTGTAACTGTGCAGCTTTACTCCCGCTGCTGGGGTGAAGGGATGGACACTGGACAGGATGCCACTCAGTTGTAAAACGGTTTTAATTCTTTTCTCCAACAGGTTACAAACCTTGAAACAAAACACACATTCAATCAATAACTACCACAATACTACTATCATTCTTAAAACAAATCGCTTACACACATTCACTCACCAGTCCTCACTCGTTTCCCTTCGCTGCTGTCAAATTCCCCGCAACTTCTTGTTTACTGTTTCACTGACACCACGTGACGTATCTCGACCAATTACAGCCCACTCCTCGCGACGTCCCTGGATCACATGTGAAATGAATACACCTCCATTCACAACTTTAACCAAGCATACAGTGCCTACATCCGAAATGACAATATAATTATAACCATAGCTCAACTACCACTAATCAACATTCACATAAACGCACAGCATAAAAACCAACACAAAAAAAAACATTACTTATTTACAAACACAGACTAAAGTGCACCTAACCTCCACCACCACAATAGAAAGCTGCACAGTACCCCTCAGTTACAATTGGTCCTTCGAGCCGGAGGGTAATTAGCGTAATATTAATATAATATTAATATTAACATGGCCAACGATGAACACTCCACAAACGGTTCTCCTAAGCTAGATCGCCCGGAGCGCAGACGGCAGCCACCTCGTTACCTAGAGGACTACGCTGCCAGTCTACTACCTAGCTTTATACAGACGTTAAACGCGGAAAAAGCGGATAGTAAAATTATGTCAAACCCTACCGAACAGGCGACCCTGCCAGTAGAGACCCTAGTGGGTTCTAACGTAACTGACCAAGCTCACGGGGGGGACCAGGAGGGACCTGACATGACTTTACCCCCCGCCAACGTCGACGAGGCAGTGTCCGGAGAGCTCCAGGATAAAGAAAGCCCTCCAGGGACGGAGCCCGACCACGCCACCAGAAGAGACGCGCACCCAGGAGATGGACCTCCTCGGAGCGCGACAGGAGAACGGATCTCCAACGAGCACTGCCAGAAGCCGATCACCTCCATCAGTGTCTTCCCCCAGCGAGGCGGACAAGATGCTGGCGCAGGCCTTTATCGCCAACCTGGCAGCCTCCACTGAACGCGATCGACTCCAAGCACAGACGCTTAGCGAGCGCGAACATTCTTCCATGGAACAAGAGCGCCTCCGCGCGCAACACCAAAGTGAGCGCGAACACTCTACCATGGAAAGAGACCGCCTGCAGGCTCAACAACTAAGTGAGCGCGAACAATCTGCAGACCAAAGAGAACGCTTCCGCGCGCAACTCCAAGCGAAAGCCCTTAGTGAACGCGAACACTCTGCGATCGAGCGAGAGCGCTTCCAGGCGCAGCAAAGGAGTGACGATGACCGCATACGCCTAGAGACTAGACGCCTCCAGACGGAAGAGAATATGGAAAGAGACCGCGCCGAAGCCCAGCGCGCCGCCGCCGATGCACAGCGCGGAGCCGCCAATGCACAGCGCGACGCAGCCCAAGCCCAGCGCGAAGCAGAGCGCGACCTCGCTCACATCAAGCGCGAAGCCGAGCGCGACCGATTACAAGCGCAGATAATGGAGCAACTGATTGCCAGGGCAACCCCCCCTCCCTCCGCACGGAGCTCCAGGGCCTCGTCAAGACAAGGGTCTAGGGCACCCTCCCCTACCCGATCAAGCGACCCTGAGCCCGGCCAACCGAAAGAGCCTATACACCTCTCCGAACCCCCTCCCCGACCGGTCCATGCGAGACCCAGCAACAGGGAAGAACCGGCCTACGCCGCTGAGAGACTAAATGGACGATTACAGGATCTAGACGACCTGGCAGAGGAAGAAGAAGAGGGAGAGGAGGAAAGTCAAGCCCAACAGCAGCATCGTACTCCACAGGACCAGGAGGTCCAGTACAGCCCAGACTTTACCCCCGCGGCTCTGCGCTACAGACCCCCGACTCAATTCACGGGTGAGCTTGACGCACGACCAGCCCCGAGGAACAGCACCTGGGTACACGGGCCTTGGTACCCGACAGGTACCAGCCCACCACGACACGTAAGAGGAGACTCGCCTAGGAGGCCTCTCCCCCAACGCTCACCGATGTGCCAGCCATCCATGGCATCGTACCTTGGCACACCGACGTTCCCGGACTTCACACACAAGAACAGAGCACAGTACACAGAGCTACGAATGTGCTTAGAGACAATGATGTCCGATGTACCAGATGAACCGTACAAGTATGCTATCCTACTCAAGCACCTGAAGGTGCCCAGAGCGCACAATATAGCGCTGGCATATTCCAACTCTACTACCCCATACACCGCGGCTCTAGTAGCCCTCGACCAACGTTATGGACGCATATGGGACTACGTAATACAAGAGATAAGGAATATTGACCGTCTACCCCCAGCCACAGACAATCGCTCACTAGATGACCTCTCTATCAAGGTACAATCCCTGGTAGGGATGCTGGGGGCACAAAAGGAAAAGGGTATGCATGAACTGTACGCGAACTCTAATGTTGAGAGAATATTAGAGAAGCTTCCGCCCGCCCGACAAGAGAGCTTCAGGCGGCAAAGGGACCACCGTGATCCTAACGGTCCCGAGCCATCCCTCCTAGACCTAGCCGACTTCCTGGCGAGAGAAGTCAGCAGCCTACGATTGGATACGTTCGTGCGGAGCGCGCCAAGCTCCAGAGAGGGACCTAGGAGATCAAACGATGGCCGCAGGCTGGTGACCGTCATGCACCAAGCCGAATCAGTACCGCGCAACAAGAACCACAGTACCCCCTCGATGAAAGAGAAGTGGAAGATTGTATGCCCGTACTGCGAAAAGGAACACTGGCTGTCACACTGTGACACGTTCAAGAAGATGACCGCCGACGAGGTGAGTCAATGGATAAAGTCCAACCGCCGCTGTTACCGTCACATGGCAGCCGAGTGCCGCTTAAAGAAGAGGTGTAGTCGGTGTGACGGAGCCCACTTGGACGTTTTACATGACAGTAACAGAAGAAAGCCCGCACCCTCAAGCAGCACAAAGGCAAGTGTTATGTACATTGACCCCGCCAGCAGCGGGGGCGCCCGGGTGCTCTTGAAGGTGGTCCGCATAACACTGAGTTACGAGGACAAGGTCATGGACACCTACGCCGTCCTTGACGACGGGTCAGAGAAGACCCTTCTCCTCGCGTCCGCTGCGGCCCAGCTGGGGCTGCGGGGGAGCGAAGAAACGATGACGATTCGGACTATAAGAAGAGACCTGAAGACGATCAAGGGTGAGAACGTCTCCTTCACTATCGAAGCAAGCGGGCAGCCAGAGAGACGGTATAGGATCACTAATGCTTTCACCAGCCAAGACATAGGCCTGTCGCAGTACACCTACCCCATCGCCAAGCTGATGGACAAATACGTGCACCTGCGTCAACTACCTATACCGCTCATAGACGGTGCCACCCCGACCCTGCTGATAGGATCCGACCATGCACACCTCATCGTCCCGGAGGCTGTCCAGCAGCAGTCGAGACCCGCCTATGGATGGACACTACAAGGCCCCCTCTCCAGGTCTCCCAACCGAACAGCAGCCACTCGCTGCCTCCACTCCAGAGTGACAGAAGAAGACACCACCCTCCTACAGCACGTTGAGAGGCTATGGACACTAGAGACAATACCCTTTAAGAACGAAAAGAAACACATTCGTTCCAAGGAAGACATTTATGCCATAGCCCTCCTCGAGCAGGGGACAAAGAGAGTCAAAGTCAACGGAGTGATGAGATACGCAACTCCACTCCTGAGGCGAGAGGGTATGCCTACCTTCCACGCCCCAAAAGAAGCGACGGAGCGGTATCTATTGAACACAGAGACCCCGCTCAAGCTACTGTGTACCGCGCTGAGATTGACAAGCTAATCACAGCGGGACACATAAAGAGAATTGACATTAAAGAGGCCGATCAGATGACCGAATCATGGTACGTGCCGCACCACAAGGTCCACCACAACGGCAAGGATCGTATTGTGTTTAACTGCAGCTACCAGATCGGATCACAAAATCTGAATAAAGAGCTCTTGCCCGGCCCAACACTCGGCCCCTCTCTACTAGGCGTGTTGCTACGTTTCCGCCAGAACAAGGTGGCCATCAGCGGCGACATCAAAGGGATGTTCCTGCAGGTGCGACTAGTGGAAGAGGACAAGCCCCTGCTGCGGTTCTTATGGAGAGAGAGGATCGGGAATGAGCAACCATCCATCTATCAATGGGAAGTCCTCCCTTTCGGAACCACATGCAGCCCATGCTGTGCTACGTTTGCACTGCAAAAACACGTCGCAGAGGACCCAGCAGCTGATGAAGAGGTCCGACAAAGTGTAGGAAATAGTTTCTACGTGGACAACTGTCTGCAAAGCGTCTCGACGCCAGAAGAAGCCGAGGCCCTCCTACTCAAGCTCCGCGCCTCCCTGATCAAAGGCGGCTTTGATCTCCGGCAGTGGGCCAGCAGCGACCCTCAAGTATTGCGCAGCCTCTCCCCAGAGGACAAGGCAGCAAACAGCGAGACCTGGATGGCGACCATCCCAGGAGAAGCCCAAGAAATGACATTAGGACTAGTCTGGCGCTTCAAAACAGACTCGCTCCATTATAAACACACACCCCTGACCAAGGAGCAGGGAAGGTCGACTTCACTACCGACCACAAGACGGAGTGTATACAGAACACTCGCCAGACAATATGACCCGTTGGGATGTATTCTACCTTACACCACCAGGGCAAAGATGATTGTGCGAGCGCTATGGGACAAGGACCAGGGCTGGGATGATCCCATACCCGAACACCTTGCCTCCACATGGAGAGAGTGGGAGACAGAACTCAGCTCGCTCCCAGGTGTCAACATACGCCGCAGCTACTTCCCACCCACAGTGAGGCCGGAGACGTGTCAGATGGACCTGCACGTCTTCAGCGACACCTCCGAAGTAGCCTACGGTTCGGTGGCCTACTTGCGGGCCCGAGAGGAGGGAGGAGAAATACATACTGCCTTCATCCTGGCTCGCTCAAGAATAGCCCCCCGCAAGCAACAATCTATCCCGCGTCTAGAGCTCTGCGCAGCCCTAGCAGGAGCGCAACTCACCACGTTAATCCAACGTGAACTCACCATCCCGGTGCAAAGAACAATCCTGTGGTCAGACTCCATGACCGTACTCACATGGATCCAGTCCGATTCGTGTAGATACAAGGTCTTCGTGGGAGTCAGAATCACAGAGATCCAAGAGTTAACAGAAGCAGCATGCTGGAGGTATGTGGACACAAAACAGAACCCAGCTGACGTCATCACATGGGGAATGTCCCTGGATGACCTCACCCGTCACAATCTCTATAGTGACGGTCCCGAGTTCCTCAAGCTCCCGGAAGAAGAGTGGCCTACACCCACCCCACGGGAGGCGAGTGAAGAGGAGGCAGAGAAGAAGAAATCTATGTTCTGTGGGTTGACACACACACTCGTCCCCACAGATCCCAACATAGACGACTGCCCCACCCTTGAGAGTGCGCAGTTAAAGACATTCCTGTGGCACTACCCAGAGGTTCCGTCCACTACTGACATTACTGCAGCTAACTACGAAGAAGCAGAACTCCTTCTGCTACAGCGAGCCCAAAGAGACTCGTTCCCCGACGAGCTAGACTGTCTGCAGGGATCAAAGCCAGTCCCGTCAGACAGCAGACTGCTCCACTTGGCCCCTGAGAGCGACGCCCATAATCTCATCAGAGTGGGTGGTCGTCTGAGGAGAGCCCCAGACTTAACGGATGACGTCAAGTACCCGATAGTCTTAAACAGCCGACACAAGGTCACAGAGCTCATCATAAAGAAATACGACGAGGACGTGCACCACGCCGGGGCAGAGAGAGTCTTCGCGGAGATCAGACGTCGCTATTGGATACTGCAAGGAAGAGAAGCAGTACGACGCTTCCAGCGGACTTGTCTAGACTGTCGCAAATGGCGAGCACAGCCCAGTATACCCAGGATGGCTGACCTACCCCCCTGTCGCCTCCGACTCGGCGACAAGCCCTTTCACTCCACCGGTATGGACTGTTTCGGCCCGCTGTATGTAAAGAAAGGAAGAGGGACGGAGAAGCGGTGGGGTATTGTATTCAAATGCATGACCACCCGAGCGATACACATAGAACTCCTTCCAACCATGAGTACGGACTCATTCCTTATGGCCTTCCGGAGATTCACATCGCGGAAAGGAAAACCGTCTATATTATTGTCTGATCACGGGACAAACTTCAAAGGCGGAGAAAGAGAGCTGAGAGAGAGCTTCCAAGCTATGGGCCCAGAACTCAAGACCCACCTCGCTCCCTCTCAGATTGATTTCCAGTTTAACCCCCCGAATGCACCTCACTTCGGTGGAACTTGGGAACGAGAAGTACGTTCAATAAAGACAGCCCTGTACGCCGTGCTTGGGGCCCAGACCGTGGCGGAAGAAGTCCTCACGACAGTCCTCACGGAGATCGAGGGAGTATTGAACTCAAAGCCCCTCGGTTACGTCTCAAGTGATGTAGCAGATGTCGACCCAGTCACCCCCAACACTCTCTTGATGGGGCGGCTGGACCCCGCGCTCCAGCAGACAGTGTACAGACCTGAAGAAGCGAACGGCCGAAGAATGTGGAGGTACAGTCAAGTATTGGCTAACAAGTTTTGGAACAGTTTCCTCCTCCACTATCTACCGTCTCTACAGACCCACCAGAAATGGGTGAAAGAAAGAGACAATTTGACGGAAGGTACAGTCATGATTATCGACCAGTCACTACCCCGAGCTATGTGGCCGGCCGGCCGCGTAAGCAAAGTGATCACTGGTGCCGACGGAAAGGTCAGAGCGGCAGAAGTGCTCATCCAGGGGCGGACATACACCCGACCCGTGGCGAGGCTGATAGAGTTGCCAAGGCTCCCCGACTCTCTTGATGACGACCATGACCCCCTGACTTTGTGAACTGCCCTACCCTCACAACGGACATTGAGTAGTGGACAGTGCGGTTAATCTGTCTCTGCTTATCTAATTAGGTGCGGACTAATTAGGAGGCGGCTGTTACGAAGGATCAGATTAAACCGAATATATATATTTATTACTTGAGATATATTGTATAGTATTTGTATATCGTCTGATATCCCTTGTATATTCTTTGTACATATACACGGAATATCCCTTTACCTAGTACAGACCATAATATTTCGTTCTCCTATTGGACAGCGATCCCCTAGGCGCCACGGCCATACCCCCAATGTCTAGTTCAAAGTCACCGCCAAAGACATGCCTGGACATGACCGGCTCTGCGCAAGAATACGAGACAGAAATGAGGCTGGTACTAGATTGTTCACCTAACGTATAAATACGGCGCAGGTGAATACAGCAGTATGTTACCCAATAAGTTGAAGCCTCACACCACGATACAACGTGCTGTGAAGTGGGCCCGTTTTGCCCCAAAATAGAGCCTTGAGACCGCGTGCGAATTGATAGCTGAAGTGTCAGAGTTTAACGCTGCATCGTCGAGTTCGACCTATTCTATTATTTAAGTAATAGTCTATTATGTATAGTGTATCGTGCGGCTACCGTTCTACAGTGACCAGCATTACCAACGCTTCCTCGTACCGAGCTAGTGTGCTTATCCAGGCTGGGCGGCTTAACCTGGTGCCGTCATCCGAGGAGCCCTAGACGAGAACCGTGTGGATATGTACACTGGATAACCTACACCGGCGACTACAGAGCCCTTTCGGCTGGATTATATTTGCTTTGGTCCTGTAGCTGATGGAGCGGAGAATCGTCTACACCCACAATTGTGTGGGATTTACCCTGTGAGGAGCAACGTCGAGCCCGCCTCTAGGACGCCTGAGGCTGGCTAGCTTTCCTCCATGCGGCACTGCATACCGGAGAATAGCTCTTGTTCGTCTGCGGATCAAGAGATTATTGCACTGTCTCCTGTACCTGGAGTCTCCTTATTCCTCGTTGACCCAGACTTTCGCTACCGACAAATCCTCTCCCCTGCTGGCCTACAACCGGAGGGACCCTATTAGTATCTCCAGCTGCCCTACTAGTGTACCATATATATAATTCTTATGATACAGGTGGTATTAATTATCTCCTGCGTAATATGCTCATGGACTTACGCTCTTGACCTATTCATGCACATTCTTCGCCTTACAAGTGCAATTCTCAATCTTGATAAGTAAAGTAATGTAAGATAATCTTCGTGCTGCTAATAAATATTCTTCTAAACAAGTATTTGTTGTGAAGCCGTGTTATTGTGGATGTGTTCATCTCATATACCTGTGTACTGTATGGCCAGTAGTAATGTACATAAGTCAGTAGTGGTTTAATGATACCATACTTATTCAATACAGTCAGGGAATTGTACCCCTCAGTTACAAAAAGGTTTAAACTTTACAGCACTGACAAAGTTGAACAAAGTGCTGTACAAGTCCCACAACATTAAAAAGTAAAATGTATAAAAAAAAATTTAAAAAACATTATATATATATTATTTTTTATCTCGAAGCTTCGAATAAAAATCGAATCTCGGCCCCAAAGCTTCGAATTCCAAAAATAATTCGAAGGTCAGCCCTACTACGGATAGCTCATTATATCAATGGCGTTGTTGTTTGCAGGCTTGCAGCTGTTAGTTAGCTAGCTATCGTTCTCAGTTGGCTAACGTTAGCTACTAGCTAGCTAATACTGGCCTACCTTTTAATTCGCAATGGAATGGCTAGCTAACTAACTGTACAAATCGATGTGATTTGGCTGAGACCGTAATTTGTATGGTTGGCTTGGGGGTGGCCAGCTGGCTAGCTTTTCAATCAATCAAGCTGGCAGTTCGTAGTGCAGTAGCTGGCTGGTGGATAGCTGTTGTATTGTGGGTTAAGGTAGCCAGCTGGCTGGCTGGCAGTTCGTGGTGCAGTAGCTGGCTAGATAGCTGGCTAATGTTGGCCAATATAGCTGTAACTGAATGATGCTAGACTTATGTGGTCTTATGAGTTTCAGTTCATAGGAAAATACTTTGACTATAATGGTCAGAAGTAAATTAGCTGTATATACTCTCTTTTAGAGACTGTATATCTTGTATGCATAAATGGCTGGATGTAACAGTACTGTTTATCTGTATGTCAAATGTTATGATGAATTGAAAATGGGGGACCCTGATGTAAACAAGATGAAAGTCTTTCTCTGGTCTTTCTCTGGTCTGCCTCCCCTTAACAATTGTGTGTATTGAGCCGGCCCGTACTGTATTGTACCCATTCTGCAATCTGTTAATAAAATGTTCAATCAATCAATCAATCTGTTATGCTTAACATGCAGTACTATTAACTTTACTTAATTTCTAAGATTAGATCATTTAGTTATTTTTAAATGTCTGATCTAAAGATAAACAAAGGGTTTTAAAAGTGTTATATTTATCTTCTCTTATAGTACCAGAGAGAAGCTGAGGAGAATCGACCAGCAACAAAAGCAAAATTTAGTTAAAGAAAATATATATATATATATATATATATTTATCTTTTTATTTTTTTTTACATTTTAATATTTAACATTTTTCCCTGTGGTATCGAAAATGGTATCGAATATCGATACTTTTCAAGGTATCGTATCGAAGTTCGAAATTCCAGTATAGTGACAACACTAGTGTGTTGTCAGTTGCAATGTGACAGCTCTGTTTACACATCATTCCTATTCCCCTTTAATTGTACATATATCTTCTTTTTTTTTATTGTATTGTTCCACTTTTGCTTTGGCAATGTAAACTCATGTTTTCTCATGCCCATTGAATTGAGTGTGTGTGTTGTCTGTGTATGCAGAGTGTGAAATAAAAGGGTCATGCTTAGGGTGACCAGATGCAAAAAGTCCAAAAGTGGGACAACAGTACGATTTTGGTGGGACAAAGTGGGACAGATAGATAATGTACATTTTTTTATTAGAATAACTGCCATGGTCTTCACTGAATAGATTTAAATCAAAGGTTAAAGGTTAAATCAAAATAAATACAAATTAAATACCACCTAACATCTGTTTTAAATATTCAAACGTCATCACTTGACAGGAATGTCTTGTGTTTGATATTCCCTGTTAACACAGAACTAGGGAAAACAGTGTAGTATAATACAAAAATAATAATACAAATAAATTGTGTTTCTATATTAGAATAACTCCTCCATGCGCAATGTAAAACGAACTATGACACAAAACACAGAAAGCCTGCTGCGGATTGCCTGCCATCTGCCTCACCCAGTCATGTGTCGTTTGCCAGTCTTGGTTGTAACTGCAGGTCCGTTTCTTTTGACTGCTTTCCATCTTGAACTAGTTCGCTTGTAATGTTGTTGTGTTTTTTTTGACCAATCTTTGCGATATGAGGTAGCGTCACAAGTTCAACTCTCACGAGCAGAGCAGTGCGCTAAAGTACTATAACCAATCAGATCTGCGATATGATGTAGCGTCACGACTCAGTCTCAGTCACGTCACAAGCAGGCAAGCAGCGCGCTAAAGTACTATAACCAATCAGAGCAATGTGTGTGGACAAGAGGCGGGTTGCTACGTTTGCTGTCTGTAGGGAGGGGCTTTTAGACACATGTTTTTTTTTGGCTTCGAAAAGAGGGACATCCTCTCAATATGAGGGACGCGGGACATTTGGTCAAATGGTGGGACAGTACAACCAAAAGGGGGACACCTGGTCACCCTAGTCATGCTGCCTGCATGCCCAACGTGAGAAGTTAGTCTCGTCATTCTTGTAATTCCTACACTACACCGTTACAATGATATATAAAATATCATATTATATTATATACCCATTCAATATGCACATGACAGAAAATATTATATGCCATATTGAATGGGTATTACTACTATTAATACCAGTGATGCCACAGATTACTTGTAAAGATAATCTGATTACTGATTACTGATTACTCCTTTAAAAAGGAATCTAGCTACTTTACTGATTACTTGATACTTTGAAAGTAACTAGGTTACGAAGTCGTCGTCGTCGTCCCTGCTGCTGCCACAAGAATGACAACAGTTTTTTTTTTCATAAATCATGATTGGCTGCTCAGACAGGTCATCATGAGACGTCATCAGCCATCAGGCCATACTACGGTCTAGCTGACTGTTCCCCTGGCTCTCTTATCATCAGCATTATGAGATAGTAACTAAATAGTAACTCACAGCCACTTGGAAAAGTAACTGTAATCAGATTACTGGCTTGTAAAAAGTAACAAGTTAGATTACTATTTACTGAAAAAAGTAATCAGATTACAGTAACTAGTTACTTAGTAACTAGTTACTGACATCACTGATTAATACTAATACTAGCCGAGAGTAGGTAAAATTTTGGCTGTAGCTCTCGGCTAGGTGGTAAATTAAAAAGTAGATCTTGGTTCAAAAAAGGTTGGGCACCCCTGATCTAGGTCCTCATCAGGACCATCACTGGGCGTGTCCTCCTCTCAGGGTCCCGCAGGTACATCAACACACATACAGACACACACACACCCCCACCCGTGACATTTGTCTTAATGCATTACTGTCAGTACATGTCATGTGAGGACAGGAGAGCAGAATGGATTTGCTCCAGGCCAAGTGAATTAACTGTGTCCCAATGCACATCTAAACATCTGATGGACAGTACAGTTAAGTGCAGCCTGCAGTAATTTACTCAATTATACAAATTTGCACAAATCTTACTTTGGCGTGTTACAGATGCCCGTTTCCTCTCGCTAATCAACAGGATTTCTCCACTCTGGTGGGAATGCCGGCCTGAAAACAGTTTTTACAAGTCCTCCAGTATTGTTTTGAATACTTTGGCTTTTTTACAGGGCTCTCTGACACAGAGATACAGCATGGTGATGGTGAATACAAACTGGTTTGTTGATGAGAGTGGCAAGATGTAACAAGCCAGGAGCAGATATGATGTTGTCATGACGATGGCTCTCTCTCCAGTGTGTGGGTGAGGATGGCTGATTAACCTGTGCACACTGATTACCTCAATGTGCAACAGGTGCATAGCCACACCTGCTCCCAGGTCTGATTACCTTGACCCAGGGCAGGTGTGGCTGCTTAAACCAGCCATCCCCACACTACAAAGTCTGTATAAGGGACCAGCTACAGAAAGGGTTGGAGTTGATCATTTTACTGTGAAAGTTAAGTGACAGTGAGTTTTGTTGTAGTGTGTGACATTTTGTGATTAATTAAGTGAGGGACATTCAGTGAGGCAATCTTCTTAATTACACATTCAAAACAGGACTGATTTAAGAGTGTCATTACAATATGTTTTTATTTTTGTGTTCATAAGTTTGCATAGAGGGAGGATGAAGACATCTGTGACTTGTAAAATATATATAAATCTCCATCCATCCATCCATCCATCCATCCATCCATCCATCCATCCATCCATCCATCCATCCATCCATCCATCCATCCATCCATCCATCCATCCATCCATCCATCCATCCATCCATCCATCCATCCATCCATCCATCCATCCATCCATCCATCCATCCATCCATCCATCCATCCATCCATCCATCCATCCATCCATCCACTGTTGAGGTTCCATGGTAACCGGCATTCCATTTGTAGGCCGACCTTGAGAGTTCTCTCTGTCGAGGGAGGGCCAGGAACTCCTACGTTTTGCTATGACAGACTCACTCAACAGACGGAAGTTTTCTTCAGGCGAATTGCTGGACAGCTAACTGGACCCACCAGTCTGTGTGGCATTTCGTCTTAGGGACTCACTGGCTCGAGAATATATTCTGTTGCCTTTTATTTTTCTGCATCAACTGTTATTATTATTATTATATATTTTTTTTATTAATATTTTTGCACAAATCTTACACATCTTCATGGAAGAACTTTCATCATCATAACATGCAAAGTCGAGGATTTGTCTTTTTCCATTTTTTTTAGACATACAAAACTTACATATGACTTATACAGACATACCAAAATCATTACTATATATTGTGCATATATAACCAAGATGCATATACGTTACATGTAGTCCGATTCTACCTGCGATGCAAGTATGTGCTGCATCTCTATCGGGATGCCATCTTTCTCCATAGTGCATGTGAGAGGATGCGTCTCAGATATATGTAAGTGTGTGTGAGAATGTGTATGAATGTGTGTCGTGTATGTGGGTACGTGTCTCACGTATGTATGTGTGTATGTCTCATATGTGTGTGTGTATTTCTCAGATACGTGACTGTGACCCTACATTTTGTGTGTGTCTCGTACCCATGTATGTCTCTGCCATGTGTGTGAGTGTGTATCTCACATGTGTATATGTATGTGTGTCTCAGCTATGTATGTGTGTGTTTCCCATATGTATGTGTATATCCCCTATATGTGTAAGTGAGAGCGTACGCTTCAGATATGTGTATAAGTATGTGTGTATATGCCTGCTTCCTATATGTGAGTATATGCGTGTATGTGTGCCTCAGATATGTATATCTCAGCCATGTGCATGTGAGTGTGCGTAGCTCAGTTATGTACACATGAGAGTGTGTGTGTCCTAGACATGCGTATGCGGCTAGATATGCGTATGTGAGAGTGTGATAGAGCAAGTGGCTATGCCATAGATACACCATTCGGACATACAATATATGTATATACATACATAATACAAAATAAAATATAGGTACCATCAGGTCAGATCCTACTTTTCACATTCATCATTGATAATACTGAAACCCCGCCTCAATCATTCGTCCCCAGACCGTTCAGTTAGGTGTAGACAATTATCCCATATCTCAGCAAAGATATCCTCTCTCCCTGCGACTCTACATGTTACCCTTTCATATGATGCTGTCCGGAACATTAGTTCCATCCATTCTTTAAAAGTAATATCAATGGGTGATTTCCAATGTCGTAAGGCAATTCTACTCCTGATATCATGGCCATTCTATACCACATTCCTTGGTACTTAGACAGTTTAATCTCTTTCGGTACTATACCCAATACGTGTAACGGAGGTACCGCAGTCTATCCACAGTCACGAGGGACAGTAAGTGAAGTGGCTGTGGACGTTAAGCGGTACTGCAAGTAAACTCACTCCCCAGAGGCATCCAGACCCAATAGCAAGAAGTGAATTCACCTCTTGGTATAGTGGTCTGTGATGCCGCCCGCGACGCAGGAGACCGGGGTTCAACTCCCACTCAGGGGTAGAATCGGAAAAACACAATGCAGAGTAAGATCACACCAGCTACTGTACATACGCATGCCACTGGGGAGTTATTCACCTTTACATTCAGAACTTTACTTAGGAATATCACAATTTGATCCCACATTTTCCGAACTTTCTCACATTCGTATAACATATGTAGTAGAGTACCTGTCTCCTTCTCACATCTCCAGCAGATGTCACTGTTTCTTAGTTTTAGTCTGGCTAGTTTACTAGGCGTCCAATAGCTAAGACTTTGTAAAAGATAAGTTGTGACTGTGCCTCCCGAGAGAATTTACCCCATTTGGACACCAGCTTCTCCCATGTTTCTTCAGTAATATCCTCACGTACATCGTTCTCCCAGCTCAACCTCAGACCCGCCAATTTGGGTGCATTGTGTTTCCATATAACATCATAGAACCTTGACGCACCGCCTTTCCTACGCCATCCTTTATAAAATATTTCTTGAATTGCAGTAATCGGGCCACATTTTGCCCCAACTACTGATGACGATATACAATGTCTAATCTGCAGGAATCTATAGACGTTTTTATTATCTATGCCAAAATCCTTTCTAATATCCTCAAACGGTAATACCCCATCTTCCCCAGCTATATCACCTAGTACATGTATCCCCTTTTTAACCCAGTCCTCCCATATGACAGATTTCTTACCAATCTTTCGTTTTTTATTAAACCATATAGAGGCTCTTGCGTTAGATATGGGTTAGCTCTAGTTAGCCTGTGTGATTAATTCCAAGTTTATCTGGTAAATGCCAGGAGAGGGTTCTTAAAAGGTATATAGTAGGTCTGTCTGATTGTGTCAGGAAGGATTCCAGAGATGAGGGATATACCTGTACCATTTCCTCCTCCATCTTGACCCAAGCAGGTGCGTCTTCAGCCGAGTGGTTCATTTTGGAGAGCTGGGAGAGTGAGAACGCATAGTGATACCAGTCTAGTTTAGGCAGGGATAAGCCGCCACCTTCTTTAGCTGCATACATTTTGGCCCGACCAAATAGCGGCCTTTTGCCCCCCCACAAATATATATTAATTACCTTGTCATATTGTTTGAGTAACTGAGTTGGGAGGGTTAGTGGAAGCATATATAGGATATAATTTAATTTGGGAGCCAATATCATTTTTACTAAGTTTATCTTACCAAGAAGGGACATATTCATCTTGGCCCAATTCTGGGTTAAAGCACTAACGTGTTCGATTATAGGGGCAATATTAGCTTATACTATCTCTTTCAGACCTGGGATCAGCTTTATTCCTAAATATATCAACCCTGACGGCATCCACCTGAACTGCCACCCCCTCCTGATATCAGAGGGGCAGCACTTAGAGAGAGGCATTGCTTCTGATTTGCTCCAGTTGATTGTGTATCCAGATATTGCTGAGAAGGACACGATAACTGTTCCAATGACCCCAGCTGCTGTTTGGGGATTGTTGGACACCAATAAAATATCATCTGCATATAAAAATAGTTTATGTTCCACCTGTCCCGCCATTACCCCTTTGATGTCTTGACTTGTTCTTAGTGCGATGGCAAGTGGTTCGAGGAAAAGCGCAAACATTTGGGGAGAAAGCGGAGAGCCCTGCCTCGTCCCCCGTCCTAGGTTGAAGGGCAAGGATATGATCCCGTTAGTCAGGACAGAGGCCATCGGATTTGTGTATAACAGTTTTACCCATCCAACAAACGATGGTCCGAATGCTCTAGCATGTGAAACAAAAACGCAAACTCCACTTTATCAAAGGCCTTTTCGGCGTCTAATGAGAAGGCCACTGTAGGCTCTACATCATTCCTAACCTTCCACATTATGTGTAGGAGTCTGCGAATATTATCAGCTGAATTTCTCCCTTTCACGAAACCCACTTGGTCTGAGTGTACCAAACATGGTAGTACATCCTCTATTCTATTTGCTAGTATTTTTGCTAATACTTTTTCTTCTAAATTACTCAGGGAAATAGGCCTATAGTTCCCACAATATTGAGGGTCTTTGCCCTTTTTCTGTAGCAACGTAATAGTGGCCAATTTCAAGCTAGTGGGCAAGCTCCCTTTTAATAGCGAGTCTTGATAATAATAATTATAACTTTTAATAATCTTGGAGAAATTATATCACTGAATTGTTTGTAGAAATCGGGAGTAAACCTATCGTCTCCTGGTGCTTTACCTAATTTAAGGCTACTGATTGCCGCCTGTATTTCCTCTATGGAGACATCCCCCTCCATTGACTTCACTTGTTGTTTCGATAACGATGGTAGCTTAATCTTGGTGAAGAACGCATCCATTTTTACCTGATCCACCGCCGCTTGAGGGGTATATAAATCCTGGTAGAAGCACCTGAAAACATTGTTAATTTCCTTTTTGTCTGTAATAATTTCTTCGTCTTTATTATGAATTGAGGATATAATATTTTGATTTTGAATTTGTTTTACCCGATTCGCTAATATTTTACCCGCTCTCTCCCCTTGTTCATAATATCTTTGGTTTGTCCTAAATAAAGCAAACTCAGCCTTTTTTTGGTATAATGTTGTTCAACTCATATTTGGATTTGTTCAGTTTCCTCCATGTTTCTGGGTCTGGTCTTTGGCTGTGCTGTTTCGAGAGTGTTTTAATTTCTTTATCTAATGCTGTCATTTTCTGTTTCTCTGCCTTTTTTAGTATTGCACTGTATTGTATGAGTTGTCCTCTCATGTATGCTTTACATGTGTCCCACATTATGCCACTATCATCTATTGATCCCTCATTAAGTTCCCAGAATTACTTAAATATAGTTCTAATGTATGCACATGATACCTCGTCATTCAGCATTAGGTTGTTGAAGCGCCATCTCAAGGACCACTGCCCTTCCTCTACGGATGTGATTATCAATTCAACTGGAGCATGATCAGATATTACAATGTTCCCTATCCTACTATCTGCTATTTGTTCCACCAGTGTGCTAGAGATCAGGAAATAGTCTATTCTAGAGTATGAGGCATGTGGGTGAGAGTAAAACGTGTAGTCTCTTTCCTGTGGGTTCAAGACCCTCCAAATATCCACTAGGCCCAGTTCATCTACCAATACACTGACCGCCAATCTCCCTGTATTGTCAGTGTTCCTGGGTTGAGATGATTTATCTAGTAAAGTGTCTCCAACTAGGTTGAAGTCCCCCCCTATGATTACGTTGCTATTCCCTATTTTCCTAATCTGAGTATGTTATGTTGGGTGCATAGATATTAGCTAATGTAGTTCTTTGTCCTTCCAATTCTGCATCCAATATAACCCATCTCCCCTCATCATGAGAAAAACTAGTGTGTACCTTAAAGTCTATGTTTTTTCTCACTAATATTGCCACCCCCCTCTTCCTAGAAGAGAAGGTACTATAAAATATTTGTCCCACCCAGTCCCTCTTAAGTTTGGCCGATTCCTCCTCATTCAGGTATGACTCTTGGATTAGTGCAATATCCGTCTTTTTTTGTTTCAAGAATGTCAGTATTTTTCTCCTTTTAATGGGATGATGACATCCGTCTATATTCCATGATACTATTTTAATCAGCCCCATTGCCCTTGTATTGTATCTCTTCTGTGCAATCCAGCATCTAATGCTTCTATGCCCGGGGCGTTATACCTCTTATTTCCATATCTAGGACCTGAGATTGTGATGATACAACAATATAGTACATATCGAAATAAAAAGGAACATATAAAAACATAAATACATCCCCCCCCCCCCCACACTTACCCAAGCTACGTTCGATAAGACCCCAGATAGAACAATTGCACAAAAGGTGAGATCTATACTCACCCGTGCACTTTGGTCCCCCTCGTCTATCAGAGGAGTGCATTAAACACAAGGTAGGTTGCCTTTAAAACTATGCCCCTACTATTTTGTAAACCCTAATGTAACGTATGGTTCACACTGTAAGCTATACACAGTGTGATCAACTTAACTGAACTTATCAAGATGGTGATGTTTCTCATCCAACAATTAACATTTGTATATATCCTGGATATATATTGGTACGTTGCAACTTCTATGTCATAACCATATTGCATTATGGTTCATTTCGCCCTCCCATATTATCTATCAAGGATATTTCCTTTCCCACGCTCAGAGCTTATTTTTACATTTAGGGCACTCTATTTATTTTTATTTTTTTGCACTTTGTAATGTTCATTATTCTACGGCGATGCTCCTGAGACTTATCTGTATTTATGTGCGTCTTGACCGTTATCTTAAATGTTCGTCTCCGACTGTCCCCGTCTGAATCCCTGGAGTTTCTCCCGGTACCCGTGATGGTCATTGCCCTGCTGTGCGGGACCTCCAGTCTCCGTCGCCTGTATGTCACCTCCCGGACCCCGCTGTCTTCCCACCGTCTGCCAGGTAGACAGCCGCTGCATCTCCTCTCGATCTGGGTCGGCGGGAGGGTTCACCACGGTGATCTGATATCCACGTCTTGCCATATCCGTCGTCGCCTCCACTGCGTTCTGGTATAGGCGGGTGCCATCTTCGTAGAAGACCCTCATCTTCGCAGGATACAGTGTCTGGAACTTGAGATTCTTCTCCTTCATTATTCTCTTGGCTTCTGCATATTCTCCATGCCTCTTCAGTATTTCAGTGGGGAAATCATGGTCGACATAGAAGCGTGTATTGTCACATGAGACGTTTTTCTTCTGCCACGTCCGGCGTATTCTTTTATTTTGTAGCTCCAAAACGTAACCACGATTGACCGTGGCTTCAGCTGTGGGTTGCTAGGCATTGGGGCTAATGCCCGGTGTGCTCATTCGATACAAAGGTCCATGTCATGAGGCAGGCCAAGTGCGTCCTTAAACAGGTTGTCTAGAAATCCGTGCATGTCTTTCCCCTCCTTCTCCTCCGGGATACTGTAAACCCGTAGGTTCTCCCTCCTCGTTCTGCCCTCCTGGTCGAGTAGCTTAGCTTCTACGCTAGCCTGCCTCTGCATTAGCTTCTTGATTAAAACCGTTGCCGCATCGAGCACATTTTCATTTTCTCTGATTCTCCCCTCCGCCTCCCCGAGTCTGTTGTTCATCTTGTTCATTTAATTTTTAATTTCCCAAAACTGACACTCATTGTCTTTTCTGAACTCTTTGAGCTCCTTGTAGATGTTCATCAGCGTGGCTTCACGTTCAGGTTCATCGTCGCCATTTTTTTCTCCTGTTGCATTGTCATTCTCTGCCATTCCGTCGTCTTTTTCAGTTATAATCGTGTTTGCCCTACGTCTTGTGATAGCCCTTCTTTCATCACTATTAAATAAATACCCTGGTGTTGTCAATATATGTTTTCTGGGGCTATATCATTTCGCTATCGGGGAGCTCGTGAGTTAGGCTGCCATGTTCTTCCGTGGTCAAACCGGAAGTCTGTTCTGTTATTTTTATTAATTCTGTATAATTAATTAAAAGAAATCCACATCTGAATAGAACAAAATTATTTGTTGTGACGGATCGCCCTCTTTCAACAAGGATCTGAATCGGAATCCCCGACAGACTGCAGTTTGTTTTGTAAAACCTTTTTAGATGTGAACCAGGCGTGTCAAACTCATTTTCACCGAGGGCAACATCAGCATTATGGTTGCCCTCAAAATGGACAAAGACAGTCTAAATGTAAATCTAATGTAATGTAAAATGTAACTACTCCTTTACATATTGTTAAATAACTGTTTCTGTATTTATTTCTTATTCAAGTTACAAATATTAAAAATAACCTTCTGAACTTGAACTTCATGGGTTTTTGATGGAATATTTGTTAGTGGTTATGTTCAAAGTACCTCATATATGGTACCATATTGAAGCTAACAACTAGGGCTTTCAAATGATATAAAATATGTGTATGATTATCATTATTATTGTGATTATTCTTCATATTGTGGCAGACCGGCTGGCATGGTAATAGACGTCTGCTATGTGTCGGCCAAGGTACTGGGGCATATGCCCATATTAGGAGTTCCGGAGAAACTCCCGCCAGAGAAGAGCGCATCAGCGCAGATGAAGCGCACCTGTGCCAGACGCGCCCAAGACAGGTGAGCACAATCACCACACCATAGACGATGGGTCTCATTCCCGAAAATGTTTCAAGTTATTCTGGAAGACTTATCTTGGAACCACTGAGACATAATCAATGACAAGTTCACTCTGAGTCCTAAACGTGCTGGTAATATGTCTTAAGTGGCTGAAACGGTCACACAAATTATATGATCTGATATCTGCTTGGAGAATGGCATTCTGTCTTAAACTCGAAAGCGCATTCCCGTTCAGGTCATTTGCATACAAAACAACGCCTCCAGAGCTCCTTATAAGGCAACTAGTGACGCAGCTGTGTGAAAATGGAATGGCGGAAGTGCTTTGCGAGTCTTGCGAGCCGCGTGATTACGAAACCTAGTGTCAGTCAGTGCCAATCAGAGAGCGTCTCCGAGAAATGCGGCTAGGTTTCGTAATCACGCTTGCGCGCCATCAAAACTAGATTAGATTAATGTATTGGCATCATATACAGCTCGCGGTACACCTGCCGCAGCGCGCGCACACACACACACACACGCGCGCAGTACTGTATATGAATGAAATATAATATATATAGCCTACGGCGGGCGTAATGAATGAACGCAGTATGGCTTATTATTCCATAATTAAGCCTATAGGCTACTGTTCATTCGTAGGCGCACACAAGACTTGTTATGGAATATTAATGCAGTCTATTTCCACCGATTAGCTTTAGTTCTTATTTATTTATCCACTGTCATTTCAGTGTTGGTGTATAGGCTATATAGTGTATTTCAATATACGTTTAAAGGGGACATGTACTGCTATTCCTAGCACTATTTGGGCAACTTTACACAATTCCTGTTAGTCTATTGAAGACATCTGTAAGTTTTTTTTTTTTTTTTAATGCATTGTTTTATATTTCTAATCAAGTACTCAAAACCATAATTTTTCAGCTTCAAGATTTCAGGCTGTTATGGCCTGGCTCCGCCCATAAGCACTTTGAGTGACAGTCAGTCCACACAGTCTGCGACTGGTAGACAGAGAGAGATAAAAAAAATCAGATAATTTCCTGCTCCAGTAAATTAGTCCATCCTGATTTGAAGGCCTGAGTCACGTCATTCAAGCTCTGGGTAGAAGACAGTGATGTGATTGGCTCTGTGGTTGTAGCTAATGCCCGCCCACAATCTACCTAGACTAGACAGCGAGTGGAAAACCACTTCCTCATACTGCGAGGCAGAGTGAAACCCGACACCTCTGCATACTCTGGAGGGAGAGAGAGAGAGAGAGAGAGAGAGAGAGAGAGAGAGAGAGAGAGAGAGAGAGGGGGGGGGGGGGTGCGAGAGAGAGAGAGAGAGAGAGAGAGAGAGAGAAAAAAAAGACAGGCCGTCTCTTCCTTTCGTTTTTTCTCTCCCTGCGGCAGCTTGTCGGGGGGGGGGGGGGCTCCCTTCCTCCCCTCTCCCGTGTGGCGCGGCAGGTCCCCCCCCCCCAAGTGCTCCCTCCCTCTCTCTCTCTGTCTCCCTCTCTCTCTCTCTCTGTCTCTCCCTCTCTCTCCCTCTCTCTCTCCCTCTCTATCTCTCTCTCTCTCTCTCCCTCCAGAGTATGCAGAGGTGTCGGGTTTCACTCTGCCTCGCAGTATGAGGAAGTGGTTTTCCACTCGCTGTCTAGTCTAGGTAGATTGTGGGCGGGCATTAGCTACAACCACAGAGCCAATCACATCACTGTCTTCTACCCAGAGCTTGAATCACGTGACTCAGGCCTTCAAATCAGGATGGACTAATTTACTGGAGCAGGAAATTATCTGAGCTGAATCAGAGCAATCCGCCAATATGGTATTTAGACACTAAAACACATGATACTAACTCCTATTACTATAATACAATGCTAGAGACTGAAAAATGACATTTATAGTACATGTCCCCTTTAATTGATTAATGATATATTCGAAGGAATGCAGGTTTATAGCTATATCAACCCCCTCCAATGTACAGTAAGTGACCAAGTATGGTTTTGTCAATATTCCAATGTACAGTTTTGCTTGTACAGTGTAAGTCTATCCCCCGCACCCAACCTCCTCCAACAGTTTCTACGTCAAATGTACTCTCTTTTCTGGACTCTTTTTGTATCACAAACAGTACTGTATTTGCAAATCTGGTATGTCATAAACGTATAGATATAGCAGTACTGTCTATCTGTGTCGTGTGTGTCATATATGTTATGATGAATTGAAAATGGGGGACCCTGATGTAAACAAGACAAAATTCTTTCTCTGGTCTGCATCCCCTTATGTAATTGAGCTGTACTGTACTGTACCCATTCTGCAATCTGTTAATACAGTTTTCAATCAATCAATCAATCAATCAATCAATCAAACAAAGGTCTGTCCCATTGTATACCAATCAATGGGATACATTGCATGTTGACCTGCATTCTTTCAAATGTATATAATTAATCATTAAAACAGATGTGTAACAAAAAAGAAATACAAATTCCACAGAAGGCATTAAATAATTATTATTTTCAATCATTTCACAATAATTGCATAATTGTGTTTGAATATCTGAGTAATTAAAGTAATTATACATTTGTCCAAAATAGCTGGTTCAGATATGGTTAAGCAGCTGCCCTGTGATCATATGAATCCATATTATTTATTTTTCCGACATCAAATGCGTAATTTCTTATCGTACAAATATTGTCATATTTATTTTAATTATGATTAAGTAATTAATTCCAAGGAGGCCTGTAGCGTTGACATGAAGGAATCACTATGAGAACACAGTCTGTCAAGTTAATAAAAATTTAAATTAGTCAATCAATCATGAGATTTGATCGTGGCGGAGAGCAGATTTAAGAGTGCTCCTCAGCACTCTTAAATCTGCTCTCAGCCACGATCAAATCTTATCTCAGGAAAATTTTGGGGACTCCCGCTCCCAGCCCTAATATGTCTTAAATGGGCCGAAATCTGGCTAAAACGAAATCTTTTGTCGTAAATTAGTTCGGGAATGAGACCCAATGGAGACAGAGTGACAGAATGAATTGGAGTAGCTGAGGCGAAACCTGTACGAACGTGAGTAAGAGAGAAGAGAAGAAGAGGAGGAAGATTGCTGTCTGTGTGACCCATGCTGTGTGTATCTGCTTTCGGAAGGAGGACCCTGCTGTGTGCTATATCCCCTGAATGTATGAAAACCCGCCTGTGCATCGACCCCTGCTTGTCTGATGTCTCTTCTCCCGGATCATCCCCTGCCTGTACGAGAACCGCTCTCTGTGGACCGAACCCCGCTAACGGACCAAGACGCTTCTCTAGGATTACGGACTGGCTGACGATCACACTAACCCCTCCTTTCCCCCTAAACAACATTAAAACTGCTAAACTTGCTTCTACTGTGTGCCGTGTGTATTTTGGTAAATCCAGTCTGGTGACAACTCAGAACACCGCCGAGTCTGTCACATATGGTGGAGAATGCGGGCCAGCCCGATTGAGGACCACCGGAGGTGCTTAGAGTGTGGGGAAAAAGGGCACCTTGTTGTTTCAAGTGAAGTAGACTACTGCAGTACACAGCACAGTCAATGGGTGATTTCCTGCAGTATGTCAATAAAGGAGCAATGCTGAACGAGTAGTAAATAAGGGAATATACAGTATGTTCTTCCACCTCACCGCTGTGATGTTTAGTGGCTGATATTTTGGGTCACAACAAAACCTTGTTTTGAACCCAAGGGATTATGGCATACTTTGTCCTTCGACTCCAACCACCAGAATAAGACGCTTAAACAGGGAACAAAAGTCTGCATTTATGGTCATATTTAAGATTTAAATTTCAGCAGTACTTTGCACCTACTGTAAGGGTTAGTTCTGGCTCTTGGCTCTTGGCTCTTTAATCCTATCCCACACGATGCTCCCTGACCGTTTAATTGTTTCGTGGAAACAATGAGGAGCATTGTGAGAAGGCGCTACATTGGTAAATACCTCTTTGCATTATTTCACTGCATCATTTATGTGTCAAGGTTGTGCCTTTTAAGGTCAGCCCTTAGAAATTAGATCTCATTATCTTAATATAGAACCCAACACTCTTAAGCAGTCTTAGCCAAATACAAAGCCTTAAACTGTGGCAAACACATTCACAGACTAGATGTGGCTCTGTGTGTACAGTGGCCCCAGGTCAAGCGACCAACAGACTTAGACAGATTTAATCAGATTGTAATTCAATTTTCATCTTACACATCAGACACAGATACAGACCACGGGTCAGGTCACACCGTGAACCGGTGAGCCGACTTATTTGGCCTACTGTTGATAGTTCCTGCATATCCAATTTTGCCTTATTTCAGGCGATGACGTGCTTTTTGCAAACTCTGTTGGACTTACACATGCAAAGAGTTTACACATACATGGATAAGGACAAATTACACTTCCTCATGCGGAAGCTTCCATCACAGGGCAATTTCCGGAATAAACAGCAGCTATAGGTCAGGCAATCAGTGGGTCGAGCCTCAAGTGATTACAGAGATCATATGGTGTGATAAAGCAACAAGCACACGCCCATGTACACCAGCTCATGTACATGTGGGTCCTCTGAGGCCAGCAATTACTGACTAAATGATTACTTCTGGAATTCATTCAAATAGAATGAGTATAAAACTTTTCCCAAGAAGATTATTTTCCCAATATTTTGTAATAACGTGTTACAGGGGTTAGTGGGGGCAAATATAAACTGTAACCTTATGTCTCCTGAGTGCACAACACCACTGGCAGTTGTATGTCTCCTGAGTGCACAACACCACTGGTAGTCTTATGTCTCCTGAGTGCACAACACCACTGGTAGTCTTATGTCTCCTGAGTGCAGAACACCACTGGTAGTCTTATGTCTCCTGAGTGCAGAACACCACTGGTAGTCTTATGTCTCCTGAGTGCACGACGCTACTGGTAGTCTTATGTCTCCTGAGTGCAGAACACCACTGGTAGTCTTATGTCTCCTGAGTGCACGACGCTACTGGTAGTCTTATGTCTCCTGAGTGCAGAACACCACTGGTAGTCGTATGTCTCCTGAGTGCACGACCCTACTGGTAGTCTTATGTCCCCTGAGTGCCTGAGTTAAGACGATGTCCCCTGAGTTAAGACTAAGTGGTAGTCTTAAATCTGGTGTGGTGGTTAGCCCAGTTTACCAAGGGTGCAGCCTGCTGCTGCTGGCACCACGCTTGACAGCACATCGTCACGCTTAATTAATGCCAGATTTATTGCACGGTCACACCTCTCAGCCTATCCACCACCGACACCAACATGTGACCACTGTATGAATAAGAACTCCTCGGAGCGTGTAGCCGGTCTCACTAACTCACAGTTACCATGTTTCCACATTTCAGAATGATAATTTGTGTGTACAAACAACTGAGATCAGTGAATGAGTCAATTACTCAGAGATATATACAAAGCAGTGTGTAATATGTATTGTGTGGATTGACGTGAAATGCAAAAAAAAAAACGATCAATATAATAATTTATTATGTCCATATAAATCTATTATTGAATTTGACTATGATCTATTCTATCTATCTATCTGGAGGGATAAAGGCCTCCTGGTCTCAGAGCTAATGGCATGTGATACTCAACGTCTGCTCTGGGTTCATATTCCCAGCCATTGTCTTAAAGATTAATGTCCATTATGTTCTACATGATGTCAACAATATGTTGAATTGCACTTCTGAGGTTTCCTCCATATTATCTATTCATGTTGTGTGAGAGGGTTTCTTTATCTTCCCTGAGGGTTAAAGGGGAACTACGCTCAATTCCAGAATCATGTTATTCCTCTGGTTTAAGACGGTACAACAATATTAGTGAAAAGGAAAAATTAGCAACTCTCTCCCAAAATCCCAAAACTAGCGTCCTACAACTCTGACCTGTGATGTCGTCAAGTGTAAAGTCTGAAGCTGCTCCATAGGCACTTAATTGGAAAAGGTTTTATAGATGACACTGTTCTGTTCAGTTCAGTTCAGTTCAGTTATTTTTTATTTCGGGCTTTGGACACATAACAACGGTCATTCCATAAATCGCCAAAGTTTTACCAGCTGCTATTGCAGCATTGTCCAATTGTCCGAAAAAGGCTAGGGAGAAGCACTAGGCTTGTCGGGCCCTACCCCTGAAGACTTACATTTCGTTTTTTTTTTTTCGTTTTTTCATTTACATACATACATAGTACATACATATAGTACACATTACAGTACACACATATAGTACACATTACAGTACACATTACAGTATAGTATACTTGCAGTATATAATAGTATATATAATAGTATATAGTACATAATAGTGTATACAGCACATATATAATGTGATATGAGATATATAGTACATGATATATACAATATAATATAGTACCATAATATAATAGTATATACTGCAAATATAGTTCAATATAATATACAAATTAATTATAATATTATTATATAATGTACAGTATCATACGTATTTCTTTTTCCTTTTTATTAATATGCAATTAAAGCTCTTCTTCCCTTCTGTACCTATCAAAAATAGCTTTTTTTAGTCTAGATTTGAATTGATTTATGTTTTCACAATATTTTAGTTCATCCTCTAGCCCAGTGTTTCTCAACTGGTGGGTTGCAACCCAAAAGTGGGTCGCGGGGCCATTTTGAGTGGGTCGCGGATGTGTGTTTTTTGCACTAACTATCTTTGTGAAAGTGGCTTCTCAGCTCTGGTCCAGCTGAAGACAAAGCAGAGGAACAGATTGGACATTGAGCATGACCTCAGAGTTGCTTTGTCTACCATCACCCCAGACTTTGAGACTCTTGTCAGGAGCAAACAACATCCCCAGTTATCCCATTAGTTCCCTGGGATGTTAAGCTAAGAAGTCTGCTAAGAAGGATATATTATTTATTATTATTATTATTATTATTATTATTATTATTATTATTATTATTATTATTATTATTATTATTATTATTATTATTATTATTATTATTATTATTATTATTATGTTATGTTAAGCTAAGAAGTCTGCTAAGAAGCATAATTATTTATTATTATTATTATTATTATTATTATTATTATTATTTTATTTCATTGCGTTTTTAGCCCTAGTTGCACTTTTGTTGCAACCAAAGTTATCCCATTAGTTCCCTCAAACTTAGGTCTGTTATGTTAAGCTAAGAAGTCTGCTAAGAAGCATATTATGTTAGGGTTTGTAACCGACCTCAAGCGCAACGGCACAGAGAGAGTTGTTTCAGAGTTAGCCAAAGCAAGGGCGTATTTATTCTCAGAGTCACAAGGTTGAATTAAGTTGAGCAACAGAACAAACGGGGAATCTGGCATGTGAAGATTGTTGCGGCTCTGCAGATTCTCCCAGTAGGTGGTGGTGAGGAATTAGCTTGTGACGTCTGAAGCCGCTCTGCAGATCCTCCCAGCTTTCACTCCAGGTGGAAACGGAGAGAGAGAGAGAAATCCGAGTTAGCCCAGCGCACAACAGAAACAGAGAGGTGACTGATCCAAATAAATATCCAAGTGACTTGATCTTCGGTGTGATACACACAGTTAGCAGAGTCCAGAGAAAAAACAATACGGTAATCCAAAGTGTAAATCCAACACAAAAAATAGGTGAGAACAGTATAACAAAAACGGGATCTCTTCGGTGTTTCACAAACACACAAAAAACTGGTGATCCAAAAACAACTGTTTCCAAAAACTCACCAGAGCGCAACGCGTAAAGCGGGCAGATAAACGAGGCGCAGCTTCGTACGGGGAATCAGGTTCTCCACAGGGATTACTTCACGAAAGTCCTGGGGAGCAACAGACAGGGAACAGCGACGGGAAAGACAGGCAAATGCAGGAGTATATTCAAAACGATCCAACATCGATATTAGGGGGATCAGGGTATATAAAGCCACAAGGCGCTGATGACAAGCTGTGACAGCTGCGGGATGAAATTGATCATTGCTCCAGAAGCGTGTGGTGGGGAGAGCACCAATCAACACGGCACCTTACAGGAACGGAGCGTGTGGCGGGGAATGCAATTAATCAACAAAATACCTTAAAGGAACGGAGCGTGTGGGTGGGGAGCGGACCAAACCTCACAGTACCCCCCCCTCCACGGGAGCCACCCGGCGACCAGGCCGACCCGGCTCGCCCGGATGGGCACGATGGAAGTCGGTGATCAGGCCGGGATCCACGATGAGCTGGCGGGAGACCCAGCTCCGTTCCTCCGGACCGTACCCCTCCCAGTCCACCAGGTACTGGAACCCCCGACCCCGCCGTCGAACGCCCATCAACCGGCGGACCTGCCACTGGGGGTGACCGTCCACCATCCTGGGAGGAGGTGGTTCCGGAGCAGGAGGCATCAGGGGACTGAGAGAGACAGGCTTAACCCGGGACACATGGAAAACGGGGTGAATGTGCATGGACGCAGGAAGCTTAAGACGCACCGCCGCCGGACTGAGTACCTTCAGAACCTCGAAAGGTCCGACGAACCGGGGGTTAAGTTTCTTGGCCGAGGACCGAAGTGAGAGGTCCCTCGCGGAAAGCCACACCCTCTGCCCAGGGTGGTACGTCGGCGCAGGAACCCGGCGCCGGTCAGCCCCACGACAGGCGCGCTCCGATGACCGGAGCAGCGCGGTCCTGGCGATCTCCCAGACCCGACGGCACCGGTCGAGGTGGTCCTGTACGGAGGGAACTGCCACCTCCGTCTCCTGTGCAGGGAAAAGAGGGGGTTGGTAGCCCAGGGATACCTCAAAGGGTGAGAGGCCGGTGGCGGAACTGACCATGGAGTTGATGGAGTACTCGACCCAGGGAAGGAAACGGCTCCAAGAAGCTGGTCTCTCGGCAGCCACACACCGAAGAGCAGACTCCACACTCTGGTTCATCCTCTCCGTTTGTCCGTTAGTCTGGGGATGATAACCAGAGGAAAGACTGACCGTTGCCCCCAATCCCTTGCAAAAAGCCTGCCATACCTGGGAAGTGAACTGGGGCCCCCGGTCTGAGACGACTTCCTGGGGAAAACCATGGAGGCGAAACACGTGGCGTGTCAGGAGGTCCGCCGTCTCGGCCGCCGAGGGAAGTTTGGGAAGGGCCACGAGGTGAACCCCCTTGCTGAACCGATCCACCACGGTCAGAAGGCACGTGTTCCCCTGGGAGGAGGGAAGACCCGTGACGAAGTCCAGCGCCACATGTGACCAAGGACGGCTCGGAATGGGAAGCGGCTGTAATAGCCCGGAGGGTGCCTGGTGGGAGGCCTTGCTGCGGGCGCAGACTGCGCAGGCCAGTACGAACTCCTTGACGTCGTTCCTCATGGTGGGCCACCAGAATCGACGAGCCAGGAAGGAGAACGTGCGATGAACGCCCGGGTGGCAGGCGAACCGGCTGGTATGGCCCCACTGGAGGACCCGGGACCGGACCGAGTCGGGGACGAAGAGACGATGAACCGGTACATTGCCTGGAGCGCGATGGAAGCGTAGGGCACACCTTACCACCCCCTCGATGCCCAAGGTGACGACTCCTACCACCCTGGCCTCTGGGAGGATGGGAGTCGGGTCCTCAGTGGTTGGAGCCCCCTTGGAGTGTAATCGGGACAGGGAGTCGGCCTTCGTGTTGCGGGAACCAGGGCGAAACATCAGCGAGAAGTCGAACCGACTGAGGAAGCTGGCCCATCTTGCCTGCCGGCCATTGAGGCGCTTGGAAGCACGGATGTACGTCAGGTTCTTGTGGTCCGTCCAAATGGTAAGCGGCTCCTCGGCCCCCTCTAGCCAATGATGCCACTCCTCCAAGGCAGCCACAACCGCCAGCAGCTCCCGATTGCCGATGTCATAGTTCCTCTCGGCAGGGAGGAACCGACGCGAGTAGAAGGCGCACGGATGTACCTTCTGGTCTGTTGCCGACCGCTGGGATAAGATAGCTCCCAGTCCAGTATCCGAGGCGTCCACCTCAACAATGAACTGTCTCTTGGGGTCTGGATGGAGCAAGATCGGGGCGGAAGTGAACCTCTTCTTGAGGGAGCGGAACGCAGCACACGCCGCTGGGGACCAGTCGAACGGCAGGGCGGGAGAGGTCAGTCTGGTAAGCGGTTCCGCCACTTGACTGTAGTTCCGGATGAACCTTCGGTAGAAGTTGGCGAACCCGAGGAAGCTCTGTAACTCCTTCCGAGAGGTGGGTTCCGGCCATTCCTCCACGGCCTGGATCTTGCGAGGATCAGCTTGGGTCAAGCCTCTCTCCACGATGAAGCCCAGGTAATCGACGGAGTCGGAGTGGAATCGGCACTTCTCCGCCTTGACGAAGAGCCGATTGTGGAGGAGGCGCTCCAGCACACGGCGGACATGCTGGATGTGTTCCTCGAGGGTCTTGGAGAAGATGAGGATGTCGTCTAGGTATACTACCACAAACTCCTCCAGCATGTCACGAAGGACGTCGTTCATGAGCGCCTGGAATACCGCCGGAGCGTTGGTGAGGCCGAACGGCATCACCAGGTACTCGTAGTGGCCCCTGGGAGTCTTGAAGGCGGTCTTCCATTCATCGCCCTCTCGGATACGGACTAGATGGTAGGCACTCCAGAGGTCCAGCTTGGTAAAGACGGTAGCCTGGGTGAGAGGCTCGAAGGTGGAGTTCATGAGAGGTAGAGGATACTTGTTCTTAATGGTGATCTCGTTGAGCTGGCGATAGTCGATGCAGGGTCGAAGGTCTCCGTCCTTCTTCCCAACAAAGAAGAAACCGGCCGCCACAGGAGAGGAGGAAGGCCGAATGAGTCCTGCTTCCAAGGACTCAGAGATGTATTGATCCATCGCTGCCTTCTCCGGGACGGTCAGACTGTAGAGGCGGCTGCCGGAAAGGGGAGCCCCTGAGCGGAGGTCGATGGCACAGTCGTAAGGCCGGTGAGGCGGAATGGCCTGAGCCCTGGACTTACTGAAAACCTCCATGAGGTCGTGGTACTCGGGGGGTATGGTCGAGAGGTCCGGAGGCGGCTCACCAACGGATCTCCGGGGCGAGGGACAGGACGCCGCCTGAAGACACTGGGCATGACAGGAGGAGCTCCAACCCTTGATGGTACCGGAGGACCAGGCGATGTGGGGCTTGTGCAGCGCGAGCCAGGGCCGGCCCAGGACTACTGGGACAAGAGGGGATCTGGTGATAAGGAACTGGAGTCTCTCAACGTGGTTACCAGCAATGGTGAGCAGGACAGGGCAGGTGCATTGAGTGATGTCAGCCAGGCGGTGTTGGTCCAATGCGAATACCTCCAATGGCCTCACTAGGTCCTCAAGAGGAATGTTGGCCCGGGTAGCAAACTCTAGTCTAGGAAACTCTCGTCAGCCCCCGAGTCAATGAGTGCCTCCACCGTGGCCCGTTGGTCCGCCCAGGCCAAGGTGACGCTCATCAGGTGGCCAGGTGGTGCACGGCTCTGGGAACGAGAAAAACGGCTCACCAGGATCTCCCGGGGTCCCGGCGAGCCTGGTCTTTTGGCCGGGTGGGGCAGTTGGCGATACGGTGTCCCTCCCGACCGCAGTAGAGGCAAAGGCCGGACCTGAACCTCGCCTCCCGTTCAGCTTGGCTAAGATGAGAACGTCCCAGCTGCATGGGTTCCTCCTCGGGCACCGAACGGGAGGGAAAAGAGCCACCAGTCGTGTTGGGAGCAGGGCGACCAGCAGTACCGTCACGAGTACGGGGGGTCCGGAGTACCTCTGGAGGTCCCTGTCGGGTTCTCTCACGTCTTCTCTCCTGGAGGCGTCCGTCGATGCGAATGGCGAGGATGAACAGGTCCTCGAGGGACTCAGGTTCCTCACGGGTCGCGAGCTGGTCCCTGACTGCGTCGTTGAGCCCCCTCATGAAGGTAAGACGAAGTGCTTGATCGTTCCAACCGCTCTCCGTAGCCGCCAGTCTGAACTCCAGCACGTAGTCGGTAACCCCGCCACTGCCCTGCCGAAAGGTACCCAACCGGGCTCCAGGGTCCTGGCCACGGGCTGGGTGGTGGAAAACCCTGCGGAGCTCAGCCACGAAGTCTGGGTAGGAAAAACAGAAATCTGCCCCCATTGCCCAGGAGGCAGTGACCCACTGGGCTGCCCGGCCTGAGAGCAAGTTAGTCATGTAGGCCACTCGGCCTCCCCTTGAAGTGAAACGACTGGGTTGATGACGAAAAACCAACTCACATTGCATGATGAATGTGGCACAATCCTCGAAGTTACCGTCGAACAACCGTGGTTCGGAGAGACGGGGCTCCCGAGGTGCGGGATCGGGAGGCGCGGGGCCTGCCAGGGCTGCGGGTGATGCTCCGGCCAAGGCTCCTGAAGGAAGTGGGGTTAAAAGCAAGGTGTTAACGGTTTCACTCAGCGTCTGTAAGTGGAGGAGAATACTAGACTGCTGGCTAGCCAGAGAGCCCAGGGACCCCTGAATAGGCAGGACCTGCTCTCGGAGTTCCTGTACAGCAGCCGCAGCCGCATCTAGCTGTAGGCTGTGGCCCTTGGTTAACTCTATCTGGACTGCCAATGCTGTTCTGACTCTCTCTGTGTCGGCTGGGGTCGTCATGGTTGGATCGTAATGTTAGGGTTTGTAACCGACCTCAAGCGCAACGGCACAGAGAGAGTTGTTTCAGAGTTAGCCAAAGCAAGGGCGTATTTATTCTCAGAGTCACAAGGTTGAATTAAGTTGAGGAACAGAACAAACGGGGAATCTGGCATGTGAAGATTGTTGCGGCTCTGCAGATTCTCCCAGTAGGTGGTGGTGAGGAATTAGCTTGTGACGCCTGAAGCCGCTCTGCAGATCCTCCCAGCTTTCACTCCAGGTGGAAACGGAGAGAGAGAGAGAAATCCGAGTTAGCCCAGCGCACAACAGAAACAGAGAGGTGACTGATCCAAATAAATATCCAAGTGACTTGATCTTCGGTGTGATACACACAGTTAGCAGAGTCCAGAGAAAAAACAATACGGTAATCCAAAGTGTAAATCCAACACAAAAAATAGGTGAGAACAGTATAACAAAAACAGGATCTCTTCGGTGTTTCACAAACACACAAGAAACTGGTGATCCAAAAAGAACTGTTTCCAAAAACTCACCAGAGCGCAACGCGTAAAGCGGGCAGATAAACGAGGCGCAGCTTCGTACGGGGAATCAGGTTCTCCACAGGGATTACTTCACGAAAGTCCTGGGGAGCAACAGACAGGGAACAGCGACGGGAAAGACAGGCAAATGCAGGAGTATATTCAAAACGATCCAACATCGATATTAGGGGGATCAGGGTATATAAAGCCACAGGGCGCTGATGACAAGCTGTGACAGCTGCGGGATGAAATTGATCATTGCTCCAGAAGCGTGTGGTGGGGAGAGCACCAATCAACACGGCACCTTACAGGAACGGAGCGTGTGGCGGGGAATGCAATTAATCAACAAAATACCTTAAAGGAACGGAGCGTGTGGGTGGGGAGCGGACCAAACCTCACATATTATTTATTATTATTTTATTTCATTTGGGTTTTTAGCCCTAGTTGCACTTTTTGTTTCATGTTTTTAACAGTGCATGAAAGATTGTGTATTACTGCAATTTTTTTTAAATTAAAATAAATCATAGAGGTTCAAAAATTTGGGTTGTGACTTAACACTTTGAGTGCCAGCAACGCGTTTTGTCGTTAGTTCATGCCGCCAGTTGAGTGCCGGCAATGCTATATAGCGTTTGTTTGTCGTATTTTTCTTTATTGGCGATTTGAATTCATATTTCATCAATCGAGCCTCAGGTTAGTGTTGCAGACTCTCTCTGAGCTCAATTGGGAAGATACCACCCCCTATCGTCTTTCCCTGTGGTACTGCACACCATTAGTTTAGACTGATGATGGGGGGGGGGGGCCAGTTTCCTCATTTAACTTTTCCGTCAAGCCAACTGAAGAATCCATTGTGATCGCCAGCCCGAAAAACACGTGGATTATGTATTTACAGTACCCAACGCTGAATCAATAAACGCAATCGATATTTGGAATGGCGATCAGGAATTGGAATAATCTTTTTGGATAACATCTGATCTGAGGTAAGGAATCTATTTTACCAGTCTTGGGATAATCAGAGCTTTTTTCACAGATATATCAGCGTTTGCCCTATGCGTGTGTGTGTGTGTGTGTGTGTGTGTGTGTGTGTGTGTGTGTGTGTGTGTGTGTGTGTGTGTGTGTGTGTGTGTGTGTGTGTGTGTGTGTGTGTGTGTGTGTGTGTGTGTGTGTGTGTGTGTGCGATCAGGAAATGAGAGAATCGATATTTCAGCCCGCTTCTATAGCGTGCATAAGTACACATTACTATCGATAATCTAGCGTTTATTTGAAAACGATTCCTAAATAGGCAGAAAAATTACAAAGTTTTTGTGTATTCCAGAATATTCCAGTAAAGGGCGATTATCACGGAATCTATATATTTTCCTGAAACTTTCAAGAAAACGAGGGCTTTTCAAAATGCTATAAAACGGAAATGGACCCATTAAAAAACAATCCTTTTCGACAATGTTGACTGCAAACAAGTCATTGATAAACGACGGGCAGATTAGACACATAGCCATAATTTAAAACAGAGATTATGCGTTCACAACGCTATCATTGAAGTGGGTGCTGGCATTTAACCACGTTTTACCATGTTAACAAGTGGTAATCAAAGTGTTAATGACTAAGGAAAATGTTGGGTCCCGAGGCTAGACCATTTGAGAACCATTGCTCTTGTGAGGGCTGGCCCAGCACTGCACGCTTCTCAGCGTCAATTACCATCACGCACCTGAGATGAATTTCCAATCAGCTCGTTGTGAGGACTCTTATACACGGTTTGCAGAACATTCATTGTCGGTCGTTTTGTCACCACCAACTCTACTGCTGTTCCCTCTCGTGTTTCTCCAGTGCGAGACGTTTTGCTTCACCGCCGTCCCTTGGAGTTTGTTGCTCTTTTCTCTCTCTGCCTCACCGTGGACCCGTGCCTCGTTTTCCACTTTGACCTTGCTCCTATGGGATAGCGTAATGCTGCAGAGCCGCAGAGTCTACTTTACTAAAGGCAAAGCTGCAGAGCCGCAGAGTCTACTTTGCTAAAGGCAGAGCTGCAGAGCCGCAGAGTCTACTTTGCTAAAGGCAGCGCTGCAGAGCCGCAGAGTCTACTTTGCTAAAGGACATTCCCCTCAACTGGAGTAACATAATTGTCGCACATTTCTGTTTGTGAAAATAAATACGCCCTTCGTTTTTGGCTAACTCTGAACTACCTGTCTGTGTTGTGCTGTTGGGGTTGCTTACAAACCATAATAGCTCTAGCCCATTCCACAGGGTGGCTCCGTAAGAGGAGATACACATTATTTTCAGGTTGGTTTTCATCACAGGTTTTTTGAAGTTCAATGGTCCTCTGAGGTTGTATCCCCCCTCTTTATCCAGAAATGTGCTTCTTACATTTACCGGTAATTGATTATTTCTTGCTTTGTACATAACTTGCAGAGTTTTAAAGTTTGCCATATCAATGAACTTCAAAATGTGTGATTGTAGAAACTGAGAACCCAGGGGAATGTTCTGAGTTCATAGGTACATTTTCTGTTTCAGAACTGAGAACACTACTAGCAGGGCCGCCTCAGGGGGTGTGCGAGCAGTGCGGTCGCACAGGGCCTCGCGGGAAGGGGGGCCTCGCAAATTTTTTTTTTTTTTTTTTTTTTTTTGCGAGGCCCCCCTTCCCGCGAGGCCCTTTTTCATCACAGACCTAAAATCTAGTTTTGCTTATATCCTTATATATTTCACATTAGACACGTTTGTAGAATGTGTCTGACTTGTTCCTGGGTCTGCAGTGACATACTCACTATTGGAGCTCTGGGGCTCTGCAGCAGACATACTATTGGTTTCAACGAAGGGAGTGGTTACTTACATCATGTGTAGTACGCCGGCGTGAGTCAGCTGCGTTTGACTATTTCGCGCGTGCAGCTTTTGACTATTATGCTTAGTTATGCCAGCCAAGACGAAGAGGTCGGTCATTATCAGTCGGTCGGTCACCAAGGAACGTTGACGAAAGGCCTCTCGCTGGCAGGACAAATGGCCGGAGCCTTGTCATGATGCAGTCGGGATATAGCCATGATGATGTCGGCTAGTAGCTAGCTTAGCTAAAGGCTAACTAGCGTTAGCTAACCTAGAGACAGCGCATGCAGCCAAGATGAAGAGGATGGTCGTTTGGCAGATGAACTTCGTCAACTCCACGCGGTTGTCTCCATCCTCTTGGACGTTTGGTGAGTTTTTAACCTATTCTATTAACTCTATTCTATTCCCGCCGTGGACATCTCTCTCTCTCTCTCTCTCTCTCTCTCTCTCTCTCTCTCTCTCTCTCTCTCTCTCTGGAGCTAAACTGGCCGACTAGCTGTTATAGTACTACTAGTAGCTAACGGTGTGTGGCCTGGTGTCAGCACCTGTATGTAGCCGCATAGCTTGCTTCTGCGTTAGCTAATGGTTAGCGATAGCCTGGTTGAGCTAACTGTTAGCCAGTTAGCTGTTTAGCTACGACGTTAGCTGCCGGCTGCGCTCGGCTGGGAACGTTCGTTTGATGCTATCAGTTAGCCTTGAGTTAGCTGTTAGCTTGTGCTACGACCATTGACATTAGCCGTGAGAATAGCAGGGGGTTCTGGCACTCTGACTACGACATCATCTTTGACAGAAGATGTAGTCGGGCCTGCACCATGACAAGGCTCTGGCCATAGCTTATTTTTGTCCCGACAGCGAGAGGCCTTTCGTCAACGTGGAGACCTGTGTTGCGGCCTTTCGCCCTGCGTTCCTTGGTGCAGGTAAGATTAATGAAAATGTCATGACATTACCCCACTCTTCCTTCCTTCCCCTCCCGAATGTTTTGTTAATAACGATGTTTTTTTCCAGGCAAAACATATGTTACTTCACAACATTTGGAGATACGACATGTGCTGTGTGTGAATTCATTGTCTTGGTCGTTTGTGTAGCTTGGGTAGCGTTGGGCCGTTGGCCAAAGCTGTGTGTGGCCTGGTGTCAGTAGCCTACCTGGCTAGCCTTTAGCTGTCGGCCATTGGCTCCTTGCTGCTTTGTTTTCTCTGGTATAGACCCTCTTCTCTTTGGATTTAAGTGTTGATCTTTGTCCTTTTGGATCTATGTATATTCATGTTGCCTTTGTGAAGTTATCTTTTCCTTCTGTTTTGTTCTTTCATTAAAAGTTGAATATCCTTTAGGGAGTCATCTTTGCTTATCTCTCTCATACATGCTCTCTCTCTAACACACATGCTCTCTCTCTCTCTCTCTCTCTTTCTAACACACACAGTCTGCCTATGGCGGCCTTTCTAGATGGCTAGGCTGTGCTCGCTGAGTCTGTACCTAGTCAAGGATCTTCAGTCACAGTGCTCAGGTATTCTGCCACTGTGTACTCTCTGTTTAGGGCCAAATAGCATTTTAATTTCTTTCCAATGTGTCTCTCTCTCTGTACACTGTATATTGACTGTAGAACGGGAGCTCTCTCTCGCTCTCTCTTGCTATATGTTGACTGTATCATGCCCAGCCTCGGGCAGCGCTATTATTTACGAATATGTTGACTGTATATATTTTTTTTTTTACCTTTTGGTAAAAAAAGGTACAGGTACATTATGTATGTAAGAAGGTCAAGCCTAATTTAAACTGTTTTCGTTTTATTAGAAGGGATCTGTCAACTAAAGCTGCTCAACTTTATATGCATGCTATGATTCTTTCCCACTTGTCTTATTGTATCACATCATGGTCACAGACCTCACAAACCACACTAAAACCCATAACTATAATATACAAACAGACTATAAAAATCATGGACCGTAAACCAATGTGATGGCATCACTGCAGTGTTTTGAGTAAGCACAATCTTTTCACGTTTGACAATTTTGTAATTTTCTGTAATATTAGACTTGTTTTTAAATGTTTGCACAATCATGTATCATCATTATTTTCTGGACTGGTGGTTAGACGTTGGAGCTCTAGTAGAGCAAACACACAAGCTTCCAATAATGGTGACTGTACTGTTCCCATGTGCAAGAGTTAGTTTGGACAGTCTGCCTTCTCTGTTAACGGGGCAAACTTATGGAACTCTCTGCCTACTGGCTTAAAACTGGAGTCCAATGCCAATGTCTTCAGCAGAGGACTCAAAGTATGGCTGAAATAAAAGCAGCAGTGCTCACATATGTAGATGCAGACTGGTTTTGTTGTTTTGATCATGGACTCTTAATTGCTCTGGTAACTATTTGTTCTGATTTGTCTAATTCTGTATTTTACTGTTAATTTTATTATATCTTTTAGAAAAGCCTCAATGGGGGGAGCTCCAGTAGCTCACCGCATATCTCGGCGCTATCTCTGCATCGGGGAAAACCGTGCTGCGTCACGGATCTGGGGGACTCGAGTTCCATTCCCGGACCCGCCGTCATTTCCCAGAATGTCTTCCCCTGATCTATATCCCGTTTCACCCTATATCTGTCGGTCATGCTTGACCAGAAAAAGCGATAAACGCTAAAAAATAAAGTAAAAAAAAAAAAAGCCTCAATGGACTAGTGTTGAAAACTAGCACTAGCACTAGCACTGTGGCTGGTCCAATGTAGCTGTGGTGTCCATTTTAAATAAACGTTTTCATTCATTCATTCATTAATTCATTCATTCATTCATTCATAACATTATAATTTTTATTTGAGTGGTGTGGTGTGGGGTGTGGTTCCATTGTATGATAACTTTGATCAACTATCACCGTCATCCAGTGGTATGCAGGACAATGCCATGTAAATATTTGTATGGATTCAGGTCGAGCTGTTCATCATAGTTAATCTTTTTGTCAGCATATATAACAAAAATCCAAATCCTAGGCAGATAATTCCATTAAAGCAATTGCTTCAACGCAGCTGTTCCCAGTCACATGCACGGATTCAGACACTTCTGCTTCGTCCATTGGATGATTGAGCGGTTGACCCTTACAGTGGGTCTATCCGAGTCCCTGAATGCTTGCCTGGTCCTGGCATTGATGCAAACCCTTAAGCCCCCACTCCCATTGCCCCCCCCACCCCCCCACAGCCCCCAGTAAGACCACTAGCATCCTAGAGGGAAGATATATATCTGGATGCCAGAGATGGAGTGGGAGGGGGCGGGGCAGTTCAACACACTGGCATATGCAGAACACTGGGCCAAGTATCTCTTCAAATACCATCTGTCCCTGCTGCATGCCCAAGACGCCATAGACAAGAAAACAAGGCAGGCTCCTGACTGTTTGTGTTTGTGAACTGAATCAGGTGTAGGGCGATTATGAATGAATGAATCTCTTACCGACCTAATTTTGTCCATATGGGTATGTTAGGTAAATGCATTCCTCCAGTGAATAGGCTCTTTCATTTTGTGCCCTTTTCAACTCAACTGAACGACCAGTCACATGTTGACAGACAAACATGTTGACAGACAAACCTTGTGAATATGTCGACAAGAGGGGCAACATGATGGAGAATGTGTTGCTCCGGTGTTAAAGAAATGAACTATCGTTCCGCAACAAACACTGGTATTTGTTCCTTATACTACATCATTATTGGAATGGAATTCTGGAACCTATGGAACCCGTTCTAGTGAACCGTTCGAGTTTGTTCAGAACAGGGTAGATCTGCATTTTGCTATGATGCCCCCTAGCTCATGGAATTAACTCCCACAGTCCTTAAAGCTTGAGATTATTCCCTCTGTTGTGAGTTTAAAACCTTGATCTCCAACCTTTGCCAATCAAGTTTTAATTTATTGTTATCCTTACATGTCCTATTGTTATGATTTTATATTCTGTGTGATTTTATATGCCTTTTTTTTTGCTTAACTCTGTATGTACACTCGACGTTACAGTAAATAAGGGAAATCTCAGTTACCTTTCGAGTTTAAATAAAGGTTTGAAATGAAATGCATTAAATGTAATGATATACAGTGATATGGATTCCAGGTCATATCTCTAACGCTATCCTGAATGCTGAATGAGAGGAGGCAAGGCGGTGCTTGTAGAGACCTATATTCCTCCCATTTGCCTGGATTATGACAACATATCCGCTGTCTTCTAGAGGTTTAACTGTCCCAGCGTCTCTCCAGGAACGCCAGGCTATAATCCTGCACTGCGCAGTAGGTGAAACAAAATCAGCACCCAGTCTTTTGTTCCCCATCATGGCCACCAGTGCATTACCAGCTTGGTCTAAAGCGAGCCAATTTAGAAACAGCAGACAAAGAGCCGGAGCACAAAAGGCTGATTTAGCATTCCGCTCACATCTTGCACAGACCGATTCGACAGGCTCCGCCATTCAACACTTGACGTGTCTCACACCAGCACAGTAGGAATAGTAATCAAGGCAATGTGCAAACTTTACAATGTGGATTTTGTATAATTGCAGCCGCCACACACAACTCTCCTGTTCTACAGCTGTTTTCTTGTTTTGTTTGTTTTATGATAGTTATGATTATTTATTCTCGAAAATGACATTGAAGTCTTTCTCTCGTTTGCAATGCTATAGAGATTACGAATTCAAACAGTACAAACAAAAAGGATAAAATATGTTTGCATAAATAGGATAAACACAGGCGATGTACTGCAAGATTTACATGGATAAAAAAAATAGTTTTCAATTCCAACTTTTAAATACATCCAAGCAAGCAAAAAAGAAGTGAAATAAATAGAGATGGTTGGCATTGTTCCAGAAGTAATTTACTTCTAGCTGGAAGGCACTGAGAGGATAGGACCAACATATATATTTTTCATAGCATCTGCACCACCACCTACAATATTTAATGTGACAGAATCTAATTCAAATCAAATCAAATCAAATCAAATGTATTTGTAAGGCCCGACAACACACGGTAATGTCCCCATGGGCCGGACACATCTTCTTTAAACAAGTCAAGAAGAAACATCACAATAAATCAAGAACAAAACAAAAAACAGCATGAAATCCAAAATAAGATGTAAAATAAATAAATGCAACACTCCCAGACATACCCCAGCAAAGGTAAGGAAATATTCACTAAAAACCTAGCAATAGGAAAAAAGCAGGGAGAAACCTTAAAAGGGCCGTTCAAGGGGGGATCTCCCTTCTTAGATGTTGGTGATAGTAGTGTTGCTATGGATGATCAATGGGTGGAAAATAAATCAGGCGAAATAGTTGGTATGCATGTACATAATATACGTGTAATAAAACACAAACATGCACAAATATGTACATATATACGTGTAATAAAACACAAACATGTACATGCAATAGCAACTGGGGTACATACGAATTAAAGATTGAAATAGAATAGAGCTAAGAAAAGCAACATTCCTATTTGGGGAAACAAGTGACATGTTGTTAAGTGAGAGAAACATTCACCGATAGTGCGTTGCACTCGTGTGACTGCATTGCAGGGTGTCTGAGAACGTGAACTGAATTTTCCTCCTGGCACACAGGACATGAATGGAATATCAATAGTTCACGGTTGGACGGTTTTCCATTGCCAGACGAAAAGAGGTTGCCATGCATGATCACGGCTCCAAACCGCCTCCCTGCCCTCATTCAGATGCATATGAAGGCACATCGGGGGACTATCTGCCTGTCAGTCTCATCCTGGAGGTCAGTCTTCTTTCATATAAAGCCACTTTTCTCTCGCCTCTGGCTCTGCTGTGTTTGGTTTTCCTGTGTGTGCAAGTGGGTTGAATACCCGCCACTTCAATTGTAACGCGGCGTATCTCCTCCTACACAGCGATGAAAGCAGATGAGGAGAGGAGGCAGGGCTTGTGTTGTTACCCTAAAGCCTTTTCATCTGAAAGACCCCTGAATTGTTAGGCAGTGGTTTGATGTGGTTTTGTCTCAGGGAGCCGTCCTCTCTGATAAGATTGCTGTTGTTAGATATGACTATTGATATGTCCAGAATTCTGCACCTGGTAGACAGCTCACTCTCACTAGCCCTTTTTTAAAAAGACAACTAAAAGAGGCTTATTAATGAGCCATATAGGAAACGTAATTGTGTTTGTTTTCACTTTATTTACTTTTGTATTTCTGGCAGATTGGTTAATTTAAATACTTTATTTAATGATTTATTTATTATTTGTATTATTAGTATTTTTTACTTACATTTACATTTAGTCATTTAGCTGACACTTTTATCTAAAGCGACTTACAAGTTCTGTACGACAAGTCATCAGGAAGGGCACAACTCTATCAGCTGGGTAACAATGTTCATCAAAGTGTTGAGTTATACAGTGTAGAAGGTTAGTAATATTATTAGTATATTAGTATATATAAGTGCATGACAGTAAGGTTATAGTTAAGGTTCGATTATTATATATATATTTTTTTTCATTTCAGATAATGGTTGAAGAAGTGCGTCTTTAGTCAACGGCGAAAGATTGGACGGGTTTCGGCTGTCCTAACTGTGGTGGGCAGTTCGTTCCACCATTGTGGGGCAAGGACTGAGAAAAGGCGGCTTCTCCTTGATGACCCTCCCATAGCTCGGATAGGAGTGGGTCTGAGACGGCCAGAAGATGCAGAGTGTAGGGGTCTTGAGGGTGTGTAGTTAGCCGCCATCACCCCAGTCATCACACACATAATAAACCTCTCCATAAAACAGGGACACGTCCCCAAGGACTTCAAAATTGCAAGAGTGACCCCCCTGCACAAAAAGGGCAGCAAATTAGACCCAGGCAACTACCGCCCTGTTTCTATTCTTACCTTCATCTCGAAAGTCATGGAAAAAAAATCTACAAACAGGTCGAAAAGTACCTAGCGGGAAAAAATCTAATCTACGAATTCCAATCTGGCTTCAGAACATCCCACTCCACTGACACATGCCTTCTCTATTTGAACGACCACATCAAACAAGAGGTGGACGCGTGCAAATACTGCGGTATGGTCATGCTGGACCTACAAAAGGCCTTCGACACTGTCAATCACTCCATTCTGATTGCCAAGCTAAAAGCAATTGGTTTTGATAGTTTATCAGTGAGCTGGATGCAATCCTACCTTGAGGGGAGAGAACAGATGGTGGAGGTAAACGGTACTCTATCCCCCCCCTCACAGTGACCTGTGGTGTTCCACAAGGAAGCAAAATAGGACCGCTACTGTTCCTAATTTATGCAAATGACATGTCGTCAGCTTGTGACTGCAACTTGTTCTTGTTTGCGGACGACTCAGCCCTGCTGATCTCTGACAAGAACAAGTTACAGGTTGAAAAACCCCTCAGCTCAGAACTCTGCAGAATCTGCACCTGGCTCGCTGATAACAAACTATCGTTACACCTGGGTAAAACAGAGTCCATTCTCTTCGGATCAAATAACAAACTCAGCAAGACCGACGGCTTCTCAGTTACAATGGGTGACAATATTGTCACAAGGAAAGATGAAATTACATACCTAGGTTCTATCCTAGAGGCAAATCTTTCCTGTGACAAAATGGCATCCAATGTAATAAAAAAAAGTCAACCAACGAACTAGATTCTTGTACCGGATCTCCTCTCTGGTAAACAAGAATACCCTGGCAGGAGCACTCATTCAAGGGTACTACGACTATGCTTGCACCTCATGGTACCAAAGCACCTCAAAAATCAAGATTACAAACATCACAAAACAAACTGGTCAGACTACTACTTGACCTTACTCCTAGAACCCACCTCACCCCTGCCCACTTTGACTACCTAGGATGGCTTAGAGTAGACGACAGAGTACAGCAACTTGCAATGGGCCTGGTCTACAAGATACACTATACGACTAAGGTACCCATGTACATGTCAAAATACTTCCCAAAGGTCAGTGAATACCACGACCACAACACCAGAGGGAGCTCAACAAATCATGTTAAACCCAGATTCGGCTCAAACAAGGGACTAAACATGTTTCGCAATTATGCCACATCAATGTGGAACGCCCTACCCAAAGCTGTAAAGGAATGTGAATCCCTACCCACATTCAAAACCGCTCTTAAAGAGCACCTACGGGAGGCTGCAATTCGAAACTGGCCACCGTAAATGTCCAAACCCCCCCCCACCCCCACCCCCTCCTAATAGACAGTCTCCTCCCCACCGTATTCTCTCCCCACCGTATGTATATTTCTCTCCCACCCACCCACCCCCTCCTAATGTACAGTCTCCTCCCCACCGTATGTATATATTCTCTCCCCACTGTATGTATATTTCTCTCCCACCCACCCACCCCCTCCTAATGTACAGTCTCCTCCCCATCATATGTATATATTCTCTGTTAGGATCTATGGGTAACAGTACTGTATATTTGCATATCGTATATGTCACAAATGTAACAGTACTATATACCTGTATGTCATGTATGTCCCTATGCCATAAATGTCATGATGTCATGTATGTTGTGTATGTCATAAATGTCACTATGAATTGAAAATGGGGGACCCTGATGTAAACAAGACAAACGTCTTTCTCTGGTCTGCATCCCCTTAACAATTGTGTGTATTGAGCCGTACTGTATTGTACCCATTCTGCAATCTGTTAAATAAAGTTTTCATTCATTCATTCATTCATTCATTCATTCAGAGACCATTGACCGGAGGTAGGCGGGAGCGGTTCCCTTTGCCACACGGTATGCCAGGTCGAGGGCCTTGAAGCGGATTTGTGCGGCAATGTGGAGCCAGTGCAGGTGGTACTTAAAGGAACACGCAAACTGTGGTACTTAAAGGAACACGCCAACTTTTGGGCAAATTTGCTTATTTGCCATCTACCCTGGAGTTAGACAAGCAGAGACATACCCGTTTTTCAAAAAACAACAGGGCTTTTGAGGTGATAAAATCACTGCTCTCAGGCAGCAGTGGTTCGGCAAAAAAATATTCAGAGTATATATCTGCTTAGAAAACGAAAATGTTGAATTATTATTTTGTATTTCTCCATGTGGTAAATACACAGGTCACAACATATTTACAGGAACGTTTTGGAGTTGTATTTGGAGTGTATTTCGTGACACTACACTGGGCTACACTAGCACACCTACTTCCAGTGAATGACGCTAGCTAGGCTAATGGTGCAGCTGTTCCCTAAGCCTAGTAATGCATGAACAGAAAAGAAAAGGGTATGTATCTGCTTGTCTAACTCCAGGGTAGATGGAAAGCAAATTTTCCAAAAAGTTGGCGTGTTCCTTTAAAAATGTCTTCCATTTATTTATTAATTAACTAATTTATATATATTATTTGTATTTTTTCTAACCCTAACCCTGATGGGGTTCTTACCTCACCTGCACATCCTCTTTACAAATATTGTATTGTATTTGTAGTATTATGTATTTATATGTGCGCTAATCAAATTAAATCAAATCATATCAAATAGCTGAGCCACCAGTGGAGAAAGTCAAACCATGTGGTCAGATTAGTCCCAATAATTGTGAACGAAAGTGTGAAATTAAACTGTTCCCAATTGCCCTGGGGATACGCTGTATCCCATGTTTGAGCACCACGTTTCAGGACCGTGTGCACAAATCAACAATTTCGAATACATCATGCAACGATACACTATGTATTAGAATCGACATTTGCTTGTTTTTATTGTCTGCGTACAGCATGGACCGGTGCAAGTTACATCAAAGCACTACATCAGACAGACACAGTGACATAACCCTACAGATTCTATTGACCGATGGCCAGCCAGAGCTCACCCAGGGAGAGTGTGTGTGTGTGTGTGTGTGTGTGTGTGTGTGTGTGTGTGTGTGTGTGTGTGTGTGTGTGTGTGTGTGTGTGTGTGTGTGTGTGTGTGTGTGTGTGTGTGTGTGTGTGTGTGTGTGTGTGTGTGTGTGTGTGTGTGTGTGTGTGTGTGTGTGTGTGTGGTGTGTGTGTGTGTGTGTGTGTGTGGGGGGGGGGTGGGGGTGTGTGTGTGTGTGAGGGTGAATGTGTGAGATAGAGTGTAGATAGAATGACAGATGGAGTGTAAGAGAAAATTTGTGAAAAAGGGAAGTAGTGTGTGTGTTTATGTTTGTGTGTACATCTTGCAGTCCTCACTCATCACATCTTGTAAGTCGTGCAGTTTTTGCCATATCGCCTACACGTCTTCTCTACAGCATCTCTCTGACGCTATCGATCGGAGTCCAGCGGAGACTGTATGGCAACGTTCCCAGGTCTTTAAGAGCAACTTAAAATGTGCTTACCGTCTTCTCCAGAGTCAGACAAGAATAATTTACTCTCTGGCATTCAGTAGAGAGCTATCTATCTGCAAGCTAGCCTAGCTTAGCACAAATTAATGGAAGAGGATATGGACCAGCTAGCCTAGCTGTTGGCCAGAAACAACTCTCCAGAGTTTTAAACTAGGCTAGTGGTTTGTATCCACTTTAATTAATTTGTGCTAAACTAGGCTAGCTTGCAGCTAGATACATGTAGCTTTCTACTGAATGCCCAGAAAGGAAATTGGTTTATCTATCTTCTAGTCTGACTCTGGAGAAGACAATAAGTGAATTTCCCATAATGTTGCTGTGTTCCTTTAAAAACTCCTTATTCCCTAGGATGCACACAGTAACTAGCCAAAATAAGGAGAAAGAAGTAGCTAATCACACATGTGTGATAATCTCACATGCGTGAGTTAAAAATGAGCTAATCCCGCATGCATGATAGGCAATGCTCAGCAATATGCCATGGATTATTGAACACACATTGTAGGAATGTACCGAAACCCGCAAACCAGCTGCCATGGAGCCATGTCCAGTGAGCACTTTTCTAATCTATTTGATTCAGCGCTGAAAATCTAGTTTAAACACAAGCTGGGATTTATGTGGAGGGCTTTACACAACGTAATCCCCAAAAGAGGACACGGGTGAAATTAAGGCTGCACCCCACTGGAGTTCATCAGGACGTCAGAGACCCACAATGAGGTTTTGATAAGATCGAGACACAGAGCGTTGAACTGCGTGTTGAAGCCTCACATGACGTCCTGTGCTTTGCACGCCACAAGGATCAACACTGCCATTCATCCTGCAATTCGCCCTGTTAACGTCTAGTTAACGTACAACGTTCTCCACGTCTATATGTTGCATGAGGTGTATCACATTTTAAGGATGATGTGTGTGTGTGCATGTGACAGTGCAAACGGTTCGAAGCCGGGTTCCAAAATACAAGACGCACCGATTGCCATAGGAGAGGTGGAACACACTGTTTTCAAGCAAACAGGGGGTTGACCTCCATTTGAGTATGAAATCCAAACCCCACTCTAATTACATCAAATATTGTCCCTAATCCAATCCCTCTAAATACATCATCTGCACGCCATTGGTGTATTTTTGGCTTCCCGTCTGTAGAGATGCCTGTTGGGCACAAGGGGGGGGGGGGGGCAGACTGAGGAAAGGTCAGCAAGCATTGTGTTGTGAACGTAGAGCTGCATGACTTCTCGTTCTTCATTTTTTTTTTAAATGTATTTCAAGCCACTGATCCATGACAATCCCTGATGCTTCAAGTACAAACCGCATCTCTGTCTGTCTGTCTGTCTGTCTGTCTGTCTGTCTGTCTGTCTGTCTGTCTGTCTGTCTGTCTGTCTGTCTGTCTGTCTGTCTGTCTGTCTGTCTGTCTGTCTGTCTGTTTGTATGTCTGTCTGTCTGTCTGTCTGTCTGTCTGTCTGTCTGTCTTTCTGTCTGTCTGTCTGTCTGTCTGTCTGTCTGTCTGTCTGTCTGTCTGTCTGTCTGTCTGTCTGTCTGTCTGTCTGTCTGTCTGTCTGTGTGCCTATCTCTCTGTTTGTATTATGTATGTACAGTATGCCTGACTACTGTCTGTCTGTGTACCTGTCTGTGTGCCTATCTCTCTGTGTAGATATGTGTTATAGCCTGTCTGTCTGTGTTATGGTAGTTGCAGCTGCAGAATACAAGGCTTTTCCCAACTAAACGCTCTTGTAGAGCTTATATCACAACTTTATCCAATATAATTAGCATTGTGTCATTTAAAAAATGTACTTCCTGGGTGTCCATTGTTATAATATGATCATAGATTTAGGCTACAATAAGAATGATATACTTTTATCGACCGCATGTAAAGCTAACCTGGCAATAAATGACATTTTGACACATACACCTCAAGTCAAGTGTCTCCATAGTCCAGTATAGACCTTTTCATGAACATTATATTTTGGCCCAAGTTTATTTCCTGTTGTAGTGTTTGCTAATACAGTAGCCGATAGGAAATACACTGGGGCCCACGTTATTTCCCTAGCAACAGAATTATTCTCAAAAGGACTATAAGAAGTTTAAATATTTTGTCAATTCCAAAAATTTATATATGAAGAATATACATTTTATGGAAAATGAATTGGTATGGGACTTAAAAGATAATGGGATCCAACAGTGTTGAAATACGGTAAGACAATATTGCACATTTAGAGATTATATATAAACTGGTAGTACTGTACTTCAGGGGTTACAATAATAAGGATTAAGTACCTAGGAACTAATAAGGAATTTTTTTTTTTTTTATCTACTTTTTCTCCCCCTTTTTCTGTGATCTTTCTCCCATCCCAATTTCCTCTTGTGCCAATTCTCCCTCCCCTGTCCTGGTTGTTGCTCGCATGTGCCCCCCACTGGCCGGTCGTAGGGAGGATAGAAGCCTTGCATCACATGTCCCCTCCGGTACACGAGGAGGCAGCCTGTCACATCTTTTCACCTTCCAGCGCGGACTCTCATTGGCGAGGAGTAACGTGTAGGAGGCTCACACTGCCCCCGCCATTTTCCTGTCTTTGCTGTGAAGGCGGCCTGACCGACCTGTAGGAGTCGCTGTTTACAACGACCAGACTACCACCCTTCGACTCCCCTCCCGCCAACTCTGCCTGTGGACTTTCTCACACACAGAAAAGAGGAACACCGGGAGCTCCCGTAGCTCACCGCATATCTCGGCGCTATTTCTGCGTCGGGGAAAACCGTGCTCGTCACGGATCTGGGGGACACGAGTTCGATTCCCGGACCCGCCGTCATTTCTCAGAATGTCTTCCCCTGCTCTACATCCCATTTCAACCTGTTTCTGTCGGTCATGCTTGACCAGAAAAGCGATAAACGCTAAAAAATAAAGTTTTAAAAAAAGAAAAGAGGAACACCAGGACCCAAGACGAGGCATACTATATTTCTTCAGTCAAACCCTCCAAAAGACATAATGGTAGAACTGCAGAACCATGGATGTCATAATCACACCACAAACATAAATACTGTAGTGTGTAGTCTACTGTTACTGTATACAGTAGGTGCTTCAGCTGATACCATCTGCTCGGTTGCTGAAGGATTGTGTTTGATGGATGACTGCCGCTCAGCTGTTTACAGTACCAGTCAGCAGTGGATAAAGTTGGAGTACTCACTTGAACTTGATCTGTCTGCGTGGGGAAGGAGGGCAGGAGGCCTCAGATCAGTCGTGACCCGGGTCACCAGTCTGCAGTGCCAGTAAGATATGTAGATATGTGCCAGTAATAATCATGACGGACACTCTTTTTAGAAGCGCCAGCAACCATAGCAACAGAATTCAGGAGAATACATTTATCAAGAGTTGTATTTCTACTGTATGAACGGCACATTCTGAAGTCTGAACATAACGACAGAGAACTTTGAAATTTTGACTTTGAATTTACTCTTAGCTTTAGGAGAGAAGGGCACTGCCACTCCTATGTGTGAGTATTTGGCACAGTTGATTTTAAGGTTACAAGATGATTAAATGTGTCACAAGGCAAGGGGGTGTAAAAATAGCCACGGGTGATTTACATATCTATAGAAAGGATGACAGTTGAGGGAAAATGCCTCTCTGCTCTTACATAATATCATAAAGCAATCTGAAGACACGCTACACACCCTCAGCAGCTTGTTATGCCTGCGTGTCAGCAACAAAAATCATCTTCCAACAATATCATTAGGCCTACAGTTTAATAAACTGTGTAATGCATAATCCAGCGTAATGCACAATCCAGGGCGCTGGCGTCTCATTACATGGGTCATAAGAGGTCTAGTCAGTCAGCAAAGCACAAACAACCTCAAATCTTACCTTGGCATTTGACAACCTTATGTGGCATTTGCTAAATCTAACTGCTATGTTGACATAAAGCAGCTGATACACCAGGCTCCACTTGGCTCCAAACAAATGCAGTTGTTTTTGACTCCTTGAGACGGTGCTATTTATAGTCTCCAGAATGCCCATTTTCCTGTTCACCTTCAGTACCATCCTGAGGTCATTCTGAATTAGATCTACCCCTTTGATAGAGCAGGACAGATGCTAATGAATGTTGTCTTGGTGCAGAAACAGACCTAGCAGCATGCTGTTATTTATTTAATTATTCAATTCTACCACAGTGGTGATGCAAATGATGTATCGCTGCCTCCAAGATGAAACAGTCTAGATCAAGGTATGATTTAGAGGCGCTTTGGAGGCGTGGGATCTGCACATTAAATAAGGTTTCTGGTGCGGATATCTGGGACATCTCTTTGATGTACTACATCAGAGAGGCGAGGCAATGTGTTGACGATGGAGTCGCTAGATCCAAGGCAAGTTATCACGTACACAGGAAGTTACGAGCACAGAGGAGGAGGAAGATGGTGCAGAATGAGTAGTAATTTTCCTGGTAACATGAAATCCAGATCTACATTTGAGTTTTTGAATAGTGAGTTTTTGAGTAGTGATTAAGTAGGCTACTGAGGAACTGTGTGTTAGACATAAAGTCTCAGACCTTTGACTTCCCAATGACACATTCTAAAAATAATGAAATAAGAAATCCACATTTTCTACCTGCTTACCTTTCATTCTAAATGTTAATGGTCAGTTATAACATTGTTGCTATATGCTTTCTTAATTCGTATAACGTTCCTCATTAGTTATTAGTTATTGGTCCCCCCTTACGTAAAGTGATACCATGTTTTTCTTGTTCAACTTGACTCATTGGTGAAGCAGAGAAGGCTGGGTTAAGTACAGTATTTCAGCATGTTGCGGGTATTTTCCTGACCATATTACCTGACCTAAAACTGAATTCAGGGTATTTTCCTGACCATATGACCTGACCTAAAACTGAATTCAGGGTATTTTCCTGACCATATGACCTGACCTAAAACTGAATTCACGTTATTTTCCTGACCATAATGACCCGACCTAAAACTGAATTCATGACTTCTGGTAGGCAAATGCAGGAAACAGTGCCAGCCATCTACAAAGTATAATTTAACTGACTGGATTATTGTCAAAGCCTTATGAGCAAAGTACAATGCACATACCCCATTGGAGATTAATTATATTACACCCTTCCCTCCCTGTGCTATACATTATATTCACTTCTCTCACAGGGGAGAGCCGGAGTGGTATTATTTCACCGACTGGATTATTTTGAAAGTATATAAACCGAGTACATAATGGACCCCAATCGAGTTTCATTAGATTTATTTGATCATTCGATTAATTATTCATAAACCCCTCTCTGTGCTATATATACTACCTTCTCTTGCGGGAGAGATGCAGGTTACACAACACGGGTGTGGTGTAAAGGGAGAAGATAAGGCCAAAAATTTCTTTTACATTTACTCCAAAGTGTGTACATTTCAGGGGCCCATTGGGGCAAGAGGGGTTACATAACACAATACTGTTTTCACACTAATTATATGACAGAGATAACGCGACACTTCTCTGGGATCGCAGAGGAGAACCGTTTTCCACGCAGGTCCTCTCTGGGCTGTGAAAACACAAGGGTGACCTTCATATGACCTTACAGTTTTGTCTGTGACTGCGCTTGTTGTAGTTTCCTCCAAAGGGGAGTCTGTGTTGACTCAAAGACTCCACCGCCCAGTGTCTGTTACACCCAAAGTGGCCCAAGAAAACAAATGTTTGGTCCCCACAGCTCCATAAATAAAAGGGGGGGGGGGGGGGTACCGTAATCAAACAACAACAATGTGTGTGTAACGGAGGTACCGCAGTCTATCCACAGTCACGAGGTACAAGTCGTGAAGTGGCTGTGGATGTTAAGCGGTACTGCAAGTAAACTCACTCCCCAGAGGCATCCAGACCCGGAAGCAAGAAGTGAATTCACTTCTTGCTTAGTGGTCTGTGATGCCGCCCGCGATGCGGGCGTCCGGGGTTCAACTCCCACTCAGGGCGATCCCTTAACAGGGGTCGAATCGACTAAACACAACGCAGACAAGATCACACCGGCTACATGTGGTGCCGCTAGACCCGGATGCCCTGGGTGGAGTGAGTTTAGGGGGGTGAGTGTAACGGAGGTACCGCAGTCTATCCACAGTCACGAGGTACAAGTCGTGAAGTGGCTGTGGATGTTAAGCGGTACTGCAAGTAAACTCACTCCCCAGAGGCATCCAGACCCGGAAGCAAGAAGTGAATTCACTTCTTGCTTAGTGGTCTGTGATGCCGCCCGCGATGCGGGCGTCCGGGGTTCAACTCCCACTCAGGGCGATCCCTTAACAGGGGTCGAATCGACTAAACACAACGCAGACAAGATCACACCGGCTACATGTGTCCATCAACAGGTCTGTTCTGAGATGAGGGGCGCTTGTCATCTGGTGCATACCAAGACTGGTTTAAAAAATGCTCACAATTATGTAGACATAGATTTGCATCTTGGGGAAAGGGTGGAGCAGTTAAAAAATAATAATAATAAAGATTAAAGGTTGGAGATCGGATCAGTGCAAAGGGAAGGGTCTTGTCCGCTCCCTTAGGGGCCATTTATGTGTTGCATAAGCACTCGGGTGAGGGTGAGGGAGGGGGAGAGAGAGAGAGAGAGAGAGAGAGAGAGAGAGAGAGAGAGAGAGAGAGAGAGAGAGAGAGAGAGAGAGAGAGAGAGAGAGAGAGAGAGAGAGACAGAAGCACAGGCAAAAAGGGACACACACAGTGACCTAAACAGTGAGCGACAGTGAGAAAAGGCTGAAGCAACAAAGGTCATCTGAGAAGTGGGTTACTGGGGTCGGAGAGCTGAAAGGACAGCAGCTCCAGATCTGTTGTAGTTTTGCAGATGAGAGTTTACTGTACAAACCTAACTGGTAGCTGCCTGCTCTTATGTCTGGTAGACAATGTGGGTTGTGACTAATAATACTGTTATAATGTAAACACTGGCCTACTTGTTCTGCCAGCTCTACTAGTGACCTGTATAGTGGGCAAAATAATGAATTATCACCATGCAGATGGTCCACAAGTACGCGTGTAAACCTTCAGAGAAAATTGCACAATACACACATTATAGAACCACAAACCTAAACGTCTTAGAACAGAACAAGATATGTGGATAAATGTAGGTTTTTAAATGGGAAAAAATATGTTTGTTTTTTGTGTGTTTTATTGTTTGCCTGTTGTTTTTAGGGGGGCTGACACATGGCATAATGAGAGCCAATCAGAATTGTCATACATGCCTACAACACTTTATGATTGACTGGTAGAAATACAAATCACAAAGTAGGAATGCAACAATAGCCCAATATTACATGGTATGCTTTGAAAAAGTCTGCCATCTCTCTTTGATATTACTGCCATCTAGTGGTAGGTGATGACCTACCATCTAGTGGTACTGTAGTGTGATAGCGCTATGGCGATTTAGTCCAGTTGAACTGTCTGGGCCTGGGGGATATCCATTTTGTCTTTGTTCTTTTCTATGATACAGTATATGGGACAATAGGTTGTTAAAGGCTGGATAGGCACAGTAGTCGGTTATTTCTGTACCACAGTCTCCTCCCCACCGCATGTATATATTCCCTCCCCGCCGTATGTATATTTCTCTCCCACCCACCCACCCCCTCCTAATGTACAGTCCCCTCCCCATCATATGTATATACTCTGTCAGGATCTAGGGGTAACAGTACTGTATATTTGAATACCGTTTATGTCACAAATGTATCAGTACTAAATACCTATGTCCCTATGCCATAAATGTCATGTATGTTGTGTATGTCATAAATGTCTATATGAATTGAAAATGGGGGACCCTGATGGAAACAAGACAAACGTCTTTCTCAGGTCTGCATCCCCTTAACAATTGTGTGTATTGAGCCGTACTGTATTGTAACCATTCTGCAATCTGTTCATTCATTCATTCACACCTGGTTGTAGGGAGAGCACAAAGTCCCCACTCTCCCAAATATGTATTTCCGACTCATTAGCAGAATGAGCCCATGAGACATTTTATGATCTTATAATCTCTCTCTATCTGGTTTATGGTCTAAATGTAGAGTGAAGATAATGATATCCTTGATTAATGTATTGTAGACATTAAGTTTGTGGCTATATTGATACTGTGATCCTGTCATTCCAGCCCCACCACAAGCACATCACACACAATAAGAGAGGACACAATAAACCTATCCATAAAACAGGGACACGTCCCCAAAGACTTCAAAATTGCGAGAGCGACCCCCCTGCACAAAAAAGGCAGCAAATTAGACCCAGGCAACTACCGCCCTGTTTCTATTCTTACCTCCATCTCGAAAGTCATGGAAAAAACCTGTCTACGAACAGGTCGAAAAGTACCTCACGGGAAAAAATCGAATCTACGAATTCCAATCTGGCTTCAGAACATCCCACTCCACTGACACATGTCTTCTCTATTTGAACGACCACATCAAACAAGAGGTGGACGTGGGCAAATACTGCGGCATGGTCATGCTGGACCTCCAAAAGGCTTTTGACACTTTCAATCACTCCATTCTGATTGACAAGCTAAAAGCAATTGGTTTTGATAGTTTATCAGTGAGCTGGATGCAATCCTACCTGGAGGGGAGAGAACAGATGGTGGAGGTAAACGGTACCCTACCCCCCCCCCCCCCCCCCTCCCAGTGAGCTGTGGTGTTCCACAAGGAAGCATACTAGAACCGTTACTGTTCCTAATTTATGCAAATGACATGTCATCAGCTTGTGACTGCAACTTGTTCCTGTTCGCGGATGACTCAGCCCTGCTGGTCTCTGACAAGAACAAGTTACAGGTTGAACAAACCCTCGGCTCGGAACTCGGCAGAATCTGCACCTGGCTCGCTGATAACAAACTATCATTACACCTGGGTAAAACAGAGTCCATTCTCTTTGGATAAAATAACAAACTCAGCAAGACCAACGGCTTCTCTGTTACAGTGGGTGACAATATTGTCACAAGGAAAGATGAAATTGCATACCTGGGTTCCATCCTAGAGGAAAATCTTTCCTGTGACAAGAAGGCATCCAATGTAATAAAAAAAAGTCAACCAATGAACTAGATTCTTATACCGGATCTCCTCTCTGGTAAACAAGAATACCCTGAAGACTCTAACAGGAGCACTCATTCAAGGGTACTACGACTATGCTTGCACCTCATGGTACCAAAGCAACTCAAGAACTTACAGAAGATTACAAACATCACAAAACAAACTGGTCAGACTACACCCTAAAGAAGGCCATGTAGGCCGAAACATGTTGGACTTTTAAAAGATTTTTCTAAATAATGTAAGCCACTTATTAAAGGCTTTTTAAAAACTGTAGAGCTGCCTTGGATCTCAACCTTTCTTATATAAGCGAATCCTACCCCGGATTTAATCCAAAAAGCACCTACCTGAAACAAAATAAGAACGCTGAAGCCCTCTCCATATCCTTTGTTCTGCTTGACCTTACTCCTAGAACCCACCTCACCCCTGCCCATTTTGACAACCTAGGATGGCTTAGAGTAGACGACAGAGTACAGCAACTTGCAATGAGCCTGGTCTACAAGATACACTACACCACTAAGGTACCCATGTACATGTCGAAATACTTCCCAAAGGTCAGTGAATACCACGAACACAACACCAGAGGGAGTTCCACAAATCATGTTCAACCCAGATTCGGCTCAAACAAGGGACTAAACACATTTCGCAATTATGCCACATCAATGTGGAACGCCCTACCCACCGCCGTAAAAAAATGTGAATCCCTACCCACCTTCAAAACCGCTCTCAAAGAGCACATACGGGAGGCTGCAATTCGAAACTGGGCCCCGTAATTATCCAAACCCCCCCTCCCTATGCTTGCACCTTGCACCCCCCTCCCCCCACCCACCCCCTCCCAATGTACAGGCTCCTCCCCCTTGTGTGTATATATTTTCTGTTAGGATCTCTGTGTATAACAGTACTGTATTATTTGCATATCATGTATGTCACAAATGTAACAGTACTCAGACCTTTGACTTCCCAATGGCACATTCAAAAAATTATGAAATAAGAAATCGAAAGGATATCCTATAACCTAGTTATATGAATACTGGCTGAGCGTCTCGCTCTCGCCACAATGAGATAACTCTTATCTCCTAGCACTTAATGTGCTCACGAAACAAACAAATGCACTCACATGCATGTGACCAGGCCACGACCCTGCGTCCCCCTATATGACGCCGGACATGGTCACACTCCACCTTCCTCTTTTTGTTTCCAACACGGAAGAAGCAGTGCACTCCGTCAACTAGTTGTTATGAAACGCAGGGAGGAATTACACAATGTTGGGTTCTTGCCAGAAGTTCACCAGCCCCTGGAATCTTCTCGGCACATCCTAAACAGCGCAATGGGCCTGTCCTGGGTTTTTCTCGTCTCGTGACAGCGGACCGAGGGACGTCGCGCGACGGTTAGCAGTCGAGCTAAGCCGTGCACAGGTAAGGCCTGCGCTATCAGGCATTGATACTAGCATGAGTAATACTGCGCGTTGTCCCGTGAGACAACCGAGTGATGTATCGGCGCGAGGGGCAGGATATTTGGGAAAACATGGTCGTCATGACTCTTTTTTGGGTGTTTTTCTGACTATCCTAGAGCGCGCGGCTAATGCTAATGCTACAATGCTGGGACGCCGTTCCCTTGTTCCCCGCCGAGGGCTGTCTTTACTAAAAGGTCTTCCCTCCTCTTAACCATTCATGCTGATGGTCAATCTGTGTCTAATGTTGGGGGTTTTAACAGGGGCTTGTTTACCATTTACATGGGTGGATGGGCTGAAGCTCAGGGCAGGTGTGCTTTTTGTGAATCTATGAATTGAAAATGGGGGTCCCTGGTGTGGACAGGACTGGCGTTTTTTTCTCTGGTCTGCATCCCCTTAACAATTGTGTGTATGGGCTAGCCCATTCTGCAATATGTTAATAGAGTTTTCGTTCATTTATTCATTATCCCTTCATGGGTGCACACCACAGTGGAGGTTGTTGCATGCCTACTAGTGAGGCAGTGCTTCACTAGTAGTAGACTTTTTGGTCTGCAGCCACCACTGGTGTTCCGTGCTTAGTGAAGCAGGTGGCATCAGTCCTTTGCCTCTGACATGGTGGAACGGTGTCCCGCACGGCCCGGCAAGTGGCTGGTGGGCTGATGAAGCCTATACCGCCCCGGTATAGAATGAGCAGCGACTGGCAACATTGTTCAATTAGCTGTTTTTTCTGTCAAAAATGGTGGCTTAGGGCCAGCCAACGTCAAAACATCGCGCAAGGTTTTGAGGTTATTCAGCTTTTGAACTAGCCGCAAGCTATAACCGCAGGGAGGGCTAGGATGCTGTCAACGCTTGTTCACAGACATCTTTGGTTGGAACAGTCTCCCCTTGAGGAGGAGAGAAGGTTTCCCCTCCTCAGGGCTCCCCTCTCCGCAGAGGGTCTTTCCGCAGGAGCGCGGGCGGTATTTGACCTAGGCCCAACACCGCCTCACACCGCGCAGCAGGGGTGTGTGGGTGTGTGCCACGGGGTGCTGTGTCACACGTGGTCCCGCCTGTGCTGTGCTTTTTCAGGGGTGCCTGGTTCCCCCTTTTTCGCACTTTGGTGGAGTTGACTGCCTCCCGCCCTTCGTTAGGACGGGCGGGTGGACGGGACTCCCCTCCTCCCTGGCTGGGGCTTACGGGCCCTCAGGGGGTACACTTGTCGGGCCACTCGTCCGCTCTGCCCCATATCTCATTGTGGCGAGAGCGAGACGCGATTGCCAGTATGATAATATAACGAAAGGTTATCCTATAACCTAGTTATATGAATACTGGCTGAGCGTCTCGCTCTTAGCGCCCTGAGGTCCCTTGGATGGTTTTTCCGTGTTTTCCCAAATATCCTGCCCCTCGCGCCAATACACCACTCGGTTGTCTCACGGGACAACGAGCAGTATTACTCATACTAGTATCAATGCCTGATAGCGCAGGCCTTACCTGTGCACGGCTTAGCTCGACTGCTAACCGTCGCGCGACGTCCCTCTGTCCGCTGTCACGAGAAGAGGAAAACCCAGGACAGGCCCATTGCACGGTTTAGGATGTGCCGAGAAGATTCCAGGGGCTGGTGAACTTCTGGCGAAAACCCAACATTGTGTAATTTCTCCCTGCGTTTCATAACAACTAGTTCACGGAGTGTACTGCTTCTTCCGTGTTGGAACAAAAAGAGGAAGGTGGAGTGTGACCATGTCCGGCGTCATATAGGGGGATGCAGGGGCGTGGCCTGGTCACGTGCATGTAAGTGCATTTGTTTGTTTCGTGAGCACATTAAGTGCTAGGAGATAAGAGTTATCTCATTGTAGCGAGAGCGAGATGCGATTGCCAGTATGATAATATAACCACATTTTCTACCTGCTTACCTTTAATTCTAAAGGTTAATGGTCAGTTATATAACATTGTTTCTATATGCTTTCTTAATTCATATAACGTTCCTCATTAGTTCCTAGTTACTTAATGGTCCCCCCCTTACGTAAAGTGATACCATGTTTTTCTTGTTCAACTTGATTCATTGGTGAAGCAGAGAAGGCTGGGTTATACAGTATTTCAGCATGTTGCGGGTATTTTCCTGACCATATGACCTGACCTAAAACTGAATTTAGGGTATTTTCCTGACCATGTGACCTGACCTAAAGCTGAATTCAGGGTATTTTCCTGACCATATGACCTGACCTAAAACTGAATTCAGGGTATTTTCCTGACCATATGACCTGACCTAAAACTGAATTTATGGTATTTTCCTGACCATGTGACCTGACCTAAAGCTGAATTCACGTTATTTTCCTGACCATAATGACCTGACCTAAAACTGAATTTAGGGTATTTTCCTGACCATGTGACCTGACCTAAAGCTGAATTCAGGGTATTTTCCTGACCATATGACCTGACCTAAAACTGAATTCAGGGTATTTTCCTGACCATATGACCTGACCTAAAACTGAATTTATGGTATTTTCCTGACCATGTGACCTGACCTAAAGCTGAATTCACGTTATTTTCCTGACCATAATGACCCGACCTAAAACTGAATTCATGACTTCTGGTAGGCAAATGCAGGAAACAGTGCCAGCCATCTACAAAGTATAATTTAACTGACTGGGTTATTGTCAAAGCCTGAGCAAAGTACAATGCACATACCCCATTGGAGATTAATTATATTAAACCCTTCCCTCCCTGTGCTATACATTATATTCACTTCTCTCACAGGGGAGAGCCGGAGAGGTATTATTTCACTGACTGGATTATTTTGAAAGTATATAAACCGAGTACATAATGGACGCCAATCGAGTTTCATTAGATTTATTTGATCATTAGATTAATTATTCGTAAACCCCTCTCTGTGCTATATATACTACCTTCTCTTGCGGGAGAGATGCAGGTTACACAACACGGATGTGGTGTAAAGGGAGAAGATAAGGCCAAAAATTACTTTTACATTTACTCCAAAGTGTGTAAATTTCAGGGGCCCATTGGGGCGAGAGGGGTTACATAACACAATACTGTTTTCACACTAATTATATGACAGAGATAACGCAACACTTCTCTGGGATCGCAGAGGAGAACCGTTTTCCATGCAGGTCCTCTCTGGGCTGTGAAAACACAAGGGTGACCTTCATATGACCTTACAGTTTTGTCTGTGACTGTGCTTGTTGTAGTTTCCTCCAAAGGGGAGTCTGTGTTGACTCAAAGACTCCACCGCCCAGTGTCTGTTACACCCAAAGTGGCCCAAGAAAACAAATGTCGGTCCCCACAGCTCCATAAATAAAAAGGGGGGGGGGGGGGGGGGGGTACCGTAATCAAAAAACAACAATGTGTGTCCATCAACAGGTCTGTTCTGAGATGAGGGGCGAAATAGATTTGCATCTAGGGGAAAGGGTGGAGCAGTAAAAAAAATAATAAAGATTAAAGGTTGGAGATCGGATCAGTGCAAAGGGAAGGGTCTTGTCCGCTCCCTTAGGGGCCATTTATGTGTTGCATAAGCACTCGGGTGAGGGTGAGGGAGGGGAGAGAGAGAGAGAGAGAGAGAGAGAGAGAGAGAGAGAGAGAGAGAGAGAGAGAGAGAGAGAGAGAGAGAGAGAGAGACACAGGCACAGGCAAAAAGGGACACACACAGTGAGTAATAATGTTCATCAAGTGTTGCGTGCTACAGTGTAGGTTAGTTTATTAGGACAAGTGCATGACAGTAAGGTTAGTTAGGGTTAGATCTTTTTTTCTTTTTTTTCTTTCAGATAATGGTTGAAGAAGTGCGTCTTTAGTCGCCGGCAAAAAAAATTACGGGTTTCGGCTGTCCTAACTGGCGTGGGTAGTTCATTCCACCATTGTGGGGCAAGGACTGAGAATAGGCGACTTCTCTTTGATGACCCTCCCGGAGCTTGGATAGGAGTAGGTCTGAGGCGGCCAGAAGATAGAGACCATTGACCAGAGGTAGGCGGGAGCGGTTCCCTTTGCGGCACGGTATGCCAGGTCGAGGGCCTTGAAGCGGATTCGTGCAGCAATGGGGAGCCAGTGCAGGTCCCTAAGAAGTGGGGTGACATGGGCCGACTTCAGTAGGTTTGAGATCAGGCGGGCCGCTGCGTTCAGAATGAGTTGAAGAGGCTTGGTAGCAGTGGCCGGGAGGCCAGCAAGCAGTGCGTTGCAGTAGTCGAGGCGGGAGATGACTCTTGATTGGACGAGGAGTTGGGTGGCTTCTTTTGTCAGGAAGGGGCGGATCCTTCTGACGTTGCTCAGGAGGAATCTGCAGGTTCTGGTTGTCGCTGCGATGTGAGCAGAGAAGTTCAACTGGTCGTCAAGGACAACACCAAGTGTAACTGAGGGGTACAATTCCCTGACTGTATTGATAAGTATGGTATCATTAAACCACTACCGCTTTATGTACTTTAATTACTGGCCATACAGTACACGATATATGAATATGATGAACACTTCCCACAATGAAATCGGTTCCAAACAAAGGTATAATCAAGTATTTAATGGAGCAAAAGGTACATAGGATACTTTACATTATTCTTTGAATGCACTTGTAAGGCAAAGGAATGTGCGTAGGCAAATCAACAACGAATGTCCATTCTCTGGTTACGCAGGAGGTAATTATACAACCTGAATCTTAGGGAATTATATCTATGGTACACTAGTAATATAGCGGGAGATACTGGAAGGGGTTCCCCCTGGTTGTAAGCCAGCAGGGGTAGAAGATCTGTCGGTAGTAGAACGTCTGGTCAACGATGACTAAGGAGACTCCAGGTACAGGAGCCGGTGCAGTAGCCTCTTGATCCACAACGAATACAGAAGAAAGCTAGTCGGCCTCAGGCTCTCTGAGGCGCCGACTCGACTTGACTCCTCGCGGGGTAAATCCAACACGTGCAGGCGTCGGCGATTATCCACTCCATAAATCACAGGACCAAAGCAAATATATTCCAGCCGCAAAGGGCTATGTAGTCGTCGGGTAGATTAATCCAGTGTACATGTCCATACGGTTCTCGTCTAGGTCTCCTCGGGTGAAAGCGCCATGTGGTCAGCCCAGCCTGGATAAGAACTCTAGCTAATACGAGGAAGCGTTGGAGATGCTGGTCACTGTAGAACTTTAACCGCACGATACACTATACACAAATAGACTATTATTGACTTAATAGAAATATGTCGCACTCGACGGTATAGCGCCAAACTCTGACAATTCAGTTGCTAATTCGCACGCGGTCTCAATGCTCTATTCTGGGGCCAAACAGGCCATACTTCACCGCACGTTGTATCGTGGGTGAGGCTTCAACTTATTGGGTAACATACTAAGGCTAAGAAGGGGCTTCTATATTCACCTGCGCCGTATTTATACGCACGGTGAACAAACTAGTACCAATCTCATTTCTGTCGCGTATCCCTGGGCAAGGCCGGGCATGTCCAGACTCCAGACACGTCTTGACGGTGACTTTGAACCTGACTCCGGAGGCCGGTCCCTGGCGCCGGTGGACCGCTGTCCAATAGGAGAATGAAATATTATGGTCTGGGCTAAAGGGATATTCCGTGTATATGTACAAGGAATATACAGGGGATATCAAACGATATACAAATACTATGCAATATATATCAATAAATAAATATATATATTCGGTTTAATCTGATCCTTTGTAACAGCCGCCCCCTAATTAGTCCCACCTAATTAGCTAAGCAGAGACAGATTAACCGCACTGTCCACTACTCAATGTCTGTTGTGAGGGGTCGGTCAGTTCACAAAGTCATGGGGTCATGGTCGTCATCGATGGTATCGGGGAGCCTTGGCAGTTCTATTAGCCTCGCCACGGGTCGGGTGTAGATCCGCCCTTAGACGAGCACTTCGGCTGCTCGGACCTTTCCGTCGGCACCGGTGATCACTTTGCTTACGCGGCCAGCCGGCCACATAGCTCGGGGTAGTGACTGGTCGATAATCATGACGACTGTTCCTTCTGTCAAATTGTCTCTCTCTTTCACCCATTTCTGGCGGGTCTGTAGAGACGGTAGATAGTGGAGTAGGAAGCTGTTCCAAAACTTGTCAGCCAATACTTGACTGTACCTCCACATTCTTCGGCCGTTCGCTTCTTCAGGCCTGTACATTGTCTGTGGTAGCGCGGGGTCCAGCCGCCCCATCAAGAGTGTGTTGGGGGTGACTGGGTCGACATCTGCTACATCACTTGAGACGTAACCGAGGGGCTTTGAGTTCAATACTCCCTCGATCTCCGTGAGGACTGTCATTAGGACTTCTTCCGCCACGGTCTGGGCCCCAAGCACGGCGTACAGGGCTGTCTTTATTGAACGTACTTCTCGTTCCCAAGTTCCACCGAAGTGAGGTGCATTCGGGGGATTAAACTGGAAGTCAATCTGGGATGGAGCGAGGTGGGTCTTAAGTTCTGGGCCCATAGCTTGGAAGCTCTCTCTCAGCTCTCTTTCTCCGCCTTTGAAGTTTGTCCCGTGATCAGACAATAATATAGACGGTTTGCCTTTCCGCGATGTGAATCTTCGGAAGGCCATAAGGAATGAGTCTGTGCTCATGGTTGGAAGGAGTTCTATATGCATCGCTCGGGTGGTCATGCATTTGAATACAATACCCCACCGCTTCTCGGTTCCTCTTCCTTTCTTTATATACAGCGGGCCGAAACAGTCCATACCGGTGGAGTGAAAAGGCTTGTCGCCGAGTCGGAGGCGACAGGGAGGTAGGTCAGCCATCCGGGGTATACTGGGCTGCGCTCGCCACTTACGACAGTCTAGACAGGTTCGCTGGAAGCGCCGCACTGCTTCTCTCCCTTGCAGTATCCAATAACGACGTCTGATCTCCGCGAAGACTCTCTCTGCCCCGGCGTGATGCACATCCTCGTCGTATTTCTTTATGATCAGCTCTGTGACCTTGTGTCGGCTGTTTAAGACTATCGGGTACTTGACGTCATCCGGTAAGTCTGGAGCTCTCCGCAGACGACCACCCACTCTGATGAGACCATGGGCGTCGCTCTCGGGGGCTAGGTGGAGCAGTCTGCTGTCTGATGGGACGGGCTTTGCTCCCTGTAGACAGTCTAGCTCATCGGGGAACGAGTCTCTCTGGGCTCGTTGTAGTAGAAGAAGTTCTGCTTCTTCGTAGTCAGCTGCAGTAATGTCAGTAGTGAGCTGAACCTCTGGGTGGTGCCACAGGAATGTCTTTAGCTGCGCACTCTCTAGGGTGAGGCAATCGTCTATGTCGGGGTCTGTGGAGACGAGTGTGTTCAATCCACAGAACATAGATTTCTTGTTTTCTGCCTCCTCTTTACTCGCTTCCCGTGGGGTGGGTGTAGGCCACTCTTCTTCCGGGAGCTTGAGGAACTCTGGCCCGTCACTGTATAGGTTGTGACGGGTGAGGTCATCCAGGGACATTCCCCGGGTGATGACGTCAGCTGGGTTGTGTTTTGTGTCCACATACCTCCAGCTTGCTACTTCTGTTAAATCTTGAATCTCTGTGACTCTGACTCCCACGAAGACCTTGTATCTGCACGAATCAGACCGGATCCATGTGAGTACTGTCGTGGAGTCTGACCACAAGATTGTTCTTTGCACCGGAATGGTGAGTTCACGTTGGATTAACGTGGCGAGTTGCGCTCCTGCTAGGGCTGCGCAGAGCTCTAGACGTGGGATAGATTGTTGCTTTCGTGGGGCTATTCTTGAGCGGGCCAGGATGAAAGCAGTATGTATTTCTCCTCCCTCCTCTCGGGCACGCAAGTAGGCCACCGAACCGTAGGCTACTTCGGAGGCGTCGCTGAAGACGTGCAGGTCCATCTGGCACGTCTCCGGCCTCACTGTGGGTGGGAAGTAGCTGCGCCGTATGTTGACACCTGGGAGTGAGCTGAGTTCCGTCTCCCACTCTCTCCATGTGGATGCAAGGTGTTCGGGTATGGGGTCGTCCCAGCCCTGGTCCTTGTCCCATAACGCTCTTACAATCATCTTTGCCCTGGTGGTGTAAGGTAGAATACATCCCAACGGGTCATATTGTCTGGCGAGTGTTCTGTATACACTCCGTCTGGTGGTCGGTAGTGCAGTCGACCTTCCCTGCTCCTTGGTCAGGGGTGTGTGTTTATAATGGACCGAGTCTGTTTTGAAGCGCCAGACTAGTCCTAATGTCATTTCTTGGGCTTCTCCTGGGATGGTCGCCATCCAGGTCTCGCTGCTTGCTGCCTTGTCCTCGGGGGAGAGGCTGCGCAATACTTGCGGGTCGCTGCTGGCCCACTGCCTGAGATCAAAGCCGCCTTTGATCAGGGAGGCGCGGAGCTTGAGTAGAAGGGCCTCGGCTTCTTCTGGCGTCGAGACGCTTTGCAGACAGTTGTCCACGTAGAAACTATTTTCTACACTTTTTCGGACCTCTTCATCAGCTGCTGGGTCCTCTGCGACGTGTTTTTGCAGTGCAAACGTAGCACAGCATGGGCTGCATGTGGTTCCGAAAGGGAGGACTTCCTATTGATAGATGGCTGGTTGCTCATCCCCGATCCTCTCTCTCCATAGGAACCGCAGCAGGGGCTTGTCCTCTGGGGAGAGGCTGCGCAATACTGGGGGGTCGCTGCTGGCCCGCTGCCGGAGATCAAAGCCGTCTTTGATCAGGGAGGCGCGGAGCAGCGCACGACGTCGCCAGTCAATTTTCTTTATGTGTCCCGCTGTGATTCGCTTGTTAATCTCAGCGCGGTACACAGTCTCTTGAGCGGGGTCTCTGGCTAGGCGCCGCTCTGTGTTCAATAGATACCGCTCCGTTGCTTCTTTTGGGGCGTGGAAGGTAGGCATACCCTCTCGCCTCAGGAGTGGAGTTGCGTATCTCATCACTCCGTTGACTTTGACTCTCTTTGTCCCTTGCTCGAGGAGGGCTATAGCGTAAATGTCTTCCTTGGAACGAATGTCTTTCTTTTCGTTCTTAAAGGGCATTGTCTCTAGTGTCCATAGCCTCTCGACATGCTGTAGGAGGGTGGTGTCTTCTTCTGTCACTCTGGAGTGGAGGCAGTTAGTGGCTGCTGTTCGGTTAAGAGACTTAGCGAGGGGGCCTTGTAATGTCCATCCTAGGCGGGTCTCGACTGCTGCAGGACAGCCTCTGGGCCCTGTGTGGACCCGGTCTATCGGGACTATGAGGTCTGCATGGTCGGAGCCTATCAGCAGGGTCGGGGTGGCACCGTCTATGAGCGGTATAGGTAGTTGACGCAGGTGCACATATTTATCCATCAGCTTGGCGATGGGGTAGGTGTACTGCGACAGGCCTATTTCTTGGCTGGTGAAAGCGTTAGTAATCCTATACCGTCTCTCTGGCTGCCCGTTTGCTGCGATAGTGAAGGAGACATTCTCGCCCTTTATCGTCTTTAGATCTCTTCTTATTGTCCGAATCGTCATCTGGTTTTCGCTCCCCCGCAGCCCCAGCTGGGCCGCAGCGGATGCGAGGAGAAGGGTCTTCTCTGACCCGTCGTTAAGGACGGCGTAAGTGTCCATGACCTTGTCTTGGTAACTCAGTGTTATGCGGACCACCTTTAAGAGCACTCGGGCGCCCCCGCTGCTGGCGGGGTCAATGTACATAACACTTGCCTTTGTGCTGCTTGAGGGTGCAGGCTTTCTTCTGTTACTGTCGTGTAGGACATCTAGGTGGGCTCCGTCACACCGACTACACCTCTTCTTTAAGCGGCAGTCGGCTGCCATGTGACTGTGCGCACATCGGTAACAGCGTCGGTTGGACTTTATCCATTGACCCACCTCGTCGGCGGTCATCTTCTTGAACGTGTCACATTGTGACAACCAGTGTTCTTTCTCGCAGTACGGGCACACCATCTTCCACTTCTCTTTCATCGAGGGGGTACTGTGGTTCTTGCTGCTCGGTACTGATTCTGATTGGTGCATGACGGTCACCAATCTTCTGCCATCGTTTGCTCTCCTAGGTCCCTCTATGGAGCTTGGGGTGCTCCGCATGAACGTATCCAACCGTAGGCTGTTGACTTCTCTCGCCAGGAAGTCGGCTAGGTCTAGGAGGGATGGCTCGGGACCGTTAGGATCACGGTGGTCTCTTTGCCGCCTGAAGCGCTCTTGTCGGGCGGGCGGAAGCTTCTCTAAAATCCTCTCGACATTAGAGTTCGCGTACAGTTCGTGCATACCCTTTTCTCTTTGCGCCCCCAGCATCCCTACCAGGGATTGTACCCTGATAGACAGGTCATCTAGTGAGCGATTGTCTGTGGCTGGGGGTAGGCGGTCAATATGCCTTATCTCTTGTATTACGTAGTCCCATATGCGTCCATATCTTTGGTCGAGTGCTGCTAGAGCCGCTGTGTATGGGGTAGTAGAGGTGGCATAGGCCAGCGCTATATTGTGCGCTCGGGGCACCTTGAGGTGCTTCAGTAGGATAGCATACTTGTACGGTTCGTCAGCTACATCGGACATCATTGTCTCTAAGCACATTCGTAGCTCCGTGTACTGTGCTCTGTTCTCGTTGGTGAAGTCCGGAAACGTCGGTGTGCCAATGTATGATGCCATGGATGGCTGGCACATCGGTGAGCGTTGGAAGAGAGGCCTCCTAGGCGAGTCTCCTCTTACGCCTCTTGGTGGGCTGGTACCTGCTGGGTACCATGGCCCGCGTATCCAGGTGCTATTCCTCGGGGCTGGTCGTGCGTCAAGCTCACCCGTGAATTGAGTCGGGGGTCTGTAGCGCAGAGCCGCGGGGGTAGAGCCTGGGCTGTACTGGACCTCCTGGTCCTGTGGAGTTCTGTGCTGCTGTCGGGCTTGACTCTCCTCCTCTCCCTCTTCTTCTTGCTCTGGCAGGTCCTCTAGGTCCTGTAGTCGTCTATTTAGCCTCTCCGCGGTGTAGACCGTTTCTTCCTTGTAGCTGGTCCTCGCGTGGACCGGTCGGGGAAGGAGTTCGGAGGGGGGTATAGGCTCTCTCTGGTGGTCGGGCTCAGGGTCGCTTGATCGGGTAGGGGAGGGTGCCCTTGACCCGTGTCTTGACGAGGCCCTGGAACCCCGTGCGGAGGGAGGGGGTGTTGCCCTGGCGATCAGCTGCTCCATTATCTGCGCTTGTAATCGGTCGCGCTCGGCTTCGCGCTTGGTGAGAGCGATGTCGCGCTCTGCTTCTCTTTGGGCACCGGCAGCGGCGCGCTGGGCTTCGGCGGCGGCGCGCTCTGCTTCTCTTTGGGCACCGGCAGCGGCGCGCTGGGCTTCGGCGGCGGCACGCTCTGCCTCGGCCCGGTCTCTTACCATATTCTCTTCCGCCTGAAGGCGTCTAATCTCTAGACGTATACGATCTTCGTCGCTCCGTTGCTGCGCTTGAAGGCGTTCTCTTTCCATGGAAGAATGTTCGCGCTCACTAAGCGTCTGTGCTTGGAGTCGATCGCGCTCTGTTGAGGCTGCTAGGCTGGCGAGGAATGCCTGTGCCAGCATCTTGTCCGCCTTGCTGGGGGAAGACGCTGGTTGAGGTGATCCGCTCCTGGCAGTACTCGTTGGAGATCTGTTCTCCTGTGGCAAGTCCTGGAGATCCATCTCCGGGGTGCTCTCCTCTTCTTGTAGCGGGTAGAGTTCCATCCCTGGAGAGCTGTCTTTATCCTGGAGCTCTCCGGGGACTACTTCTTCGGTCTTGGCGGGGGGTAAAGTCGTGTCAGGTCCCTCCTGGTCCCTACCGTGAGCTTGGTCAGTTACGTTAGAACCCACTAGGGCCTCTATTGGCGGGGTAGCCTGGGCGATAGGGTCGGACATAATTTTACTATCTACTTTTTCCGCGTTTACCGTCTGTAGAAGGCTAGGTAGTATATTGGCAACGTAATCCTCTAAGTACTGAGGTGTCTGCCGTCTACGCTGCGGGCGATCTACTTTAGGAGAACCGTTTTGTGGAGTGTTCATCATAGGCCATGTCAATATTAATACCACTATATTAATATTACACTAGTTACCCTCCGGCTCGAAGGACCAATTGTAACTGAGGGGTACAATTCCCTGACTGTATTGATAAGTATGGTATCATTAAACCACTACCGCTTTATGTACTTTAATTACTGGCCATACAGTACACGATATATGAATATGATGAACACTTCCCACAATGAAATCGGTTCCAAACAAAGGTATAATCAAGTATTTAATGGAGCAAAAGGTACATAGGATACTTTACATTATTCTTTGAATGCACTTGTAAGGCAAAGGAATGTGCGTAGGCAAATCAACAACGAATGTCCATTCTCTGGTTACGCAGGAGGTAATTATACAACCTGAATCTTAGGGAATTATATCTATGGTACACTAGTAATATAGCGGGAGATACTGGAAGGGGTTCCCCCTGGTTGTAAGCCAGCAGGGGTAGAAGATCTGTCGGTAGTAGAACGTCTGGTCAACGATGACTAAGGAGACTCCAGGTACAGGAGCCGGTGCAGTAGCCTCTTGATCCACAGACGAATACAGCTGTTCTCCGTAGACTGTAGCTCCACAGTGAAGAAAGCTAGTCGGCCTCAGGCTCTCTGAGGCGCCGACTCGACTTGACTCCTCGCGGGGTAAATCCAACACGTGCAGGCGTCGGCGATTATCCACTCCATAAATCACAGGACCAAAGCAAATATATTCCAGCCGCAAAGGGCTATGTAGTCGTCGGGTAGATTAATCCAGTGTACATGTCCATACGGTTCTCGTCTAGGTCTCCTCGGGTGAAAGCGCCATGTGGTCAGCCCAGCCTGGATAAGAACTCTAGCTAATACGAGGAAGCGTTGGAGATGCTGGTCACTGTAGAACTTTAACCGCACGATACACTATACACAAATAGACTATTATTGACTTAATAGAAATATGTCGCACTCGACGGTATAGCGCCAAACTCTGACAATTCAGTTGCTAATTCGCACGCGGTCTCAATGCTCTATTCTGGGGCCAAACAGGCCATACTTCACCGCACGTTGTATCGTGGGTGAGGCTTCAACTTATTGGGTAACATACTAAGGCTAAGAAGGGGCTTCTATATTCACCTGCGCCGTATTTATACGCACGGTGAACAAACTAGTACCAATCTCATTTCTGTCGCGTATCCCTGGGCAAGGCCGGGCATGTCCAGACACGTCTTGACGGTGACTTTGAACCTGACTCCGGAGGCCGGTCCCTGGCGCCGGTGGACCGCTGTCCAATAGGAGAATGAAATATTATGGTCTGGGCTAAAGGGATATTCCGTGTATATGTACAAGGAATATACAGGGGATATCAAACGATATACAAATACTATGCAATATATATCAATAAATAAATATATATATTCGGTTTAATCTGATCCTTTGTAACACCAAGGTTCTTGGCGGTCGGGGACGCGGTCACAGCTGCATTCTCAACTGTGATGGAAAGGTCAGTCAGGGGGGAGGATTTGGCCGGCAGGTGGAGCAATTCTGTTTTGCTTAGGTTCAGTTTTTTTTTATCTACTTTTTCCTCCATTTTCTATTTTTTTCTCCCATCCCAATTTCGTATTGTCCAATTCTACCCTCCCCTGTCTCGAACGCTGTTAGGCCATGCCTCCCACAGGCCGGCTGCAATGTGGACGAAGCCTTGCATCACGTGTCCCCTCCGGTACACGAGGAGGCAGCCGTCGCATCTTTTCACCTGCACAGCGGGATCTCTCAGCGGTGAGGGTCTGCGTGGGAGGGACACGCCGCCCCCGTCGCTTCCTGATTCTGCTGCGCAGGCGCACCAACCAACCTGTAGGAGTCGCTGTCCACAACGTACGATCCCCACCCACCAGCTTCCCACCCCTAACACTGCCAATTGTGTTAGTATGAGCGACCAGCCAAGCTGGTAGCAATGCAGAGAGCTGGGCTCGAACCCAGCATCTCCTGCATTAGTGGCGAGCACCTTGCCCACTGCGCCACTTAGCCGCCCGATTAGGTTCAGTTTGAGGTGGTTGGTCATCATCCAGGCGGAGATGTCAGACAGACAGGCCGAGATCCGCTCAGAGACGTGGATATCTGAGGGAGGGAAGGAGAGGAAGAGTTGAGTATCATCATTGTCTGTACCACTCAAGGTGACGAAACGGCAATTCTCTGGAACAGCTCCTCACTCACATCCCATGACTGCCCTAGTCCACTGAAGGTTTGTTGGTAGGAAGTATCCTTCTTCACCATCTTCAGGGCATTCAGCTTCCCCCGACCAGCGAATGCACTGAAAGTGTCACAGCCAGTGAAGGTGTGTAAACCAATTAGGCTGTCACAGAGGCTGTCTCCAACTGAGCTTGCAAGTTTGCTGATGTTCACATATCGTGTGTGGTTCTGGGTCCCACACTTCATGTAGATGGGACAGGTGATGTCCTTCTGGAAGGCAAGACAAAGCACCATGACATCAGTGTCCTCAGCTATGATGATGACTGCTTTTGAGCCCATGTTTGCAGCATCTGAAGCATGCAGGAGCAGGCGAGTGTCAGCTTCTTCATGTGTGGATTGCAGTTCTGCTACTTCTTCACACCCACCATCTGTCAACCTGTAGCAGGTTTCCTCACAGGTTGTGTACAACACTTTGCCATGCAGCCTCTCTCTGTATTGTGGGAGGTTCCACTCTTCCACCAGAAAGAAAACCAGTCTCTTAAAAGGGAGCTGCATACCTTGAAAAGTGCCAGTGCCCAATATGTCATAGCCAACACAGCCATCAAGCTGAGAGAGGACATCAAGAATCAAGATGTTCCTCAAGCCTGGCCACCTGACATCAAACCAGAAGCAGAATGTCCTGTCATTTCAGAATCACTTAGAGTCTTCCTGTGCTATCTACTCTCTGGCACTAATGATCCTGATCATGCATCCCAGAGAGTTTTGCGGCTCATACAGTAATTTGGACATGACATGGTATATCCAGTGACAAGTGGAAAGATCAAACCTTCCAAGAACATCGTTTTGCCATTCAGTGTCAAGTCATTGACATGGAATGTAGAGCTGATAAACATCCTCAACCGACTTGGTCACAGCGTGTCCTACTCACAGATGGAGGAAATCTCTCTTCTGTCCTGCACCTATCCTGCACCTCTCACCTGCCCTGTACCTCTCTCCTGCCCTGCACCTCTCTCCTGCCCTGCACCTCTCTCCTGCACCTCTCTCCTGCACCTCTCTCCTGCCCTGCACCCTGCACATCTCTCCTGCCCTGCACCTCTCACCTGTCCTGTACCTCTCTCCTGCCCTGCACCTCTCTCCTGCACCTCTCTCCTGCCCTGCACCTCTCACCTGCCCTGTACCTCTCTCCTGCCCTGCACCTCTCTCCTGCACCTCTCTCCTGCACCTCTCTCCTGCCCTGCACCCTGCACATCTCTCCTGCCCTGCACCTCTCACCTGTCCTGTACCTCTCTCCTGCCCTGCACCTCTCTCCTGCACCTCTCTCCTGCCCTGCACCCTGCACCTCTCTCCTGCCCTGCACCTCTCTCCTGCCCTGCACATCTCTCCTGCCCTGCACCTCTCTCCTGCCCTGCACCTCTCTCCTGCCCTGCACCCTGCACATCTCTCCTGCCCTGCACCCTGCACATCTCTCCTGCCCTGCACCTCTCTCCTGCCCTGCACCCTGCACATCTCTCCTGCCCTGCACGTCTCTCCTGCCCTGCACCTCTCTCCTGCCCTGCACCTCTCTCCTGCCCTGTACCCCTCTACTGACCTGCACCTCTCTCCTGCCCTGTAGGCCTACCTCTCTCCTGCCCTGCACCTCTCTCCTGCCCTGTAGGCCTACCTCTCTCCTGCCCTGCACCTCTCTCCTGCCCTGCACCTCTCTCCTGCCCTGCACCTCTCTCCTGCCCTGCACCTCTCTCCTGCACCTCTCTCCTGCCCTGCACCTCTCTCCTGCCCTGCACCTCTTTCATGCCCTGCACCGCTCTCATGCCCTGCACCTCTCTCCTGCCCTGCACCCTGCACCTCTCTCCTGCCCTGCACCAAGAAACCTTCAGTGGACTAGGGCAGTCATGGGATGTGAGTGAGGAGCTGTTCCAGAGAATTGAGGAGTTTACATGTACTCTGCTAACAGCAGCATGGTAGAGGTGAACCAACTACGCTACCAGCTCTTCTGTACCAAAAGGGGAGAGGTTGAGTCCAGCCAGCTGCCACCATGTAGAGACTGTCTCTTCCTGCATGTTGAACGAGCCAACTATCAGGTAGCAATCTGGAAGAGCAGTCTGCAGTCTAACCCTGTGGTCCCAAGTCCTACAGAGCATGGATGGAAAGAAGATGAGGGCAAGCTGGCAATTTACTGGATGCGCTCCCCACCTGCACCAGAATTCCAGTCCTGGAATTGCTAACATGCAAGTGTGTCTGTTCATGCAAAATGCCAAGCTGCACATATTATAATTACACTGTAGCACTCAACACATGCTTATTATTACACTGTAGCACTCAACACTTTGATGAACATTGTTTCTCAGCTGACAGATTTGTGCCCTTCCTGTTGACTTGTTGTACAGAACTTGTAAGTCGCTTTGGATAAAAGCGCCAGCTAAACGACTAAATGTAAATGTTATAAAATGGACTGGCATGCACAGGTATGTGCAAGTTACAGACATGCAGCAACCAAAAACTGCAGGATGATCCAGAACCTGACTTTGAACTCGAGGAGTCAGAGGATGAGAGAGACATGCAGTTTGAGTGACATTATGGGGTGATTCTGGACTAGGTTACCCATCTCAACTCTATCGTAAGCAGGCACGTGCACACATAGAGGCCAAGGGGTGCCTGAGCACCTGCCTTTTTGAGCCTCATCAAAAAAGTGCCCTTTTTGAAAAAAAAATGTATAATTTTTTTTTTTTTATCGTTAAGCATATAGACTGCCCTTCCAACTGAAAAATGTCAGGATAGAATCAAAATATTAGGTAAACAGAGAGAGATGCCCCATATTCCATTGCAGTTTGCATGGCCTCCTCAGCGTGCCTCTCCGCGGACCTATATATTTTATGCATAGCGTGGGTGGTGATGATGATGATGATAGAAACCGCTGTTGAATGCTGGTATTTCACTCATTGAGGGACACGAAGAAGTCAAGTCCGATGGGATTTGGGAATCTCAAATACAAATCGGGATTGGAATAAAAAATGCATTTATATTAAACAATACAGAATATACAGCACTTCTTGGGGTCTGTAGGGTAAGCACTTATTCCCTCCCCCCTAAACATTTATGGAGATGTATGGGCCTTTTAAGTCAGTGATAAAAGTGTCTTTCAAGGATAAGTGAGCTCCTGCACTGATTATTATAGTTCAATATTCAATATTTGATCACCATAACCCCCCAAAAAGCATAAAAAGGGGGCCCCCGCCCGAAAAGGGCCCTTAAAAATCGCGCTCGCGCGTTACGCGCGCTCGGTTAATATATACACACAAGTGTAGTGCCCTTTTCAGCCTTTGAGCACCTGCCCCTCTAAAGTCCTGTGCACGTCCCTGATCGTAAGTACATACAGATCGTGATAGCCTGACTATAATCAGATCTTGACATAGGCCTATTCCCATTAATAACAATACTGTATACTGTGGGATTAAATGTATAATTCACTTTCAATGTTAATTTAGTTTATAATGTTATTCTGTTTAACTCTTTCAGTGCCACGCCTGGTTTTCCATTTTACCGCTTGAATGCCACCATCCGCGCCAATGTTAACATTAATATCGCCTAATCTATGTTTTAGATTATGGCTATGTGTCTAATCTGCCCATCGCATTATCAAAGACTATTTTCCAGACAGTGCTGTGAAGGCAGATTGTTTTTTTATCGCGTCGTTGCCGTTTCAGAGCAGTTAGAAAAGCCCCCGTTTTGATATAAAAAACAGCTCATTCTGGAGCATTCTATGAAAATCGTCTTTTAGTAGAATATTCCACAACGTTGATATTCGTCGGCCTTTTTATGAATCGTTTTCAAATAAACGCTAGATGATCAATATTATACGTGCACGCACGCACATTACGGCCGCGCGCGGATAATCGCCTCGTTGATTTCCTCTCGGAGTTTTACATTGAAACCGAAAGAAGACATTTCACAAAACAGCTTATAACTTCATCAAACTTACTCTGATTATCCTACCACTGATAACATAGAGTCCTTACCTGACATCAGATGGTATCCAACTGGTATATTCCAATTCCTGATCACCATTCGAAAAAATCGATACGTGTATGGATCCAACGCGACACAGTGGATCTCCATGATCCGCGGGGATCTGAGGCTCCAGAATGAACTCTAGTAACCCCGGCTGGATCAGTGAACTGGAAAATGTGGAGTACCGGATTTTTTTCCCCATTCATTTTCATTGAGTCCATTCCAAAATCACTTATGTCATCTGGGAGACGACAGGGGGCGCTTTTTTCCACAGTGATCACCGGCGCAGCTCGGCAATACTCGGGTAGGCTCGGGTGATGCAATAATTTTTCAGATCGCAAAAAAAAAATAATAATAATAATTCCGAGAAATCTCGTGAGTGGCTAGCAACCACCTATAAAAAAACACGAGAAATCTCGTGAGTGGCACTGAAAGAGTTAATAGGTTGTTTATAAAACTAAGTGGTTCCTTATCTCATTGTGGTGTCCTTTATGTCCTGTATATGTATGATAAAGACAGACCACTTTGTGACATTATCCTAGTGGCTGTTCTGTATAGTTTAATAGGAGCCTATACTGCTCTTCTAATTTAAGGCTCACAATCACCCCTGACAAGAAATAGTATAGGCATATTATACATTTCCTGAATCCTTATGGTCCCGAGAGTGTTGTAGATTTTGTATTTTGTGTCCCTGTTGCTCCTAGATGACACAAGGCTAAAAGATAGTATATCATTTAGGCAAACATCGTGTAAAAATGTCTGTCAGCTCCAGTGACCTCTATATTGGTCAGAAAGATTCACATCTTAGCTTGAATGAAAGATGACATAGTCCCCTTGATATGATACTAAAGACAATATTGTGAAACATTGACAGATGTCCTCTATGTGAGTCTAAAGCAGGATATGCACCAGCATCTGAAAATCTGAAATCCTGAGGGGGTGGGTATACTTCATGACTTGATAATTATGACAAAGCTACCACTCCGGAAGGGCTATCATACCAAAATATCATCTACAGACATAGATCTTTGAAAAGATTATATGTACGTTTCGTGACCTTGAGTGGTACCGATATCTGGTCTGGCCTATGGACTAAATCCCTTTGTCTTGCATCTGCCAAAGATACAAAGAAAAAGAAAAGAAAACGTTATTTATTTATTTATTTAGCTCATAGTTTACTCTCGTAGTTTACTCCGTAGGCCCAACGCGGCGCATCCTCTAGCCTCTCCATTGTCTCTGGGCTGTAGGGAGTAGCAGATGTGGCGCCAGCCATAGGTTTAGCAAACTGTTATGGCTGTTGCTTCTCATCACCAGCAACAAGCGCTGGCCAATAATAGCAAGCATGCTGCAACACAAATAAAACTATAGACAAACAAACAAATAGCCATTGTGTCACAATTACTTCTTTAGACTGATCTTAACAGTCGATCGTTACATTTTTCATTGAACAATATAACCCAATGGATATTTTCTTTTTGCACCTTAGTGACCCTTATAAACAGTGTGATTTACTGTGAGACTTCAACGTCACAATATAATAATGTATGAAATATTACACAGTAGCTCATCTGTCTCACTCGGACCACTTGTGGCTCGTATAAATCATAGGAAGGGAACTTAGGGAAGGGAAAGTCGGAACAAAAAACAATGCGATGGGGACAGAAGACAATGCGATGGGGACAGGTACACTCCAGCTTGAATTAGCCTTTTCCTCAAACGGGAAATCCTGCTGCCTTTTAATCAGGGCAATTCTAATTATGTACCACACACACGCATAAACACACTCACAATGTGCACACACAATACAAACAAGCTTGCATGCACACACACACACGCGCATGTGCGCACGCACACACACACACACAAACACAATTACACATACATAGATACAAACACGCACATGCATGCGCACGTGCACACTCACAAGCATGCACGCATCGCATGTACACAAACCCACACCCACATCCACATCCACACACACACACACACACACACACACACACACACACACACACACACACACACACAAACCCACATCCACACACACACACACACACACGCACACACACACACACACACACACACACACACACACACACACACACACATGCATGCACGCACACACACTCCCTCCGTGACTGTAGTTTGCTGAGCTGCAGGGGAAGGAAATGTTTACTTACACAATCAGCTGATGACCTGCTCCATGTTTCCTGCTCAGATGACCCTCCCTGCCTGCATGGACTGTAGAGCAACGCAATCCCACTGTATTGTGTAATTAAGTATGAATGAACCATTCATTCGATTTTGGTGGATTTTTGGATAAGTCTGAATGGTGAATTGGCCATTTCTTAAAGCTTAAAGCTTTACCCCAACACCAATCTGATCAATCTGTGTGTGTGTGTGTGTGTGTGTGTGTGTGTGTGTGTGTGTGTGTGTGTGTGTGTGTGTGTGTGTGTGTGTGTGTGTGTGTGTGTGTGTGTGTGTGTGTGTGTGTGTGTGTGTGTGTGTGTGTGTGTGTGTGTGTGTGTGTGTGTGTAAAAGTGGAAGAAAGTATGGGTTTCTGACATTGGTCTGCAGAAACAAGAAGATCACAAACTAATAGGCAACGTTGTGGTAAAGGCTACTTCTGCTAATGCATGTTCCTATATGTGAGTAGTGGCTGCCACCTGGTGGACATAATTTAGAAGCAAGTGCACTGAAGAAGCTACAAGTATCCGAGAGAGGGAGAGCGCACATATGAACACGGATCAGAAGTCAACTCAGGGGCGTATTTGTCACGGGGGACTTGGGAATGGGTCCCCCCCATTTTTTCAGAATGCAGTTAATGTCCCCCCCCCGTCTGACTACCTGTATGCAAAGAGTAGTAGATGGGGGTCGCATTTGCACGGGCCAAGTACCCACTCGCTAAAGTACTCGTCTTTGCATAATAATAGCTCGGGTCGTCCCCTCAGCCGAGGTGTGTGTTAAAATACGTCATCACATACGGTATAAAGAGAGATAAGATAAGACATTCAGTGCTATGTCCGACTCCTACCTGCGTGCAGCAACAACGAGATGGCACCGTCGCCCAAGAGGAGAAAGCTACTTCTTCAAAGCAAACTAAGTTTTGCTACGCTGTCGCCCGGAGCTAAACCAGCAGCAGTGACGACACCACCACGAAACAGGAAGGCAAGTAACAGCATTTTAGCAGATTTTCTTTTTTTAATATAGGCCTAATGTATTTGTCCAGATTGACTATATAGCTATAGCTATTTGCCTGTTTGTTTCTCTTGAAAATAATCGTGGTTCATAAGTCCATGATTGATTGATTGATTGAAAAGTTTATTAACAGATTGCAGAATGGGTACAGTACAGTACAGCTCAATACATAAATTGTTAAGAGGATGCAGACCTGAGAAAGACTTTCGTCTTGTTTCCATCAGGGTCCCCCATTTTCAATTCATCATATGACACACACGACATACAGATAGACAGTACTGCTACATCTATACATTTATGACATACCAGATTTTCAAATACAGTACTGTTTGTGATACTAAAAAAATCCAGAAAAAGAGTATACATTTGACATAGAAACTGTGCATTGGAGGAGGTTGGGTAGGTGGGGTGGGGCTGTACATTGGAGGTGGGGGGGGGGGGGGTGGGTAGGATACAACCCCATTGTAATCATCCTGACAAAATAATGATGAATTGAAAATGGGGGACCCTGATGTAAACAAGACTAAATTCTTTCTCTGGTCTGCATCCCCTTAACAATTGTGTGTATTGAGCCGTACTGTATTGTACCCATTCTGCAATCTGTTAATACAATTTCCAATCAATCAATCAATAATGGGAATGGAACACTGGTGCATTAATGTTTTATTAATGTACGCTGTCCCCATGGTTCAAATAAATAAAGTTAGTAAACCTATACCCGTGTTCTAATGGTTTCTCTCTTTTTGGGTTTGTTTATTCTGCAGGAGGATGCAAATACAGCTTCTGAAAGCACACAGACAGTGCCTGTAAACGTAGATGCACAGCTGCAGCGTGCACTATCCCCACCACTGAATGACAGAAATTATGTAAGTAACAATAATGTCTTAACAAAATACATATTTGACTGTGTAGTGGATGGTTGGATAGATGCTGGATAGACACAGAGCTCCCTGCCCCCTCCCCTCAGGTTTGGTGTGTGAACGATGTCATGGTCTGATTACCGGTACTCAGGCCGAGCACTCACACCAAACCTGTGAATGTGATGGGTTGCATTCCATTCCCAATAGCCTGTTTACAGAGTCCATCAGCAAGACATAGTCATTTGCAAACAAGATACAAACTCATTGTAATCATCCTGACAAAATAATGATGAATTGAAAATGGGGGACCCTGATGTAAACAAGACTAAATTCTTTCTCTGGTCTGCATCCCCTTAACAATTGTGTGTATTGAGCCGTACTGTATTGTACCCATTCTGCAATCTGTTAATACAATTTCCAATCAATCAATCAATAATGGGAATGGAACACTGGTGCATTAATGTTTTATTAATGTACGCTGTCCCCATGGTTCAAATAAATAAAGTTAGTAAACCTATACCCGTGTTCTAATGGTTTCTCTCTTTTTGGGTTTGTTTATTCTGCAGGAGGATGCAAATACGGCTTCTGAAAGCACACAGACAGTGCCTGTAAACGTAGATGCACAGCTGCAGCGTGCACTATCCCCACCACTGAATGACAGAAATTATGTAAGTAACAATAATGTCTTAACAAAATACATATTTGACTGTGTAGTGGATGGTTGGATAGATGCTGGATAGACACAGAGCTCCCTGCCCCCTCCCCTCAGGTTTGGTGTGTGAACGATGTCATGGTCTGATTACCGGTACTCAGGCCGAGCACTCACACCAAACCTGTGAATGTGATGGGTTGCATTCCATTCCCAATAGCCTGTTTACAGAGTCCATCAGCAAGACATAGTCATTTGCAAACAAGATACAAACTCATTGTAATCATCCTGACAAAATAATGATGAATTGAAAATGGGGGACCCTGATGTAAACAAGACTAAATTCTTTCTCTGGTCTGCATCCCCTTAACAATTGTGTGTATTGAGCCGTACTGTATTGTACCCATTCTGCAATCTGTTAATACAATTTCCAATCAATCAATCAATAATGGGAATGGAACACTGGTGCATTAATGTTTTATTAATGTACGCTGTCCCCATGGTTCAAATAAATAAAGTTAGTAAACCTATACCCGGGTTCTAATGGTTTCTCTCTTTTTGGGTTTGTTTATTCTGCAGGTGGATGCAAATAAGCCATATCAGCCCAATCCAAGAGAAATACCAGGTCAAACACTGGCAAACAAAACGCTACATTTCCAAGAGAAATGGTTTAAAGCATTTTCTTGGATTCACTACAGTCATACACACAGTGGAGTCCTGTGCTTTTATTGTGCAAAAGCATTTCAACGTGAGAAGTCTACCCTGGCGAAATACACTGATCCAGCATTTGTTTCTGCTGGATTCAGAAACTGGAAAAAGGCTGTGGAGAGATTTACTGATCATACAAACAGCAAGTCTCATAAGCTTGCAGTTATGCAACATTATCAGAAACCAAATCCTATTAATGCTCAGCTTTCTAGTGCTTTGGCAGCATCACAGCAAAAAGCCATGTCATGCTTGAAGAAGATCATGAGCAGTGTGCAATTCCTGGGCAGACAAGGTCTGGCTCTCAGAGGCCATGAATCAGATCAAGGAAATCTGTCTCAGTTACTCAGGATGAGATCAGCTGATGACTCCAAGTTGTTTGAGTGGCTTAATTCACGTGTCGATTACACAAGCCCCCAAATCCCAAATGAAATGTTGAACATAATGGCAAAATCCATCATTAGAGATATAGCCACTGAAATCAGATCACAACCACAGTTGCAATACTCCATCATTATTGATGGAACACAGGACATCACTGGGACCGAACAGGAATCAATCTGTCTTCGCTATGTTGACCACAACCTTATTCCCCATGAAGAATTTGTTGGTTTATATGAAGTGTCGCTCACAACTGGACAAAACCTAGCAAATGTAGCCAAAGATGTGCTGCTTCGTCTTGGTTTGTCTCTTGATGGGCTCCGGGGACAGACATATGATGGAGCAGCAAACATGTCCGGAAAATATTCTGGTGCACAAGCCTATATTTCACAAGCACAGCCACTGGCTCTGTATGTACACTGTGGTCCTCACTGTGTTAATTTGATAACACAGGCAACTTGCACAGCTTCATCTGTAGTCCGTGATGCTCTGCAATGGGTCCATGAATTGGGGCGTCTGTTTGGACTTTCAGGCAAGTTCAAGAACATCTTCAGCAACATTGCCACATCTTCACATGGATCCTTCACCACACTGAAGCCGATGTGTCCTACACGGTGGACTGTGCGAGTCGCAGCAGTGCATGCAGTCCTCAATCAGTATGCGGCAGTGTTACTCAGCTTGGAAGAGATGGCTTCAACTGGCTCTGAATCAGCTACAAAGGCAAATGGTCTGCTTGACAGATTCCAGAAAGGAAACACAGTTCTGGGACTCCATCTTGTAGGGCTGGGCGATATGGCCTAAATATGATATCACGATATTTTCTGACCTTTCGGCGATACACGATACGCATCACGATGTTTTTCTTTTTTTCCCCAAAATTCATTATGAGGCTTACCAAGACAGTATTTGAGTTTGCAAGCTAACATTAAAGACAAAATAAAATACCCATGCATTTAGCATTTTTATATTATATATTAGATTTAGATTATTGGATTATTAGATTATATATTGCATATATTTAGCAATGAGATATTATATGATTTAGATATGAAATATGATGAATTGAAAATGGGGGACCCTGATGTAAACAAGACGAAAGTCTTTCTCTGGTCTGCATCCTCCAGTCCGCTGTTGACTGTTGTTGTATTGAGCTGTACTGTATTGTTTGTACCCCTGCTGCAATCTTTTAATAACGTTCTCATTCATTCAGTCGGCAAACAGAATCATTTTGATTGACAGTCGCGTCTGCCAATTACGTCACATCGCTTGCACCCGCCCTGCTGTTCTTAGCACCAATCGGAAAGCGCGTATTCATTTTTTACTTCCGCCGTTGGAGAGCTCAATGACAATAACAATGGCAGCTCGCCGCGGCCGACGTTTAGCTTTTAGCTCCGCAGAAGGACTAAACGACTGGAGGCATAATGATTTTACTGCAACGGATATTATAATAAAAGCCTTTCCATACATCTGTCTGATTGAAAACTTTATTAACAGACCGCAGAATGGGCACAACTGAGTCAGCACGGGCTGAGATATGAACGAGCTTGCTATATCTAGGTCGACCTCGGTCGGCACTATGTAAATACGCTGATGTTATTGAAAGTGTAACTATATAGAGACCTCTGAACAGGTCCTGCATTATTATTATTATAACGTTAATGCCACAAAACGAATGCCTTTGTTATCATAAGTAGTCACTTTTGATGCAGTAGTGTGTGTATGGGGCGGCGCTGTTCAAAAGTGTCAACGTGTGGACCAGATTGACGCGACACAAGCCTCTTGGGCAAAACATCACGATATCCACGATACGTTTAAAAAGTGTATCGTTAATGAACTGTACCCGATATTTATATAATATCGTCATATCGCCCAGCCCTACCATCTTGCTTTGGAGGTTCTTGAGGCAATGGAATGCCTCAACAAATCCTTGCAAAGGTGAACCACCACAATCACAGGGATGCAGGCTGCAGTAGAGTGTGTCAAGACAGCTCTCCACAAGAAACGAACAGAGGAAAGATTCCAACAGGTATATGTCACAAATATAACAGTACTATATATGTATGTCCCTATCCTATGTCATAAATGTCATTAAGAATTGAAAATCCTGACTAATAATGATGAATTGAAAATGGGGGACCCTAATGTAAACAAGACTAAATTCTTTCTCTGGTCTGCATCCCCTTAACAATTGTGTGTATTGAGCTGTACTGTATTGTACCCATTCTGCAATCTGTTAAATAAAATTTTCATTCATTCACAGATATTTGACAACACCGCAAAGCTGGTCACCTCACTAAACATCGATCCGATGGAAATGCCTCGTATCCGCAACCCTCCAAAACGTCTAACTGGTGACGCTGCAGCACATGTCCCAGCAACTTCTGTGGACTTCTTCAGAGGGGAGTTCTTCAAAATACTGGACACAGCAGATCTGCAATTCCGAGAGCGGTTTCTACACTGTCACTGTCAACTACAGTATATACGAAAAATGTCTACATTGTACTCAGATGTACAGACTGCACTGTATACATTATACAGTATTATTCTATTATGAAACAGTGAATGTCAGATGTAGCCTGGATGTAGCCAATTACTTAAACAGTTTCTTCACAAACATAGCCACAACACTGGTAAACAAACTACCCTCCCACTCAGGGCAGTATGGGGTAGAACACATAGTAGCATACTACAAGAACCTAGGGGTCCACAAAGACGACTTCAAACTGGAAATGGTAACAACAGATGAGGTACTCAAAAAACTGAGTGCCCTCCAACCTAACAAGGCCACTGGCCATGACAACATCCCCTCCAAATTCCTCAGAGACTCAGCAGCCGCCATCACCCCATCATCACACATAATAAACCTCTCCATAAAACAGGGACACGTCCCCAAGGACTTCAAAATTGCGAGAGTAACACCCCTGCACAAAAAAGGCAGTAAATTAGACCCTGGCAACTACCGCCCTGTTTCTATCCTTACCTCCATCTCGAAAGTCATGGGAAAAATTGTATACGAACAGGTCGAAAAATACCTAGCGGAAAAAAATCTAATCTACGAATTCCAATCTGGTTTCAGAACATCCCACTCCACTGACACATGCCTTCTCTATTTAAACGACCACATCAAACAAGAGGTGGACGCGGGCAAATACTGCGGCATGGTCATGCTGGACCTACAAAAGGCCTTCGACACTGTCAATCACACCATTCTGATTGACAAGCTAAAAGCAATTGGTTTTGATATCAGTGAGCTGGATGCAATCCTACCTGGAGGGGAGAGAGCAGATGGTGGAGGTAAACGGTACCCTATCCCCCCCCCCCCTCACATTGAGCTGTGGTGTTCCACAAGGAAGCATACTAGGTCCGCTACTGTTCCTAATTTATGCAAATGACATGTCGTCAGCTTGTGACTGCAACTTGTTCCTGTTTGCGGACGACTCAGCCCTGCTGGTCTCTGACAAGAACAAGTTACAGGTTGAAAAAACCCTCAGCTCAGAACTAGGCAAAATATGCATATGGCTCGCTGATAACAAACTATCATTACACATGGGCAAAACAGAATAATAATAATAATGGATTGGATTTATATAGCGCTCTTCTCTGACTGACTGTTGCTCTGACTCAGAGCGCTTCACAGAGTCCATTATTCGTTCATACACAGTCATACCGGTGGTGGTAAGCTACAATTGCAGCCAGAGCTGCCCTGAGGCAGACTCACGGAAGCGTGGCGAATAATCAACGCCTACGGCCCCTCCGACCACCACCAACATTCATTCACATGCATACACATTCATACGAGGCAAGTAGGTTAAGTGTCTTGCCCAAGGACACAACGGCAATGGGATGGACATGGGCTTGAGCGGGATTCGAACCACCAACCCTTCGATCATTGGACGCCCCGCTCTACCCCTGAGCCACGCCGCCCCACAGAGTCCATTCTCTTCGGTTCAAATAACAAACTCAGCAAGAACGACGGCTTCTCAGTTACAGTGGGTGACAATATTGTCACAAGGAAAGAAGATATTACCTACCTGGGTTCCATCCTAGAGGCAAATCTTTCCTGTGACAAAATGACATCCAATGTAATAAAAAAAGTCAACCAACGAACACGATTCTTGTACCGGATCTCCTCACTGCCTGGTAAACAAGAATACCCTGAAGACTCTGGCAGGAGCACTCATTCAAGGGTACTACGACTATGCTTGCACCTCATGGTACCAAAGCACCTCAAAGGCGCTAAAAACAAAATTACAAACATCTCAAAACAAACTGGTCAGACTACTGCTTGACCTTACTCCTAGAACCCACCTCACCCCTGCCCACTTTGACAACCATAGGATGGCTTAGAGTAGACGACAGAGTACAGCAACTTGCAATGGGCCTGGTCTACAAGATACACTACACGACCAAGGTACCCATGTACATGTCAAAATACTTCCCAAAAGTCAGTGTGAATACCACGATCACAACACCAGAGGGAGCTCCACAAATCATGTTAAACCCAGATTCGGCTCAAACAAGGGACTAAACACGTTTCGCAATTATGCCCAGGCCCGGACTGGCCATCGGGAGCACCGGGAGTTTTCCCGGTGGCCTGGCCTGCACAGATAAAAAAAAAATATATTAAAAAAAAAATATTATATGTTTTTATTTATTATATATATATTTTTTTTTTTGCCAGGCCATTGTTTCTAGTTGTGGCGGCGGCGCGGCGCGATAGTTTTTAGATAACCAGGTGGGTGGGGAACAACCAGGATTTCACTGTCTGCTACAGAGTTGGAGAACTATCTGACTCTCTCTCTCACGCAGACACACACACACACAATGGAGCCGTGCTGCCGCTTGTGATTGGTGGAGGCGGGACCAGGCGATACAACTGATTGACCGTGGAGGCGGCGAATGGAATGGCAGATGGCACACTCCCAAAAGGAGTTATTAAATCTGATATTACAAAAAACAATATGTGGTGGTTATGATTGGGGCTGAAGTTGAATAAACAATTTATGAAAGAGAGAGTCAAAATAATTCCAAGATAATTCAAAGATTACACACCTTTGCCACATTGGCTACAAACATAATCACTGCAAAGTTATCAAAAAAATAAGAATCTGATCAGACACAAGGGTTAAGCTGTTGTTCCCTTTCTAATTTCCTCAAAAACATCTAGTCTAGTTAATGTGATCAATATTATTTGACAATTGATGCTTTTTGTTGGAAATTTCAGTCAGTGAGCTCATACTTTGAGCTCATTTTATGGTTAAAATGATTGAGACAACGCAATCTTCTGTCTTCGTTGTGCATGCATGCGTGTGCTCACCACACGTGATACATGTGTCACTATTCTGGCAGTGGCTACTGTTATTATAGTATTGTAATGAAAGGTCTGTTATTTAATGTTTGTGTAAAGGGCTATTTTAACTGTTGATGGGTAGTGCATCAGTAAAGTGAATATGGTATTGTGCTCTTGCCTTGTTTGAATAGGTGGAGAGAGTGGTTAACTGTATTATAATAGTAAATAGAAAAATATGTTGTGCTCTTGCTTTTTTCTTTTTGAAGGTGGAGAGAGTACCATTGCTAGTGCCACAACAGTTTTATTTGAGGTTCATAACAGTACATTGTACTAAGCAATTGTTGGCTCATTAGTTTGTGTGAGGATTCGCCTGTTCCCTGAGCTTTTCCCTGTCTACTCTCTTCACCAGCCCCCACCCTTGTGAGAACTTTTGCCTGCCTCCTACTCTTCACCAGCCCCCACCCTTGGACATTCTGTTCCTCTACCCTCACGCACCTGTTGGGAGTTTGCAATCTGCTGGAGAGTACTTAGGTTGCAGACTCCCCTCCAGTCCTTGTCGGGTCGTTCTGTGTTCTGGACTCTGTGTTCGTTCTGTATCTATGTTCACTCTGTGTTCATGGAGTTCTGTACGGTTACCATCCTGTACGTTACCATCTCCTGCCGCGTCTCCGGCGTGAGACGACGTGCCAGCCATCACCACCTGTCGCCGTTTGCCTGGAGTGGGACACCGTCTTCGCTCTCTAATTCTCTACGGGAGGTTTTCCAGTGTTCCCACTCCAGACGTCAAGCCGGCGTGCATCGCTCCCTATTTCCACGGGAGGATGCGTCTATTCGCCCCGGTCCCCTGGGACCCCTGTGTTCTGCGCTGCCCGTCTGCAGCATCCGAGGAGGATCTCCGTGCCAAGCCTGGAGTGGTGTTCCCACTCCAGACGTCAAGACGGCGCGCATCGCTCCCTATTTCCACGGGAGGATGGCGTCTCTTCGCCCCGGTCCCCTGGGACCCCTTTGTTCTGCGCTGCCCGTCTGCAGCATCCGAGGAGGATCTCCGTGCCCAGGCCCCCGCTGTCGGGCCCCTGTCCCCGTGCCAGGCCTCCGCCGTCGGGCCCCTGTCCCCGTGCCAGGCCTCCGCCGTCGGGCCCCTGTTCCCGTGCCAGGCCTCCACCGTCGGAACCCTGTCCTCATCCCTGTAAGCAGCTCTGGCCCTCGCCCTGTCCAAAGCCTTAACCCTGTTCTCTGTCCCTGTCTCCAGCCCGCCTCTCCGGGCCTCTGTCCCTGTCCCCCTCTCCAGTGCCCCTGTTCCTGGCCCTGACACTTAGCCCTGGTCCTTAGCCCTGGCCCTTAGCCTTAGTCCCTTAGCCTGTTCGCCTCTTAAAGGCACAGTGCCGCATTTTCCAGATTTCCTTGACTCTAGTGTTTTTGTGTTTTCCCTTAAAGGGACTGTGCCGCTTTTTGTTCTATAATAAATATTTGCCCTGTTTAAAATATTTGCCCCGCAGCGCTAGTTAGCTCATAGCTATCGTGTAACACTAGCCTTTGCGGGCTCGGGCGCCCTGCGGCTGCCGCCGCCGTCGCGTCCATGGGCCCCCCGGCAGGGCACCCGTGGGGACGGGTCGGGGTGTACAGAGAGGAGAGAACCATTTTGGGTCGGCCGTTCATGCCGGCCAGCGAGCCGGATGTCGGGATATGTTGTTAGCACAATAGCTACCAAGCTAAGCTATGTTATCTACTAACGTTATAAACACAATATGTGTACAACGACACAATGATTTACATTATTACAAATATGGTAACGTGGTTGTGGCTTTTACAAATAGTGGTTAGCTTTAGAGATGGATGGATGGCTATAATCACGGAGCAATAGTGAGGTGAAACAGATACATTTCCATTCGGCTAGTAGTAGCAAGCATATATCTATGGTAGCAAGGCTCTCTGCCTGCCACTAGCTGTGTGACTCTCAGCGCCCCCTGGTGAGCCCCCTGTTGTCCTGCACCTGTTGTGACGATCATTTCGATTACACACGCACGTTATGGACCATTGATTAAAATATGCACGTGCGTGGTGATTGTGTTGGGCAGACAAAATGTTTGATAAAAACACTAAAACTGGGTCAATTTCAATACTTTTTTCCCCCCTTCTTCATGAAACCCACTGTTGGCCTAGTCCACATTGTTTATTGAACAAAAATACAACGTGGAGGTTGACCTTTAAGTTATTACTGGCTTAGCACATCCGGTGCACCCTGTGTAAATAATCAAACGCATACGCTGGGCGCGTCTATACAAATAGTAGCTCCAGTTCTGCAGACCCCTCTCTGATTGGTTGAGCTCCATTTCTGCAGCCCCCTCTTTGATTGGTTGAGCGAAGCCCCTCTCTGATTGGTTTAGCTCGTCATGCGGTAAAAGGCGGATGTAATGTTATCATCTCAAGAAGATAAAAATAAATGTACTACCAGATTCGCGTTTATAACGTTATTTCGCGTGACTTCGCGGTTTATTCATAACATTATGCACATTTCACAACACAGCCAGCTGTTAGAAACTGTACATTGTAACATTATATAACATAACGTTATGTTGATTGATTGATTGAAAAGTTTATTAACAGATCGCAGAATGGGTACAGTACAGTACAGCTCAATACATACAATTGTTAAGGGGATGCAGACCAGAGAAAGACTTTCGTCTTGTTTACATCAGGGTCCCCCATTTTCAATTCATCATAACATAAATGACATACATGACATACAGATAGACAGTAGCCTACTGCTACATCTATACATTAATGACATATCAGATTTGCAAATAGAGTATTGTTTGTGATACAAAAGTGTCCAGAAAAAGAGTGTTTTGGCGTAGAAACTGTACATTGTTATTTCGCGGTTTATTCATAACCCTCCCTCCCAAATCATATTCAGAAAGTATCACAGAGACTTCTATTGACCAAGGAATTAGTTATTATTTCGCGGTTTATTCACATAACGTTATATTGTTTACACTGTCTTTCTTCTATTATAACCCTCCCAAATCATATTCAGAAAGGCACACACAACATATTCCAGTTAACGGTATATTTTTTTAATGATTCGTTATGGCGTAATCAATACTTCCATGCGTATAAATTGCGTTCGCGACCTCCATGTTTTGGGGGTAGTCATCAGAAACCTCGGATCCGCGATTCGCTCCCATCCGTCGGGCAAGAACTGTGTGTTTTCAGCCTCTCTCTCTGGAGCTTAACGGAGTTTCCTCCGGCGTTTCTGGAGGAGCTTGTCGCGGCTCATACGCATGCGCGCGCTCAACCAATCAGAGAGGGGCTTCGCTCAACCAATCAGAGAGGGGGCTGCAGAAATGGAGCTCAACCAATCAGAGAGGGGTCTGCAGAACTGGAGCTACTATTTGTAGCAGAAACGGAAGGATATCTTGTGTGATTGGTTTAAAGTAACGACGGCAAAGACGATTGGGTAAAGATCGGCCAACCCAGATCAGGCATTTTCAACACGGTTCCGCAATGGGACCTTCGAGCCAAGATATTAGTAAGATATTATTGACACCCATTAGCTGTAGACGTTTATGTGGTTTGGCTGTTACACATATTGAATATCATTTTCAACTAAAGGCGTTACGTCAACTCGTCTTCCCACTACGTTGAGATGCAGGCGCTTAGGTAAGGATATTTCTTGAAAATTATAATGTTGATGGTTATGTTATCCCAAGTAGGTAATAGGTCATTAATATTAATGTAACATTAGTGGGCAAACTAAAGCATTATAGCCCAAGGTGGACAATATCTGTAATTATTTTTTATTTCAGTTTCGTTTTTTTTATTCAACCAAGCAAGTCATTATAAGAACAAATTGTTATTTGCAACGCAGTCTCTTCAGGGATAAGAGGTTGCTGTTTTATTTAATAAAGTGAGAAGTCAGTGTAACTTGTGCAACCGGTAGTTGTGTGTGTTGACTAACAGGAAAACAGAGACTACGACTGTGTACTTCTTCATTTGTTCTTATGACTAAGAAAGAAATATTGAATTTGAAGCATTAGCATGCCGTCGTGAAACTACAATAATACAACGTTAATATCTTCCCTTTTTTAAAGAAATCTCTTCCAGACTCCATGGTCGTCCACTGCTAGATTAGACGAGAAGACTGTTGTCATCACGGGAGCCAATACTGGCATCGGCAAAGAGACGGCACTCGACTTGGCCAAAAGAGGTAAGGAACCTGTAAGAAAACAGGTTGGTCTGTAAAGGGCAGTATGCAACAAAGCCAGACTATTTGCATTACATGTGAATACATGTTTGACATGCCTATCTCATGAGCATAGAAACGTAGAAATAACATTGAAACAGCTTAGTAGCTTAGTTCCCATTCCCAACAGTCATGAAATATACTCCAAATACATCTCCAAAACTTTCCTGTAAACATGTTGTGACCTGTGTATTTTCCACATGAAGAAATAACTATTTAAAATTAGATATTTTCGTTTTCTAAGCAGATACTCTTTTGCCAAACCACTACTGCCTGGGCGCAGTGATTTCACGGATCACCTCAAAAGCCTTGTTGTAATATTCGTCAATAAAACCAATGTGACTAGTAGCTAGGGACAGGACACGCTTTCATTGAGTGAAGTGGTTATCATCAGATAGACTAGCTAATAGTATCTAGATAAACAACTTTACATTAAACTAATAGGAACTATTATCACTGAGTGTGTGACTCCCACCTACAGTAAACGGACTACCTAAACTTGTAAACGTAGCCCTCAAAGGGAATGCAGGGACCGCTGAGGATAATACTAGGTTAGTCCAGAAAAGTTACGTCCTATTTATCAAGTCTCATAATATTAGTTAACGTTAGACAGACGGAATACAGCTTTCCATCTAAAAACACAACACTTTGTTGTGTGTGGAAATGACTGTACACGCACACAGTTTCTTGTTTACTTTAGTCAACTCCAAATCACAGATCACACTACCTATATATGTATCCGCACGCGCTCTGCCCGTAACCAACAGCAACCCATAATAGTCACACTCTTAAAGGCACCGCACCCACTATCACAACATACAGCAAACCCTGTGTAACCGGCCTCTCTGTGCCGTCATGGAGCTGCGACAGGACATCCAACATTCATCCAACTGCAGCAGTGGAGGCATCGCAGGTGATGAAGGTGGGGCTGGAGAGGCTGAAATGGGCGAGGACAGGAGGTGACGTTAACTGTTTTCAGCATAGAAAAGGACTCGGCGCACTGTGGTGACCAGTCCCAGGGCTCCTCCTTCTTCAGGAGCTGGCGGAGAGGTGCTGTCGTGTGTGAGTAGTTGGGCAGGAAACGCAAGTAATAAGCGGCCATTCCCAGGAACGAGGCGACCTGTGTGCTGGAGGTCGGTTCTGGGATGCGCTGTATTGCCTCGACGTTGGAAGAGAGAGTTGCGATGCCATCACCAGAGAGGCGGAATCTGATGAAGTCCACAGTCGGCGCTGAGAATAGACATTTGTCGCTGTTCAGGGTCAGGTGATGTTTGGTGATGGCCTCAAACACTCTGTGTAACCGGGCATCGTAGGTGGCTTGGTCTGACCCATGCACCACAATGTCATCCAGGTAAACTGCTGTCCCCGGGACCCCAGCAAGAATCGTGGACATGACCTTTTGGAAACAGCTGGGGGCAGAGCTAAGACCAAACGGCATGTGTGTGTACCTGAAAACCCCAGCATGTGTCATATGCTGTCAGGTCCCGGGTAAAAGGGAACTTGCAGGTAGCCCTGGCACAAATCCAACTTCGAGAAGACAGTTGAGCCATGGAAGAGAGTGGTGAGTTCCTCAGCTGTAGGTAGAGGGTATTTGTCTGGGATGACGGCTTTGTTGACCCGTCGCAAATCCACACAGACCCGGAGACCCCCTACCTTTTTTTGTGCAACCACCAGGTTTGAGATCCAAGGTGCTGCATTTATTGGCTCAATGATGCCTTCTTCCAGCAGGGAGGTGAGCTCAGCAGTAACGCCCTCCCGGAAGGCGAGCGCCTGGGGGCTGCATAACTAGTGTCACGGCAGGGTTGACCAGGGGTCGATGAGTGAATGCCGTCAAGCAGCCCAGGCCGTGGAACAGCGCTGGCCACTGCTGGTGCATCGTCGGAGAGACCTGCAGTATAGCCCTTCCACTATTGTCCATTAGAGAGAAACCCAGCTTGATGAAGAGATCCAGGCCAAGGAGTTTGGCTTCCCGCTGTGCCACATGAAAGGGGAAGGAGGGGATGTGTATTGTACCGGAATGGACAGGCAGGTCAAGGGTGCCCACCATCTCAATGGCAGAATTTGCATACCCCCGCAAGCTTGTGGATGGGGGTCCTAGTGTCATGTGGGAAAATAATTTCCTGTATGTGGCCAGATTTAGGAGCAACGCTGCAGCCGCGTTATCCAGGATGAGTGGCATGCTAACCTCCCCCAGCTGCACTGTGCAAGTTTTGAATGATACTTGTGTGGAACGAATATTACTAATTTCGGTGTATCCAGGACCAGACTGGGGAAACCTGTGCCGCTGTGCCACGTTGGCTAGAGCTGAACGACAGACTTTAGCAAAATGGTGTAATTTAGAACGGTTTCTGCAAGCCTGTCCACAGGCACTGAGATGCCCTTGTTGCATGGGAATTAGATCCACAGTTGGCACAATTGCGTCTGGAGCCCACAGTGGGGCGCTGTCTACTCATTTGTTGTACATGCAGGCTGTTGTCATCAGTGGGCGGGAAAAACTGACGACAGGTCTGTGCCCGTGCCTCTGTGCACTGCAGCTGTTGCACTAAAACACTGTTTTGATGAGCAGGGCTGTTTAGCAGAGTAGAGCATTCTAGAGCAGATTCCACTTGTAACGCTATTTTGATTGCATCAGTCAACGCCAAACCGTCAGGTTCCATTAATGGCTTTTCTCGTGTCTTGTCACATGATGTGCCTACTATCAGTTGGTCTCTGATCATTTGGTGATGCAAAGCTCCATATTCACAGGCTCGTGTTCGCTCGCGTAGATCAGCCACAAAAGTATGTATAGACTCACCGGGTCGTTGGTGACACTTTCTGAGTCTGTACCGCCATATCGGGACTCAAAAGTTGTAACTGTTCCGAGCGCTCCAAGGATTCGCTGCCCTTCGATATCGAGAAGGTGGAAAAGGAAAGCCGTTTTTCGCTTGTTGTGAAGCTCACCGTCGGAGAATCCCAGCGCCACAATGTAGGCATTAAAACATGTCAACCACCATGTCCATGGCACTGTGGGTTCCCCGGGGACCACGAGAAACACATCGGGTGGGGGAAGGCTACATCCAGCCATCGTCTTCGCCAAATGTTGTGTGTGGAAATTACAGTACACACACACAGTTTCAATGTCGGAACCACAACTTGTTTACTTTACTTGTCAACTCCAAATCACAGATCACACTACCTATATATGTATCGGCGCGCGCTCTGCCCGTAACCAACAGCAACCCATAATAGTCACACTCTTAAAGGCACTGTACCCACTATCGCAACATACAGCAAACCCTGTGTAACCAGAACATAACACACTTATCACAGCCATGGTTGGCAGTGTTTCACTTTCTCCTCTCTGTGCGATGCCGATGGATGGGATGGCCGTATCCTTCAGAAAAAGTCTCATTTTCATTTTTTCATAATGGTCATCTTGTGCAAAATGCTCTGAGCAAACATGCCATTTCTTGATTATTATGTTGGCTTGTTGGGATCTATGTTCAGAGCAAGTAGCCATAGCTTTATCCAGTCCGGATCTTTAATTCTATGAAACAAAAAATGAAACCCTGGCTTCGATTGACTATTATCACAACCCTTTACAACACACAGAGACATGATTGTAAAGTTGTGATTTATCCATCTCCTTTTCCTTCCTGACTTATGGAACATCTTTAAAGATCAATACTCTTCCAACCTATGCACAGTTCAAAACCATGATCACAAATCATTACATAAATTTGTAACTGGTTTAGCTGATTTTCTTTAGTTTTTATCTTGTGTTTCTACTTTAGATTTTGTCTTGTTTATTTTAATTGTCCGTTTACTCTACATCATTAAAATGAGGGCAAACTCAACGGTCTTCAAGTTTTAAATAAATGTTTGATGATGATGATAAGGCTGTAACATAGCCTGTTTGGACGCTAGCATTAAAACAACCTTTCCCACAAATCCCCAAGCATTCATTTAGGTGAAGTGCCCCTTTAATTTATCTGGGCCCTAATTCCACGACCACAACACCAGAGGGAGTTCCACAAATCATGTTCAACCCAGATTCGGCTCAAACAAGGTTTTAAAGCACGTTTCGCAATTATGCCACAACAATGTGGAACGCCCTACCCACAGCCGTAAAAGAATGTGAATCCCTACCCTCCTTCAAAACCGTTCTCAAAGAGCACCTATATAGAATTAGAAACTGGCCCCGGTAAATGTCAACCCCCCCCCTCCAATGTACAGTTTCTTCCCCTTACAATGTATATATTTTTCTTTTAGGATCTCTAAAGTTTCTCTTAAACAGTACTGTATATTGTGTATATGTCTTGTATGTCATAAATGTCTTGATGAAACAGTACTGTACAGTATATCTGTATGTCATAAATGTCTTGATGAATTGAAAATGGGGGACCCTGATGTAAACAAGACGAAGGTATTTTTCTGGTCTGCATCCTCTTAACAATTGTTTGTATTGAGCCGTACTGTATTGTACCCATTCTGCAATCTGTTAATAAAGTTTTCAATCAATCAATCAATCAATCAATCAATCAGGCTAGTGTTTGGCTGTGCCCTTCTTTGTCAACAGGGGACACTCTTTGAGTGAATTAACCTGAATCACCCCCCTTCTCTAGTACTGTATCTATCTATCTATCTATCTATCTATCTATCTATCTATCTATCTATCTATCTATCTATCTATCTATCTATCTATCTATCTATCTATCTATCTATCTATCTATCTATCTATCTATCTATCTATCTATCTATCTCTCTTTCCTTGTTTCTCATGTTTTCTTCTCTATAGGCGCAAGGATCATCATGGCTTGCAGGGATATGGAGAAAGCACAGACCGCCCTGAAAGAAGTCATCGAAGGCTCTGGAAACCAGAATGTCGTCGCCATGAAACTTGATCTGTCAGACACCAAGTCAATAAGGGAATTTGCCGCGGCCATCAATGAAGGTGTGGAGTAGTGACACTGTTCTCACTCCCTGTGGACATCTACTGTAGAAAATACTCCAGTCAACTAGGACTGGCCTGCAGTTGTTAATAGTCTTTCAAAATGCATATCATGATGATATCTTGATATATTGGTGTAACTGTACATGTTAACTTGTATTTCTCACAAATTAGATCTGAAACATTTGTTATTTATTTATTAGAAAATTGGGAGTTCCGGGTTTTGTCTGGCAAAAGTAAGCCGATATTGATATATATAGATATATAGCTTTTGATAAATGTCTTTATGGGAATCGTGATATAAATGTTTGCCATATTGCCTAGCCCTAATACATTAAGTTCCCTAGAGCAGCGGTTCTCTAGAGCAGCGGTTCTCAACAGAATTACAGAAAATGATCACTAAAGTGCGATCTGTTGCAGCTGCACTGTTTTCCATGAAAATAGCATATTTGGATAAGTTTGACCATTTCTCAAACTGAAAATCATTATTTAAAAAAACACAGAAAAGGATCACCAAGTTACTCTGGATAAAGAAGAACGGAGAACATTGAGACAAAGCTTCCTGACACATCTCCATCCAAACTTTTGGAAGAACTAATGGAAATCTCATCTGATACCACCTGGAGAGCTCGTTTCAGTGAAGTGCCCCTGGAAACATTTTGGTCTGAGTGTGGTGCTGAGTACCAAGTATCTCATGATGCAGCAGTTAACTCATTCACGGCCAACCACGACTATAGTCGGGTTATCTCGCCAGCGGTTGAACGACAACCAGAGTATAGTCGGGTTTTCGATCGTTTATCGTTTTTTCTTTTCTTTTCTTTTTTATTCATTACAGGCTCATGGACCTCGTTACCATTGGAACTCATTCTGCGACCCAGAGAGTGCAATACCGGCCAAATCCTGCTAGGTGGCAGTATCGCCCACCCTTTGAAACCTTATTTCATACTGTGTGTCACATCTAATGTCGTCCGGGCGGAGAATTTAGTCCAAGCCAAGTAAATCGCTTCATCCGAGCCCTTTGAAATGTGTTCAGCACACTTGAGGCATATCTTGTGCCACTTCATGTCAGGGACCCGATGGACATCAATACTGGAAATCGCAATCAGACAATTGGAATATTCTTTTTGGAATAACCCAGATCAAAGGTAAGGACTATCTGACATCAATTCCACCTTGATCCTACAATGATTTCATATCGATCCAGCCAATCAACGTATGTAGTATTCAAAACGAATGCTGGTGATCAGAGCATCAAAAAACGACCCCCCCCCCTCTTTGATACATTCATGATGAAACATAATTCCTATTATATACCTTTGATTTGGAAATAGTAACGTGTCCAGGCCAGCAACACGAACACCTTTAGCAAAATTCATATATCGCTCCATAACGCGTTTCCAGGAATTAGCCAGGATCACTCTGAAACTATACAATATTCACCACAGTATAACACGCAAACGTATACATGAAAACATTTATTCTTTTTTACATGTTGGACGAGGGATGGTTACTGTCAAATGAGCCATAGTATTGTCTCCATAGCTAGAATATAGATATAGCCCTGCAAACACTGCAACGCACAGTGAAAATTCCTATCTTTTAAAGCGTGGCCCATTGAGTACAACAATGGATAAAACGGCTGGCGCTGAAAGTGTTAAGGTGTTGATACCATTCAGCACCACTGTGTGAAGCTGGCTTTTCATCCATGACAGCTCTGAAAACAAAATATAGGGCCAAGTTGAGCCTTGAGGATGACATGCATGTTGCCTTGTCAAAGATCTCCCCACGTATTGACCGTATTATTAGCCAGCAGCAGCAGACTTCGCATTGAGCTAGAAATGTCCACTGAGTGAACAAGTGCTTATTTTCTGTATTTATTTATATTTCTTGAGAAATGGTAACTTGGTGATCCTTTTCTGTATTTTCTTAAATAATGATTTTCTGTTTTTGAGAAATGGTCAAACTTATCCAAATATGCTATTTGATTTACTACTACAAGCAGTGTAATGTCAACAGTACTAAGCACTTAACACATTTGGGGCCGTCTAATATCACTAGACGGCCAGCATTTCAAAACAGACTTGCATAGTTTGTGAGGCTGTTTGTAGAGCTAAATCTAGACTTTATAGTATTGCTATCTGTCCATTTTCATTGTCAATTGAGACCATAAACCGTTCCTTCAAAATGGCTTAAAGAATTTTTTTTTCATCAATACGTTCTCATTTTATAGCGTCTTGAATATAAGCGTTATATGGGATTTGGGCTGGTATATTTCCTGGAAGGCGAGATATAAGGCGCTAAGCTAGTAACGTTAAATCCAATGGCATTTCGGCTATAGAGAAGCTAGAGTTAAAAATCAAACTGCATATGATTGATATGATGGTCCACCATGCATGCATGAAAGGGGGGGGGGGACGTCGTTTCTGATTATTGATTACCAATAACGGCATTAGCCTCAGTAGCCTCATTCGCTGACCGGGTGGATGGCTATCAAAGCAAGGCCCGACCAAGCTGAAATTGACGTCAAATCGATCTTACCTGTGACCGGTTGGACTGCAAAAAGGATTTCCCAGTTATCGATCGCCATCTGGTAGATCGATATGTCCATTGGCTGATCATATATTCCTTTACTGCACACTGAAATCCGTGTCCCAAAAGCCAAAACGTATTCCGTGCTACATGCTACAGACATAGCTTCAGGTTAGCAGAAAACTACATTGAAAATCCAGAAAAAACAAGACAACTTCTGCCACAGGGAACACTGCATTATCGAGACAGCGCCCCTACGAGGATCTGGCCGGTAATGCACTTTTTCGAATTCAAAGAGTAGGGTACTTCTGCAGTGCCGCTCGGTGACATTGAGTAGATTATTCAAATGGAATAAAAGCCAAAACAACCTTGCCACGGACATGTCTGTGGCTGGCCCTTTAAGCATGGCGCGGAAACACGGGCGCCAATGTGTTAAATAAACGTTATTTTGAAAGCAAGCACTTTTGTCATCATTATAGCAAAAAAGACAGGAGGGGAAAGTCTTTATCGTATGTAGGGGTGCCCTGGAATATTTTATTGGACACAGGGGAGCCTTGGCAGCAGAAAGGTTGAGAACCCCTGCTCTAGAGAATCAAGGAACACAGATCATTGGCATCTGTATATACTGTATTTCTATATAGTAAAAAAGGACAATGAATATAATGGACAAGTCAACATCTACTTGTTCTTTTCTGCAGGAGAGACGAAACTCAACATCCTCATAAACAATGCGGGGGTGATGGTTTGTCCGTATGGGACAACCGCAGATGGCTTTGAAATGCAGATTGGTGTCAATCACATGGGTGAGCAAAAGTGGAGCAAGAACCAAAGGAAGCTTTGCAAGGTGGCAGACATCTGTTGTTTGTTTAAGCTTTCAAGTTGTTTTGCTAAATTCCATTATCATTTACTTGGCCTGGAGCTAATCTATGAAAGATATGTGTTTTATCAGTCCGTAAGCACCTGTAACTGGATGTTTGTTTGGACATGTCTCAGATGTAGTTCATTCCTACCTAACTGATTATCATATTATCATATCATCTCCTTAGCAAATGACCTCAATACCTTCTATGCAAGGTTTGATGCTGGTAATAACAACACCAGCCCACAAGCCACGGCAAAGGGGGGGGGGGGGGGTCTGCTGCTGATGGAGGCTCAGTGTTCAGGGTAACAGAGCATGAGGTGAGGCGGACCTTTAAAAAAGTGAATATCAGGAAGGCAGCAGGTCCGGACGGCATCCCCGGCCGCGTCCTAAAAGTCTGCCGACCAACTGGCCCCGGTATTCACTGACATATTTAACCTGTCCTTAGAACAGGCTGTCATCCCCACCTGCCTGAAGAAGTCCACTATTATCCCTGTACCCAAAAAATCCAAGCCTGCTTGCCTCAACGACTACCGCCCTGTAGCTCTCACCTCCATAGCCATGAAGTGCTTTGAGAAGCTAGTAAAGGGCTACATCTGCTCCTCCCTCCCCATCAACATGGACCCCCTGCAATTTGCATACCGCCCCAACAGGTCCACGGAGGACGCCATAGCCCATGTGCTGCACACAGCAGCATCACACCTGGACAAGAGGCAGGGGAACTATGTGAGAATGCTATTCATCGACTACAGCTCGGCATTCAATACCATAGTCCCCTCCATACTCATAGCCAAGCTCAGGGACCTGGGCTTGAACTATGACCTGTGCCAGTGGGTCTTGGACTTCCTGACGGGCAGACCCCAGGTGGTGAGAGCAGGCAACTGCACCTCCTCATCCATCACCCTCAACATAGGGGCCCCCCAGGGCTGTGTTCTGAGTCCCCTCCTCTACTCCCTGTACACACACGACTGTGTGGCTCAGCGGAGTAGCAATACAATCATCAAATTTGCTGACGACACAGTGGTGGTGGGCCTGATCTCTGCCAACGACGAGAGGGCCTACCTGGAAGAGGTCAAGGTCCTGGCGGGATGGTGCCAGGAAAACAGCCTCTCCCTGAACGTCAGCAAAACAAAGGAGATGATTGTGGACTTCAGGAGGTCGGGGGTCAAGGACTACAGCCCCCTCAGCATCGACGGGGCACCGGTTGAGAGAGTCAACAGCTTTAAGTACCTCGGAGCCTACATATCCGAGGACTTGACATGGACCACACACATTGACAGTGTTGTGAAGAAGGCACGACAACGCCTCTACTTCCTCAGGCGCCTAAGAAAGTTCCAAGTCAGTCAGAAGATCCTCAAGAACTTCTACTCATGTACAATAGAGAGCATCTTGACTGGCAACATCACCTCCTGGTTTGGGAATAGCACTGCACAAGACCGAAGCAGACTACAAAGAGTGACACGTTCAGCCGAACGCACAATTGGAGGGGGGCTCCCCACCCTCCAGAACATTTACAACAAGCGTTGCAAGGGCAAGGCTAAGAGAATCATTAAAGACTCCAGTCACCCGAACAACTGCCTCTTTGAACTGCTGCGGTCAGGCAAGCGATACCGGAGTCTCAAGGCGAGCACAGAAAGACTCAGAAGAAGCTTCTATCCCCAGGCCATCAGGCTGCTAAACGAACAATGAACAACACTACACAACAACAACCATCAAACGCACATAGCACACACATCCACACGCACACACTCACTTTAAACAAACACACTGTAGCACCCACTCCACACACTTTATAGCACACACCCACTTTAAACAAACACACTGTAGCACCCACTCCCCACACTTTATATTTATTGATGAAGGATTGCACTACAACTCGTACACCTTACTGTAAATTGTACCTAAATTGTACCTCATCCCATTTCTGCTTTGCACTATATAGTACTGTACATTAGTACACTGCATAGTATTGTATATTATATGGTAACTCAGTTACGTCTATTCTGCATCGAACATTGTACATATGTCTATACTGAACACTGTGACCTCATTTTCTACTTCTAAATTACTATACTATGTTATTTGATATTTGATTTGATACTATCTTGTCTAGCACAGTCTCTGGAGCGTAACAATAAGAAGCATTTTGTATGAAAGTATTCTGTACTTCTGTATGACAACTATTAAAGAAACTTGAAACTTGAACTATTTATTTTTTTTATCCACTTTTTCTCCCATTTTCTATTTTTCTCACATCCCAATTTCGTATCGTCCAATTCAACCCTCCCCTGTCTCGAAGGCTGTTTCTTGCCTCCCACAAGCCGGCTGCAATGTGGACGAAGCCATACATAGCACGAGTCTCCTCCGATACTCGAGGTAGCAGCCGTCGCATCTTTTCACCTGCGCGGCGCGATCTTTCATCGTCAGGGGTCTGCGCTTTGGAGGGGCGCCGCCCCCATCGCTTCTTGATTCTACTGCGCAGGCGCACCAACCGACCTGTAGGAGTCGCTGTCCACAACGTCCGATCCCCACCCCTCAGTTTTCCCTCCCCCTAATACTGCCAATTGTATTAGTACGGACGACCAGCCAAACTGAAAACAATGTGGAGAGCTGGGCTCGAACCCAGCGTCTCCAGCATTGGTGGTGAGTGCCTTGCCCACTGCACCACCTAGCCGCCCCTAACTGATTATCATCTAACTGAATTATAATATCTATACAGATATAGGTTGCTCCCCAGCACATAGCAATGTCACTCTGGGAGAAGTTAGCAAGCCTCATGTTGCATTTTATGCTGATGTATCTATGATATACTGTATACAGATTTTGAAAGTATAGAGCATTATTGCATGACGATTGATAGAAAAGCTTAATTTATTGATTTGTCTCAATAGATCATGTTAACATCTGCATATACACACACATGTGTTTCCCGGTTTCAATGGGTTAAAAGATGATACAATTGTTTACATGTATCCCATTCATGACAGGGTGGGCTGTATTAACATGGCTGAGCTGCTGCAGTTTTCTTTTCTACGGGGGGTTTCATTCTAAGCCTGCAAAGAATCCCATTTGATGAAAATACCTTCCTTAATTTAACAGAATTGTATCACTTTTATACAGAAGTATAAAAGTGTGCCGTAATAACTTATCTCCCCTCCCAGCTTTTCAAAATGCCGGATGAAATGTGGAATTGAATGTTCCTACGAATCCCACTCATCCAAAGTACCCTAACTTATCCTGTAGGTCACTTCCTTTTGACACATTTGTTGATTGACCTGATTAAGAGATCGGCCCCTGCCAGGGTTGTCACCGTGTCCTCGATGGCCCACACGTGGGGAAGCATCCAGCTGGAGGACATCAACAGCCAGAAGGGCTATGACAAGAAGGCGGCCTACAGCCAGAGCAAGCTAGCAAACATCCTCTTCACTCGCTCACTGGCTAAAAAAATGCACGGTCTGTATCAACTCAGTCTCAAATAAGCAAAATTTCTCCTGTTGACAATTGACAAATGGATATACGAAGATGTCTCCGCCACATTGAGCTGAGAAACAGTATTGACTTTAACGTGTTAACCCTGTAGCACTTTGGGATCCTAGTGAACGAAAAGTGCAATACAAATACAATTTATTATTATTAACGTTTGTCATATACTTTGTTCCTTAGTTCCCTGCCGCATTACACAGTCACAAGAACTGATGAGGAGGACATGTGATAATCTGATATATAAAGTCACCAACATGTTCTGTGTCTCAAGAGCTCTGCCAGGTGACATCATCCAGAGTAGACCTCTAGTAAACTGCAGATGCTATTTGCTCAACTATTTTCAACTGTAATCACCCCAACTTGAGGATAATTGAGGAAATGGTGTCTGCGGTTCACTAGTCAAGTTTCAAGTTTGTTTATTAGTTGTCACTAAGGCTGGGCGATTCTTGCTCAAATGTGAATCACGATTTTTCTCTCTAAGAATTGAGATCACGATTCTCTCACATGATTCTTATTTTTTCAATAAAATCATTTATTGCACTCTTTCTTAAACAGACAACATAACATATCAAAGTGCTTGACTTAAACTTAAAAGTGTTAAAGGAAACTCCAACATTTTGGGAAATTAGCTTATTTAACATCTTCCCTGGAGTTAGACAAGAAGATACATACCTTTTTTGTCTCTGTGCGTGCATTTTAGCTTTGGGAATAGACGCTCCGTTAGCATAGCTTAGCTTCATCACTGGAAGTGGGGGAGGGTTAGAGCCTTACAGTGCCTTACAGTGTATTGCAAGGTCTGACATTGACCAAACTTGATATGCATGACCTTGGTGGGCTCTAGGTCAACTCCTGAAAAGGGGGTCAATGTCAGACCTTGCAATCAAAAGTTAGGGGGCGCACTGAAATTATGGCAAGGGTTATTAGCCCCCTAACTTTTGATTGCAAAGTCTGACATTGACCCCCTTTTCAGGAGTTGACCTAGAGCCCACCAAGGTCATGCATATCAAGTTTGGTCAATGTCAGACCTTGCAATACACTGTAAGGCACTGTAAGGCTCTAACCCTCCCCCACTTCCAGTGATGAAGCTAAGCTATGCTAACGGAGCATCTATTCCCAAAGCTAAAATGCACGCACAGAGACAAAAAAGGTATGTATCTTCTTGTCTAACTCCAGGGAAGATGTTAAATAAGCTAATTTCGCAAAATGTTGGAGTTCCCCTTTAAGTAAAAAGTAAAAAAAGAAAAATCGCCATAATTTAGAAATGAGATTGCATAGGTCTATGAATCGAGATCGCGATTTTATTTCGATTAATCGCCCAGCCCTAGTTGTCACAATAAAATACATGTACTTCACGGTAAAATGCTTGGTTCTGTATGCGCCCCCGAGAGTGTGCTTCATACAGTAAAAAAGTAAGTAAAAGAGGAATATACAATATACAATACAATCTAAAGTATAGTGAGTAAAAATGTGTAAACAGTAAGGTACAAATGCAGACTGAGGTACAAAACTAGGTATGGTGCAAATGCAAATAAGGTATGAATGTAGTGCCAATCTCTTTAATAAATAGATAAATATAATGTAGTGTTAAAGTGAGTGTTAATAAGGTGAGTGTTTGTTTAAAAGTGAGTGTGTGCATGTGGATGTGTGTACTGTAGATGATGGGTTGTTACATAGTCATTGAGCATCCTGATGGCCTGGGGATAGAAGCTCCTTCTGAGTCTCTCTGTACTGGCCATGAGACTTAGCCTTGGCCCTGCAATGCTTGTTATAAATGTCCTGGAGAGTGGGAAGCCCACCTCCAATTGTGCGTTCGGCTGAACGGGCCACTCTGTAGTCTGCTCTAGTCTGGATCAGTGCCATGAGACTGTGGCTATTGGCTGAATATTTCAGTAGGAATTCTCCCCTTCCACAAGGGCACCATCGCCGCACCCTGATAATAGGTTCAGCCAGACCTCTCCCCAGCGCTGGCACAACACTAACATAGTGTGGAGAGAGGTATGGCTATGCGAGACTAGCAGTTCACTAGAGGTCACCTGGTGGAGTTTCTTGGAATGCCGAATGCGGCCGAACTCTCGAGACACAGAATGCTACTTTTATGTCTGATTATTACATGTCCTCCTCACAACAGAACGATAGGATTCGGGTTAGAAATGCCTCCTTTAGACAGCGAGTAACACAACTTGGTACCCGCTTCTCACGCAGGAACGGGCGTGGCAACGTACTCCCTCCACCCTGGAGTCGTCCAGACTGATCTCTGGCGTCATCTGAACGGCCCCCAGCAGGCTGTGATGAAGATTATCAGCCCCTTCACTAAGAACTCCGTCCAGGGAGCCCAGACGTCCATCTACTGCGCCGTGGAACCGTCTCTGGAGACTGAGAGCGGCGGCTACTACAGGTACGTTTCTCCTATGACAATAGCGGCCGCTTTCATTATGAAATTCGTAGCACAGAGAACTTTTATTATGAAACAGGAAACACCTCCACCAGTGCCTCCACCTCACCACAACATCATATCAGCCGAACTTTCTAAAACTCATTTGAGTGGAGATGCCTTTCGCATTGACACACTCTGATTTCCATTCCATGGTTTCTGCTTGATCCAAATATTATGTTCTTTTTAAAAGAGCATTTTGGTTGTTTGACTTGTTTTGACGTTTTCAAAGGTGTTTGAAATGTATGCTAATTGTTATGTTCGAAGCGGTCCTGCATATCTAGTTTCCATTCGGTTAATAGCCTGTTTGTATTTGTGTTAACCTCTTAAGCAGGGGCGTCGTTTTGGTATGGCACTCGCCATACCTTGGCAAAAAAAAATTACCGTAATTCCTCTAATAGTAACCCCGGCTTGTATTTGTTTCAACTGTAGCGGGTACCAGGCTTGTATTAGGAGGAGGCCTGTATAAGAGGGAGGCCTATATTTCACATTTTAAAACGGATCATAATGAATAAATCAACATTTTGTGTCAGTTTGAACCCAGTAAAATGTACTGGGTTCATTTATTGAAACCAAGTACTGTATGAAATAGTAAACAGTGCAATTACAGGTGGTCACTGGTCATTTCAACGTTTTCAAAGTGAAATCAAGTAACTAGCTCAGTGTGCAGCTCAGTATATTAGTAACCCGGCTTGTATTAGGAGGCCGGCTTATAATTGCTTAGCTCAAGAGCGCACCCGGCCATTAATAGAGACCCGGCTAGGGGGAGCTCCAGTAGCTCACCACGTACCGCGAGTGCTATTTCAGCGCCGTGGACAACCGTGCTCGTCACGGATCTGGGGCTGAGCGAGTTCGAATCCCGGACTGCAGCCGTGCCTTTCCCAGAGTGTCTTCCCCCCCATCTGAACCCTTTCAGCCTGCTTCTGTCGGTCGAACTTGACCAAGTATAAATGCGATAAACGTATAAAAGAGCCAGGGAAATGGCCAAAGTTTAAAAAAAAAAATAGAGACCCGGCTTGTATTTGAGACCCGGTTACTATTAGAGGAATTACGGTATAATACATTTTTCTTATGTTGATTTAGAATTCTAATGTCAACATTATGAACGAAGCTTCGAACTATTTGGTACAGCCCTAGCATGTTTTGATATGGTCAATTATCTCACTTTTACTAGGTGATTTTTACTATAGGTGACTAACTCAAATATGCCACACAAAAAAAGGAAAATGGACATACAGATGTTTTTTAATCAAAGGGCAGCAGAGACTAGTGATACAGGGACACGGGTAAGGTCTTACAATGGCTTAGTGATTATAACAGTGCAGTTCAGCATTCAGTAACCCATACTTTTTGTGAACATGTTTTTGATACTACATTACCTCAAAACCGTACCTAAGGAAAATTGGCTCAATTGCAAGAAAAATAATAGACAGTTATGATATTACATTCTGCATAATTTGTATGCTAAATATTGTGGTTCCCTGCTTTAGTCTGTTGACAAATTTCTATATTAAAAATGCTTGTGTAGTCCTGTGTCATACCTAAATGTCATAAGTGAATTGTATAGAAACAACTCACCAAAAGTGATTATTGCGCAACTGATTTGACAAATAAAATCCACCAAGGGGGGGAAAAGCCCCCCCGTCACCCCCCCCCCCACCCTCCCTAATTGCCATACCTTGGCTTTTTCTGAAACGCCGCCACTGCTCCTTAAGCCCTAGCCATATTTTTTTTTTAAATTGCCTAAAAATACATACGTAAGTACCGTACTTTTCGCACTATAAGCCGCACCTGACTATAAGCCGCAGCAGCTAAATTGAATGATGTGTACATATATAAGCCGCACTGGACTATAAGCCGCAGGTGTTTTAATGTTTAATTACCATATGTAATTAGCATTGGGACACAATACTGTCGGACAAATAACAAGAATTAACTCATTTACAAGTTGTATTAAGTTTAGCAAATAAGGGAACAGATAAATAACATTTCAATGCAGTCAAAAAAGCAATATTTTGATTTTTACATTTTCGGGTTTGGTCACGTCGAGTCACATATAAGCCGCACCCTTATATAAGCCGCAGGGTCGAAAAATGGGGGGAAAGCCGCGGCTTATAGTCCGAAAAGTACGGTAAATGGAAGATTGCTCCACTTCTACAAGGTCCATTTGCATGTTCTTGGTATCTATGGACATCTATGGATTTCGGGGGAAAGTATTCCCAGTGTCAGAATAAATACTAGGCTTGAGTAAATTGTAATGAACTAAAGGAGAATATCAATTTTCTTTTTTTTCTTTTCTTTTTTCATCGTTGACTGTACCATGCAAAAATGGCCACTGAGCTCAAGTTTCAAGTTTCTTTAATAGTTGTCATACAGAAGTACAGAATACTTTTATACAAAATGCTTCTTACTGTTGCGCTCCAGAGACTGTGCAAGACAAGATAAGTATGAAATAAAATAACATAGTAAAATTAGAAGTAAAAAAAATTAGGTCACAGTGTTCAGTTTAGACATATGTACAATGTTCGATGCAGAATAGACGTAGTTACCATACAATATACAATACTGTGCAGTGTACTAATATACAATACTATATAGTGCAAGGCAGAAATGGAGAAATGGGACGAGGTGCAATTTAGGTACAATTCACAGTAGGTGTACGAGTTGTAGTGCAAATCCTTTATCAATAAATATAAAGTGTAAGTGTGTTTGTGTGATCTAAAGTGTGGAGAGTGGGTGCTGCAGTGTGTTGTTTGTTTGAGTGAGTGTGGGTGTGTGTGCTGTGTGCATTTGATGGTTGTTGCATAGTGATTATTGTTCGTTTAGCAGCCTGATGGCCTGGGGATAGAAGCTTCTTCTGAGTCTTTCTGTGCTCGCCTTAAGACTCCGGTATCGCTTGCCTGACCGCAGCAGTTCAAAGAGGCAGTTGTTCGGGTGGCTCGAGTCCTTAATAATTCTCTTAGCCTTCCCCTTGCACCGCTTGTTGTAAATGTTCTGGAGGGTGGGAAGCCCCCCTCCAATTGTGCGTTCGGCTGAACGTGTCACTCTTTGTAGTCTGCTACGGTCTTGTGCAGTGCTATTCCCAAACCAGGAGGTGATGTTGCCGGTCAGGATGCTCTATTGTACATGAGTAGAAGTTCCTAAGGATCTTCTGACTGACTTGGAACTTCCTTAGGCGCCTGAGGAAGTAGAGGCGTTGTCGTGCCTTCTTCACAACACTGTCAATGTGTGTGGTCCATGTCAAGTCCTCGGATATGTGGGCTCCGAGGTACTTGAAACTGTTCACTCTCTCAACCGGTGCCCCGTCGATGCTGAGGGGGCTGTAGTCCTTGACCCCCGACCTCCTGAAGTCCACAATCATCTCTTTTGTTTTGCTGACGTTCAGGGAGAGGCAGTTCTCCTGGCACCACTGTGACAGGTTCTCTACCTCTTCCTCATTCAGCACCTTCTTCATCCGGACACATGCAATTTGAAATATGATTATAGAATATAGAATATCAGGCCTATAAATGACCTTATTATAGCCTAGTCACACATCTATGGATCGGGCCAAATCTCTCCTTTCCAATGGCAGAGTTCAATCTGGATTTAGTACCACCAGGCGCCCCTGACAGGGCAGCAAAAACCGTGAATGAAAGCTACGTACAGTTACTTTTTTATAATGTAAATTGCTCCACCATTTCTTATCAGATTGCAACCCGTTTTTTTTGCTAGACGTTCAGAGAAAGGTAGAGAAACTAACTGCCTTCTATTTCATGGCAATAACGTTCAGATATGATCCTGAAAATGAAGAGAAAAAAAGCTTCATGCTAGAAACTTGAAACTTGAACTTGAAGTCAGATGATTGACAGGGGCTGGTGTGAGCTGGGAAGTGTATTTTTCTTTTTTTTTAAAGCCTACCGAAAGCCCTGGGTCTCTTCTCTCAAAAGACTACACTCAAATTAGGTTGCGCCAAATCCTCACGCAAATAAGCGCATTTTTTCGACTCGATGCGCTGAGATTTCTATAAACTCATATTTCATTAATAACACTTAAAATCATTGTTAAACAAACATAGTGCTGAAAATATACACTTTGACTGCTGTTTTGACAGGGTTAGGCTTTTTACTCTTGGCTACATTCGAAAAAGAAACGCAACATTAATCAATAAGTTCTGTATTGACAGATTTATGGCGTGATATCAATAATGTGGAACGCCCTACCCACAGCCGTAAGGAATGTGAATCCCTACCCTCCTTCAAAACCTCTCTCAAAGAGCACCTACGGGTGGCTGCAATTAGAAACTGGCCCACCCACCCAACCCCCTCCAATGTACAGTTTCTTCCCCTTCGGATGTATATATTTTTTTATGCTCTTTTTCTTACACAGTACCGTATATTTGTATGTCTTGTATGTCATAAATGTCTTGATTAATTGAAAATGGGGGACCCTTATGTAAACAAGACTCAAGTCTTTTTCTGGTCTTCATCCTCTTAGCAGTTGTTAGTATTGAGCTGTACTGTATTGTACCCATTCTGCAATCTGTTAACTCAATGTATGCCAGACCCGTTAACTCGCCGACGCTTGAGCGCCAAACCCGATAAAAGTCGGGTTTTCATCGTTATTTATTTTATTCGATATTTCCATTCATTATCCATCCAGGGAGCCTGGTGTTATCATTGGGAATGGGTCTGAGATCGCAAAAGTGCAATACCGCCGCCTGGTAAGTTGCGGCCGGTATTGCACATCCTTTGAAACTCTGTGGGCTAGATCCACAAAGAATGGATTGCACGGAGCAAGTTGCACCCTTACTTAAAATGCATTATGAATTGAAAATGGGGGACCCTGATGTAAACAAGACTAAAGTCTTTCTCTGGTCTGCATTCCCTTAACAATTGTGCGTATTGAGCCGTACTGTATTGTACCCATTCTGCGATCTGTTAATACAAATTTCATTCAATCAATCACCGTGCAGATTGATTGATTGAATGAAAATTGTATTAACAGATTGGCCTTTTAACCAACACAGTACACAGCGCCCTCTGGCGCTGATTGAGTTAATAAAGTTTTCAATCAATCGATCAATCTCGTACCGGTACCGGACCGCTCAGGGCTTAAGAGGTGTTAAACAAACAAGTGTTGCTCTTCTCCTACGGAAGCCGAGACCATGTCTTTATTTATAATCTTTGACTTATTATCTCAATATAACCGTCTGTTTTCTCGTGATAACGGATTCATTTATTTCAGTTGTTCAGTACAGCAACAGACAGCCAGTTGAAGTTCTTGAAGGCTAAAATCAGGACGGCATGATCACATGAACCAGCTTGCAATCATCTCCGAGTTGAAACATCTACAACAAACAAAAAAACTAAAATGGTTATTGAATGTTACATTTGGATTTGCATTTCATGCAACTGAAAGGAATTTAATGCAACTGAAATGGCAAGTTGTTCAAAATAAACTCTGTTCTTCTCACGTAGCCTATGTCTGCAATTTGAATGAGGGTCGGGGTTGGCCCGCCAAGTCATTTGAATCCTAGAAAGTGGACCGGGCAGAACTTTTATTAAACACTCATTTACGCACTTACACTGTAATTGTACTTGGTTGCATCTATGCGGTTCTCATTTCCAAAGATCACACATCAACATACGGTAGCTGCGTAAGACCTCCTTGATATATTTTTGCCCACAGTGACTGTGCCCCTGCCACCTGCTCGAGTGCTGCAAAAGATGACACCATGGCTGAGAAACTCTGGGGCCTAAGCTGTCAGATGCTCTCTATATCGTGGGATTGAATGCCTCCAACTTTCAGAATGTAGTCTTCCTGTTTACAGTCTATAACCAAACACAGGTCCTATTTCATCAAGCTACTGTGGCGCCTCTATGTTAATTTTACGGTGGTCTACTGTTTCATTATCACTGTCTGTAAATACTTGAGATATACTTAACCCTTTCAGATGGATGATGAGATGAATGAGATTAAAATGTTGAGAAGTGGAACATTCTAAGATAGAATTTTGTATTACACCTGAAAGGGTTAAGATATCTTACTATTTTGATATACTATGCCATGGATTACAACTATATATTTATATTACGCAACGGTCATCCTTATTTGTTATACAAACAAACGCAAACGTGTTTTCAGTGAATGTGTTTACATTATTTCGTACTAGTCAAATTATAGTTGTCCAGTATATGTTTTGTATACCTCTTTTACATAGATTACTACTATCTTCAATAATTACTAATTTAATTTAATTACTAATAATTTACTTCCTGAAATGTGATAGCATGTTGTAAAACATAAAATAAATGTCTTACTCAAACTAATATATAATTAATAAAATAATAAAAACAGATCTTGTACACTTGAGTCTTGTTTCAGTCATTACAAGTATTTACATCACTTCCTGAGCACAGAATGATCACAAGTCGAGAGTAACTTTCATCTTGCCACAAATCTACCCCAATTACCATTACATTATGCTGAGCACCAATGGATTTTCACCAATCTGAAATAAATTCTAAAAGCAATGTAGTTGATTATGTAGTTTTGAAGGACAGGCCTACTCATGTTAAATGGGGAATGTGTGGTATTGTAACGTCAAAGGTGAAATAGACCCATTTCTATATTATTATACGAGTTCTGTATCGTAATGGGCTCCGCTCGGCATCACTACTGCACTGTACCTCGCTCGTGCACGCGTACTGAATAAAAATTCCACAAATGTACCTTTACATCCCAGCATTCGTCTGGCCACACCCCTATCAGCTTACCTACATAAGCAGGGGTGGGGCCACATACTCGCCTCCTTCTTCGCTTTCACCACAAGGAAGTGCCTTCGGTAGATCCCTACTTGACGAGGCTGTTAGTAGGAGAAAGTTGGAAAACAAAGGATACGTTGACATCATATCTTTATTTTCTCTCTCACTATTTTCGAGAAAATACGGCGATATTGTCTTCGTACTGGAGTGTCTGGAAGATGATGATCATTCTACACCTCCACCGGTTTTTTCGTATTGGGAGTTCACGCCGCTACATGCCTCCCAACTGCAGTCCTACTTGCTGCGGCTGGATGGGGTAAAACCCTCCAGCGACACAGCTGGACTGTAGGACGCACCGACTGTTGTGAGAAGCGGTGGGTTCCAGGTTTGGTGAGTAATGTTTGCTTGCGAGCACCACTTGTCTGTTAGTGCTATGGGGGCTAGCTGACAATGTTTACGAAAACCGGCCCCAGATTAGGGTCCTTTGTTCAGCCTTTTAGGCGACGGCGGAGGATCTTGGTTTGAAGCCCATTATAGCAACTAGTGGGCCACGACCAGTAAACTGGTGATCCCAGGATCTCTGGACGCGTGGGTACTTCTCTGTCACCGTATAGGCCCCATCTTTCATATGCAAATGAGAGTATACCCTAAACGAGGAAATGTGGGCATGGATGTTCGTTATCGGAAAATCCATGTTCAAGTCGGCTACAGCCCAGATGGGACTTGTGCTGGCTCCGCCGGATGTATGGTAAAATCACTGTTGTAAAACTGTGTTAACATCTCGTTTCTCTTCTCTCTTAAAAGGTGAGGAGGGTTTCAGAACGGCGGCCTGTCTGAGTGTGGCTTGTTATATCGTTGTGTACAAGTTCAGGTGATAGCTGCTTAGCTTGCGTGCTAGTTGTGGCCTACCTGTTAGCCAGTCAGCTGTTAGCTGCAGGCAAGGAAACGTTAGCTTGCTGCTATCAGCCGAGAGCGGCCGTTAGCTTAATGCTACACTGTTGAACGTTCTGAGACTATAACATGCTTTAAACACTCTGACTATGACGTCATCTTTGACAGAGGATGTTAGTCGAACCTACCCTGAGCCCGGCCGGCGAGGACTGCGTCAACAAGGAGAACCGTAGCAGCGGGATGGAGCGGCGACGCTGCCCATGTCGACAACACAGGAAGGCTGTGTTTACTATCGGTGCCTTGTTAGAGACTGCAGTTCGCTTGATCTGCGTTCACGGTAGGAAAGGTCCTGACCAGACCTTGAACACTTCTTCTTTCTTTCCCTTCTAAATGTTTTGTAAATAACGATGTTTTCCAAAATGAGTGTTGCTGCACTACATTTAGGATACGACGCGAGTTATGTGTGAATTGTCTTGTCACTGGTCTCCATGCAAATCAGGTTGTTGTTACAGATGTGAAAATGATCTGGTTTGTTGTGTTGAGAAACATCATGTGTGTTCATGTACCGTGTACTCACAACTAAGGGGGTTAAACTAACCTATAAAGCTATGCTTAGTGACATATGAGTAAAGAATGAATTATTTTCTCAGCCTGTAATGACAATGAACAGTGTGTTCACATATTAACAGGTTTACCTGTTTAACTGGCCGTATTAAGGGTAAAGTAGGAGGGGTGTTTTCCCCCCGGTTCCCTGGGGACTTCTTCACCCTCCTCTCAGACATGTTGTTACAATATATTGTGTCACTGTGTGGTGGGATACGATGTAACCCTTAGCTTGATTGCTGGGGTTGTGCTAGAACTGCTTGAGGAACTGTATTTTCCTAAAAGAAAAGATTGTTTGGTCACTTTTCGTGTGTGCTTAGCAAGGCCTGTGGCCGATACTAATCGAGAATTATGTATTCTCTCATTATGAAAAACGGCGTTCCTCTGTAGAGTGTTTTTGCCATTTTTTGTAGGTGATAATGGGTTGTGTGTGTCGTGTGACCTACAACTGGGTTGGGTTGGCCACAGAAGCACATGTGTAAGTCTGGTACCGGGGCTCTTAAGGGGGCCCTCTCTATTCTGTGTTTTTTCCTTAGTAAAAATCAGAAAGCAGGTTAGCACATGCGCTGTGTGAAGCTGTTAGACGCTTCATGGAGCTGACTATGACTGTGTCATACTCTTTTTTTGTCATTACATCGTATCATGGGTGTGGGGTCGTAAAGGGGTGAACTGGTAATCATTTTCTCCCCTTCTTTGATGGGCAGGGGTTAAAACCTCCTGCCCTTCAAGGTTCCTGTCACGTTGCTGTTCGGCACGTTACAGGGTAAGAGGGGGGGGAGGGAGTTTCCTGGTCCCACGCCCTGGAATATTGGGCGTGTGCACCGCAGAAATTCCCCCGCCATAGAGTACGTCACTGTGCGCGTCTCTGTTGGTAGGACTTCCGTGAGCTGTTCGGGTCCATATGATGGATCTGTTTCGGGGAGTGGTCAGGGCTCCTCCTCACGAAGCTCCTATTCGGGCCTTCTGTGAGTTAGGACTCTCCTTCCATGTGAGGGAGCCTCCTCAGAGTGCAGAGCCTCCTCCTCAGATTGTCAAGGTGAGTAGAACTTCAAAAAGAAGTCCTGCTCTATTGTGTGTGTATTCGATTCAATTCGATTATTGAGTGTGTATGGGTTCAGTGCCTCCTCCCCGGAGAGCCCTAAAACCAAAATTTTACATGGCTCAAGGTTGCAATATATTCTTTTCAATCTGTACAGCTCGCGTGGGAATTCTCTCTGGGGATTTCCGTCTCCTCCCTATGGGAGGGTGGTGGGATGTAAAAATGTAAGAATATGTTACCCCCGGCTGTGTAGACTGGGATACATGCTGTTGGTGCTTCCTTCTTTTCTATTAAAAAAAGTTGGAGTTAGGAAGCATCACACCCCTCTTGTCGTTCCCCTGGGCGCCTTGGGGATTCAATGACGGGTCTAAATAGCCTGTTCATTAGGGGCGGCTACGTGGCGTAGTGGGCAAGGCGCTCGCCACGAATGCGGAGACGCTGGGCTCGCCTGTTCGAGCCCAGCACTCCACATTGCTTTCAATTTAGCTGGTCGTTCATACTAATACACATTGGCCGTATTAGGGGGTGGGAAACTGATGGGTGGGGATCGGGCGTTGTGGACAGCGACTCCTACAGGTCGGTTGGTGCGCCTGCGCAGTAGCATCAGGAAGTGTCGGGGGCAGCGTGAGCCTCCCACGCGTTACTCCTCGCCACAGAGATCGAGCTGCGCAGGTGAAAAGATGCGACTGCTGTTACCTCAAGTACCGGAGGGAACTTGTGCTATGTATGACTTAGTCCACATTGCAGCCGGCTTGTGGGAGGCAAGAAACAGCGTTCGTGACAGGGGAGGGTTGGATTGGATGATACGAAATTGGGATGGGAGAAAATACAGAAAATGGGAGAAAAAGTGGATAAAAAAAAAAATAGCCTGTTCATTGATGTGGTTGTGTCCCGACGCACGCATAGTGCTAGCTCGGGGTGTTCTGTTGAAGATCAGGCGAATGACTGGCACGCCTTGGTTGCTTGAGGTTAAAACAGCGTTTTTATAAAGCAACTAGGATGGAGGTTTTTCCTCTTCCGACGACCTGTGTTGGTTGTCGACGGATTCTCGTTCATATCTGGGGGTCTCACGCCCTGAACGTCTGGGTGGCGCCTTCTTTTCATGTTTAAGATCAACACGCATATCTTGCTCTTCTCCTGGAGTAGGCATGTCGGCGTGGTTAGGGCACGGGACTGGTTCTGGTCACGCTGGTCCGGATCAGTTAAACCCGTTGTCCGCCGGGGATGCAGATCTGCTGTTCTGGTACCCTGAGGGACTTGGGCTTTTTTCAGGGGGAAAATGCCAGGTCGGTCCGGGTGTCACAGGGTTAAGCGCTATGGAGACCCTGGTTGGGTACATTTTGTACTCTGCACTGTCGTAATGGCTTATGGCCATGCCAACCTGTACACGCTCGATCTCGTCAGATCTCGGCCGCTACGCAGGTTGGTCCTGGTTAGTACTTGGTTGGGAGACCGCCTGGGAATACCAAGTACGGTGTGCTTGGGGCTGGTTCTCCATTATTTTCGCTCCTCTCTCACGCATGGCGAAGAGGGGCCTGTTGGGGTGGTATTTGACCTCCTCTGGTGACCCTGTGCTTCCCGTATCGCCGGGCCCGGTCCGAAGTAATGTTTCGTCGACCCGTAGGCCTGGGATAACCCTTTTTTGAAAACTGAAACACTTGTACTGCGGTATAGCCAGTGTGTACCCGCAGGTGTGTTTGAGTTTTTTCTTGAGGGGTTATAGGAACAACCACCGCATTGTGTAACGACAAGGTGGTTGATTCCCTGGTGTGTTGGAGCAGTGTCAACTCCCGGGTTACCCGGTTGAGGGTGCCCCTGCACGTTCATGACGTCTGCCAATCATGTCAGCCTTCTCTGCCTCAACCCCTCTGGGTGGGTTTTTTTTAAATGGAGGCTTGGTCATGCAACAACGCCAGCATACGCCCCTTCCGCCGGGGGGGCTGTTCTCAGCTAACTCCTTTGGCGCCTGTCTCGTCCGCAGTGCTCCAGGCTCAGGTTACAGCCTGTTGCCTGGTTTTCCCCGGTGCGCTGCCTGCTTCCGTTGGTTAACCTTTTTTGTGTGCTTACGGCCATGCTGACTGCCTGTTCTGCAGGGTCAGTGTGCCAGGCGGTGTGCTATTGGGGGGAAAGGGCCCGCTCTTGGAGGGGCCTTATCCGAATACGCTGGCGATGTGGGGGCGGTGTCACTAAGTGTGACCCCTTGTGGGGTCTTGATGCCTGGCGTCATTGACCTCTCCAGGCCCCCGTTTTCCAGGGGATCCAGTCCCTTCAGTGGGTCTGGGTCTTCCTTCGTGCTCCGCTGCTACGGCCTTGCCACGGGGTTGGGTTTGCTCTTGACCCCGTGATTTCTGGGGGCAGTAACGAGGTTGTTCCCTCCGTTCGTTCCCGGGTGGCATGCGGGTTGTGCGTGTGTGTAGTCGTGGGGTCAGGCCACGGTCTGCTCACCCTGTGCGTTGAGTTGCTTGAGTGCCTCTTCGCACGGTCGGGTCCGTCGCCCTCCCGGGAACCTCCAATAGGGGGGGTGCCCTCCATTAGGGGGGGTCGGGGGGGCTCGGTCCTCCCTGATCTGATGGTTGTGGGGGGCCTCAGCGGGGTGTATTTGTCGGCCGAGGGCTCTCGCTCGGCCTCCCTTGTGCAGTAGTGATGCCGAGCGGAGCCCATTACGATACAGAACGATAGGTTATGACTATAACCAAGTTCTGTTAGTAATGGTGACGCTCGGCATCAGACGCCGCTGCTGCCCTTGATCTCACCTTGTGGTGAAAGCTTGGGAAGGAGGCGAGTATGTGGCCCCACCCCTGCTTATGTAGGTAAGCTGATAGGGGTGTGGCCAGACGAATGCTGGGATGTAAAGGTACATTTGTGGAATTTTTATTCAGTGCGCGTGCACGAGCGAGGTACAGTGCAGTAGTGATGCCGAGCGTCACCATTACTAACAGAACTTGGTTATAGTCATAACCTAACGATAATAGGCATACAGGAAGTTTGGTATAATTGATCACCAATATTGGGGTCATGACAGTTAATGGTTAACCAAGATGGTTTCAGTATGTAAAGTGTGTGCATTAAAAACTGGCCAATATTCCATTTTATTAGTATTGATACCTTTAGAATAATTGCCTGATGTATTTTCTATGAGTTGAGTGACTGGAGTAGTAGTGTGTGTGTCAAATTATAGTTGTCCAGTATATGTTTTGTATACCTCTTTTACATAGATTACTACAATCTTCAATAATTATACATATATTGCTTTGAAACCTAACGATAATCTTTGAGAGACCAAATAATTTCAAAGATACATTTTAGAAAGATAGTAAAACATGCTTGACATTCCTTGCATTTTCTGATATTAAACGTAATCTTAATTAAAGGGGACATGCATTGCTATTCCTAGCACTACTTGGGCAACTTTACACAATTCCTGTGAGTCTATTGAAGACATCTGTAAGTTTTTTTTCTCCAAAAAATGCATTGTTTTATATTTCTAATCAAGTACTCAAAACCATCATTTTTCAGCCTCAAGATTTCAGGCTGTTATGGCCTGGCTCCGCCCATAAGCACTTTGAGTGACAGTCAGTCCACACAGTCTGCGACTGGTAGACAGAGAGAGAGAGAGAGAGAGAGAGAGAGAGGGGGGGTGGGAGAGAGAGAGAGAGGGGGGGTGGGAGAGTTAGAGAGAGAGAGAAAAAAAAGACAGGCCGTTATTGATAAGGCCCCCTCTCCCTCCCTCCCTCTCTCTTCCTTTCCTTTTTTTTTTTCACTCTCTCCCTCTCCCGTTCGGGGGTGTGTGCCGCGTGGCAGGCCCCCCCCCCCAAGTGCTCCCGAATGGGGGGGAGACCTGCGCGCGGAGTGTTTGCACAGTGGTCTCTCTCTCCGTCTCTCCCCCTCCGTCTCTCCCTCTCTCTCTGTCTCTCCCTCCCTCTCTCTCCCTCTCTATCTCTCTCTCCCTCCAGAGTGCATGCAGAGGTGGGTTTCACTCTGCCGCAGTATGAGGAAGTGGTTTCCACTCGCTGTGTAGTCAGTCTAGGTAGATTGTGGGCGGGCATTAGCTACAACCACAGAGCCAATCACATCACTGTCCGCTACCCAGAGCCCGAGTGACGTCACGACATGGCTCAAATCAGGATGGCCTAATTTACTGGAGCAGGAAATGGTCTGAGCTGAATCAGAGCAATCCGCCAATATGGTACTGACAGCCTTGTGTAAACGTACCCTACAAGGCTCTCTGAGAAGTAATGTAAAAATTGCAACATATATTATCACTTCCATAACAACAGACGTAGACTTCACAGGTCGTTGGGGTCTCTAGGCTACGTCTGATCAGACAAGCCACAAGAGCCACCACGACTCAACTCAAGAGGGAGGGGTCACCAGATATCTCCCCGTTGTCGTGCGTTCGTTCGCTCCTACAATCTGTCACATAACACATTACTGACCCGACGAGGACCGACCGAACACACCATCAGCCCCGGTCCGCATGAGGACCTGGGAGGCCAGCTGACGCTACACCGGAGAGAAGACCCGGCCGTTCGCTATCTTTTGATATTGGTAGCGCGGTCAGACAGTCTCAAGGGAAAAACAGCCCCTAGCAACGCAGCGAGTAGACACAGCAGAATGATGGCACGAGAGGACACGCACATCATGTTTACACAAGCACACACCTGGGGTCCGTCGGTGTTTCGGGCACACAATTTTTTTACTATGGAACCGGTGGTTCCGGAAATCCCATGTTAGGCGATTGAAAGCGGATCGAGAATTTTTTTTCAGAAGTATCACTCCGCATGACGCTACATGGGCTATATAAGAGCTGTTGGAGTGAGAGAATAACCTTTTGCCAATTTTATCCAGAGCGGGCACTCTATAAACAAAAATTCGCCCAGCAAATAAGTTCTTTCACACAGTTTCTAACGACGTAAGTAAGTACATTGTCTACGTAATTGTTGGTAAAATTATAGCATTTTTACATTTCTATGACGGTCTATAGTGCTTCCGTGATGTTTTTGCAACGTTTTTGGTAATGTTTTCACTTATCAAAAGCCAGTTTGGAAAATCGCCAGGCTGTGGTGATTTTTTACCCAGAACGTGGGCCGCCTGACTCGGCATTCAACATGAGGTCTGCTACCCCAGCCATGCTAATGTTGGCTACGGCCGGCTAATAAAAGCTAGCACAAGAAACGACGACCAAAGTATGGTTTATAGTGTATTTTTAGCCACCTTATAGCATTTGTACATTTGTATGATAGACTGTAATGCTCCCGTGAGGTTTGTCTGGACGTTTTAGTAATGCTTTTCATTATAAAAACATATTTCTAAAAGTCCGGAAGTGGATGAAAATGGCCGGGATTATCCTTGAGCTAGCGATCTTTGCAGATGCATAATTTATGTATTTATTTAGCGAATTAAATATTTTCAAATGTTTATGAAACATAATGTTAGTTTATTCATAACTGGGCCTTATTCGATATATAATATATTTCATTGTATCGGCCCAGATCGGACAAAATAGGCCAATGGATGTGCGAGATGTGCGGTTCAAGATGCAGAGGGAGTAGTACAAGCTAGCACGATCCAGGCTGAGATCCAGGCTGCCTCCAGGTTGACTCTGCCTACGTCATGCCTCCATATATACGGCAGAGGACATGGAGGAAGACAAGGCTCTAGGAAGAAAACGGGGTAAGTTTGAAGAAACATTTCAACGCACACATTAAATTATTTTATGAATTAATATGTAATATGTAAAAAAGATTTTTTTAATAATATTTCATCACTAATTCATTCATAACTTTTGAACAATAGATGCGATTTCTAATCTGTCAGCTGTTCTATATTGCCAACTAGATTGTCTACATTCCATAGTCTCATTTTCCTTATACCAAGTAAGGAAAGTGCTTGAAAATTCATTTTTATCTTCCAAGTTCAATTTCAACAAGTTCAAGTTCATATGAATAATAATGATGATAATCATAGACATATTTTATATCATTGGAAAGCCCTAGTTGTTAGCTTCAAAATGATACCAAATATGAGGTACTTTGAAATACCCACTAACTAAATAATCCATCACAAACCCATGAAGGTCAAGCTCAGAATATGGATGGAACCATAGGAGTAAAATGAATGGGTAATGCCGAACGCCTTCTCAACTTTATTGCCAAATATGATTTTATATTTAGTCAAAAAGGAAACATTACTCCCACATTCGTATCACCACGATTGCCCCGGTGTGCTGAGCGGAGCGGTGCTCTTTGTGCTGCTGGTCGAGAGATAGTCGCTCTTTCCCTTGGATGGGGTGGTAAAGCTCTCTGGAAGCCTGGAGGTGTATCCGACGCTTCGTTGGATTACAAGTCGCCGCTACCCACTCTATGGACAAGGCAAAAATGCCATCATAAGGGGGGGGGGGGGGGGGCTTTGAGGAGAGGAACCTTCCTCACCTCCTCCAGGCCAGGGATGACTGCTCTGGCCACAGATGCGTGTGAAACATTGTGGCTAGGGTCATCGCCTTCCCAGAGGCTACAGCCTACACTGTTAAGTGCAGTGTAGCCCCGGAGGCCCGGGCAAGGGTCTCAGCATCTCGGAGATCCAAGACCGCATTGCCCACCACCACCTTTGAAAAATACAATGTATCACTGGACGCACCTCTTCTCTCTGATAAATACGTCCAATGACACACATGCGCAGCGGTGGCATTGGCTTTATCCGCCAACCCGCCACTTTACGCGCCCGTTTACCTATAGGTAAAAGCTTCTGATCAGAGCGCACATCATCTCGGACAAAAGACAGAGGCGAGCGGCTTATCTAAAGCCCCCAGACCCAGCTTCACACCTGTGCCGGTTTAAGGACAGGTAGGGCTCTTTTCAGTTTTTATTTTTAGTTAAAAACTCCTCACATTTGACACAATCTCATGGTGACATAAGGGTCAAATGCACAGTAGCGCAGCGGAGATTGCGCTCGTCACCAATGCAAGAGACTCCGGTATCGAATCCCAGTCTCAGCATTGCCTTCGGCTTGGGCCGGCCGTCGTACTGGCTCATTTGGCAGAGTCAGTGGGTGGAAGTCGATGGGTGGGGATTGGACGTTGTGGACAGCGACCCCTACAGGTCGGTTGGGAGACACCTGCACAGCAGAGACAGGAAATGGCGGGGGTAGTGTGAGCCTCCCATGCGTTGCACCTCGCCAATGAGAGTCCGCGCTGGCAGGCGAAAAGATGTGACAGGCTGCCTCCTCGTGTGCCGGAGGGAACACGTGATGCAAGGCTTCTATCCTCTCTACAACCGACCAGTGGGGAGCATAGTCGAGCAACGTTCAAGACAGGGGAGGGGAGAATTGGATACACGAAATTGGGATGGGAGAAAAATAGAAAATAAGGAGAAAAAGTGGATTAAAAAAAATGCACAGTAGCGCCTGATCAGTAGCCCTACACAAAGTTTTGGTATTGTGACAACACTAGTCATTCATTCATTCATTCATTCATAGAGTACCACCTGTGGAGAGAGAGGTTTGTCGTCGAGACTATTTTCCTCACAATGGAGATGGCTTCTCTCATCAGAGGCTGTACATGGAGGGCACTAAATATTCTCACAGCCGCTGCTTTTAGTGAAATATGGGACATCAACAGCAGGGTTTTAAGAATGCAAGTAGAAAAGGGGTCCTACTAATCACCATAAAGTACCACAAAGTACGCTAGAAATACCCCAAAGTGCCTGGAAATATACCACAAAGTGTCCCCAAATATACCCTAAATAATACCACAAAGTATCACAAAATACCCCACAGAACCTCAAAGTGCCCCAAAGTATATCCCCAAAGTACCACAAAATACCTCAAATGAAAAACTAAAATGTGCACATTTCCCGGAAATATTTCTTATTCTGTTAATCATACCAGCATGGATGCTCGCCAACATTTACCCGAAAGCACACCATTCTATTCTGTGCTCTTTCATGGTTGTGTCACCAACTGTCCAGTAGAGCAGTGGTTCCCAAAGTCGGGGTCGCGACCCAAAGGTGGGCCGCGAGCAGCCACGGGTGGGCCGCGAGCAGCCACGGGTGGGCCGCGAGATGATTTAAAAAAAATAATTTTTTTTTTTTTTTTTTGTCAGGCCACTGAACTTAGAAGCAGGCCAGGACAGTGTTTCTAGTTGTATTCTAAAATTCTATTATATTGTATTCTAAAATGTGACTATATGGTTTTATATTAACTTAATAAATAAACAAAAACGAAAAATCTACTTATTTCAACGAACATTTCAAACTAAATAACAGATTATGCACATAAAACGCTGAAAACAACCGAAGCAACAATAGTATTTTAATGAGGCTATTATTATTATCATTATTATTTTGCAACAAGTTAGCCCTCTCATAAATAGCACATATAAATGAATAACTAACTTGAACTAACTTAATAGGATTGAAGTGATATTTGGCTTAAAAAATCGGTCACCTAAAAAAAAAAAAAAAAAAGCCTGACGATGTCCATTGGGCCGCGGCTCTCTGACGCCTTATTTTCTGGGCCCTGGCCTGAAAAGTTTGGGAACCCCTGCAGTAGAGGACAGAAAAAGAAACTGCTGCTATTTGCTAAAGCTAGCTACTTCTTTTTTGGGAGCAATTTGTGGTTCAGTGTCTTGCCCAAGGACACAACAGAAGGAGCTGGGATTCAAACCACTGACCAAACCATTGAACTGATCATTAGTTGACCTGCTCTATCTCTGAGCCAGTATTTTGTGGTACATTGATTGAGGTATACTTTGAGGTACTCTGATGTTCTTTGGGGTATTTTGTGATACTTTGTGGTATTTTAGGGTATACTTTGGGGTATTTTGGGGTCTTTTGGTACTTTGGTATACTTTGAGGTACTTTGGGGTACTTTGTGGTACTTTATGGTAGGACCCTAGAAGGGTGATATTTCAGTCGCCTTTGTTATGAATGTTTAAGGAGGGTGAGTGTAACGGATGGTACCACGAAGCGCAGTCACAAAGGACTTCAGATGTTGTGAAGTGACTGGGGTGAGTAGCGGTACTATGGGTTAAACTCTCTCATCCTCAAAAGACACATAGACACGTTACAAAGCAGTGAATTCACCTCTTGGTATAGCGGTCGCCCGCGGCGTGGAAGACCCGGGTTCAAAACTCCCTCGGGGGATCGAGGTTTAAGGTGATGATGTCACAACTGTTACACTTATACCACTGGCCAGTCTGGTTTACTACCAAGTATATTTATACCTATTTGGTGAATGGACTGCATTTATATAGTACTTTTATCCAAAGCGCTTTACAATTTATGCCTCACATTCACACAGACAGCAGAGGCAACCATGCTGATCGGTAGCAGTTAGGGGGTTAAGTGTCTTGCTCAAGGACACTTTGACATGCTACCGAGTAGCTGGATTCAAATCAGAATTGAACCAGGAATATTGCGACTACCAGACGACCAATCTACCTCCTGAGCCACTGTTGCCCCCTATTTATACCTGTATCACTGTATATCATAATTATACTGTACATACATCAATTTAGCATATATTACCAGTAGCTTGTTATATATATATCACTTAATCACTTGTACACTATATATTGTTAATGCGGTTTACCATTACATTTGCACTCTGGTTAATGCCAACACATGTTCATTGTACTGTACAATGCCAATACATTTGAATCTGAATACATTGAATTTGAATACATTTTATCCAAAGCGACTTACAAATTGTGTACACGTCAGCAGGAGGGGTACACCTCTGGCGGCTAAGGGTAAGTGGTATTGTTCGTCTAGCAGTGCCAGTAGTAGTATAGACATAATTAGCGTAGTAGTAGTATAGGCATAGTAGTATAGACAAGTACAGTACATCATAGTAAAAGACAGTAAGAAGGTTTTTATTTACATTTGTCCTTTTTTCTATTTTATTCAGATATTGATTAAAAAAGTGTGTTTTTAGTCGACCATGGAAAATTGGGCGGGATTCAGCTGTCCTGACTGCAGTGGGAAGGTCATTCCACCACTGTGGAGCTGGGACAGAGAATAGCCTGCTTCGTTTGAAGCAGCATGTGTGAGGCAGTGTCTCCGGGGACATGGGTATCAATAAAAAAAATTATGAAATAGGCTAAATAATATAAAATAAAAACACATGTAAATACACATCATACAGTATAAATCATTGATCATCAAACATGATTGTATCCGGGTGCACAGTATCAATATGAAGTCATGTTGAGTGTTTATGGCGTAAAAATACTGCAGTGACATCTTTTAGCTAAATATCTTTTTCTGCTTCTCAGCGATTTCCATCGGTGACATGTCCTCTGGGCTGACGTCCAGGTAGAGAGGCTGCCTGACATGCTTCCAAATGGTGAGACAAACCCTTGCGACAAACAGGGTGCAGGCTAGAGCCAACAGAGCAGCTACAGACAGGAAAACACAGATAAAACAAAGATGTACAATGATTCAGTACAATGAAAATCAAACAACTACTAGAAATGTCTGACCACTAAGTGTGTCTGACTCTTAACACTTTGAGTGCCAAGGACGAGAAATCTCATTATTTAATCGTTATTTCTTTTATTAGCGATTTCCATTCATTCATCAATCTAGCCTCACGTTACCATTGGGACTGGCTCTGAGCTCGAACAGGGAAAATACCGCCCCCTATCGTCTCCCGGATGGTAATGCACGCATTGGATTGGACTGAATGAAAAGGCATGGGGGGAAAAAAATCCGGAATCCACATTTTACTTCTCAGGCATGTAACCAGAGCCGATTGCAGTCATCGCCGACCCTCAGAACAGCGTGGAATATGTGTTTCGAGTACCTAACGTTGGATCAATAAACGCGATCGATATTTGGAATGGCGATCAGGAATTGGAATCATCTTTTTGCAGAACATCTGATGTGAGGTAAGGAATCTATTTTACCAGTCTTGGGGTAATCAGAGTTTTTTTCACATATCTCAACGTGTCCCCTATCTGTGTATGTGTGTGTGTGTGTGTGCTGACCAGGAAATAGATAATCGATTTTTCAGCCCGCTTCTCTAGCGTGCATAAGTACACATATACTATCGATAATCTAGCGTTTATTTGAAAACTATTCATAAATAAAATGACGTGTTTTGTGTATTCCACTAAAGGGCGTTTATCACAATCTTTTTTACTGGACATTTCCAAAAACGAGCGTTTTTCAAAATGGTATAAAACGGAAATGTACAGATGAAAAAAAAATTTGACTGCAAGCAAGTCATTGATAAGCGACGGGCGTATTAGACACATACCCATAATATAGAATATAAGAAATAGCTCCGTGAAAATCATGAAATATCGGAAAATCTGTCTAAAAAGGCTGGCATTCAAGCGATAAATCATGCGCCCCCTGCTGGCACTCAAAGTGTTAACCACCAAACCTGCATGGACGTATCCAATCCAATCCAATCCAACTTTATTTATAAAGCGCTTTAACAGCCACAGGGGCACAAAGTGCTGTACAGAGGCAGCATACTAAAAAGCTATAAGCAGCACTACAAATAGATAAAAGAACAAGAGTGATCAAAAGGGAAGAAAAGATAAACATAGGCAACAATACAAATTTAAATAGATAAGAGTACTTAAAACTAAAAGTATTTAAAAGCAAAGGACACAGTAACAAAACGATACAATAACACAATAAAACAATAAGATCATAAAATCAACAAGCTACATGGTGTCGAAAGCCAGAGAGAAAAGGTGGGTCTTAATTCATTCCCCGCCAACGACGAGTATACTCGTTATTGGGCGCCAATCGTTGAACGCCAACAACAAGTATACTCGTTATTTGATCGTTATTTCTTTTATTCGATATTTCTATTCATTACAGGCACACAGACTCGGGGTTAACATGGGGAATCATCCTGAGAATGCCAAAGTGCAATACTGGCCGCATCACGCTAGACGGCGGTATCGAGCACCCTTTGTAACCTTGTATCTTGGCCTGTGGGACGGCCAAATGTCTCGGGTTTAATTTTTCCTTGTTGGGCGAGGCGAACGGTTCTCTCGGTTCCATTGAAGCGTGTCAAATATCCCCGATCCATATGTTGTGGTGGATTATGCCGTGGACCAAATGGACATTGGATATACCAGATGGCGATCAAACGATTGGAATATTATTTTTGGAATACTCCCGATCACAGGTAAGGACGATTTGACAAAAATGTGTGCTTGATCCTGCAACCCTAGACCGCTCTAAAACCATACTTATATTCACCACGGTATAACACGGGAACGTATGGATGGAAACATTTATTATTTTTCACATATTGAACGACAGATAGGTGATGTCAAATGGGCCATAGTATTGTATCCATAGCTATAATATAGAATATAGTTATAGCTCTACAAACAAGGTGATGCAGTCCTATCTTTTAAAGCGTAGCAGTGCTAGACCGGGGGCCCGACTAATCCCCGGCAGTCAATGAGTTAAGGAGGCTTTTAAAATGGGACCGTGATGAGGCCTGCCTAATCTGCAGCGGCAGCTCGTTCCACATTTTAGGGGCGACAACAGAGAAAGCACGGTCTCCCCTGAGCTTACGCCTAGTTTTAGGCACTACAAGGAGCAGCTGGTCAGCTGACCTGAGAGAGCGGGAAGGTGCATAGAACTGCAACAGCTCAGAGAGGTAGAGTGGGGCAAGGTCATTAAGAGCTTTAAAAGCAAATAAAATAATTTTAAAATGAATCAGTGAGATGTGCTCATATTCACGAGTGCCAGTTAAAAGACGTGCAGCGGCATTCTGCACCATCTGAAGGCGAGCAACCGAGGATCCACTCACCCCTATATAAAGTGCATTAATTGGGGCGGCTAGGTGGTGTAGTGGGCAAGGCGCTCGCCACCAATGCAGGAGACGCTTGGTTCGAGCCCAGCTCCGCATTGCTATCAGCTTGGCTGGTCGTTCATACTAACACAATTGGCAGTGTTAGGGGTGGGAAAGCTGATGGGTGGGGATCGGACGTTGTGGACAGCAACTCCTACAGGTCGGTTGGTGCGCCTGTGCAGCAGAATCCGGAAGCGACGGGGGCGGCGTGTCCCTCCCACGCAGACCCCCGCCGCTGAGAGATCTCGCTGTGCAGGTGAAAAGATGCAACGTCTGCTTCCTCGAGTACCGGAGGGGACACGTGTTGTAAGGCTTCGTCCACATTGCAGCCGGCTTGTGGGAGGCATGGCCTAACAGCGTTCGAGACAGGGGAGGGTAGAATTGGACGATACGAAAATTGGGATGGGAGAAAAATAGAAAATGGGAGAAAAAAGTAGATAAAAAAAAATAAAAGTGCATTAATTTTGGCCAGCTGCCTCAACTGGAAGAAGCTTGACTTTACCACGGCCTTGATCTGGCTGTAAAATTTAAGGTCCGGGTACATTTTCACACCTAGGTTCTTCACGATCGGTTTGACATGTTGTGCCAGCGAACCCAGATCTAGTAGTGGGGTCACAGAGGGGCCACCAAATACCATGACCTCCGTCTTTTCTTTTTATCTACTTTTTCTCCCATTTTTCCATTTTTCTCCCATCCCAATTTCGTATCGTCCAATTCTACCCTCCCCTGTCTCGAACGCTGTTAGGCCATGCCTCCCACAAGCCGGCTGCAATGTGGACGAAGCCTTACATCACGTGTCCCCTCCGGTACTCGAGGAAGCAGCCGTCTAATCTTTTCACCTGCACAGCGCGATCTCTCAGCGGCGGGGGTCTGCGTGGGAGGGACACGCCGCCCCTGTCGCTTCCTGATTCTGCTGCGCAGGCGCACCAACCGACCTGTAGGAGTCGCTGTCCACAACGTCCGATCCCCACCCATCAGCTTTCCCACCCCTAACACTGCCAATTGTGTTAGTATGAACGACCAGCCAAGCTGATAGCAATGCGGAGAGCTGGGCTCGAACCCAGCATCTCCTGCATTGGTGGTGAGCGCCTTGCCCACTACACCACCTAGCCGCCCCGACCTCTGTCTTTTTATCATTAAAATTTTAAAAATTCAAGGCCATCTAGGACTTAATGTCGTTGAGACATTTGGTCAGCGGCTCAAAAAGGAGCCAGACTTCTTTAGTGGCATATAAATCTGGCTGTCATCAGCGTAGCAGTGAAAAGGGATGCCGTGCCTTCTGAGGATGGAACCAAGGGGCAATAAATAAATAGAAAAAAGGACAGCACCAAGTATCGAGCCCTGGGGGACACCATACTAGGGCTGTCGTGGCAACCGCATCACCGCAATCCTGCGGTGTGTCAAGGCACCCGCGGATGGAGAACAGACAATGCGGTAAAAAAATATATAAAAAAATACCAAATGGGGCGTCATCATTTTTAACTCCGTTCATTTAACACTTTCAGTGCCCAGCAGGGGGCGCACATTTAGTGCTTGAATGCCCACCATCCACTTCAATGTTAGCATTAATATCGCCGAATCTATGTTTTAAATAATGGCTATGTGTCTAATCTGCCCGTCGCTTATCAATGACTCATTTCCAGTCAACATTGTCGAAGCGGATTGTTTTTTTATCGGTTCATTTCCGTTTTATAGCATTTTGAAAAGAGAAAAAAATATTCCATGATAATCGCCCTGTACTGTAATATTCTAGAACGTTGTAATTTTTCGGCCTATTTATGAATAGTTTTCAAATAAACGCTAGATTATCGATAGTATGTGTACGTGTGCACGCTGGTGCCGCGAGCTGAAAATCGATTCTCTCAGTTCCTGATCGCTCTTACAGTCAAAGAGCCATATCACATTATAGGGGAAAAGCTTATATCTCCGTGAAAACAGGTCTGATTATCCTAAGACTGGTAAAATAGATTCCTTACCTGAGATCAGATGGTATCCAAATGGATTATTCCAATTCCTGATCGCCATTCCAAAAATGTATCCTTTTATTGATCCCACGCGTATACTGTAAAACACATATTACACGCTGTGCTGAGGGTCCAGAATTAATCTGATCGGCTCCGGTTACATGCGTGAGAAGTAAAATGTGGATTCCGGATTTTTTTTTCCTCATCCATTTTCATTGAGTCCAATCCAAAAGGGTGCATTACCATCTGGGAGACGATAGGGGGCGCTTTTTCACATCTGAGCGCCTGGCGGGGCAGGTTTACCAACGGTAGACTCGGTTGATGAAATATGAATTCAGATCGCTAATAAAAAAAATTAAACGACAATTCTTGTGATGGGCATTCAACCCGCAGGCTGATAACCCGAGATATCTCGTGATGGGCATTCAAAGTGTTAATGACTGCCTCGTGCATACGTTTTCCAGTAGCATGAGCTAACTTCACGTTTCCATACAGTTTACAACTCACAGAAATCAGGATTTATTTTCATATCCCGGACTCGAGCCCCCAATGTCCTGTATTAATCTGAACCGTAGTAGAGTACAGGGGAGCGTCCTCCTAACACTCCCGGGCCGAAGTGCCGGTCATGTAACTTGCTTGTTATAACTAGCCGGACTTCGGGGTAATTCCCTCTGTAAGGTGGTGACAGTAGACCAGAAAATCGTTCTCTCAAGGACTGGGCATTAATTTTCGTTTGCAGCTCTCTATTCTTAATGTTATTGATTAACATTACACGCAAATTAAGTGCTGCCTCTCTCTACCGTCCCCGCTACACTCGGGACTACATTAACGTTTCCCTACTCTCACTTCGTTAACGTTATCATCATAGCTATTATGATCTGTAATGTCAACTGGATAATGTTAGCTTTGTTTGCAAACCTTAGTTAACGTTCGCTATCTATAATGTTAGCTAGTTTTCCCCCATGAACAATGACAAGTTGTGATATTGTTATTGACTAACGTTACACGCAAATTAAGTGCTGCCTCTCTCTACCGTTCCCGCTACACTCTGACTACATCAACGTTTCCCTAATCCCTACTCTCACTTCGTTAACATAGCTATTATGATGTGTAATGTCAACTGGATAACATTAGCTTTGTTTGCAAACGTTAGTTAACGTTCGCTATCTATAACGTTAGCTATAGGCTAGCTATCTATAACGTTAGCTATAGGCTAGCTATTGGCTAGTTTCCTCCAATGATGAACAATGACACAAGTTGTGATATTTAACTAGCTATGTATGTGCATTCAAATTCACTAACGTTAAAATAGTGTTATAATAACATTAAATGTTCACTCAAATAACGTTAGTTTTAAGTTGGAGAAGGGATGTGTGACTGACTATTGGCTGCTTGCGTAGACCTTGCGTAGAAGTTACAGTATATATCCCACAACGCATCACTCTTAAAGGAGCAGGCAACACCCTAATCTACTTTTATCACATTTCAGAATGTTGAGGGACAAATGGATAGATTATCAAACATGTTTAAAATTGTTTTGGGACTCCTACGACCTTAGCATTTTTTTCTAATCACGATCGCGGGTAAACTTGCATGTCTTAACACATTGGGCGCCGGGCATTGTGCCCATCATTATACCCAGTCTGCCAGCGCTGTGAGCCTATGGAGATGTTTACCTTCTTTGCAGGGCTATAACTTTTTAAATATTATAGCTATATCTGCATTACTATGGCCCATTCAACATCGATTATCTATCGTTCCGGATGTGGGAACGTTATATTTTTTCATTCATACATTGTTGTGTTAATACCGTCTAGAGTATAAGTATGTTTTTAAGCTTTTCTGCTGTAATTCCAAAAACGCTAGTTGTAGGCCCTGACGCGTGTAGTCTTTTACCAACACACTTGCAGTTCTGCGTTCGGGTTCTGCGATCTGATTGACGTTTCTCTCTGCGCCAATCACCACGTAGCTGCCGCCTCGCAGGTTCTCATTCAACTACTGAACAAGTTGCTGTATAACAGCAGCGTGATTATGTTAGCGTAGTCATATCTATACTTTTCAAGAAAACAAATGCTGTATCTTGTCGGTGGAGAACAAAAAGACACGTAGCCTTTGCTTTAAAATCCTGTCGAAAGTCTGGGAGAAGCTGTGAAGCTTCTGAGAAGCTGTGAAGCTTAAAGCAGTGTTTTCTCTCTCTCTTAATGGTGTTGTGTGTAATGCTGTTGCCCGTTTCGAGCTTCCTCGAAGTGTTTCTGGCTTGCGGTGGCTATTCTGAAATTAGGCAATACGATTATGTGAGCATGTGCTATCAAGAAAATATATGAAAGTTATTACTTCAACCCTAAATCTGTGGATCTTTAAAGACGAAACACAAGTCCGTTAACTCCGCTGGCACGATTCATATCCAAAAGATATCCATTATGCACAATCAATTCCGTGATGGTGAAGATGATGACAACATATAGGCCTGTTTTACCCTCTTATCTTGCTTTTCTCTCTTGTGAACTCATTTCAATATTTTCTAATAGAACAGCAGCTACAGCGGGATGAGTCTCGTGCCACGGGCAACTAAAGGAAGCATTAGACTGTATACCTCTCATCGGTAAAATAACAATTCGGTGATGTTGAACAACCAATGAACATAAATCGTGAGCCGTGACGTAAGGGTCCCTGTTGCGTGTAGTCTTTTACCAGCAAGATAGAGGGTAAAACAGGCCTATATGTTGTCATCACGGAATTTATCGTGCATAATGGATATCTTTTGGATATGAATCATGCCAGCAGAGTTAACTGACTTGTGTTTCGTCTTTAAAGATCCACGGAGTTAGGGTTGAAGTAATAACTTTCATATATTTTCTTGATAGCACATGCTCACATAATCGTATTGCCTAATTTCAGAATAGCCACCGCAAGCCAGAAACACTTCGAGGAAGCTCGAAACGGGCAACAGCATTACACACGACGCCATTAAGAGAGAGAGAAAACGTTAGGTTATGGCTATAACCAAGTTCTGTTAGTATAGCGACGCTCGGCATCGCTCTCTGCACTATCTCGCATATGTGCACGCGCACTGAATAAAGACCACAAATGTACCTTTAATCCCAATATTCGTCTGACCACACCCCTATCAGCTTACCATATAAGCAGGGGTGGGGCCACCCACTCGCCTCCTTCCCAAGCTTTCGCCACAAGGCGAGGTCAAAGGCTGCAGCGGCGTCGGATGCCGAGCGTCGCTATACTAACAGAACTTGGTTATAGCCATAACCTAACGTTCTGTTTCGTATTCGCTCTCGCTCTGCATCGCTCTCTGCACAAGGGAGGCCGAGCGAGAGCCAACGGCCGACAAATACACCCCGCTGACAGCCCCCCACAACCATCAGAACAGGGAGGGCCGAGCCCCCCCGACCCACCCTAATGGAGGGCACCCCCCCTATTAGGGGCTTCACGGGAGGGCGACGGACCCGACCGTGCGAAGAGGCACTCAAGCAACTCAACGCACAGGGTGAGCAGACCGTGGCTTGACCCCACGACTACACACACGCACAACCCGCATGCCACCCGGGAACGAACGGAGGAACAACCTCGTTACTGCCCCCAGAATCACGGGGTCAAGGGCAAACCCAACCCCGTGGCAAGGCCGTAGCAGCGGAGCGCGAAGGAAGACCCAGACCCACCAAAAGGACTGGACTCCCTGGAATGGGGGCCCGGAGAAGTCCATGATGCCAGCATCAAGACCCCACCAGGTGGGCACGTAGTGCCCCGCCCCCCACATCGCCAGCGTATTCGGACAAAGGCCCCTCAGCCGAGCGGGCCCCGTCCCCCCAATAGTACACCGCCTGGCACACTGACCCTGCAACAGGCAGTCAGCATGGCCGTAAGCACACAAAAAAGGTTAACCAACGGAAGCAGGCAGCGCACCGGGGAAAAACCAGGCAACAGGCTATTAACCCTAGCCTGGAGACTGCGGACGAGACAGGCGCCAGAGGGGACAGCTGAACACAGCCGCCCCGGCGGAAGGAGCGTAAGCTGGCGGTGTTGCATGACCAAGCCTCCATTTAAAAACCCCCACCCAGAGGGGTCGAGGCAGAGAAGGCTGACACGATTGGCAGACGTCATGAACGTGCAGGGGCACCCTCAAACGGTGAACCCGGGAGTTGACACTGCTCCAACACACCAGGGAATCAACCACCTTGGTGTTACCCAATGCGGTGGTTGTTCCTATAACCCCTCAAGAAAAAACTCAAACACACCTGCGGGTATACACCGGCTATACCGCAGTACAAGTGTTTCAGTTTTCAAAAAAGGGTTAACCCAGGCCTACGGGTCGACGAAACATTACTTCGGACCGGGCCTGGCGGTACGGGAAGCACAGGGTCACCAGAGGAGGTCAAACCACCCCCACAGGCCCCTCTTCGCCATGCGTGAGAGAGGAGCGAAAAAGAATGGAGAACCAGCCCCTAAGCACACCGTACTTGGTATTCCCAGGCGGTCTCCCAACCAAGTACTAACCAGGACCAACCTGTGTAGCGGCCGAGATCCGACGAGATCGAGCGTGTACAGAATGGCATGGCCGTAAGCCATTACGACAGTGCTGAGTAAAAACGTACCCAACCAGGGTCTCCATAGCGCTTAACCCTGTGACACCCGGACCGACCTGGCATTTTTCCCCCTGAAAAAAGCCCAAGTCCCTCAGGGTACCAGAACAGCAGATCTGCATCCCCGGCGGACAACGGGTTCAACTGATCCGGACCAGCGTGACCAGAACCAGTCCCGTGCCCTAACCACGCCGACATGCCTACTCCAGGAGAAAGGGCAGATATGCGTGTCGATCTTAACATAAAAAGAAGGCGCCACCCAGACGTTCGGGCGAACCGCGCCTGGTGGCCCACCCCAAGGGCGTGAGACCCCTCTACATATGTTCAGATCCATTCCGTCATCATCCCCCAGACATGAACGAGAATCTGTCGAAAAACCAACCCAGGTCGTGGGATTTGGTCGTCGGAAGAGGAAAAACCCCCATCTCAGTTGCTTTATAAAAACGCTGTTTTAACCACAAGCAACCAAGGCGTGCCAGTCAGTCGCCTGTTTACAGCGAGCTAGCACTATACGTGCGTCGGGACACACCCCCATCAATGAACAGGCTATTTAGACCTGTCATTGAATCCCCAAGGCGCCCAGGGGAACGACAAGAGGGGTGTGACACATCCTAACTCCAACACTTTTTGAATCGAAAAGAAGGAAGCATCAACAGTATGTATCCCAGTCTACACAGCCGGGGGTAAAAAAAATTCACATTTTTACATCCCACCACCCTCCCATAGGAAGGAGACGGGGATCCCCAGAGAGACTTCCCACGCGAGCTGTACAGATTGAAAAGAATATATTGCACCTTGAGCCATGTAAAAAATTGGTTTTAGGGCTCTCCGGGGAAGAGGCACTGAACCCATACACACTCAATAATCGAATTGAATCGAATACATATACAATAGAATAGGACACCTTCTAGAGGGTCCACTCACTTTGACAATCTGAGGAGGAAGGCTCTGTACTCTGATGGAGGCTCCCTCACATGGAAAGGAGGAGTCCGAACTCACAGAAGGCCCGAAAAGGCGCTTGGTGAGGAGCCCTGACCACCCCCCCGAAACAGATCCATCACATGGACCTGAACAGCACACGGAAGTCCTACCAACAGAGACGCGCACGGTGACGTACTCTATGGTGGGGGAATTTCTGCGGTGCACACGCCCAATATACCAGGCCGTGGGACCAGGAAACTCCCTCCCCCCCCCCCCCCCCCCCCCCGTAACGTGCCGAACCGCAACGTGACAGGAACCTTGAAGGACAGGGGGTGTACCCCTGACCGACAGAAACAAGGGGGAGAGGAAAGGTTACCAGTTCACCCCTTTACGACCCCACACCCATGATACGATGTAATGACAAAAAGAGAGTATAACACAGTCATAGTCAGCTCTATGAAGCGTTTGACAGCTCCACACAGCGCATGAGCCAACCTGCTATCTGATTTTTACTAAGGAAAAAACACAGAATAGAGAGGGCTCTCTAAGAGCCCCGGTCCAACATACACATGTGCTTCTGTGGCCAGTCCAACCCAGTTGTAGGTCACATGACACACACAACCCATCATCACCTACAAAAAATGGCAAAAACACTCTACAGAGGAACGCCGTTTTTCATAATGAGAGAATACATAATTCTCGATTAGTATCGGCCACAGGCCTTGCTAAGCACACACGACAGCAACCAAACAATCTTTTCTTTCAGGAAAATAAAGTTTCTCCAGCAGTTTTAGCACAACCTCAGCAATCAAGCTAAGGGTTACATCGCATCCCTACCACACAAAAGACACAATTTAGTGCACAACATGTCTGATAGGAGGATGAAAAAGTCCCCAGGGAACCGGGGGGAAACACAATCCTCTTATTTTACCCTTAATACGGCCAGTTAAAACAGGAAAACCTGTTAATATGTGAACACACTGTTCATTGTCATCACAGGCTGAGAAAAGAACATTCTTTTACTCACTTGTCACTAAGCATAGCTTCATAGGTTAGTTACCTTAGTTGTGAGTACACGGTACATATAAACACCATGATGTTTCTCACACAACAACCAGATCATTTTCACATCTGTAACAACAACCCGATTTGCACGGAGAAGCTAACTGCCAGTGACAAAAACAGTTCACACATAACTCGCGTCGTATCCTAAATGCATTGCAGCAACACACGTTTTGGGAAAACATCGTTATTCACAAAACATTTAGAAAAGTAAAACCAGAAGACGTGTTATAAGGTCAAACCTTGTCCTACCCGGAACATAGACCAGCGAAGTGCAGAGTCAAGACCCCGTAGACAACACAGCCGATCCTGTGTTGCTCGAACTGGGCAGCGTCGTCGCTCCAACCAGTCGCTACAGTCCTCTTTGTTGACGCAATCCCCGTCCAGGCTCAGGGCAGGGTCGACGAACATCCCCTGTCAAGGATGACGTCGTAGTCAAGAGTGTAAAACATGTTATAATCAAAGCACGTTCAACAGAGTAGCATTAAGCTAACGGCCGCTCCAACCGTTCGGGCGCTACTGCCCCTGCTTGCGAGACGCCGAGCTAACGGTGCACGCGACCAGAAGCGAGCTTGCGGCCGCGCACGAGGAGCTAAAGCTACCCCGCGCCAGGCCTTGGCCTATAGCAGCAAGCTAACGTTACCTAGTGATCACAACATGCTAGCGCCGCAGCTAACAGCTGACTGGCTAACAGTAGGCCCAACCTAAGTAGGCCATGCAGCGATCCCAGCAGGCTAACGCAGCAGCTAACAGCTGACCGTAAGCTAAGCAGCTATCACCTGAACATGTATACAATGACATAACACTCACCCAGACAGGCCGCCGTTCTGAACCTCTCCTCACTTTTTAAGAGAAAAGAGAAACAAGATGTCAACACTGCTTTACAACGGTGATTTTACCAACACCGGACGGAATCAGCACAATACCAAACTGGCCTGTGTAGCTGACTTGAACATGGATCTGCCGCTATCGCACATCCATGCACATATCTCCTCGTGAAGGAATACTCTCATTTGGATATGAAAGAAGGGGCTTAAACACGGGACAGAGAGATATCCACTCGTCCAGAACACACAGGGATCACCAGTGTTAATGGTCGGGGCCCACTAGTTAAAACTACAATGGTCTTCAGACCAAGGCCTTCTGTCGCCTAGGTGGCTGAACAAAGGACCCTAGCCTGGGGCCGGTTTCCATAAACATTGTCAAGTAGCCCCCATAGCACTAACAGACAAGTGAAGCCCGCCAGCAACAGTACTCACCCAACCTGAAACCCACCGCTTCTCACAACAGCGGCGCGTCCGACAGTTCAGCTGTGGCCTGACAGGTTTCACCCCAACAAACACAGCAAGGAACTGCAGTTGAGAAGCATGCAGCGGCGTGCTCCCAATACGAAAACCGGTGGAGGGTTTTTAGAATGATCATCATCTTCCAGACACTCCAGTACGAAGACAATATCGCCGTATTTTCTCAAATAGTGAGAGAGAAAATAAAGATATGATGTCAACGTATCCTTGTTTCCCAAAGCTGCTCCTAATCCTTTCTTCCATCATGGTGTCAAGTGTGGGGATCTACCGAGGCACTTCTTCCTTGTGGTGAAAGCGAGAAGGAGGCGAGTGGGTGGCCCCACCCCTGCTTATATGGGTAAGCTGATAGGGGTGTGGTCAGACGAATATTGGGATTAAAGGTACATTTGTGGTCTTTATTCAGTGCGCGTGCACATATGCGAGAGTGCAGAGAGCGATGCCGAGCGAGAGCGAATACGAAACAGAACACTGCTTTAAGGAAAACAGCTTCTCCCAGACTTTCGACAGGATTTTAAAGCAAAGGCTACGTGTCTTTTTGTTCTCCACCGACAAGATACAGCATTTGTTTTCTTAAAGTATAGATATTACTATGCTAACATAATCACGCTGCTGTTATACAGCAACTTGGACAGTAGTTAAATGAGAACCTGCGAGGCGGCAGCTACGTGGCGATTGGCGCAGAGAGAAACGTCAGTGGCCAATCAGATCGCAGAACCCGAAACTGCAAGTGTGTTGGTAAAGGACTACACGCGGCCCTGACGCATATGATAGATTATCGATTGGCGTTTCTTTCCTATACACGCTATATTAAAAAATGTAAATGTATATGATCGGTATACATTATGCTTCATCATGCGTGAAGGAAAGGGGGGGGGGGTCGTTTATAATTCCTTGATCGTCTAACGGCTTTATTTAGTATGGGTTGATATATTGATCAGACTGATTGCAAACAAAGTAGGGATGCCCCGATCACGTTTTTTGCCACCGATACCGATCACCGATCGTCGTGATCCATATCGGCCGATACCGATCCGATACCGATTGTTTTTGATTAAAAAGAAATTAAAAATTATTTTATATAAAAAATTTTTTTTTTTTTTTTTATAAAATATATATATTATATAATTAGACTTGTACTTGTATTATCTGCGACTGCGAGACATCGCCACCACGCAACAAGTCAAAATGCTCACTATCTGCAAACAGCTCCACTGTCTGTGTGTACTCTAGTAGCCCAGCTCAAAAGGATTCTCCGGCGCTGCAGCGGGACCCCATTGGTAACGTTAAGTGCTTTGGTCGTTTCACATTCAGCAAGCCCTCAGCTCGAATACGCATTAAATCAATGTTATAAGACATTGATATCAAGAGCTATCTGTAGCTACTGCTAGCCGGCTAGATGACGTTAAGACAGAACTTTAGTTCAATGGGACATTTCGTTTTGAACAGTAAACGAACGTCAGCTAACGCAAGCTAACTGAGGTATGAACATGAACTACTAGACTTTCTGGATCATTTGTTGATATCAGGAGCTATCGGTAGCTAGCCGGCTAAATACCGTTAGACAATGCCTACTAAACGTGAATAGTTGACTGGGTAATTTTGTTTAAACAGTAACGATAGCTAGGTAGCTAACGTTAGCGCAGGTCGAATGCAGTGCACTACAGACTCGAGCAGAGGAGCCGCACCTCTTTGTTTACAAACTCTACACGGGGGCGGGCGGGGCTAGGGAGGAGGAGCAGCGGCAGTTTGCAGGTCGTGTGTGTCTGAGACAGACAGCGAGTGAGAGCTTCGCTTGATCGGTTTCCGCTATCGGCGAATATGACTAATTATCGGAATTCACAGATTGCATATTTATACTGAGTATCGGCCGATAACGATCGGTGGCCGATCGATCGGGGCATCCCTAAAACAAAGGAATGGACAATCGGGCTGAAAATAACGTTAAAAAAAAGTCTATCTCCTAGATCCATTTCCGGTTTGTATGGCGCAATAAACGCCGAAATCATATCGATTATTGCGTTTCGAAAGCTATCCAAATGCACTCGAGTGTTTGTCTGGACCCACGTAACAAGATATTACTGTCGGAGGAATTTCCTCGATGCACCGATCGCCACTTCCGGTTTAGCGTGAGTGTAACTCGCCCGACCATCCACCAGGCGGCGGTATTGAGGCGTTGCAATCTCAGACAGGGTGCCGCTGCAGTCTGGAGGGAGGCTGGATGAATTATGAATGCCATGGCGAAAAAATTAAATATTGATCCCAAAAACGATTTACGCCGTTGTTGGCGTTCAACGCATGGCGGGCAATAACGACTTACGCCGTTTATGGCGCACAATGTGTTAATAATAAAAAATATATATACAGGTATAAAAAAAATATATATATATTAAAACTTAAAAAAAAACGAAAAAATTATAAAAGTGCGGTACCACCGTATCTCGCGGTGATTAGCCACTCACACAACCGCGGTGAGAAAATATCATACCACGACAGCCCTACACCATACAATAGGTACGTATGACATATCATGCCAGTTCGGGTACCTTGTGTATACTGCACCCTGTGTATACTGGGGAAGCACAAGTACTTTTACTCTTACTCATAGTATATGTTGGTGACAGGTATAGACAACTCGGGTTGTTATGGTCACGTTATTCACTAAGGGGTCACGTGGTGTCGTAGTAGTAGTAAAGTCAGCTGTTCACCGGCGAGTTTCAGGTATTGAAATAATGAGGGAGTGAACAGGGAAGTCATACTTTGCTGACCGCATGCTACACAATACTAAATCAAGCTGTGATTTGCTTTTAATGACGTTACTATATGAACTGTTTTTAACCGCAATAAAGTAACCAAACGCAGTATCCTGGAGCAGTGATTTCTTGACAATCGGCGCGTCTGGCAGGTAGAATTATTTCCCCGGTTTAGTCTCTCGATGACTACATAAATGTTTGGATAGTCGCCATACAGTATATACTAAGATTCATGATACATGTATAATGTAACCGATAGGGCATAGAGACCCTCATCTGCACCTTTTTAATTTTCTCGTATTTTTATATTCAGAGTTAATTATATTATTTACACTGTTTTTCCTATAAATGTTTATATTCAGATCTAATTTGATTGCCTATATTTATGTCTTTCTACTATTACCCTGCCCATACCTGTATCTCCCCTCCCCCATGCTGCTATGACACCTGAATCTCCCCAAGGGGATCAATAAAGGAATATCTTATCTTATATTTTTCAATCTCATTGCATTTTTAGAACAGAAGGTATGTTGATGTAAAATTACGCCAAAATGTTACGTTGTTGTTGTGAAAATTACTAAAGCCCTTATAATACACTCAGGTTGGCTTATTGGCCCATCAGTCAGTAGTCTGCCAGTTGTCAGTAGTCATAAAGGGTATCAGCTTGTTAATCTACAAACGAGTAATAAAACTAGGTTGCTACAATTTTGTTCATTTTAATGGTTCAAAATGTCCACAGCAACTGTGACAATTAATTTACCTGTTAACACTTTTGCGGCCAACCACGTATATATACGTTATTGGGCGCCAATCACGTTTTTGGATAATTTTCCCTTTCTTTTTATTTTAATATCCTATCCTATGTCAGGGACCTGTATCTTGCCGTTAAAAGGCATACTGGGACTCCGAAGGTGTAGTACCGGCCAGATCCTGCTAGTAGGCAGTATCGAGAGTGCAGTAAACCCTGTTCCAGACCGGGTGCTATTTTTTTTTTTTTTAAAGATAAATCTTTTAGCGTTTATCGCTTTTTTTTTTTTTTTTTTTTTTTACTACTGTGCAGTCCAGTAGAGAGAGAGAGAGAGAGAGGAAGAACGGGAGACAGAGTGGGGGGAAGACATTAGGCAAATGACGCCGGGTCCGGGAGTCGAACCCGGGTCGGCCGTGCCGCAACGAAGCGCGTTACATGGTTCGCCACTGGGGCGCCCCCCGGGTGCTATATTTAAACCGCTCCGGATGGACTTTTCTAGTAATGGGAAACCTAGGGATTCACCCGATCGCATTGAATCGTTTTCGGGAACCCCTGATCCATATGTTGTGGTTGGTTATGTCGTGGACCAGATGGACATAGGATGGACCAGATGGCGATCAAATAATTGGAATATTCTTTTTGGAATACCACCGACCACAGGTAAGGACAATCTGACGTCAATTTCAGCTTGATCGTGCAAGGTTATCATACCCATCCCCCTGATCGGCGTGTGTTGTGGTAATAACGAATGACGTTACTGGCAATTAAATAATCAGAAACGCCCCCCCCCCCCCCTTTCATGCATTCATGATGAAACATACCTATGATATAGATTTTTTTTTTATATATACCTTTTCTCCCCCTTTTTTCTGTGATTTTCTCCCCATTTCAATTTACCTCTCGTGCCAATTCTCCCTCCCCTGTCCTGATCGTTGCTCGCATATGCCCCCCACTGGCCGGTTGTAGGGAGGATAGAAGCCTTGCATCACATGTCCCCTCCGATACATGTGGAGGCAGCCTGTCACATCTTTTCACCTGCCAGCGCGGACTCTCCTTTGGCGAGGAGTAACGTGTAGGAGGCTCACACTGCCCCCGCCATTTTTCCTGACTTTGCTGTGCAGGCACCCCAACCGACCTGTAGGAGTCACTGTTCACAACGACCAGACTACCACCCTTCGACTTCCCACCCGCTAACTCTGCCAATTGAGTTAATATGACGGCCGGCCCAAGCCGGGGGCAACGCCGACAGCCGGATTCTCTTGCGTTGGTGACGAGTACAATGTATAGATTTGATTTGAAAATAGTAGGGTGTCCAGGGACAAAACGCCAATGGTTTTAGTAGAATTCACGTTGCGCCCTATATAGCCAGCCTCCCAGGAATTAGCCCGGATCATTCAGAAATGATACTTATATTCACCACGGGATAACGCGTGAACGTATTCATGAAAAAATGTATTATCTTTTGCATCTTGAACGGAAGATAGTTACTGTCAAATGACCATGGTATTGTATCCATAGCTATAATATAAAATATAGATTTAGCTCTACAAACAAGGTGACTCACAGTGAAACTATGTAATGGAAACCTACAGCTAGATGGGGAAATCGAATGACCGCAAATGTGTTAAGCATAGTTAGCCAATGTATAATAAATATAATGATGATACATGTGAATCTGAAAGGAAAATGACACTCCTGACACTAACATTCCACAATTAGCTTTTTTTATGGCCGAATTAACATCAACATACGTATTTGTCGACAGACCGATTTTCTTCTATAAGTCACTCATTCAAAATAAATTGTTATAGGAAAAAACAAGCTGATATAGGCAAGCATAGTCATAGGCACATATTTCAATTTCCTGATCTGTCAGTGCATCAAAATAATAAAACACACCCGGTACACTGTTTAAGGGGACGATTAAATCATACAAGTGGTCTAACTTGCCATGCTTATAATACACGTTTTTTAAATGCCATTCTCTCACCAAAGCGGCCGGGTGCAGCAGCATCGTAGTTTTTAGTCATGATTCCAGAGAGCGCCACCATCACGACGGGGTAGATGGTGAGAATGTAGCGCACATGCCTGTCCAAGACTGAGTTCTCCAGGGTAAACCTGTGAAAAGACATGTCTCTTTGGAAACGCCAAGAAAAGCCATCTCTGTTTTGTCTTAATTTTTTACATTACATTAGAATTCATTCTTAATTCTTTACATCTTTCATTTCAACCAAAGGCCTTTGCCCCCATGCTTACCACACAATTAATAAGACCGTCAACAAAGAGAGGCTAAGGGTGGCGGCATCTGTCTGGGACATTCTGGCCTCGTAGGTCAGCACAATGGTCAAGTTAATCAGAGTCGCGATTGTAGTCCATGTCGCATAAAGGGCCACGCCATTCTGAATCTGTAATTGAAGGAATAGGATAGTTTGATCCTTTCAGATATACAGATATGAGCAGTAGAAGGTTAGATAATGGTAAATGGACTCCATTTATATAGTGCTTTTATCCAAAGTGCTTTACAACTTATGCCTCACTCATTAATTCACACACCGACAGCACAGACAACTATACAAGGGGCCAACCTGCTCATCGGGAGCAGTTAGGGGTTAAGTGTCTTGCTCAAGGTCACTTTGAAGCGCTGCCGGGAGGAGCCTGGAATCTAACCAGAAACCTTCTGATTACCAGACGATTACAGACGCTCCGACTCCTGAGCTACTGTTGCCCCCGAGAAGCAGGGCATGTGACCAGAAGGTTGCCGTTGGAGATGTGAATGAATAATGCTTTACACTCCCTCAACACACACTGCTGAAGGGCCCTTTATGAGGCATGCAACCCCCAGGTGCTCCAGTGGAAATGCTTAGCGGCCAACAGCAGAGACTGTGGTTATACAGGGCAGCTCCCAGGTGTGATTGTCTAACTGTGCAAGTGTGAAGCAGGGCATTGCTGAAAAAAATACTAAAAAACGAAACTAAAAAAAAATTTAAAAAACTGAGCAAAAGTTGTTGAAAATACTGAGATACTGAAATAGTGGTAAGTGTTGTCATGCTCACCAACACACGGAGCAGCCAGAGGTCTACTCTGTGGTATTTGTTGAGCCAGGTACCGTGGATATGGAGTCCATGACAAGAGAAGAATATCATGGCGTAGTTTGTACAAGCAACCATGAAGAGGAAACACAGGGCAACAAGCATAAACCTTTGATAGGAGCAAAAAAAGAACAGAAAAGCTGTTACTACAATGTTAACTGTTTCCTATGCCTCTTGGAAGCAGTAAACGTGTATCAGAATAGCATAATTTCATTGTTGTATGTTGTCTAACAATTGAATACAGTCAGACACTCTTGTCCCCTGTCCTAGTCCCAGAAACACAGAAGACGATGTGCATATGACAACTATGTTTTAGGAATTACACACAAAAATACTAGGAATAATATAATCTGGGAGTGACAACAGAAAATAACCTGGAAACATTGGCAATTTCATTGCAATTTCATTTGCATTTGGACGGACACTAACATAAAGCTCCAAAGAACATCTTATTTCTTGCCCACATTGTCCCTTGCTAGTAGCAGAATCAAACACTCTGTGACTGGTCTAAACCTTCTCTTACGCTCTTATCACCTTGTCCATGGTTGGTGGTTGCTGGTCTAAACCTTCTGTTACGCTCTTATCACCTTGTCCATGGTTGCTGGTCTAAACCGTCTGTTACGCTCTTTATCACCTTGTCCATGGTTGCTGGTCTAAACCTTCTGTTACGCTCTTATCACCTTGTCCATGGTTGCTGGTCTAAACCTTCTGTTATGCTCTTATCACCTTGTCCATGGTTGCTGGTCTAAACCTTCTGTTACGCTCTTATCACATTGTCCATGGTTGCTGGTCTAACCCGTCTGTTACGCTCTTACCACCTCTCCATGGTTGCTTCTGTTAGTGTTCCATTTTTGTTACAGCAAGTTTAGAGAGTGACCGCTTGGAGACCGATACCAATGGGGGATGATGTGGGGTGAGAAATAAGTAAGTTCTTTGGAGTTCTTTCTTCCGTCCAAATGCAAAACACTATCTGAAGTCCCATTCCCTTTAGCTACCTCTGTCCCCAAGAAACAGCCAATGTTTCCAGGTTATATTCTGTTGTGTCACTCCCAGATTATATTATTCATAATATTTTTGTGTGTAATTCTTAAAATATAGTAGTCGTGTGCACATGGTCTCCAGTGCTGGGCTGATAGGAACTTGTAAAAGGAGACGTAGAATCTGCACACTATACTCCAAATTAGATTAGATTCACTTTATTGTCATTACACAGTACAAGACAGTGCAACGAGATTGTGTACGTCCAACCAGGATGTGACAATCAACAGTCAGTTGCAATATAAGAGACACATAAATAAGATAAATGGAGACCTGATGAAGTCAATCAAGGTATATTTGGAGCACGTTGTGCAGGCTCTGTGCCTCTTCTTGGGTGTAAGACTGCATTCATATGGTGTCAGATATATTGGAGGAACTTGTTTTCAACATGGAAAAAGCACATGAACTGCCTACCACATCAATGTCAGAAAGTACATTTTGATACACGAGTTGTGACGTTATGCACTTTGACCGCTGCTACCATTGGCTAACTAGACCATGTAAACATGGCATATTTCTTACCAAAATGAAGCATGGCCAGGAGCTCATTCATTGTCTGTGAGCATCTTGAAAATGTTGGTTACAATCATTTATTGATTGCTTAGATTGCCAAGATTGAGTAGATATAAGCCTAGTATACTAAATCACACAAAAGATTGCACACTAAATTCATCAATCAATATAATAAAGATAGAGGAAGAGTTGAAAAGCTCACACGCCAACCTTCTGTCCCAAAGGAACAGCCAAGCAATGTTTAAACCCATGTTTGTGCACCAGGCAGCAAAGAATCCATGTGGCAATACTGGAGGGCTGCAGTAGATATAACCATAGGCATTCCTAAGAGGGAGAGAAGAGGAATTGAGACACCAAATCAAGTTTCAATCAAATAAGGTATTTTCTGTACCAAATGTAAGGTTAGGCTACAAATAAATTGGTGATTTAAAAGGAAGGTCCTTGAGCCCCTTTTACACATGCACTGGACTCCTGATAAATTATTCAGCGCAGAGTTTACCCTCCCAGAACCAAAGTCCTGAGTCAGCGACAATGTCAAATTGAGCCCATGTCGGAACACAAACGGATCATTGAAAAAAGGAGGACGATCCAGGAACTCCACTTGAACAATGACACAGAGGAAGGAAATCAATTAAAAGGCCTTTATTGCCAACATGTTTCGACCTATACAAAGGTGCAGGGGTGTAAAGTACTTGAGTAATTGTACTTTGTTATAATACTTAAGTGCTGTTTTTGGGGATTTGTACTTTACTCAAGTATTATTAGATTTGTATACTTGTACTTTTACTCAATTACATTTCAGAGAAAAAAAAACATACTTACATTTAAAATGCAGACCTACAAAGTACAAATCTCGCAGGTCCAACCATTTTAATTAGTATATTTGTTTCTCTGGCCGAACTAACGTTAACGCTATTAATCCTGCGGCCGCACTTTATTTAAAAACAGCCAATCAAATCCCCATCAATGGAAAATTAACCCGCCCGTACCCATGCTGATTGGTCCTTGTGCAAGAATAGATGTTTGATTAAACACCTGCTATCTAGGGCTGGCCCCATTAGTCGACTAATCGGTCGAAAGGAGCCGTAGTCGACTAGCCAACCTCTTAGTCGAATACAAAAAAAATATATCTAAATTTATTTAATTTGATCATTCTTTCCAAAAGAAAAGAGGCCTAGAAGCGTGGCTAACGCTAATGGCATGCATACCAGAGGCTAACTGCCTACGAAAACAGGCACAGAGGCACTGAAAGAGGATTTCACCCATCTAATGAACACACTAGACTAGACAAATATCAAGATGTATCCATCAGTGGACCAATTGCATGCTTTTGCAGAGGACAAGAAGCCTTCAGTCGACTCCTTCAGACATTAAGCACCCCCACAGCCCAAATGGAATGATAATTTTTTTTTTTTTTAAGAAAATATTAAAAATATTGTACTTTTTTTTTTCTTTTTTTTTTACCAATAGTCGACTAACGACAAATTTTGGCCAATCATAGTCGACCATCCAAATCCTTCGTCGGGGACAGCCCTACTGCTATCAGAAGAATAATTGCATATCAAATGAAAACTTGGCCCACAATGGAATGAGTTTGAGACCCCTTGCAATAAAAAGGTTTTTACTTTAACTTTTTAGTACTTTTAAAAGTAGAAATTGTTTGACTTTTACTCAAGTGTGTTTTTAGCCAGATACTCTGACTTTTACTTGAGTAATATTTTGAGACGGTACCCATACTTTCACTTAAGTATAATTTCTAGGTACTTTTTACACCCCTGCAACGGTGTTCATCAGGGCTAAAGTGCAGGCACTCACCTATATACAGTATACAGTAATCACATCCAAAATAGGAGGCAGTCACATAACAGACGCCTGACGCGTAACAGATTACAAGTCGATTAGAAAATACTAAAAAGAAATAAAAAGAAAATAGCATGAGATGAGATTGCAAAAAAGGAGGGGATTAATAATTAATATTCCATGTCCTGTTGGACAGTCTATTATAATACTTGGCATTAAGTTGGCGATGAGCCTCTTTGGTGTATTTGTCGTCAGGTAACACAAGAACAGCGCCACCCTTGTCCGCTGGACAGATAATAATATCCTTGTTATATCCTCCCCTCGGATAAAAATCCGCCCTAAAATCATGGCTCAGCAGCAACTCAAATTGGTCTTAATTTGGTTTTCATCTCTTTTATCATGAGTTGCTTTTAAGTGTTTGTGGTTTTAAATTTCTTTTAACATTAGTTGACTTTATGGGTTTTCAGGTTAGGTGTTTTTGTACTTGCATTTAGGGTGTCCTGTCTGGGTACATGTTCTTTCGTGTTTCCGTGCCTTGTTATGTTCTATGTAAATGGACCACAATGGAAACAAGCCTATGGCTTTATTGTGTCCTATCAATTTGACCGGCATTTGACATTGTTGTTTCAAATGTTGTTTTACTGTTGTGTCAATAAAGTATTGAATCAATCAATCAAATGTTATTAGAAAGGTCATTCAAGGCCAAGCACCCTTCATAAGAAAAGTTTGACTTAGGAGTGAAAGGGTCGGCATAAAATAGTCTATTAACCTCAAAGTCCACTTTCTTAGTGAAGGTAGTGAGCGCTGAGTTGGACACAGTGAGTGAATCGAGACTTTGGGTTTAAAGTGAGGTTTGCTACAAATGCCCCCTTTTCTGTAAATTAGCCATTGTTACACACTGGATGAGAAATTAATTGGCTGACACTCATTTGAAGATGGAATTTGATCCCCCTCACTACTATTTTTATTTTTTTTTTTAATCTTTTCCCCCCTCCTTTTTCCTCAGTTTTTCTCCCATCCCAATGTTAGTCGTTATGCCAATTCCCAATCCCCTTCCTGGTCGCTGCGCACCTACCCCCTACGGTCGGTCTGGGTGAACGGAGGCTATCACATGCTTCCTCCGACACATGTGTAGCCAATCAACCGCTTCTTTTCACCTGGCAGCGCGGACTCTCACTGAGTGAATGAATGATGAATGAAAACTTTATTTAACAGATTGCAGAATGGGTACAATACACTACGGCTCAATACACACAATTGTTAAGGGGATGCAGACCTGAGAAAGACGTTTGTCTTGTTTCCATCAGGGTCCCCCATTTCCATCAGGGTCCCCCATTTGCCATCAGGGTCCCCCATTTGAGAGGGTGTAACGTGTGGAAGGATCACACTACCCCCCCTTAGATCCTTTCCTCGCTGAGCAGGCGCCCCGACCGAACTGTAGGAGTCGCTGTTTACAACGACCAGGACCCACCCACCAGCTTTCCCACCCCTAACACTGCCAATTGTGTTAGTATGAACGACCAGCCAAGCTGGTAGCAATGCCGAGAGCTGGCCCCTCACTACTTTTAAGGACTCTATCACATAGTTGTTTACACACACACACCTGCAACCCAGCCTTTTAACTGTACTTTTCATGTATTACATACCATGTCATTTTATTTGGTTGTTTGTTTGATGTGTGTTTGAATTATTTCCCTTACCTCTGTGATGTATGTATCGTCTGTCTCCTCTCTATTTCATTTATGTATTTATTTTTGTCCCCTTTCCCCATTATCCTTCGAGAGAGGTATTTTTGTCCTCTCGCCAGGCCATCAATGTAAATAGGAATTTGTTATAAACCTTATAAAACTGTGACCAGCATTGTGGAAATACCATGTTTTCAAATGGAGCTTGCGGTAAAAGCAGAACAAATCCACTCTTGTATTGACACTGCTGTTGTTAGGAAGGGGTGAAGGACAAACAGAACATTGTTCACGGAATTCAAACAGTGGGCGTATTGATTAATGTAGACTAACCGCGTTCCATACACAACAATGTTAGGTACAGATGGCCTTTTCCCGAAAATGTAAACGTATAGGTTGTGGATGCAATTCACAGTATATCTGTGTTATCTTCATTCTCTTCGATTTCATTCCCGACCAAAGACAAAACACACAACACATTTTTCAAGATTTGAGCGAGTGTGCGAGGTCCGCCCACGTGTTCCAAAAAGTGACAGTGTGGAGGTGCGTGCCGAGAGTGAGCAAAGAAGTACATTTATGGTGGCTGGGTGGCGCAGCGGACTAAGAGCTTGTCACCAACGCAAGAGACACTGGTATCGAATCCGGCTGTCAGCGTTGCCTCCGGCTTGGCCAGCCGTCATACTGGCTCAATTGGCAGAGTCAGCGGGAGGGAAGCCAGTGGGTGGGTTCGGGTCGTTGTAAACAGCGACTCCTACAGTTCAGTCGGGGCGCCTGCACAGCAAGGGAAGGATCTGGAGGGAGGTAGTGTGACCTTTCACACGTTACACTCTCCCAGTGAGAGTCCGCGCTGCCAGGTGAAAAGAAGTGGTGGGCTGGGTACACATGTGTCGGAGGAAGCATGTGATAGTCTCCGCCCTCCCAGACCGATGGTAGGGGGTAGAGTGCGCAACGACCAGGAAGGGGATTGGGAATTGGCATAACGACTAACATTGGGAGGGGAGAAAAATGGAAAAAGAAGGGGGGAAAAGATGATAATAAAAAAAAAAATAAAGAAAAGTACATTTATATTAAATGTGTGCTTCTCACAGTGTTCTAGCCTGTATGAAACGATTATTAGGTGGTCATAATGTGTTAAATAGGTCAGCTTTTGCTCAATAATGCATTGAAACAAGATTTTTTAAATATCATGTCGAGATGATATGCTGGTCAGTTTGCTCCGCTGTCTGACTGAGGATGAAAGATATGAAACGCTGTTTGCTTGTCCTCCAAAAATGTTTACATAAATTAACAGTTCATGAGTAATACAAATGTTTTTGATTGATTGTAAACAAACAATTTCACAGTGTAAATCCTGTTTTCTTGCACTGTACAAAAGACCTTCGGTCTCTTATTTCACTCTGTATGGAAAACCTTCACCCTTAGTTGATTTAATTTCAAACCTCTATTTTAACTCGAAAAAAGTTGAGGTTGCCCTCATTTGCAAGATGTCAAGTTACATGTCAGTTAAATAAATATTTTAAAGTATGATCTTCTGTACACAGGCAGAGGAGTTGGGTTACTTTTCCATTTCTGCGTCATGCCCTCGCTCTACCTACTAGGTGCCACCCCTCGACTAAACCCATGCAGTATTTCCACATAATATGCGAACGCGTCTGCCACGGAGAATCACATGCTGTGTGCTACATGTGTGAAAGGTCAACTCCAGGCAATGCCCGGCCGCACCACATTCTTACATTGTCCAGAGTCCCTGTGCTAAAGAGGCTCTGGTGGCATAAAAACTATGATATGTTATTATGACAATAGGATATTTTAGACTTTGTCCCATACAAGTACAGTCCAGTGTGTGTCTGGTTTTTAGAGAGAGTTTGCACACTCAACCATGTCACTGTGGTACACATTCTATCCAGATCTTGTCATTTTGCTGGTATGCCAATTATATGAAGAAATTCACAAACATTAAAGTAATTTAAATTAGGACATTTGATTTCATGGACAACTGACAAAAGTGCTTTGGTGTTATTTAATTTTGAGGTGTCATGGATTGTCTAAACTGTTTTGAAAGCGCCAAATTTCTGATTCAATGAGCTTGTTTGGTGTTTGAGATTACTTTATTATTTAGTTTTTTTTTTATAATAACTAGAATTCACATTTAGTGTGCCAGTGAGTGCACCTGTCACTGGTTTGCCTTCAGCCCTCTGAAAAGAGCACAGTCGTGTGCTCGCTTACACTGCTTTTCTTGGATTCAAAACCAAGTTGTGTGTTTTGAGCAATCCCCTTCTAACTGTGTAGATTACATGATCATATAATAAATTCAGGTTCTTACTTTCTGCAGAGGCCAGACAGAATGTAGACGAACATTGAGGTCAGCCAGGCATAAATGACACCCCAAATGGAGAAAGTCCATCCAGAGGGGGTGATTTGTGTCTCAAACAGTTTAGACACATTTCCTGTGCTCAACACAAAGGGGTCTGGGGGTGGGGGGGCACAATGACAGGGTAAACACGAATCTGAGTCACATTAAAAATACAAGCTTTTGTACTACAGTATAAACATGCAGGTATTTAGCCTACTTTAGTGTAGATATGCAGAATGACAACATTTCTAACAGATAAGAAGAGAAACAGCATTTAAACTTACATGTTCCCTGTCCTGCCAATGCATTGGCCACCAGAGTGAGGGCAAAGAAGAGCACTGACAACACTATGGAAGTGAGAAGGCTGACTTTGTGTCCTCCCATTGCAGTCTACCATCTAGGTTTGTTACCTTGTGAAAAAAGAAGATTAGATTCAAATGTAATGTCATCATACAGCACAAGTACAGTACAACGAAAATAAGTTTGGCATCCAACCAGAGTGCAAATGTAACAGTAAAGTACAATAGTAATATACAATGTACAGGTGGTTAAACTGGGTATGAAATATATAAATTAGTACTACTGAGAGTAGTGCTAATCAGATGTATGTACAGAGTTGTAGTATTAATATGTACAATGATACAGGTATTAGGGATGGGCGTGAGTAATCAATTACTCGTAGCTATGAAAAATAAAAAATCGAAATTATAAATGTTTATGATTTTTTTTCTTTTACATATATTTTCACATGTATGTGTAAGATTATAACTGTTTGTTGGTTTCCTTAAACATATATACGTGAATGAACAAAAATAAGTAAAAAATAAAAATAATCTAATATATATATATTTTTTGTATGTTTTCTTTCCCCTTTTGGAGTAATACACGATCAATCGAGTATAGCATGCGATCAATCAATCTGGATTTTTCTTTAAAATGCCCATCCCTAACAGGTATAAACACAGTATGGTAGTTGTGGGAGCTATTAACTATTTTTACATTTATTTGTTATGTGATTTTGTAGTATTAATTTGTTTACGGCCATATTATTTAAGTTATGAGTCGCAGCTAAATGCTTTTACTTTGAAGGGGTTCTGGGCAATTGGGAAGCACAGCTGGGTGTATTTAGGTAATTAGAGGCAATAGCACAGGGGGCATCAGGGAAGGTATATGGTTTTTACCAGCGTCAGGAGATCATATAGAATCAAACATAATTTTTCTGTATTCTTTGATTAACAGACAATAAATGCCACAAAACTGTCAAATGCTGTCTGGACAATGGACTTCCTGATCTGCGTGAGATTCGCTGCCCTGGTGCTTCAGTGGCTTTTTAGTTTTTATTAGTTGTTGTTGACAAATAGCCACTACATAAAGTAAAAACCGTTCCTTATTGAAGCGGACACTTTTTATTGTTGTTTTGGATTTTTACCGTTGGACGTTTTGGACATGGAAACACCACGCTCAAACGGAGGATCATTCAGATCAGAGGACATGGATGCTGGCGCTCCAGCGTTTGGTCTGGAGATCGAAGTCTATGATCAGTGACTTTTGTGAAGCTTGAATTGCCTTGGATCAACCTGTTAAAGACACGATCGGAGAACGGAGGACCACACGGTCTAATGGACGTCGCACTCGAACAAAACAACATCATTGGTATGTGAAGAATAATCCGTCAGCTTTATTGGAAAAAGGCAAACTTATTGGAGTGACTGAATTATTGTCTCGCGACGCTAAATGATGTTGATGAATATTGGGAGTTGTTGAACTTCATTGTAAAGACATTCATTCATAAATCTCCGACGTGAAGTTGGCTGTATGAACCAATCAGACAATATGGAGCAGCTGGTTGGGACATATGAGACAACGCCTGTGGTTGGTTCAAACGTTGCAAGTGTGGAGAATGTTGCTCCGCCCAAGCCCTCTGTAAAACGGGGCATCAAGTTTACCGCAAAAGGGTTGGCATTTTACATGCAAACATGCCAAGAAAAGAGGTCTGCAAAAATCAAACAGGCCAAGAAATACATTGAACCAATACGTACCTTGCTGAAATCTACTGACAATGTGAACTATGTACAAGCTCATTTGAGTAACTTCATCAATTGTTATGAGGACGCTAAGGACATGCATGAGTCTTTCATAAATATGGATTTGCCTGAGGAAGAGGTTAAAAGGCAAAATACATGTTTCAATGCAACAATAATGAAATTTTGTAATTTCAGAGGATGTAAGGGTTTGGTTGTCTGCTGCTAGGCACCCTCAGGTGGAATCAAATGCAAATATTGACAATGAAACTAATGATGTTGTTGAAACAAATGAAGATGATGATGAGGCTCAATCTAAACAAAGTGTTGTTATTGATGATATCAATCCTGAGGACAGTGCCTCTAACATTTCATGTACAAATGAAAAGCAACAAAAGCCACACTCCAGTGTATCAAAGACATCATCCACCGCGTCTACCAGGCTAAAGGCGGAGGCTGACAAAGCATCACTACTAGAGCGGATGAAAGCCTTAAAAAGGAAACATGAGTTGGAAGCAAAGCAGGAGGAACTAAGGAAGGAAAAGGAACAGTTTGCTCTGGAAACTGACCTAGCTGCAGCCAATGCGAAAATCAATGTGCTGGAAACCAATTCAAAATGTAACTCTAAAAGGTCGGATGGAATGAACTCGTATCTGGACAGGAATATAGCTCAAAGAATGACAGGCCAACTCAATCCTCAAGCTGGTCAATTTGTCCCGCAGGGAAATAACATGCAAAATGAATTTCATCCTGAGGCCCAGGCTGTCACTGTAAGGCCCAAAGGACCATCACAGACCATCGGGTTTAAAGATGCATCACAGACTGTCAGGCCTAAACAAATGGCAGTATTACAGACGGACCTCAGACCACTATACACTCAAACACAAGTGGTCCATGATGCTCAACAGACAGGACGAGCATCCTCCCTGAATATGGCATGCAATAATGACACCCAAAATGACATTGTGAATATCATGCAACGCCAAACTGACATCACTACAATGTTGGTACAGCAAAATTTGGCATCTTCTCAACCAGTGAGAAATATAGCCATATTTGATGGTGATCCTCTTCAGTATCATTCCTTCATCAGATCCTTTGAAAATTGTGTTGAGGTTAAAACTGACAATGCAAGTGATTGTTTACACTTTTTAGAGCAGTACACCAGGGGACAACCAAGAGACCTGGTGAAAAGCTGTCAGCACCTACCCTCTGTTCAGGGATATCAACGCGCTAAATCCCTGCTTGCTGAACATTTTGGAAATGAATACAAAATTGCTTCTGCTTATATGGACAAAATTGATAGCTGGCCTCTGGTTAAAGATGAAGATGTAAAGTCACTACAATCATTTTCTCTGTTCTTGCGAGAATGCTCTAATTTAACACAGAGAATCATGCAAATGAATGAGTTGGACATGCCATCAAACCTCAGGAACATTGTGATGAAGCTTCCTTATAAGCTGAGGGAGAAATGGAGGAACGTCGCATGTGATTTGCAGGAGCAACGTGGTTGCAGAGTACTATTTATTGACCTTGTGAACTTTGTTGAAAAACAAGTTAGAATTGTCTCTGATCCACTGTTTGGAAATATTCAGGATTCAAAATGTACCAGCCGCAACAAACCCCCCATTGACAGTCAACCAAGGCAAAGGAAACAGAGCACCTTTGCCACCAGTGTCACTGCAATGAAAGAAGGAAACAACAAAAGGTACATGGATAATAAGATCAAGTCCTTCTCTGCCCAAAGTCACATCAAATGCTGTTTATTCTGCCAACGAACAAGCCACTCACTTGAAAAATGCTCACAGTTTAAGTTAAAGATACAAAAGGACAAAATACATTTCATAAAGGAGCATGGAATTTGTTTTGGTTGCTTGAAAGTGGGACACATAAGCAAAGACTGCAGGAGTCGATTGGATTGCAGTGTGTGTCAGCAAAAGCATCCATCAGTCCTACACATTGAGCAGAAGGGTATAAGTACACCTTTTAATAAGGCAGAAGAGCCTGTGAGCCATCTGAGTGTAACATCTGTTCAGTCTCAAACATGTGGCCGTATAGGGGCCGGAGATGAGGACAATGCTGTGTTTTCAATTGTTGCAGTTCAAGTGAAAAGCCAAGTGACTGACAGAGTTGTGCAGACATATGCATTCTTGGATCCCGGAAGTTCCAGTACTTTTTGCACTCATAACCTGGCAAAGAGACTGGGGCTAAGTGGCAAGCCAGCCAATATTCTATTACGAACAATGGGGCAAGAGAAAATTGTGAGCACCAATGTATTGTCTCACTTGGAAGTGTCTGGCATAGATAAGGAGGATTTTATTGAATTGCCCAATGTCTTAACCCAAAGAGCTATGCCAGTGTCACGTGTGAACATTCCACGACAGGATGATGTGGAAAAATGGCCTTACTTGAGTAACATAAAGCTGCACGACTTGAATGCAGATGTGGATTTGCTCATCGGAACTGATGCAGCAAAAGTAATGGAACCATGGGAGCTGATCAACAGCCAAGGTGAAGGACCATATGCAGTCAGAACAAGAGTCGGCTGGGTCATAAATGGACCACTTAGGAGTGGAAGTAACAGCAGAGTTAAGACTGGCTGCTCTGTTGTCACAACAAATCGAATATGTGTGGAACATCTGGAAGAAATGCTCATGAAGCAATACAACCATGATTTTAATGAAAAAACATCAGAGGGGTCACTGGAAATGGATTCAGTGATTCCCATTGATGACCCAGAGGTCAAAAGAGAAGCTACAGATGACCAGTGGAAGTATGTGGGCTCCAAGGTCAATCCTGCTGATGAAGCTGAAGAATTTCTCACACACGGAAAATGGATTAAAGGCCCAGATTTCCTCTATTTGCCTGAAAATGAGTGGCCTACACTGGAAATGGATTCAGTGATTCCCATTGATGACCCGGAGGTCAAAAGAGAAGCGGCAGTGAATGCCATTGTTAAGGATTCAGAAAATCCAACAGACCATCTCATCAGCTACTTCTCATCTTGGAAGAAGCTTAAAACGTCTGTTGCCTGGTTCCTTGAACTTAAAGGACTTCTGTTGCTTCTGAGTAAAAAAAGAAAGGAACTTAAAGCTACCGAAGATGACAAAGATGCTGGAGTGAAAAGTACAGTTGAACAGAAACTCAAGAGCTTCAAAGCCACACTCTGTGGAAAACATTTGACTCCAGACGATTGTGATGAAGCAGAAAAGGCAATAATTTGTTTTGTTCAGAAACACAGGTTCAAGAGTGAAATTGCCTCCCTCAAACATGGCTTAAATATCGTCTCCAAGGACAGCCCACTGTACAAACTAGACCCCATACTGGAGGACAACATCCTCAGAGTTGGTGGTCGTTTGAACAGGTCTGCATTACCATCAGAAACCAAGAACCCTGTCATTCTTTCCAAAGACCTGCATGTCTCCCAGCTCATTTTACGTCATATCCATCAACAACTAGGACACGCTGGGAGGAACCACATGTTGTACAGACTTCGACAGAGGTATTGGATAATCAATGCCAATTCAGCTGCAAGGAAGACTATTACAGAGTGCATGGTGTGTAGACGGCACAGAGGAAAACTTGGGGAACAGAAGATGGCAGACCTGCCTGAAGAGCGAGTTGTGCCAGACAAGGCTCCTTTTACTAAAGTGGGAGTTGATTATTTTGGGCCCATAGAAGTGAAAAGAGGAAGAAGCCTTCTAAAAAGGTATGGAGTGATTTTCACTTGTCTGACCAGCCGTGCAATACACCTGGAGGTGGCACATTCACTTGACACAGACTCTTGCATTAACGCCTTGCGGAGATTCATATGCAGAAGAGGCCCTGTGTCAAATTTAAGATCTGATAACGGCACAAATTTTGTTGGAGCAAACAAAGAATTGAAGCAAAGTCTTGCTGCTTTGAATAATGCAAGGATCCAGGATGCCTTAATTCAGGATGGAATTAAGTGGAGCTTTAATACGCCAACAGCCTCACACCAAGGTGGCGTTTGGGAGCGTCTCATTCGATCAGTAAGGAGTATACTGACCTCTGTTCTTGGACAGCAGGTTTTGGATGATGAAGGCCTGCAGACACTGTTTTGTGAAGTAGAGGCGATACTAAATGATAGACCCCTCACAAAAGTGTCTGATGACCCTAATGACCTTGAGGCCCTCACCCCAAACCATATTCTCCTGCTGAAAGGAAAACCCATATTTCCCCCAGGACTCTTTGAAAAGAGTGACCTGTACATCAGAAGAAAATGGAAGCAAGTACAGTATATCGCAGAGCTGTTTTGGAAGAGATGGACATCCGAATACTTACTTGTGATGCAGGAAAGACAGAGATGGGCAGCTCCAAAAAGAAACTTCTCCCCAGGAGATATTGTCATTATTGCCGATGCTACAGCTCCAAGAGGATCCTGGAAGATGGGTCGAGTTTTGAGTACCAAGTCCGACTACAAAGGATTGGTCCGGTCTGTGTGCATCCAAACTAAAACCAGCGTTTTGGAGAGACCTGTGACAAAGATCTGCCTGCTGGTGGAGGCCACAGAATAATAATAATACCTGTTCTATCTATTCTCTCTTTCTATCCTGTCTTCTTACCATCTGTTTTCTTTCAGTGGCAGCAGAGAAGGAGACACAGAAGACGCTTGAATAGAAAGAATAGCTCCCTTACATGTTATATATATATATAAGGGTAATTGTGACTCACAATTAGGGGCCGACTTGTGGGAGCTATTAACTATTTTTACATTTATTTGTTATGTGATTTTGTAGTATTAATTTGTTTACGGCCATATTATTTAAGTTATGAGTCGCAGCTAAATGCTTTTACTTTGAAGGGGTTCTGGGCAATTGGGAAGCACAGCTGGGTGTATTTAGGTAATTAGAGGCAATAGCACAGGGGGCATCAGGGAAGGTATATGGTTTTTACCAGCGTCAGGAGATCATATAGAATCAAACATAATTTTTCTGTATTCTTTGATTAACAGACAATAAATGCCACAAAACTGTCAAATGCTGTCTGGACAATGGACTTCCTGATCTGCGTGAGATTCGCTGCCCTGGTGCTTCAGTGGCTTTTTAGTTTTTATTAGTTGTTGTTGACAAATAGCCACTACAGTAGTCATACTGGCCAGCAGCGTAACTTATGGCGAAAGGTATGACTGGCTTAAAGCATTTTCACATAATTAAATACTTTGTTCAGATGTTTGATCAAATTATAATCTTATAGAGTGAAACATACAGAAAAATATGTGTAGGTTTTATACAGTAGCTTTAGTGTGGTATGGTAACAAGATGATCAATAATATAGGCTACCTTTACTTGTGCCTTTCAAGTTGACAGTATATTGACTTGTAAATAACGAGACTGTTGTACCAGCTACATAAAAGCACATGTCATGCTTCCTCTGCATGACACTCTCCCGGGACCTGAAATGGGAGCTAAATACCATCGCTCTCAATAAAAAGGCCCGGAAGAGGGTGTTCTTCCTGTGTCAGCTGAGGAAGCTCAGGCTGCCGAGGACCATGATGGCGCAGTTCTACACCGCCATCATCCAGTCCATCCTCACCCTCTCCATCATCACCTGGTTCCCTGCAGCGACGGTCAGGGACAAGGCCAAGCTGCAGCGGGTGATACGCTCGGTGGAGAGGGTGATCGGGTGCTCCCTTCCCTCCCTCGAGTCCCTACACTCCACCAGGGCCTTGAGGAGGGCGAGGAAAATCATGGCTGACCCCGCCCACCCGGGTCATGGCCTCTTCACCATGCTCCCCCACGGCAGGCGGCTACGGCTGCCCAAGACAGTTACATCCCATCATAGACTCAGCTTCTTCCCCTCAGCAGCTTTCCTGGTAAACGAGTCAGGTGTCCCCCTGCTCCACCCCCCCCACCCCCCTATATGGCGAGCTGCTAGGGCTGGACTTTTGAACTTTGTGCTGCACTGTAAACATGTCTCCAACCACTGCACTTTATTGTCTTATCGTTGTCTCACTGTTCTGTCCTGTTTTGCACTTTATTATTATTATTTGTGAAAAAAGTTATGCACTGTAATGTCGTATCACGTTCCATTTGTATTTACAATATGGTGAATAAAGTAATCTGAATCTGAGTCATCCCTTTGCTTTTAAACAGAGAAAAAAAAACATACACAACCTAATTTGCATGCCCTATCCTGACCGTAAAAGGGTAGACCCCATGACCCTGCCTGTTTGTTTACAAAGACCTTATGACAAGTGAATGATGATGATCCGTCTCTGAATATACCTGCATATAATCCTTCTGTATACCCACTTATACACCTGCATATAACTCTGTATATATGGATGATCTCTCCACTAAACTAAGGGCCTGTAAGACTGTATGTATGGTGGGGGAGAGCCTTATCAACCATCGGATCTATGCTGATGATTTCGTCATACTGTCCCCCTATAGTGCTGGTTTACAGCAATTGCTTAAAATCTGCTCTACAGTGTATGGTATACAACATGATATCAAATTCAACCCTAAAAAGAGTGTTGTTATGATAGTGAAAACTAAGGAGGACCAGAAGCAAAAGGTCACAATATCACTGATGACATGTGTGATGATGTTGATGTGCAAGGGCTAGGCCAGTGCTGCAAACTGTATGCACAGGTCAATATGCTGGCACGAAAATGTGTACAGACAATGTGAAAATAAGCCTGTTCAGAGCCTATTGTACTCTATTTTATACTGCACACCTATGGTGTAATTATAGCACAGCAAAAATTAAAGAATTGCAGGTAGCATATAATGATGCATTTGACTACAAATGTCCCCACCATCCATGCTCTGCTGATGAACTTGATGTTTAAATGTATGTGTCGATTATTAGAGTAAAAAAACAAGATAGTGCCATTAGTGATGTAAAACAAAGTGATACAAGGTACTCCTCTGATTTGTGGAAACATTGGAATCGATGCCTTTATGTATTTTAATCTATGTTGTTAGCCTTGTCTCTTTTGTTATTGTATTCTTGTTGTTGTTTTGTATATGTAATATGGACCTCGAGTCTGAAATAAAGTCTTCATCATCATCATTCATCATGATAGCATATATATATATATATATATATATTTATTCTTACCGTATATATATGTAACGGATGGTATCTCACATCCTCAAAAGACGCATAGACCCGTCCCAGTACTTAGAAGTGAATTCACCTCTTGGTATAGCGGTCTGTGTTGCTGCCCGCGGTGTGGGAGACCGGGGTTCAACTCCCACTCGGGGCATCGAAGTTTGAGGTGACGTTGTCACAACCGTTACATATATATATATATACACACACACATTGATTGATTGATTGAAAAGTTTATTAACAGATTGCAGAATGGGTACAGTACAGTACAGCTCAATACATACAATTGTTAAGGGGATGCAGACCAGAGAAAGACTTTCGACTTGTTTACATCAGGGTCCCCCATTTTCAATTCATCATAACATATATGACATACATGACATACAGATAGCCAGTACTGCTACATCTATACATTTATGACATATCAGATTTGCAAATACAGTACTGTTTGTGATACAAAAGTGTCCAGAAAAGGTAGAGGTAGAGAACCTGTCACAGTGGTGTCAGGAGAACTGCCTCTCCCTGAACGTCAGCAAAACAAAAGAGATGATTGTGGACTTCAGGAGGTCGGGGGTCAAGGACTACAGCCCCCTCAGCATCGACGGGGCACCAGTTGAGAGAGTGAACAGTTTCAAGTACCTCGGAGCCCACATATCCGAGGACTTGACATGGACCACACACATTGACAGTGTTGTGAAGAAGGCACGACAACGCCTCTACTTCCTCAGGCGCCTAAGGAAGTTCCAAGTCAGTCAGAAGATCCTTAGGAACTTCTACTCATGTACAATAGAGAGCATCCTGACCGGCAACATCACCTCCTGGTTTGGGAATAGCACTGCACAAGACCGTAGCAGACTACAAAGAGTGACACGTTCAGCCGAACGCACAATTAGAGGGGGGCTTCCCACCCTCCAGAACATTTACAACAAGCGGTGCAAGGGGAAGGCTAAGAGAATTATTAAGGACTCGAGCCACCCGAACAACTGCCTCTTTGAACTGCTGCCGTCAGGCAAGCGATACCGGAGTCTTATGGCGAGCACAGAAAGACTCAGAAGGAGCTTCTATCCCCAGGCCATCAGGCTGCTAAACGAACAATAATCGCTAAACGAACAATAATCACTATGCAACAACCATCAAATGCACACAGCACACACACCCACACGCACACACTCACTCAAACAAACAACACACTGCAGCACCCACTCTCCACACTTTAGATCACACAAACACACTTACACTTTATATTTATTGATAAAGGATTTGCACTACAACTCGTACACCTACTGTGAATTGTACCTAAACTGCACCTCGTCCATTTATGCCTTGCACTATATAGTATTGTATATTAGTACACTGCACAGTATTGTATATTGTATGGTAACTACGTCTACGAACATTGTACATATGTCTAAACTGAACACTGTGACCTCTTTTTTTTACTTCTAATTTTTACTATGTCTTTATTTCATACTTATCTTGTCATGCACAGTCTCTGGAGCGCAACAGTAAGAAGCATTTTGTACAAAAGTATTCTGTACTTCTGTATGACAACTATTAAAGAAACTTGAACTTGAGAAAAGGAGTGTATATACATTTGGCATAGAAACTGTACATTGGAGGAGGTTGGTTGGGTGGGGTGGGGTTGGGTGGGTTGGGTGAGGGCTGTACATTGGAGGTGGGGGGGGGGGGGGGGGGTTGGGAAGGGGACACACACACATTTTACACTGTACATTGGAATATTGACAAAGCCTTATTTGGTCATTTACTGTACAACTAGGTTAGGACATTTGTAGGGGCCAGTTTCGAATTGCAGTCTCACGTAGGTGTTTTTTGAGAGTGTTTTTGAAGGTGGGTAGTGATTCACATTCCTTTACAGCTTTAGGCAGGGCGTTCCACATTGATGTGGCATAATTGCGAAACGTGTTTAGTCCCTTGTTTGATCCGAATCTGGGTTTTACATGATTTGTGGAGCTCCCTCTGGTGTTGTGATCGTGGTATTCACTGACCTTTGGGAAGTATTTTGACATGTACATGGGTACCTTGGTCGCGTAGTGTATCTTGTAGACCAGGCCCATTGCAAGTTGCTGTACTCGTCGTCTACTCTAAGCCATCCTAGGTTGTCAAAGTGGGCAGGGGTGAGGTGGGTTCTAGGAGTCAGGTCAAGTAGTAGTCTGACTAGCTTGTTTTGAGATGTTTGTAATTTGTTTTTTAGTGCCTTTGAGGTGCTTTGGTACCATGAGGTGCAAGCATAGTCGTAGTACCCTTGAATGAGTGCTCCTGCTAGAGTCTTCAGGGTATTCTTGTTTACCAGAGCGGAGATCCGGTACAAGAATCGCGTTCGTTGGTTGACTTTTTTTATTACATTGGATGCCATTTTGTCACAGGAAAGATTAGCCTCTAGGATGGAACCCAGGTAGGTAATTTCATCTTTCCTTGTGATAATATTGTCACCCACTGTAACCGAGAAGCCGTCGGTCTTGCTGAGTTTGTTATTTGAACCGAAGAGAATGGACTCTGTTTTGCCCATGTGTAATGATAGTTTGTTGTCGGCGAGCCATATGCAGATTTTGCCTAGTTCCGAGCTGAGGGCTTTTTCAACCTGTAACTTGTTCTTGTCAGAGACCAGCAGGGCTGAGTCGTCCGCAAACAGGAACAAGTTGCAGTCACAAGCTGACGACACATCAGTCTGTACATACCTGCATATAATCCTTCTACATCTATATGTGTATATTACCTACTCTTACTAGTTACGCTGCTGGCCAGTATGACTTACTACCAGTGTCTTTATACATGTACTGTATCAATGTATGTACATATGAAGACAACAACTCTGCACATATATCTGATGTGTTACACTCAGTAGTACTAATGTATATATTTTATTTGAATCTAATCTAACTACACCTAGTTGGGTGGTATTTTAACTATAGTTACATACAAATCTCAGTAGCTTTTTCAGTAGTTAACTACTTTGGGTCATGTAGTTTAGGTTAATTGCAAACTACTATTTCTACCTCAACTGCTCCCTGTCCCCTCTTTAAAACAGTTAAGCCCGTTGCCTGCCCTAAAGGCAGTGATCATCAATCACACCCACGTTACTCTGTCAGTTCAGTTGTTGCTCCACCATGTAAATACATGAGATTCCATACTCAGATTGTGATAATTTCCCCCAATGTAGTTTGGATGTAGTTTAACTACTTATTCAAATGAGTGTTCGTTTTACTCTAACCCTATTTTTTTAAGTTAAGATTTAGTAAACTACTTTTCATTATGAAGTATCTAACAAATTTAGAGTAGTTTCACACTAACTACATTAGGCTACTGCATAACTCAGAAATGTTCAGAAGAGCTTAATTTCTGATTATTTGTGATACTCTGTAGACAGTATGCTATTCAAAGTTATGTATGTCGCATTTTCTTTCTAAATAATTTGTTCGCGGTTGACTCCTATTTGGTACAGTCCAACTAGCCTTTAAGGTTGTGTGCTCTTTGATTGATTGATTGAAAACTTTATTTAACAGATTGCAGAATGGGTACAATACAGTACAGCTCAATACACACAAGGGGATGCAGACCAGAGAAAGACTTTCGTCTTGTTTACATCAGGGTCCCCCATTTTCAATTCATCAACTCATTTATTCTTGAAAATAAGTAAGCAGGAAACCTAAATCTTATTTAGTGAAGTTTGGAGACATGTATTCCCATATCATACTCATAACGTCGCCGGCTATTAACTAGCGAGTTGCTGTATGAAGTTAGACTAAACTGTCTGCAGCACACATGTAATTTACCTTGGACAGAAGAGCTGATATCAATATAAACCAAACATAGAAGTATGTTTTTTTTCCCACCAATAGTCGCAGTTTGGAGACAGGATGCACCCGCGAAACAAAGCGACCGTCTTTCCGAGCAAGTGAAACGTTGTTTTCAGTCTGTTTTGTCTGTATTCGCTGAGAATACTGAATACTAGCCTACTCGCATACATGAATGGGCGGGGGGGCGGGGGCACTTTGGGCAGTGTTTTTGCAGGCTGTGACGTCACGTACACCATACGTCTATTATAATTCAAGACCCGCCAGAAGAACCGTGCAAAAGCAAAGGAGTGACCGAAGTATTTGAATTTGGTCAGACACCGAATTTATAGCATTGAAAATAATTACTTTGAAATCATGTATCTGAATTATTTTCAGACACCGAATTTATACTCGTACTAGCGCTGTGAGACTTGCATGGTGGTCAGGCTGGTAAATTGTTCTGATTTTCCTGAGAAGCGGTTCTCAAACCTTTTCACGACAACGGCCCCCAAATGTATACGCAATTGGCCAAGGACCCCCGTTTGATAAGATCGTGTCCCAGGGAAGTTTTTTCTTTTAACTGTATGAAGCACAATACAGGAGGCTCAATGGCTCATACAGAACCAAGCATTTCACTATAATGTACATGTATGTACCTTATTTATGTCAAATTAAATTATTAAACTTGAACTACAGGTGTAAGTGCCATGCCATGAACCAAACACAAACTTGTTTTGTAAGTTACACAAATATTTACTTTTCTCAACACATGGACGAACACAAGAATAAAAATATACAAGAACAAACAACTTCGACAAACCCATAAAACTTCAATCAACACGGTCAAATTGCCATAATAAGTCCCGGTTTATAAAAGTAAACGATTCAATACCTTCATATTCGCCTATATATCATACATTTCAAAGTTAATGGTGAGTTATTATTAGCCTAAGATATGATGTCCTTTTCGTTTAGAAGCAGTGAGCGGAGCTCCCATTGTGAATTCGTTACGGCAGAACGTTTGACCGATATAAAATAATTGACTGCCCAGTGCCCACTTCACAGCCCCCCTGTATTTGGACTCCAGCACCACCGCACCATGTCGTCTCCTTGGCGCTTGACTTGTGGGCAGTAGCGGCGTGTGTGGGCGAAATCTCCCGTGGCGTCGCACGTCGGACAGGTGTAGCTTCGGAGCATGGGACATTGGGACACAGGACTTTACCATCCCGTGATTTCAGATCGTGCGACCGATAGATCTCCGCCGACTCCCCATCATTATGTTTGCAGAAGACGCAGGTGTATCCGGAGGTCGGAATGTGGGCGGTCGACTGGGTCGTGTCGGAAAAGCTGCTGGACCGACTCAGGCTAACGGTCTTACTCTCGATGGAGTCCTTGTCCTCCTTCTCCTCCTCCGGGTGACAGGTGTGGCGTCGCTTCGCCGAGACGCGTCTCAGTTGGGGGTTACCGGCGGTGTGTCCGTCCTCGATGTCCTGCTCGCCGCACAGCTGGTCAACCATTCGCTCCAGGCTCTTGTAGTCATGATGCCACATGTCAAAGTGGTCCACGTCAGGTACACGGGGGTCTGTCCCGCGACGTGTCTTCTCTGCATGGTTGTCTTTTTCTACAACGTCGTTGTCTCGAGGGATGAGGACTGATAGGTTTTTCAGTTCATTGATGACGAATATCCTCTATATATCTAAAGGCCTTAATGAAGAATATGCCTAGAAGTCTGTGTCTCTCTTCCCCTGCATGTGGCGTGACCTGATGACCGTGCACACACATGCAAAATCATGTAGCAGAACATGCAAAATCCTAGTTCACTCTCTCTCTCTGGCAGTTAGACATGCAAAATCATGTCCCTCCCTTTCAACACACACACACACACACACACACACACACACAAGCACACACCACACAAACACCCATACATACACACACAGAGACATACACACACCCCCCTCCCCTTTTTCAACCAGTGAGAATTGATGTGGGCCAGCCGCAACCAAGGACGGAACGGGGAATGGGGACGCGGCGGAGGAGGAGGAGACGGTGCAGAGGATCCAGCAGTCACTACCAGCTGTCTGCAGCGCGTCTGAACCAGGGGTGAGATACCAGCAGCCCCTCAGACGTCCGTGACCAGACCACCAGACGACCGGATGACAGGCAGGAGGAGACGAAGGACAGACGGGCCAGGATGAGAGGCGACCGGAGGAGATGGCAGCTGTGCGAGAGGCCGGAGATGACCACCGCAGCACCGGAGAGGAACACCGCAGCCAGGCACCGCTGGCACCGCAGATCAATCACCGCTGATCGTCGTCTACGACACGCAGTTCATCCACGACTAGAACGGGGGAAGCGGCCGCAGGGGAGACACTGAGCTGAGTTGGAGTGATGGTGGGGCCGGCCGGCGAGAGGTGGAGAGGACAGTCTGAGACACTGGGAAGGCAGCGGACCGGAGGAGGCACGTTTGTCTAGGGGACCGCACCCTGGAACGGGGACCAACCTCAGGAGGTCAGCCCTTGCCCTCCAGAAGACGGGGCCGACCCAGGTGGGCGGTGCACTGTGACAGAGGGAAGGAAGCGCCCTGATGGACGTTGTGTGTGCCTACGGGAACCAGCTCAGGAGGAGACCCACGTCCCCTAGAAGACGGGACCAGGGGTGCACTGTAATAGAGGGGGGGTTCCTCTGGGTTAGGTGATGAGTAAGGGGGGTCCGGCGGGGTTACGTGCTATCTTCTGTTAAGTTGCCAGAATTGTGTTTCTCTCTTTCTTCTCTCTCTCTCTCCCGCGTTCTCCCCGCCCTCTATCTCTCTCTCTGCTCTCCTGATGTTGATTATCCTGTCTGGTATTGGATGTGATGCATGTAATGAGGTGACAATCGACGGATACAGATCAATGAACTGTGTGTTGACGTTTTATTTAACGTCAAAAGGGGGAATTGATAGGTTTTTCAGTTCATTGATGACGAATATCCTCTATATATCTAAAGGCCTTAATGAAGAATATGCCTAGAAGTCTGTGTCTCTCTTCCCCTGCATGTGGCGTGACCTGATGACCGTGCACACACATGCAAAATCATGTAGCAGAACATGCAAAATCCTAGTTCACTCTCTCTCTCTGGCAGTTAGACATGCAAAATCATGTCCCTCCCTTTCAACACACACACACACACACACACACACACACACACACACACAAGCACACACCACACAAACACCCATACATACACACACAGAGACATACACACACCCCCCTCCCCTTTTTCAAGAGTGTATAAAGTGACATGTAATATGGACATTCGGGGCTCCTGCTCCTTCCTCTTTTGTCTACTGGTGATGTGCCCGCGCGGGGTGACTGACAGACTGTCTTCTCTAATGAATAAAAGCTCCGTTTGAGAAATACTCTGTCTTCCGCTTCGTCTTTCGGCCGACTGGTCCACTGGCAAATCAATTAAGAATTCACGAGGGATAGGTAATCCCTAACAGGACTATATTTTTTGAGTAGTGAATTTTAAATAGCCGTCTTTATTGTTGCCCAGACGGGCGCCGTCGTGTCTACTGACCAGTGATGCCACAGATTACTTTAAAAAATTATCTGATTACTAATTACTGATTACTCCTTTAAAAAGTAATCTAGTTACTTTACTGATTACTTGATTACTTTGAAAGTAACTAGGTTACGAAGTCGTCGTCCCCCCTGCTGCTGCCACAACATAAGAATGACAACAGTTTTTTTTAAATAATGCTTTATTGAAAGTGCATAATGTCATAAATCATGATTGTCTGCTCAGACAGGTCATCATGAGACGTCATCAGCCATCATGAGACGTCCCATCTCCAGTCTAGCTGACTGTACCCCTGGCTCTCTTATCATCAGCATTATGAGATAGTAACTAAATAGTAACTCACAGCCACTTGGAAAAGTAACTGTAATCAGATTACTGGCTTGTAAAAAGTAACAAGTTAGATGACTATTTACTGAAAAAAGTTATCAGATTACAGTAACTAGTTACTTAGTAACTAGTTACTGGCATCACTGACGTGACGCGTGCCTTTTGTATTTTCTGCACAATATTGAAAATAGGCATCCCCTTTGAGAGGGGGGTTGACAGGTCACGTTGTTTGATAGTTTGCATAGTTTATTACATTTGAAAAACTCAAAACTCTTTTGGTCAGATTTGGTCAGGTTCAACAAATCGATGATTGATCAATCAGGTGCGCCAACCTTTTGTCTGCATCCACTTTGGGTCACTGCTTTTCATCTCGTGTCTTTATGTCAGACATACTGGTTTTGTTTGTTGTACCACGTGGCAGTGTTGTTAATTATTTATGAGCTCAGTCTGGAATGCATAGACAATGATTTCATGCATTGTTTTGTTAGCTTAGATACTGCAGTATGAGGCTAATATAAGATAAGATATTCCTTTATTGATCCCCTTGGGGAAATTCAGGCTTCATAGCAGCATGGGGGAGGGGGAGGGACTCTGCTCCTCAGGGGAGGTACAAGCAGTGTAAACAATATAACAAATCAATATACTAACTAACTGAAGTATACAGTATTCACATGTGCATGTCCTTTTAGGGGGGGGTATGAGTCAGACTGTGACTGAACTTGCATCTTGACTAGTCGTCGTAGAGGGGGTGGGAGGGATTCTCCAGGATGCCTGAATACTTTCCACAACAAATTCGTGTTTCCGCGTCTCTGATTGGCCACGCGCGTTTCTAGTCATGTGACATGTGCGCCAATCGTGGGACCGCAAGTTTTTGGATGGTTAAGCTTAGGCGCTCTTTCAAAGTTGGTTAAGGTTAGAGTTTGTCTAAGACTTAGAGCATGGCGATAGAACACCAGCCCTGATTCCAAACTCTAAACTGCGAAAAGAGTCGCCTAAGCTTAACCAGTGATAAACTAGGCGTTAGGTAGTTTGCAGGCTGTTAGAAATAGGCGCAGAACTTGCCGTCCCACGATTGGCGCACATGTCACATGACCAGAAACGCGCATGGCCAATCAGAGCGCAAAACTCGAACGCGGAAACACGAATTTGTTGTGGAAAGTATAGACGCCTTCAGGATAGCAGCCAGCTTCCTTCTCACCCCCCCCCCCCCCCACCCACCTCTAGTCTGACTAGCTAGAGCTAATAACATACAACATAGGTTTATGGCATGTTGTTACTTATTCATTTTTGTGTGCTGTGTGTGTGTCACTTTACTTGACTTTCAACTCTTTTGATACAATGTGTGTCACCTGAATAATGGCATGGATGTGACAGTGGGTCCAGTGGTAGAACAGTCGTCTGGTAATCAGAAGGTTCCTCGTTTGATTCCAGCTCTTCCCCTAACTGCTCCCGATGAGCAGGTTGGCACCTTGCATGGGTCCCTCCGTCGTCTGCGTTCATTTAAATAGCCATCTTTAGAGTGCCCCCATGCACTCATCAATTGCAACATTGTTGCCCAGACTTGTCTACTGACGCGTGCCTTTTGTATTTTCTGCACAATATTGAAAATAGGCATCCCCTTTGAGAGGGGGGTTGACAGGTCACGTTGGTTGATAGTTTGCATAGTTTATTACATTTGAAAAACTCAAAACTCTTTTGGTCAGATTTGGTCAGGTTCAACAAATCGATGATTGATCAATCAGGTGACATATGATTAACGTGTGTTGTCGGGCCTTACAAAAGAGCTTTGGATAAAAGCGCTATATAAATGAAGTCCATTTACCATGTGCAATGATGAGTAGTAATACACCAACTTTTTCCAATAAACAAGTGATTGCAAAATCCATATTGGTGGAGGATGATGATGATTTTTGTTAGAAATAGGTAACCCTTTTCCATCTGACATGCTGCTTTTCAGTGGCACCCCAAAGGGGTCCTACTAATCACCCCAAAGTACCAGAAAATACCCCAAAATACCCCCAAAGTATACCCCAAAGTATACCCCAAAATACCAAAAAATACCCCAAAGTATACCCCAAAATACCACAAAGTACCCCAAAGTACCCCAAAATACCCCAAAGTATACCCCAAAGTACCATAGAAGACCCCAAAATACCCCAAAGTATACCCCAAAATACCAGAAAATACCCCAAAGTATACCCCAAAATACCAGAAAATACCAGAAAATACCCCAAAGTACCCCAAAATACCGCAAAGTATACCCCAAAGTACCAGAAAATACCAGAGAATACCCCAAAATACCCCAAAATACCCTAAAATACCCCAAAGTATACCCCAAAGTACCAGAAAATACCCCAAAATACCCCAAAGTATACCCCAAAATACCAGAAAATACCCCAAAATACCAGAAAATACCCCAAAATACCCCAAAGTACCCCAAAATACCGCAAAGTATACCCCAAAGTACCAGAAAATACCAGAAAATACCCCAAAATACCCTAACATACCCCAAAGTATACCCCAAAGTACCAGAAAATACCATAAAATACCCCAAAATACCCCAAAGTATACCCCAAAATACCAGAAAATACCCCAAAATACCCCAAAATACCCCAAAGTATACCCCAAAATACCAGAAAATACCCCAAAGTACCCCAAAATACCCTAAAATACCCCAAAAATACCCTAAAATACCCCAAAGTATACCGCAAAGTACCAGAAAATACCAGAGAATACCCCAAAATACCCTAAAATACCCCAAAATACCACAAAGTATACCCTAAAATACCACAAAGTATCACGAAATACCCCAAAGAACCTCAAAGTTCAAAGATCATATGGTCAATGGTTTGGTCAGTGGTTTGAATCCCAGCTCCTTCTGTTCACATGCCGAAGTGTCCTTCAAGACACTGAACCCCAAATGACTCCAATAAGCAGGATAGCACCTTGCATGGCATCTACCCCAAAGTATACCCCAAAGTACCAGAAAATACCAGAAAATACCCCAAAATACCCCAAAGTATACCCCAAAATACCAGAAAATACCCCAAAATACCAGAAAATACCCCAAAATACCCCAAAGTACCCCAAAATACCGCAAAGTATACCCCAAAGTACCAGAAAATACCAGAAAATACCCCAAAATACCCTAACATACCCCAAAGTATACCCCAAAGTACCAGAAAATACCATAAAATACCCCAAAATACCCCAAAGTATACCCCAAAATACCCCAAAATACCAGAAAATACCCCAAAGTATACCCCAAAGTATACCCCCAAAGTACCAGAAAATACCCCAAAATACCCTAAAATACCCCAAAGTATACCGCAAAGTACCAGAAAATACCAGAGAATACCCCAAAATACCCTAAAATACCCCAAAATACCACAAAGTATACCCTAAAATACCACAAAGTATCACGAAATACCCCAAAGAACCTCAAAGTTCAAAGATCATATGGTCAATGGTTTGGTCAGTGGTTTGAATCCCAGCTCCTTCTGTTCACATGCCGAAGTGTCCTTCAAGACACTGAACCCCAAATGACTCCAATAAGCAGGATAGCACCTTGCATGGCATCTGGCTGCCATTGCTCTGTGAGTGCATGTGTGAATTGGTGAAGGAGAGGCAATTATAAAGCTCTTTGTGCAGGTAGGAAAGTGCTATATGTGGAGTCCATACGCCATTCGCCTGTACGTTAATGCCAAGCAAGCAGTGCAAAAATGCTTCCGCATTCGTCACCGCACGCTAGTGCGGTAGCCTGTACGTTAATGCCAAGCAAGCAGTGCAAAAATGCTTCCGCATTCGTCACCGCACGCTAGTGCGGTAAAGCGCCCTTCTTTTCAGACAAATGCTACCGTGCGTGCACCGGCGGCGGCGTGCTCGCTCAGGTGCGTGCGTGCGCCGGCGTGCTCGCGCGAGGTGCCCGCGCATGCGCATGAGATCCGACACGAGCGGAGCTCAATATATATAAGTCACCGCCCCTTATTCAGTATCTAGCAATAGCTCAATTGGCAAGGACACATGGCTGTGGATCCTATGGCTTGTTTGCTGGCGAGTTCGAATCCCATCGAAAATATTTTTTAACGTGATTTTTTTTTAACGTGTATTCTTTCGGTTAAGGTTAAGGTTAAGGTTAGGCATTGTTTCGGAGTTGGTTAAGGTTAGAACGGTTAAGTTTAGGCGCTGTTAAGGAGCTGGTTAAGGTTAGAGTTTGTCAAAGAGAATGGCAATATAATTTCTATGGTTAAGGTTAGGCACGGTTAAGGTTAAGGTTAAGGTTAGGCATTGTTTCGGAGTTGGTTAAGGTTAGAACGGTTAAGTTTAGGCGTTGTTAAGGAGCTGGTTAAGGTTAGAGTTTGTCAAAGAGAATGGCAATAGACAGCCTATTTCCGCACGACCTGGGCGCTGGGCGGCGGAAAATGAAAGGCGCATTACTGCATGCCACTACGGTAAATTTTTGCACTGCTTGCTTGGCATAAAGCTACACGCTTCCCATTCCCAAAGTACCACATATTTTCAAAACAAATGTTTATTTTAATATATTATAATCTCCAAATGTAATAACATCTGTATTGAACACTGAACAAACAGTATACATTTTTTTTTATCAATTTTATTTTAAATGTTCAACAATAACAAAACAACATCAACAACAATAATAACAGAACAGTATAAAAATGTTGAACTAATTCCAGTAAGGACGGAAGAAAAGACACAACTATAGGCTATACATGACAACATAACAGGACATTCTAACTGTGTCATTACATTACATTCAGGTCCACAAGATGGCTACTTAAAAAACGAGAATACACACTGAACTAGGAAGAACAGCTTTTTCAAGCTTCACACCTTGGTCATGGAATGGGCTACAAGACCATATCCACTTAGATACCCTGGTCTCTCTCAACGAATTTAAATCTGTATTACATAACTTCCTACAATTTTTTTTGCTGCTTTCTGTAGTCGGGTCCCAACTGCAAAACTGCTAAATTACTGTATTACCCTGTATTTTACTGTCATACACCTTTACTATTATGTAGACTATTCTGTTTTGTGTTTTTGTGTTTACATGTATTGTATATTGTATATATGCACTTTTATTATGTTCTTGTGTGATGTACCGCACATTATTGCTGTCTGATATATTGCAAATGTTATTGCTGTCATCTTGGCCAGGTCTCCCTTGCAAAAGAGATCTTGTATCTCAATGGGACTTCCTGGTTAAATACAAAATAAATAAAAAATTCTGTGTCATTTAAAAAAAACACATATAAAAAAAATAGAAAAAACTAAATCAAATCTCTTATGAGCATGCATGAAGTGAACATACTTATGTCTTCACTTTTCTTCTTTTTGAAGTTGTTCGCTCATTTTTTGCCGTTCTTTTTTGGCCAGGCTTTTTGGCTAGCTGCAGGGTACCACTGGAATGCTCAACTGACCATCATTTGATTCTATTGTTTTAGCCTTAGGTACCATCTTAACTTTCAAGAACTTTAAATATAGCTCATTCTGCTCATCTTTAGTTATAGTGTCCCATATGACATTGGGGACCTCATATCTTTTAAATTCTGGCTTTAAAGTATAATTACCTTGACCATGAAGGCATCTGCGCACATCTATATTTTGAAGTTGAGAAATTTGTTGGAGTTTTAATATCAGATCTGGTAACTTTTGTGGTTTCCAATTAGTAGCCAGCTTAATTACATGATTCATTGCTTCACAATTATTATTTGTCCAATTATCAGGAATCCATTTCTTTCTGTTCTTTGTCTCCATTATTTTCTTTTTCAATGTAGGTATTAACTTAGAGAAATATGTAGTGAACTCTGGGCAATTTGATTCTATATATGTTTCAAGTTCAAGTACCTTTTCACAAAAGTCATACTCTTTTTTACAGTAGGTAAGAGAATTAGCATTATGGAACAGCTTATTCTCAAGTACTGCTCTCTTTTTTGCGTCCATTCCCACTTTATGTGTTAGATAATGTTTCACATTATCCCGAATATGTTTTGAACACAAAATATGACTTGCTTCAGGAAACAAAGACTATGGCCTTTAAAATTGCCCGTTCCTGATCGGATCCAATAACTATGTCCTCACTGATATTTATTTCTGTTGCTAAATATACCACCGACAACTTTGATTTCAAATGGGCAAAGAAATCATGGTATGTCTCAAAGCTGCCGTCCCAGTGCAAATACAGTGGCCCAATGAATAAAGGTGGCTCTCCAGTCTCTTTCTTAAAAAGTTTTGGGTTTTTGAACACAGTCACTGTTAAGAAGCAAGCCCCAAATTAAATGTGCGATCCACTCCTAAAACAGATGTATCCTGCCCACAACAAAATCTTCTAACATCTTCTAATTGTTCATCAAAGTAAAGGATGACACAACTACAAGGTGGTTTTCCCTTCCTAGAAATTATTTGCTGAACATAATGATTTTCCTGCAACATATTCAGAACTGTCTGAAGCTCATCATATTTTGGGGTATTTTCTGGTACTTTGGGGTGTTTTGGGGTATTTTCTGGTACTTTGGGGTATACTTTGCGGTATTTTGGGGTATTTTCTGGTATTTTGGGGGTATTTTCTGGTATTTTGGGGTATACTTTGGGGTATTTTGGCGTATTTTCTGGTATTTTCTGGTACTTTGGGGTATACTTTGCGGTATTTTGGGGTATTTTCTGGTATTTTGGGGTATACTTTGGGTTATACTTTGGGGTATTTTGGGGTATTTTCTGGTATTTTGGGGTATTTTCTGGTACTTTGGGGTATTTTCTGGTATTTTGGGGTATTTTCTGGTACTTTGTGGTATTTTGGGGTACTTTGGGGTATTTTGGGGTATTTTCTGGTATTTTGGGGTATTTTCTGGTATTTTCTGGTACTTTGGGGTATACTTTGTGGTATTTTCTGGTATTTTGGGGTATTTTCTGGTACTTTGGGGTATACTTTGCGGTATTTTGGGGTACTTTGGGGGTATTTTGGGGTATTTTCTGGTATTTTGGGGTATACTTTGGGGGTATTTTGGGGTATTTTCTGGTCTGTTGGGGTATTTTCTGGTATTTTGGGGTATACTTTGGGGTATTTTCTGGTACTTTGGGGTATACTTTGGGGTATTTTGGGGTATTTTCTGGTACTTTGAGGTATACTTTGCGGTATTTTGGGGTATTTTCTGGTACTTTGGGGTATACTTTGGGGTACTTTGGGGTATTTTCTGGTATTTTGGGGTATACTTGGGGGTATTTTCTGGTATTTTGGGGTATACTTTGGGGTATTTTCTGGTATTTTGGGGTATACTTTGGGGTCTTTTCTGGTACTTTGGTGTGATTAGTAGGACCCCATCAGGGTGAACAGAGTGAGAGTTACAGATGTAACCGGCTCTCTGATAGAATAAGACACGTTTAAATTGGTGATTGGATGTTTGCATCGTATCTATGTAAACAAAAGCAAATTTGCAATAGCTACAACCTTTTAGTGATAGGCCACTCCCATTACTATGCCCCAATTGCCACACACACACACACACACACACTTGACCTCCATGCCCCAGGGCCAGGTTAACCCTAACCTGTGGCCAGTTAGAGGGTAGGGAGATTTTTGTAGACCAATCGACTGACCGACCGACCTATACCTATATATTTGGCATGCACTGACTGACCCCAGACTGGCACTCTGTAAAACTGATACTTTGCAGCGTTTATTTCAATTCATGACATGGATAAAAAAAAAGAGGCAATGACTGAATGAATGAATGAATGAAAACTTTATTTAACAGATTGCAGAATGGGTACAATACAGTACGGCTCAATACATACAATTGTTAAGGGGATGCAGACCTGAGAAAGACGTTTGTCTTGTTTCCATCAGGGTCCCCTGATGCAAACAACATTACATTCCTCAGGCGTGTACCTGCATTTACTTTATACTGGTCTGTTTGATGGCCATGTCTGGCCCATAGTCTCGGGTGACTCTCGCTCCTAACATGATGACCTTTTGATACTTAATTGATTGAACTGTCTACATGGTGCTGGCAGCCTGGCACGCAGTCCCTTTAATGAGCATGCCAACCTGCTTGTCTGCATAGGGATTGTGTTTCCACTGCAGTTATACTAGGGAGTGATAAACCCTGAATCACTGATGTGTATGAAATCGAAAAGATGCTTTATTTTCTTTCTTTGGGGATGAGGCATAACGTGGTTTCACGGAGGCGTTACTTGCGTGTTTGTTTGGCTGGCGCCGGCGCCTGCTTGGAGAAAGATAGCGGGTGAAGGGTCCTACTGACGCTGGTCTGGGGCCAGCTTTGCAAAGTAAAGATAACAGTACGTCGCGGGTGGGGTGGTCCGGGGGGCGCGCTGTCTGACACGCATGCGCAATATTACACCGGCGGCGGCTGTGTAGAGACGGTGGCCTAGCGAAGAAGGGGATTATAAAACCCAATTTGACAGGTCAGTGTATAAAATAATAACTTTGATGGCTTTCTATTGTTATATACTATATAGCTCGCCAGCTTTCGAATGTCAAAAACGTTAGCTGAAAAATCGTCATGGTTCGGTCTTGTCGTTTGAGGTCCTAGTTTTCGGAGTTTATGTTGGCTAGTCGGCTAACGTTTGCTGTGCTAACAACGACACTGATGTTGGCTAACTGGCTAACGTTAGCCAACCTTAGCTTTCCTACAGTCGTAGGCCGGTCAAATCTTTATTCAACATTGCTTCCTAACTGACGTGGCTAATGTTATTTAGCGGACGTTCGTCAGTTGTGTGATCGATAGGTCATGATAATAAAATAAAAAGGTGTCAACCAAGACAAGAAAATTACAATCAAACAAGCTAGGCTAGCGAGCTAACGTTAATATCCTCATATGCCCTCTCACCAGCCCCTGCCAGCAATGAACTGTGGCCAGTGATAAACGGTGCCTCTTTTAACTAACCATAGTGATTTTAAAATGTGAAATATAACGTAACAACGTTCTAATTTTCTCCAACATAACAATCGTTTTACTGAAAACTACTAAACTGTAGCTAGCAAGCTTACTTTGTCTCAAGGTTCATAAATATGATGTAAACAAAAGGATAATTTGCTCATTTCCCAGGCTTGGGTAATTCATAGCAGTCACTGGCAACAAGTATGTATAATGCCTTCTTTAGTCCCTGGTTAAGAGTTGTACTGGCTTCTATTCTGCCATTAGTATTTTCACCCCCAATTACAATATATTAAGATTTAGTTATTATTCCCTAGCTGGTATGCCCAACCTCCACTCAACTGCATAGTATTAGGAGGGGGAAAATGCTTGCCATTCGATGTGAAATTACTTTGTTGGCTTTATCATCACAAACAGAAGTTGCAATATTCAGTCGATCGTTTGTAAAGTGCAGTGTTTATAAACCCCACACTGTTTGTTAACGTGCACACATAGAGGCCAAGGGGTGCCTGAGCACCTGCCTTTTTTTTTTTTTTTTTATCGTTAAGCATATAGACTGCCCTTCCAACTGAAAAATGTCAGGATAGAATCAAAATATTAGGTAAACAGAGAGAGATGCCCCATATTCCATTGCAGTTTGCACGGCCTCCTCAGCGTGCCTCTCCGCGGACCTATATATTTTATGCATAGCGTGGGTGGTGATGATGATGATGATAGAAACCGCTGTTGAATGCTGTTATTTCACTCATTGAGGGACACGAAGAAGTCAAGTCCGATGGGATTTGGGAATCTCAAATACAAATCGGGATTGGAATAAAAAATGCATTTATATTAAACAATACAGAATATACAGCACTTCTTGGGGTCTGTAGGGTAAGCACTTATTCCCTCCCCCCTGAACATTTATGGAGATGTATGGGCCTTTTAAGTCAGTGATAAAAGTGTCTTTCAAGGATAAGTGAGCTCCTGCACTGATTATTATAGTTCAATATTCAATATTTGATCACCATAACCCCCCAAAAAGCATAAAAAGGGGCCCCCCGCCTGAAAAGGGCCCTTAAAAATCGCGCTCGCGCGTTACGCGCGCTCGGTTAATATATACACACAAGTGTAGTGCCCTTTTCAGCCTTTGAGCACCTGCCCCTCTAAAGTCCTGTGCACGTCCCTGGTTTGTTTGCATATGGCTTTTACTCAGACTGAGTCATTTTGTAGTCTTCACATTGAGTCGCGCCAGAGTGGCCAGCATTTGTTTTCTGAATATGGTGTTTTCTCCCAATCTCATGCTATGCGGTTGAGTATCATAGAGGTTGGGTGTACCAGCTAGTTATTTCCCTACATTTATATTGGGTGACATCACAATATCAGACCGGCCCACTATAAATACGTTCTCCAAACGGTAAGCACTGTGCACATCAGCGCTTATTGAATTGTGCGCACATATACATGTCCACTACTTGACTCTGTCTCTTGTCTGCCCCAATCCACCACCACCACTACAAATAACCCTAGACCCTGTGGGACACACAGAACTCAGTTGCATACAGCAGCACCTACTCATATCCACTGTGTTGTCTTTTCCAGGCTACACAATGAGTCAGGGGAAGGACAATGCACGGCTCAAGAGCTACAAGAACAAGTCGCTCAACACAGACGAGATGAGGAGGAGGAGGGAAGAGGAAGGACTACAGTTACGCAAACAGAAGAAGGATGAACAGGTGAGGGGACGGAGGAATTCACGAAAGGGGACAGAAGAAACATTTCACTACTGTTGTATGTGTGCTTGTTGTAATTTCTCCCCGTTGACTAAAAAAAACACACTTCTTCAATCAATATCTGAAATTACTGTCTTTTCTAGTATGCCCTCTGCTACTAAGGAATCTACCTTGCCTATACTACTACCTACTATGCTAATATGTCTATACTACTCAGTGTTTCCCCTGAAAAAAAAAATCAACAGCGGTGCTGTGCTGCGCGCACTCTGCCGGAATCCATATTTGTGCGTGCGCACGTGCCGCCGGAATCCATATTAGCACATGCTGCCGGAGAAATAACTTAAAACTACCTTAGAATTGTTCGAGATAGGTTATTCATGTTCATGGAGTCATGTGCATGTGAATTTGCTAGGATGTTTTTGGTGTGTCCGCTGACACTAGAAGTGCTCTGGAGGCGCAGGTAGCGTCTATTCGAAGCCCAAACAACTCCTGCTTCCGCGTTCGAGTTTTGCGCTCTGATTGGCCACTGACCTACGGTATTACGCCCCCCTTATCTACGCCAGTTCTGCACGCCCAACTCTACTAACAGCCTGCAGCCTGCTCGCTAGTCCTGCCTCTACTAACAGCCTGCATTATCCAATTCATATCAATCGAAATAACGTATTGTTTTCATCTCTCTATATTAACTCTTTCAGTGCCACGCCTGGTTTTCCGTTTTACCGCTTGAATGCCACCATTGGCGCCAATGTTAACATTAATATCGCCTAATCTATGTTTTAAATTATGGCTATGTGTCTAATCTGCCCATCGCATTATCAAAGACTATTTTCCAGTCAGTGCTGTGAAGACAGATTGTTTTTTTATCGCGTCGTTTCCGTTTCAGAGCAGTTAGAAAAGCCCCCGTTTTGATATAAAAAACAGCTCATTCTGGAGCATTCTATGAAAATCGTCTTTTAGTGGAATATTCCACAACGTTGATATTCGTCGGCCTTTTTATGAATCGTTTTCAAATAAACGCTAGATGATCAATATTATACGTGCACGCAAGCACATTACGGCCGCGCACTGATAATCGCTCCGTTGATTTCCTCACAGACTTTTACAGTGAAACCGAAAGAAGACATTTCACAAAACAGCTTATAACTTCATCAAACTTACTCCGATTATCCTACCACTGATAACATAGAGTCCTTACCTGACATCAGATGGTATCCAACTGGTATATTCCAATTCCTGATCACCATTCGAAAAAATCGATACGTGTATGGATCCAACGCGACACAGTAGATCTCCATGATCCGCGGGGATCTGAGGCTCCAGAATGAACTGTGGTAACCCCGGCTGGATCAGTGAACTGGAAAATGTGGAGTACCGGATTTTCATTTTCATTGAGTCCATTCCAAAATCACTTATGTCATCTGGGAGACGACAGGGGGCGCTTTTTTCCACAGTGATCACCGGCGCAGCTCGGCTATACTCGGGTAGGCTCGGGTGATGCAAAAAATTTTCAGATCGCAAAAAAAAAATAATAATAATAATTCCGAGAAATCTCGTGAGTGGCATGCAACCACCTATAAAAAAACCAGAGAAATCTCGTGAGTGGCACTGAAAGAGTTAACGGCTCGCTAGTTCTGCCTCTACTAAACAGCCTGCATTATCCAATTCATATCAATCCTCTCTATATTAACGTGATTCCATCAACACAACATAAATGTTCAAAACACGACAAGACCGGGGCGGTCAGGTGGCTTAACGGAGATTGCGTTCGTCACCAAACCCCGGAGCGGCTAGATTCGCCTGTTCGAATCCAGCTCACAGCTCCGGGGTTGTCACCAGCTTGGCTGGCCGTTCACACTAATACAATTGGCAGTATTAGAGGGTGGGAGAAGCTGGCGGGGTGGGTCCGGGTCGTTGTAAACAGCGACTCCTACAGTTCGGTCGGGGCGCCTGCTAAGCGCGGATAGGACTTGAGTGGAATAGTGTGATCCTTCCACACGCTACGCCCTCTCAATGAGAATCCACGCTGCCAGGTGAAAAGAAGCTGTTGATTGGCTGGACGTGTGTCGGAGGAAGCACGTGATAGCCTCCACTCTCCCAGACCGACTGTGGGGGGTAAGTGCGCAGCGACCAGGAAGGGGATTGGGAATTGGCATAACGACTAACATTGGGATGGGAGAAAATCGGAGGAAAATGGAGGGGGAAAAAGATCAATAAAAATAAAATAAAAAAAAAAAAAACACGACAAGACCGTTTGCATCATTTCCCACGGTTCTCGGCACTTATTCTACCGGTAGTGCGGTAGTTGTTGCCACGGTCGGTATTGCGTCTTTGGGTGATTACTTCATTGGCGGGGAAGAAGAACACTGATAGCGGGGTGTGGACCGTCCCGCGAGCCCCAGACTCTGGGGAGCCTCTGGGGCTCGCGGGTGGTGGTCTGGGGCTCGCGGGACGGTGGTCTGGGGCTCACTGGACGGTGGTCTGCGGGACGGTCCACACCCCGCTATCAGTGTTCTTCTTCCCCGCCAATGAAGTATTCACCCAAAGACCCAATACCGTGGCAACAACTACCGCACTACCGGTAGAATAAGTGCAGAGAACCGTGGGAAGTGATGCAAACTGTCTTGTCGTGTTTTGAACATTTATGTTGTGTTGATGAAATCACGTTAATATAGAGAGATGAAAACAATACGTTATTTCGATTGATATGAATTGGATAATGCAGGCTGTTAGTAGAGGCAGGACTAGCGAGCAGGCTGCAGGCTGTTAGTAGAGTTGGGCGTGCAGAACTGGCGTAGATAAGGGGGGCGTAATACCGTAGGTCAGTGGCCAATCAGAGCGCAAAACTCGGAACGCAGAAGCAGGAGTTGTTTGGGCTTCGAATAGACGCGCCCAGGTAGCTGCATATTTGTACATTTGTACATATTTGTACACTGCAAAAAAAAGAAATCTTATCAAGTGAAAATATCTTGTATTTGGTACAATAAGTCCAATATTGAGTTGAATTATCTTATTCCACAGATAATTTAGCGTATTTCTTTCTTGATTTTGGTCAATTTAATCTTGTTTTAAGAAAATGTTAATCTTGTTTTCTTAAAACAAGATTAAATTGACAAATCGGAAAAGAAAATTATCTGCCAGTGGGATAAGATAATTCAAGATAATTCTACTCAATATAGACTTATTGTACCAAATACAAGATATGTTCACTTGATAAGATCATTTTTTTGCAGTGTAATTGTAATCAAAGTAAATGTCAATATTAATGACATGCCTCAACACTTGTACACTGTTTGTATTGAACATAGATATAGATGATTTAATAGATAATATATACTAACATACTAACTGTCTAACATACACAAATCATAACACTATAACAGCACTTTACACCTAAGAAGTCTCAGTGGCATAGGCTACATTCAGGGGGGGGCACTCTCCCTTTCTCTGTGTGTGAGCGTGCGTTTGAAAAGACGATGAAGTCACTAGTCAGGACTAGTGTATATTATAGTAAACTGAGGATTACCGAGGATGGACAGATAATGTTGATATTCAAATATTAAAAAGTTTCGAGAGGAGTGGAAGTTTGAAGACAGACTAGACTACAATATGATGCGGGGGTGGTGAGTTGAAACAGTGTGTGTTGTGTGTGTGTCCCGACCCCACTTCTATGTTTCAATAAATTTTTGCATTTAAAACTATTAACGCTGACTCATTCCTTCAGTCCACTCAAAATTATGCTAATATTCCTTATGATGTTTATGATATTAATTGAAAATAGCATATGAGAGTATTATATAGTAATAATAACACATGGCGATATACTAAAGCTATTTATAATTTTTGGCTGGTAAAAAATCTGCCTGGCTGGTAGTTTTTTAAATCTACCAGCCAAATGGCAGGTAAGTCAAAAAGTTAATTTTGTTCCCTGTTTGCAGCTCTTTAAGAGGAGGAATGTCGCCACGGTGGAGGACGGGGCGCAGGAGGATGACGGGATGGCTGACAGCGGCTACCTGGAATCCCAGGCCAACAACGTGGACCCGCTCACGGTGAGAGAGAGAGAGACTGTAGTCAACACAGAGTGAGGACACCACTCCAGTCCTGGCAGAAGTCTGCCTGTCGACACACACAGTCAACCGGAGTAATCCACTACAAATGACCGCTGATGTTACCTGGTGTCAGGTTCCACGCGGGAGATTTGCTAGGGACATTAAGGATGAAAGTCACTTGACAGGCGAGGGCAGCATGACACCGCTCCTTCCCCAAAGCCAGCTGAATGCTTTTCTCAGCTCCCCGGGCTGGGTGGTATATTTCTTCTTCCTTTTCAAATGTTCTTCTATTTCACTGCATTCACCGATAATCTATGTGGCCAACAGCTGAAACGTTGACCTCCACACACCTACTCAGCTATAGGGTGTGTTAGCAAGTTTGCCAGTTAGTTATCTATTAAAACACCTTTTGAAGATGTAGCCTCAAGACATCAGCAAACACTGGCTAAGTTAGCGATAGCTAGCGCTGGTAAACAACAATACTGTTGAATGTAGCTTTTTCTCCTGTGTGCAAAATGGATGCCTGACACATTTACGCTGAATCCCTCACACACAGAGCAATGACACAGAAAAAGATGCAGAAAAAAAGGCCAATGAGCAAACTCATTCACGAGCATAGCTGTTAAAAAAATTACAGGTTTCCATTTAAATCCATAAGTTCGGCCAGGAGCGATGTCACGGTCGGAAACCCAAGGATGGCCCGTGCGTTCGGCTGCCTTCACCCGTCGCAGGACTTTCATCCAGAACGTCCCTGGAGACCAGTGGTGCGTTATTAAAATCATCTGGGGTTGCACGCACCACGTGCATGCACGCTTCCGGCGCGTGCGCGCGCTCCCGCGAATGCGCATTTATTGTCCCCTCGCTTGAGCGCAGACTGGAGACAGTGCCTGATTGCCTCTACGAATGGAATGTAACACATGTCTTCACAACAGGTTGGGTGTGAATGTATCTGAGAGCGTATTTAACACACTATTTGATTTTTGATATGCAAATAGCGAGTACTTATCATGGGGTGGCACGGAGTGCAACCCCGTCCCATGAAGAACGCATGCCTGCTGGAGACTCACATTCCCAAGCCCTGTTAACAACTCAACTGAACAGCCATAGTTAGTGCTGTAGCCAGGCATATTCAAATGACAATTGCTCAAGGCCCATCTCACATAAATATTATCTATATTATCAGTGTAGTTGAACAGTATTACAACATACATCCACTAGATCAGTGGTTCTCAACCTTTTTGCCCCTGTGTCCTGTGAGATATTCCAGGGTTCCCCACAGGAGACATGATAACCTGTCTGCCTGTCATCGCTCCATCTGAACACACACCAGTGTAATGAGTCCAGATGGTTTCATTTAACTTCATAAAAGTGATTAAAAAACAACATTCTTCTTCATTTCCTTTCCCCCTGCTCATAGCACACATGAGAGTAGATGTGAAATCTACAGAAATGAAAGACTTAGTTAACATTTTATTTTTATAATATTAGCGGTTTGCGTTGTGTTCTTTTGTTGAATAATTACTTATCTCTTGATGCTTTGTGGTGATTGAAGCATTCTCTAATTAATTAATGTTTTCAATAATCTCCTATTATCTCAAAACACCCCTGGGCAGTTCCCTGGGGCCCCCGGCCCCTCTGTTGAGAACCGCTGCACAAGGTTATGTTTCAGTAGTAGTAGTTGTGTGTGTGTGTGTGTGTGTGTGTGTGTGTGTGTGTGTGTGTGTGTGTCATCACACTGCTGATTGTGTTTTAAGCTAGTGAAAGGCATTAAACAGCTTTCCATGCACATAGAACGTGCCAGTGCACTTGTTTTGTTGAACTCTTTTATTTTTTCCTCCTTTTATTTCCTGTGCACCAGTTTTTTTCCTCCCTAGCGATCAACCAACAGACTTGCAACTAAACAGTCGATTCATCGATCAACAATAGTCTGCCTTAATTTGATTGACTTATCTCAAACCCGCCATCTTTTCTGGATCCTCCGATCACAACAGTTGTTTCCCTCTGAAAGCACTTAACGGGTCGCTCAGCCGTTCAGAGTGTTGCTGAGCACTTTCTGACTAGGCTCAGTATACGGAAGAAATGGATCTCGGCTATACCGATGCTCTTACATCTGTTATTAAAGGAATTAATGGATCATTAAAGGAAATTGCTCGGATAGAGCAGAGCGTTAAGTGATTAAAAAATGTGCTGACCATGAGCATTCTCGCCCTGATTGCTCAGTAACTTAACGCACCCACTGATTGTATGTGTTTTACTGTATAGTAATGTCGACTGCTCAATAAAAGCTTCCTCTCTCTCTCCCCCCCCCCCCCCTCCCTCCCCCACTCTACAGGGTGGGGTGATATCGGAGGATATGACTCAGATGATCTTCTCCAGCTCTCCTGAGCAGCAGCTGATGGGTACCCAGCGGTTCCGGAAGCTACTGTCTAAAGGTAGGAGGTGCTTTTGAATCAATACCTCCTGACGCTCAATTTCACACCCGCGGACGATGAACCCGTTGTGCCGGAGGACTCAGCTCTGCCATGTCTTTTTAACACAGAACCCAACCCGCCCATCGACGAGGTCATCGCCACTTCCGGAGTGGTGGAGTGTTTCGTGGAGTTCCTGAAGAGGAAGGAAAACTGCACGTTGCAGGTGCATTTCCATGAATCTGATTTTGGTTATGTTTTTGCAAGAGAGAGAGAGAGTTGTAAATAGTATAGGGCTGCAACTAACGACTACTTTGACAGTCGATCAATCTACCGATTATTGAAACCCTTAATCGACAAAAAAAGAAAGCTAAATTGTATGCAAAAAAGTAAACCACAAGAACAGGTATTCCTCATCTTGTACAATGCTCTTTCAAACAACTTGCAAATTGTCTTTTCTAAAACAAAAAGCAAACAAATGTCTGTTATACGTCAAGAGTACAAAAAAAGTTTTTATAAAGTGCACATAATGGGTCTTTTTACGTTTTGTTCTCAAAACAAAAACCTGTTCAAGTCTTCATTTTGAAAGGAACTGAATGGTTTAAATAATAATCAAGGAAAGCATAGAACACAAACTTAATGTTAACAGGCTTTGCTTTACATCAAATGGCTTTAACAACACGCCATGGAGGTACATCATAACATAGACCCAACTCATCGATTATAAACTATTTTTATATAATCGATCAGTTGTCAATTAGTTTATTATATCTTGAAAGCAGTGCTTTCAAGTGTTCACATTGCAAAGTGTGTTCAAGGCAGTTCTCCTAAGACCACAAATATGTGGCATATAAAGGAAAATGTACGGGTCTGATTAAAAAGAATAATAATATAAAATAAAATTAAGGAATAGATAGCATCACCTAATTCTCATGTATCCCTGATTGTGAGCCTCTTATGAATCTTTAGTATGTGTGGAAAGATAAGATGTTTACCTTCATTAGACAATAATTAGGCTATTTTGAATTGCATCCAGAACATAAGCTTCAAAGCTTCCTGAAAAACATCCTTTAGTGTCGCTCTTCTCAGCACAGTGTCTTTCAGACAGCAGCCAGCAGGGGACACCCCACACTGAAGAACCATATAACTCACACAAACTTATTATCCATCATTTATACAATCCGGTGCATTCCACACAGGGAAATGGGAAGTAGGGAGGGGATACATGCCTGCAAATTGTAAACAACAACGTAAATAGTTTTGAATTTTTTTTAAATTATAAATTCATTAGTAAATCATTTATTTTTGGGGGAAAAGGCAATACTTTTATTTGGCACCTTTCTAAAAGCTCTTTAGAGTATTCTGTTCAAAGTTAAAAGACGGTGGAGGTTGAGTACTTTCTGATATGTCACATCCACATTACTAAGCTTATTTAAATTGACTTTACAACTGCAAGTACACATTTCCAAAAGGGAGTTATATGGTTATTCGTCGCAAAGGGTTCAATTGGTGTTTTCTATTCCTTGTAGTTTGAGGCAGCATGGGTGTTGACCAACATCGCGTCCGGGACGTCCCATCAGACGCGCGTGGTAATCCAGGCGGGAGCCGTGCCCATCTTCATAGAGATGCTGTGCTCCGAATTCGAAGACGTCCAGGAGCAGGTAAGAAGGAGGATCCGACCTGACCTCTGCTTCTCCAGCCCTGCCTGCACTTTCCTCCGGCCATTTTCTTCTCGTTATAAACTCAGACACTGTTCTTGTGAGGTTTCCACAGAAATTATATATAAACAGGTTATTGAAGCTCCTGTTTTTCTGATTAGAATATAATAATAATAAACCTTATTTGTATAGCACCTTCTATAGCACCTTTCATACACGAATTGCAGCCAATGCAAAAGCAGTAATGTAGACATAATGGACATAGACACAGGCATAAAATGAGCAGAGAATTGCCATACAATGAGCAGAGAATTGCCAATATAAAAGCAATGCATAAAGTGCAGACATAAAATCATGTATAACATATACAATAATCAGAATAAAAGCAATGCATAAGGTGCAGACATAGAAATAGACGATACAATAATCTACGAGGCAGAGTGCATTGAAAGGCTATGCTGAAGAGGTATATTTTTAGCTTACTTTTGAAAATATTTAATTAACTAGCTCCCCTGATGTCCACCAGCATATGATGTTCCATAGCTTTGGTGCGTAATTAGCAAAGGCTGTATTCCCGATTTTCTTTTAGCTGCTGTTGGGAAACTTCAATAAACCAGTAGTAGATGATCGTAATGTTCTTGGGGGCACATAGTAATAATAATAATAATAATAATAATAATAATAATCTTCATTTATATAGCACCTTTCATACACGGAGTGCAACTCAAAGTGCTTAACAGAGACACGTCTTCTTTAAACAAGTCAAGAAGAAAAAAAACACAGTAAGTCAAGAAAAAACAAGAATACCATAAGGTCCATAAACTCAAAATAAATAATAAATTCATGCATGCATGCAACACTCACAGACGTACCCCACGCGAAGGTAAGGAAAAACTCACTAAAACCTAACAATAGGAAAAAATGCACCACCGGCAATGTGGAGGAGAGAAACCTTAGAAGGGCCAATTCAAGGGGGGATCTCCCTTCTTAGATGTCGGTGATATTAGTGTTGCATGTTGCGTTAAAAACAGGCGAACAGCTGGTAAGCATGCACCCATGTGTGTAGTGAAACACAGATGAGTGCATGCGATAGCAACTGAACATTTTGAAAAATGTAATATAGAGCTGATAGTGATAACAACTGAACATTTTATAAGATTAAAGATAGAGCTGATAGCGGTTCTAGTTGAGGCACAGGGGTGCGTCCTCCCGGGACGTTCTACACTCTGGTCATCACTCCGAAACAGCCGAAGACAGGGAGACAGGAGGCGACGCAGAGAGGGTCGCATCCTCCCGGTCATCACGGGACGTCGAACATTCTGGTCATCACTATGAGACAGCCGGAGATAGGGAGACAGGGGGGCACGCAGAGGGGGGTCGCATCCTGGGTGGGTGTCATCACGGGACGTCCAGCACTCCAGTCATCACTCCGGCCGGAGATAGGGAGACAGGGGGGCACGCAGAGGGGGATCTCATCCTGGGTGGGTGTCATCACGGGACGTCCAGCACTCCGGTCATCACTCCAGGACAGCCACTCACAGGGAGACGGGAAAGGCGTTAGACTGCACGCGTGATTGTGTTGGTGATGGGCGAACATAGCAATAGATACATGTGGTAGGCATATATGAAGTAAGCATATTTTGTGAATACAATAGAACAGTCAGTTTTGAGGAATTAATAATAATAATAATGAATCAAATTTATATAGCGCCTTTCATAGAACCCATGGTTGCTTATTTTTAGCTAAGACTGGACCGATGTGGTCTCTCCTCTTTAGTTCTTGTTAATAGCCTTGCTGCATATACAATCCGTTATCTTGTCTTGTACTTAACTGTTTTAACATTGTTGCATTTGTGTATACTGTATATATAGCCATATCTGTCTGAATATACCTGCGTATAATCCTTCTATATACCTACTTATACACCTGCATATAACCCATATAACTCTGTATGATTGCATAATGCTGTATATATCGTACATATATATTTATTCTTGCCATTCACCATCACTATCCACATCTGTCTATACATAATCCTTTTACATATCTGTAGATACTATATCTATATCTGTACCTCTTACCTACTCTTACTAGTTACACTGCTGGCCAATATGACTACTACCATACTGTCTTTATACCTGTATCACCGTATATCTGATTAGCACTACTACTCGGTAGCACTAATTGATATATTTTATACCCAGTTTAATCACCTGTACGTTGTATATTACTATAGCACTTTACGGTTACATTTGCACTCTGGTTGGATGCCAAACTTCGTTTTCGTTGTACTCTACTTGAGCTGTATAATGACAATAAATTTGAATCTAATCTAATGTAACTTCCTCCTCAGGCGGTGTGGGCCCTGGGGAACATAGCAGGAGACAGCACAGAATGCAGAGACTATGTCGTAGACTGCAACATCCTGCCCTCCCTAGTGCAGTACGTGTGCCACTCCACAGATAATGTCTTAATCTTAGCTTTTCTCATCTGCTGATGAAGCATGACAAACGCATAGAAGGCGAAATATAGCCTTTTTGCTTTGTTTGCCGAGGGACCCGGTAAGCGGTTGTTAAAGGATCTCGCCGCTCCTTTTTGTTTAGGTTACTGGCCAAACAGAATCGCCTCACGATGATGAGGAACGCGGTGTGGGCGCTCTCCAACCTGTGCAGAGGAAAGAACCCGCCTCCAGACTTCACCAAGGTAATTGGCTAAGACAATGGATTGCTGTGGTAACAGTGCACCCACCCATCGCCAAGGTAACGGCCCGCCCACCCACCAGGCATATTTCAAGGTCACAGGATATGTGATAATGTCCATATAAAGAAAAAGGGAAATGGGGCGGTTCTTGCTGACATGTACCACTACAGTACAATCTCCCTTCTTGTGGTTTTCAAAAAAATAATCCTCCATACACACGAGTGTACAAAGTGCATTAAACAAAAAAGGATACATTCACTGTGTTCTGCCTCATTTGTTGATGAAACAAAACCAATATCAACACAATTTACCACCAAGAGCGGAGAGTTTAGTCTCACAAAAAGATTGCTGGTTTTGTTAGCTTACGTGCTAATGTGATTGGGATTTACCATTATAATAGTTAGCATTGCGGCTAGCGTACAAAGATCGCTGATTTTTGTTGGCTTACGTGTGGTTAGCTGGTGAGGCGCTGGTATCGTGGAATGGAGTGGAAATACTTTAATCATCAAGTCATTAATTAATAGATAATTGTCATTTCCAACATAAGTTAATGCTTAATAACGTTACACATGGGGAGACTAGCTTGCTGGACACAAACATTGTTGATATAGCAGCCTGGTTAATGTTGTTATAATCATTTTCATATAACGCTACTTGAGTTGCAACAGCTCTGCCGTAAACACTGGAACTTTAGGCGTTACTATAGGCGTGTTCGAGATTGGCTAGGCGGACGCAGATCTGCGCAGGTTTTACTACGGCCTCGCCAAGCGCGTTGCATGGCGGTTAGAATGTTGTCCGACTTGCTCTGAAAATCTGACGAGACGAGGCGCGGAACTCTCGCGGGAGCGAGCCACGCACAGCCTTCAGAGCGAGGCTCCACAGTACCTCTCACCCGGCTACTGCCGGCTGGGAAGCGACTTGCTATTAGGGATGCACGATAATTATCGGGCCGATATCAGCAATTATGACGTCATCCCGATAAACTCGATAACGTTATTGATAGCTCCGATAATATATAATACATTTTTTGGTTAAAAGAAATCCGTTGTGGGTGGATTGGGTTGAAGGGCGCTTGTTTTTATTATAGCCTCCTCCCGTTTTGCCAGTACTGTATTACGACTGATAGCGTGTGGTTTAGGAAGAGGGAGTTTTTCACAAATCCAGCGCTCCCTTTCTTGGCTGTGACGTAGTCAGGTGACATTCAGACTGACTGAACCGGCAAGATAGTAAAAAAAGATGGCGGCGTCGTCGGACTTTTTCAAAGTTTCAGAGGAAAACAGTTTGCTTGCTATTTGTAACAAATGCAGAAGTTCCACGAGGAGGAAAAGGGGCAACAAGCGATAACACATCCAACATAATAAGTCACCTGAAACATCACCACCGCTACGATGGTGTATTAAAATCCGACAACGCCGAGCAGCTAAAGGCTAATGCAACGCGGCATAAGCTAATCCAAAACCAGCTGCTGGCGGGCGGCGGGACATTTACCGAGGACCAGCACAAAGTGTGGATATTATGATTTAAAAAGTCTATCTGTCCAGGACGATGACAACATTATTGCAGGTAAGCAGGCAGCCTAGCCGTTTCTAACTACTAACGTTATCACGCTAGCTTGGATGCTAACTAACGTAATTAAGCTTGTCATGGTTCATGGTGAGCTGTTTGTGTTATAACGAGACAGCAAATTAATGAATGAAAACTATTTAACAGATTGCAGAATGGGTACAATACAGTACAGCTCAATACATACAATTGTTAAGGGGATGCAGACCAGAGAAAGACTTTCGTCTTGTTTACATCAGGGTCCCCCATTTACAATTCATCATAACATAATGACATACAGATAGACAGTACTGCCTACATCTATACATGACATACCAGATTTGCAAATACAGTACTGTTTGTGATACGAAAAGAGTCCAGAAAAGAGAGTATATACATTTGACGTATTATTATTGTATTGTGATATGTTTTGTTTCATGTTGAGAGAAATTTATTTTTTAATAATTTTTTTAATAATACAATAAATATCGGTTAGCAATATCGGTTATCGGCTTGAGGAGCATAAAGTTATCGGTATCGGTGTCAAAAAATCAATATCGTGCATCCCTACTTGCTATGGTCGCGCAAAGCGCCTATTGGCTCAGAAAAGTTGTCAGTCACCAGCCACGTGACAGCCAGGGAGTTATGAGGTTTGATTGATTGATTGAAAACTTTATTACAGTACTAGTCCCGTCTGCGTCTACCCGTCTATCAGATATATGTATTATTATTAGTGCTGTCAGGCGATTAAAATTTTTAATCTAATTAATTACAGGTTTTGTAATTAATTAATCTAATTAATCGCATTTTAATCGCATATTTATATTTCATATTCATATAAATATTTAAAATTCAAGGACATTACATTATTGTAGCAGGTGACTGATCAATTAAATACACCAAGAAGAATGCTTTAGAAATCAATTTTATTAAATAAATAAAATAAATAAAATGAAAACATACCTCTCAATAAGGTAACATTTGTTGCTGATACAGCTAACAGTTTACACTAAGCTACAGTATCCTCAAATCAGGGTCTACTGCAGGGTCTACTGCAGGATCTAGTGCAGGGTCTACTACAGGGTCTACTGTATGCATGACATCTATTCCTCAGCTTGTTTACATTGTCTGAGTGTAAGGCTGCCCTCTTCTTTTGGACTATGTGACCTGCAAGTGAAGAATGCTTTAGAAATCAATTCTATTAAATTGAATAAATAAATAAATAAAATGAATGAAAACATACCTCTCAATAAGGTAACATTTGTTGCCGATACAGCCAATAACAGTTTACACTAAGCTACAGTATCCTCAAAAATCAGGGTCTAGTGCAGGGTTTACTACAGGGTCTACTGTATGCATGACATCTATTCCTTGAGCCAATTGCTAAGACAAACAAGCTTCAGCTTGTTTACATTGTCTGTGTGTAAGGCTGCCCTCTTCTTTTGGACTATGTGACCTGCAAGTGAAGAATGCTTTAGAAATCAATTTTATTAAATTGAATAAAATAAAATGAATGAAAACATACCTCTCAATAAGGTAACATTTGTTGCTGATACAGCCAATAACAGTTTACACTAAGCTACAGTATCCTCAAAAATCAAAACAGCCCACAGCAAGCTAGTGTCTGGGGGCATGACTACAGGGTCTAGTACAGTGTCTAGTACAGTGTCTGGGGGCATGACTACAGGGTCTAGTACAGTGTCTACTACAGTGTCGGGGGTCTTTATCCATGGAATAATCAAAGTATACAAAGCATAATCCGTGCCTGGGAAGGCGGGCTGTCGTCGGCAGAATAATCCGGTATACAGGTCCACTCGCTCGTCGGCTCTGGGGCTCCTCGGGTGCAGCTTCACGTGGGGTCAACCACCCTGGATAAGCAGCCAGTTCTCTGCCCGAAACGATGGGGTACTGACTACGGTAGTATTCTCACCGCACGAAGCACTATATATTAACAGACTATTATTAGCTTAATAGACTACGTCCAACTCGACGATATAGTGCCAAATATGACTATTCAAATATTAATATACTGACTACAGGGTCTAGTACAGTGTCTACTACAGTGTCTGGGGGCATGACTACAGGGTCTACTACAGTGTCTGGGGGCATGACTACAGGGTCTAGTACAGTGTCTGGGGGCATGACTACAGGGTCTAGTACAGTGTCTGGGGGCATGACTACAGGGTCTAGGGGCATGACTACAGGGTCTAGTACAGTGTCTACTACAGTGTCTGGGGGCATGACTACAGGGTCTAGTACAGTGTCTACTACAGTGTCTGGGGGCATGACTACAGGGTCTAGTACAGTGTCTACTACAGTGTCTGGGGGCATGACTACAGGGTCTAGTACAGTGTCTACTACAGTGTCTGGGGGCATGACTACAGGGTCTAGTACAGTGTCTGGGGGCATGACTACAGGGTCTACTACAGTGTCTGGGGGCATGACTACAGGGTCTAGTACAGTGTCTGGGGGCATGACTACAGGGTCTAGTACAGTGTCTGGGGGCATGACTACAGGGTCTAGTACAGTGTCTGGGGGCATGACTACAGGGTCTAGTACAGTGTCTGGGGGCATGACTACAGGGTCTAGTACAGTGTCTGGGGGCATGACTACAGGGTCTACTACAGTGTCTGGGGGCATGACTACAGTGTCTACTACAGTGTCTGGGGGCATGACTACAGTGTCTACTACAGTGTCTGGGGGCATGACTACAGTGTCTACTACAGTGTCTGGGGGCATGACTACAGGGTCTAGTACAGTGTCTGGGGGCATGGTCTACTACAGTGTCTGGGGGCATGACTACAGGGTCTGGGGGCATGACTACAGGGTCTAGTACAGTGTCTGGGGGCATGGTCTACTACAGTGTCTGGGGGCATGACTACAGGGTCTACTACAGTGTCTGGGGGCATGACTACAGGGTCTAGTACAGTGTCTGGGGGCATGGTCTACTACAGTGTCTGGGGGCATGACTACAGGGTCTGGGGGCATGACTACAGGGTCTAGTACAGTGTCTGGGGGCATGACTACAGGGTCTAGTACAGTGTCTGGGGGCATGGTCTACTACAGTGTCTGGGGGCATGACTACAGGGTCTACTACAGTGTCTGGGGGCATGACTACAGGGTCTACTACAGTGTCTGGGGGCATGACTACAGGGTCTACTACAGTTTCTGGGGGCATGACTACAGGGTCTACTACAGGGTCTGGGGCATGACTGCAGGGTCTAGTGCAGGGTCTAGTGCAGGGTCTACTGTATGCATGACAAATCTATTCCTTGAGCCAATTGCTAAGACAAACAAGCTTGTTTACATTGTCTGAGAGTAAGGCTGCCCTCTTCTTTTGGACTATGTGACCTGCAAGTGAAAATAGCCTCTCACATGGCACAGAGGTAGCAGGAGTAGCCAGATATTTGCGAGCAAGAGGAGACAGCTGTCCATAGGCTTTTGCGTGAGCTGCCCACCACTCCAGTGGACAGTCATTCATTCCGATGCTGGGCTCAGCTTTGTAGAGGTCTAATTGTCCTGACAGTACCCTGACTTCATCTGAATCAGAGTCTGAAGACAGCAGGAGGAGGGTCCTCTTCGCTGGTGGCTCGTCCTCTGTGGCTTGTGGAGCAGCTTTGTCTGCTTCTGGTCCTGGCAGCATCTCTTTAAGCCAGGTCCACACCTAATAAGAGGGACAATTAATTAGTTGCATAGGACTTTTCATGACAGCCTAAGGACTTAACACTGGTCTTCTCATTCACACACACACCTCATCCCTCTCGTCCTTTGGTACGCTCTTCAAGTCCTTGAATCGCGGGTCGAGGGCTGTAGCCAGCTTCAGCCATCTGTTGTTGAGGGTCGCTTTGCGTGCGTCCAGGTCCTTCGTGAAGCTGGCCTTGAACTTTACCATGTAGCCCGGATCCTCCTCGTTGAGGTCCATGATGCGGTTTAGGTGGCAGAGTGCGGGGAGCACCACAGAGCATGAGACGTAGGTTTCCCCTCCAAGGAGCTCAGTCACATACCTGCAGTGAAACAAGAGAGCGAGAGAGAAAGAGGTGAAGGTGTGTGTATGAGAGGGAGATAGGTGTGTGTATGGGGGAGAGAGGGGGGGTGAGGTGTGTGTATGGGAGAGAGATATGTGTGTGTATGGGGGAGAGAGGGGGGGGTGAGGTGTGTGTATGGGAGAGATAGGTGTGTGTATGGGGGAGAGAGGGGGGGGGTGAGGTGTGTGTATGGGAGAGAGATAGGTGTGTGTATGGGGGAGAGAGGGGGGGTGAGGTGTGTGTATGGGAGAGATAGGTGTGTGTATGGGGGAGAGAGGGGGGGGTGAGGTGTGTGTATGGGAGAGAGATAGGTGTGTGTATGGGGGAGATTGGGGGGTGAGGTGTGTGTATGGGAGAGAGAGAGTGGGGTGTGAGGTGTGTGTATGGGGGAGAGAGAGAGAGGAGGGGGGTGTATGGGGGGAGAGAGAGAGGGAGAGACACTTACCTGCAGGGCTCAAGTACAAGCTCCAGCTTCTTCAGTTTGTCACACTCTGTGGGGGTCAGCATGGACAGCTTGTGGTTCTGTTGGGCCAAAGTGGCAGTCACAGCCTCCTGGTTCCTCAGGTACCGTGAGATCATGGCCAGTGTCGAATTCCACCTTCCAATTCAATAAAATAACTATTAGTCCCACTGGGGGTTGTTAATGCAGCATGATGCAATTGTACAGAATACAAAGAAATAAACACACACACACACTAAATTTACCCTAAGCATACAACAGGTAGTTAAACAGTCTCACCTTGTGGATACATCTTGTATCATGGGCTCTTTTGCTTGTCCGAGGGCAGTCTGCTGCTGCTGCAGTTCTTCTGTACTGGCAGGGCTGTGCTTGAAGTGGCCTACAATCTTGCGGCACTTTGCCAGGGTGGTGTCAAGGCTTCTGTCCTCAAGGGAGACTGTGATGGTTCTTTGCAGCACGTGTGCAGCACATGGCATGTGCTGGAACGGCATATAGCGCGCTGCTGCTATCATATTACGGGCGGAATCAGTCCCAATAGATGTGACTTTATCTTTTATATTCCACTCCTCTATTACGGTGTTGAACTGTTCAGCACACGCATCGGCGAAATGGCGGCCCACAGTTTTGGTCACCGTTAATGCAAATGATTGCAGTTTCCACTCAGTATCGATCAAGTGCACTGTGACACCCAAATAATTATGATTGCCCACCGACGTCCAGTGATCACCCGTTAGGGCCATTGGGCCAGCCCGTGCCAACACTTCTTCCCTCGCCTCCCTCTCTGTGTCATACATGTTGTGGATCCTTTTCATCACTGTAGCTCTCGAGGGTAGCTTGTAATTTGGGTCAGACGACGCTATTCGAAATGACTCCGCTAAACCCTTATCTTCCACTATAGCTATTGGCCTACAATATTTTGCTATCCACTTCGCGACGCTGTTGGTTAGTTTGTCTGTGGTGGATTTACTCAACCGTTTGCCTAACGGTAATTCTCCAAGAGTGGTTTGACGAAGCGTGCGAGTTGCTCTGGAGCTAACGTTAGCTACACTGGAGCTGCTCGAACAACTTGCCTGGACATGTTTAGCGTTCATGTGATACGTTAGACTAGAGCAGCTTCGGTGATACGCAAATTCTTTTTGACATAAGCTACATATTACAATGGTCTTGTTTACTGTCCCATCTATATTCTTTTTGAAATTGAACTTGCCGTTCATAGGTCCCAGGAGTATCGCCTCGGGTGATGCTGACATCTTGTTCCAGCTGAGCTAATTCCTTTGTGTGTTTGTTTTGTTTGATAGACGACGCATGTGTGAAGTGACGATCAAGTAGGCTACGGGTCATTCAATGGGCCAAGTTTAATACGCCCAACTCAAGCGTGGATTTCAAAATAAAAGCGCACCGATTTGCCACTTGTCTAAAGTAAATATAGGTCGGCTGTAATTAATTTTGCGTCAATTTTCATAACGCGATAATTTGCTGTGTAATTAATTAATCTAATTAACGCGATAAACTGACAGCCCTAATTATTATTATTATTATTATTATTATTATTATTATTGGATACAGGAGTTTGGGTACCAAGAGCTTCCTCAAATAACGTTTATTATTCAGCAGTGTGTTGTGTGTGCATGCCGCTGCGGTGGCCAGGAGCGCACAACAAGATGGTATATACATTATGGTATATGAATAGTATATTCCACTATAGCAGTATATGGTGTGCTGTACATTTGAATCTGATCTAATTTAGCATGCGGCCCTCGCATTATAATGAGCTGGACAGGTGTGTATGTGTGTGTGGGAACGTGGACGCGTATCTGCCATGTGAGACTAGACGAGAGGCTCTCGTGAAATCTGAAGTGTCCAACGTTCTGACTCCTCCCCTGGCTGCACTCGGCTACTCGTCTATTTTCGAGGCGAGCCAAAATCAATCTCGAACACGCCTTATGTCTTAGGGCTGTCCCCGACTAAGGATTTGGATGGTCGACTATGATTGGCCAAAATGTGCCGTTAGTCGACTATTGGTCAAAAATAAAATTATAATATATATATTTTATATTTTTTTATTTTATATTTTTTTATCATTCCATTTGGGCTGTGGGGGGTGCTTAATGTCTGAAGGAGTTGACTGAAGTCTTCTTGTCCTCTGCAAAAGCATGCAATTGGTCCACTGATTGATACATCTTGATATTTGTCTAGTCTAGGGTGTTCATTAGATGGGTGAAATCCTCTTTCAGTGCCTCTGTGCCTTTTTTCGTAGGCAGTTAGCCTCTAGTATGCATGCCATTAGCGTTAGCCACTCCTATGCCTCTTTTCTTTTGGAAGGAATGATAAAATTTTTTTTTTTTTTTTTTTTTTATTATATTCGACTAAGAGGTTGGCCAGTCGACTACGGCTCCTTTCGACCGATTAGTCAACTAATCGACTAATAGGGGTCAGCCCTACTATGTCTACACGCAACCACTGAAACCGGGATTCCCCAAAAACTTTACCCTGGACTCTGGTTTTAAATAATCACGGTTGCAGTGTTCCAAAAACCCGGTTGCGTGTGGACGAACAGTGCAACCGCAAACATTAAATCACGGTTACATAAAACCCCGCGTTCGTGTGGACTGGGCCTTAGACTTAGTTTTACAGAGAGAGTAAGGGCGCTTTCACAACTAGCTCGTTTGGAGTTATTGTTTCGGAACCTGGAGCGTTTACCCCCTAGATCGGTTTGTTTGGGCATTATGTGAACACAGCAATCGCACTCGGGTGCGGAACAAAACAAGCGGGCCGAGACCGCCTAGAGAGGGTGGTCTCGGCACGCTTCCAATAAAACCCTGGAGCGGTTCGTATGCAGTGAGAATGCAATCGACTCAACAAACTGACACAACTCACTTGCCCTACTGTATACGCGTCTTCTCCTACAAAGGTGTCGACGTGAGGCAGCGTGTCGGATGCAGCATTACATTATTTTCTAGTCGTAGCCTTGATGCTCGCTGAAATTGAATATGTTCTTCATACACTGGTATATCAACCAGAGAGTGATTTGTGTATTTGCGAGTTAAGAAAAATCAGAGGGAAGACTGTCAACTGTCAAAAATCTGACCAATGAGAGAACAGTTTGCTCGCCCGTGGAGTTTGTTTACAAGTTTTGGTCCGCTGTTAACACAGCCGTGTGAACACAAACAAACCAAGGGGCAAGTGCAACATTGTATCATATTACTCCCTGAATCGGAACAAAGCAAATTAACTACAGGTGTGAAAACGCCCTAAAGTACAGAAAAAAGTACTGTTTGGTATTGGTATCGATTCCCAGGTAAAAATAAGCTCCGTGTCTCAAGCAGACCCACCGCATAGGCCAGATAAGAAAGACTGTGCTGTGATTTAATAAAAATCTAAAAGGAACTGAGACTAATTAAGTGAGGATCTAAAATAATAACCACTCAGACCACTAGAAAAGCGTACTTGGCAGACACTTTTTCTTTGCTGGCCCAACACTCTCCACACACACTCTCCAGACTAGTAGAATCCATCCCATAGATTACAGTAATTGCTGCTCCATTTGTCTCTACACTGTCGATGGTGCGCCTAACTTTTGTGCTGGTGCTCCTAAAATCATAAAAACAGTAAAGAGTACCAGTGCTCCTAGTGGAAAAAGTTAGTTTGGAGCCCTGTAGATAGAAAAAGATAGGGGAAAAAAACATATTTGACAATAAACCTCTGTTGGGCTGCAAAAAAAAAAAAAAACGATATCGCAAATTTAATCGCAATAGAAAAATCACAATTAGATCTTTTCTAATTTCAACCTCTCCTTGTGGACATGTACCACCAGCACAGTACAACCTCTCTCCTCTTCCCCCCCTCCCTCTCTCCTTGTGGACATGTACTATCACAGTACAACCTCTCTCTCTCTTTCTATCTCTCTCGCTCTCTCTCTCTCTATCTCTCTGTCTCCTTGTGGACATGTACCACCAGCCAGGGTTAGAAAAAAAATCCAGGGCTTTTTTGCCCCCCTTAATTGATTTTCGGGGGCTTTTTTTGTATTTCGGGGGCACAGAATTTGTATGATGAAAATTAACATAAATATTATAAAAAAAAATTTACAGTCTTCGTCCCTATGTTTGATAACGTAATATTAATGTCTCCATATATAGGGCTTTACGCTAACCTTTTCCCCAAGGAGCACATGTGCTCCTAAATAAAATGTAAATAAATAAAATCTAAATACAAATTTTGGAGCACACAAAGAAATTTAGGAGCACAGTGAAAATTGTTCAAGTAACACAGAGTTTATTAACAAACTATTTATTACATGCATATTATACTGTGCGTGTGCATACTAAGTGCTAAACATCTGTGCAAATAGCACATACCACCAAAATCACACATTGGCCCATGCCTACTAGACGCAAAGGATATCGGTTGTCAAGCTGCTTTTGTATGTTGTAGTGTTGTCACGATACCAACATTTTGACTTTGATACAGATAGGAAAGGCAATGGAATATATTATTAGATGACAGAACATGGAAAATCCTTTATACAATTATTTAATTCATTATAATTGAAACGCTATTGATAATTTATACGTATAGCTACTGTCCATCAATGTCTTCCTTTTGAATGAAATAGGTTCAGGAGAGAGAGGTGTAGAGAGGGAGAGAGAGTGAGACACACACACAGATAGACACAGATATTCTCAGCCCCCCTATCCTCTGAGCGTTCCCAGTGATGGCTTACTATGTGTGTGTATGTGCGTGTGCAAACGGGAACGGGACACACATCTGTGCAATAGCACACACCACCGTATGTGCGTGTGCTAACTTCGCTAACGTTATCCGCCTCAGTAACATTAGCTGCCTCGCCGGATTCCTCTTTCTCCTCGTCTCTCTTTTGCTCAAAATACCGGTAAAATGAATGTTCATGGCTGGCTGAATTTTTTGCATTGTCTGATTCTGAATGTATAACTTGCCTATGGTACCGTGACTTTCTTTTCCAGCGTGTACTGTATTCTCATTTCCTTTCACTCGCATGAAACCAGCCGCGTCACCGCAGGAACCTCTACTGTGATTGGACGTTTATGCGCCTTGTGTAATGTGGGACTTGTAGTTTCTGAACTATTAACACCGGAGCGTTTGTAATCTTCACTCGCACACTGCGAGTAAATGATTTTTCCGGTTCGCACACACACATTATTAGGGGCAAATACGAGGATATGCTCGCACTGTAGAGCATATATATAATTATATATATAATTAGTAAACTGTCTGGGGCTTTTCTTGCCCCCCTTAACTGATTTTTGAGGGCATTTGGTCAATTTTCGAGGGCATTTTGCCCCAAGCCCCCGTTAATTTCGAACTCCAAGCCCACGTGGTTGAACTAAAAACTCAAAGAAACAGACTAAGAAATGACGTAAACACCATGATCAGAACCGCAAAAAGAAATTTCATCAACGACAAAACTGAGGAAAACAAAAACAAACCCTGCAAACTTTGGAAATTACTAGGGCTGTCTTAAATGCTTCGAAGCTTCGAACGTTCGATTCGATGGCACAAGCTTCGAACATTAAAAAAAAAAATCGAAGTTTAATTTTTTTTTTTTTTTTCTTTTTTTTAGAATTTTTTTTTTTTTTTTTTTTACTTCGATTTGTGTGTGTGTGTAGGTGTGTGTGTGTGTGTGTGTGTGTGTGTGTGTGTGTGTGTGTGTGTGTGTGAACTACCCATCCCAGTTAGGACAGCCGAATCCCGTCCAATCTTTCGCCGTCGACTAAAGACTCACTTCTTCAACCATTATCTGAAATGATAAAAAAAAAAAAAAAAAAAATCTAACCGTGACTAACCTTACTGTCATGCACTTGTCCTAATAAACTAACCTACACTGTAACACGCAACACTTTGATGAACATTGTTACTGAGCTGATAAGAGTTGTACCCTTCTTGCTGTCTTGTCGTACAGAACTTGTAAGTCGCTTTGGATAAAAGCGTCAGCTAAATGACTAAATGTAAGTGTGTGTGTGTGTGTGTAGGTGTGTGTGTGTGTGTGTGTGTGCGCGCACCTTGTAGAATTCCACACATAAGAAAGAAAGATACTGGGATGAATAAACAAAATAGGAAATAAAATGTAGAAATGCATGCAATACATAAATAAATATGAATCTCCATATATGAAATATAACATTTAGATAAGGTGCTACTGAGATGTTTTGGTGAGTTCTTTGTTTTTTTGTGGAAGTTGCCCTTCTTAAAAATGCATGAACATTCACTGATAATTGGTCTGTAGTGGAGTCTACAAGGTCTACATTGCCGGACCATGTAGAATCCGGACCTTGTAGACTGACATAATTCTGTGCATAGTTTAGTCTACACAGGCCATATTTCAAATAATCAAAATCTTACTTCATTCATCTTAAACATTCTTGATTTGGGGGATTGGTAGTTCCCATGAAATCTGAAGTTGTTCAAACGACAACAGCGATCCACCTTGAATTAAATCACACAGCCGAGTGAAACCTTGTTGGATGCGTCAGTCACGAAAGGGGCTACTTAATTAATTAATCCAACCCACTTTATTTATAGAGCACATTTAAAAACAACAACGTTTACGAAAGTGCTGTACAAGTCCCACAACATAAGATACAAAAAAAAAATTAAAAAAATAATATTAATTTTTTTTTTTTTTTTTTTGAAGCTTCGAATTAAAATCGAAGCTCGGCCCCGAAGCTTCGATTGCCAAAAAAAGCTTCGAAGGTCAGCCCTAGAAATTACTCAATAATCAACTAGGCTGCAGTAAAAAAAAACTTAAAACCAGATTCTCAAACATAAACATAAAGACGGACAACACGCTCATCACAGACAAGCTGGATGTAGCCAATTACTTAAACATCTTCTTCACAAACATAGCCACAACACTGGTAAACAAACTACCCTCCCACTCAGGGCATTATGGGGTAGAACACATAGTAGCATACTACAAAAACCTAGGGGTCCACAAAGACGACTTCAAACTTGAAATGGTAACAACCGATGAGGTACTCAAAAAATGTAGCGCCCTCCAACCTAACAAGGCCACTGGCCATGACAACATCCCCTCCAAATTCCTCAGAGACGCAGCAGCCGCCATCACCCCAGTCATCACACACATAATAAACCTCTCTATAAAACAGGGGCACGTCCCCAAGGACTTCAAAATTGCGAGAGTGACCCCTCTGCACAAAAAGGGCAGCAAATTAGACCCAGGCAACTACCGCCCTGTTTCTATTCTTACCTCCATCTCGAAAGTCATGGAGAAAATAGTCTACGAACAGGTCGAAAAGTACCTGGCGGAAAAAAATCTAATCTACGAATTCCAATCTGGCTTCAGAACGTCCCACTCCACTGACACATGCCTCCTCTATTTGAACGACCACATCAAACAAGAGGTGGACGCGGGCAAATACTGCGGCATGGTCATGCTGGACCTACAAAAGGCCTTCAACACTGTCAATCACTCCTTTCTGATGGACAAGCTAAAAGCAATTGGTTTTGATAGCTTATCAGTGAGCTGGATGCAATCCTACCTGGAGGGGAGATAACAGATGGTAGAGGTAAACGGTACTCTATCCCCCCCCTCACAGTGAGCTGTGGTGTTCCACAAGGAAGCATACTAGGACCGCTACTCTTCCTAACTTATGCAAATGACATGTCGTCAGCCTGTGACTGCAACTTGTTCCTGTTTGCGGACGACTCAGCCCTGCTGGTCTCTGACAAGAACAAGTTGCAGGTTGAAAAAACCCTCAGCTCGGAACTAGGCAAAATCTGCATATGGCTCGCTGATAACAAACTATCATTACACATGGGCAAAACAGAGTCCATTCTCTTCGGTTCAAATAACAAACTCAGCAAGACCGACGGCTTCTCAGTTACAGTGGGTGACAATATTGTCACAAGGAAAGACGAAATTACCTACCTGGGTTCCATCCTAGAGGCAAATCTTTCCTGTGACAAAATGGCATCCAATGTAATAAAAAAGGTCAACCAACGAACTAGATTCTTGTACCGGATCTCCTCTCTGGTAAACAAGAATACCCTGAAGACTCTGGCAGGAGCACTCATTCAAGGGTACTATGACTATGCGTGCACCTCATGGTACCAAAGCACCTCAAAGGCGCTTAAAACAAAATTACAAACATCACAAAACAAACTGGTCAGACTACTACTTGACCTGAACCCCAGAACCCACCTCACCCCTGCCCACTTTGACAACCTAGGATGGCTTAGAGTAGACGACAGAGTACAGCAACTTGCAATGGGCCTGGTCTACAAGATACACTATACGACCGGGGTGCCCATGTACATGTCAAAATACTTCCCAAAGGTCAGTGAATACCACAACCACTACACCAGAGGAAGCTCAACAAATCATGTTAAACCCAGATTCGGCTCAAACAAGGGACTAAACACGTTTCGCAATTATGCCACAACAATGTGGAATGCCCTACCCAAAGCTGTAAAGGAATGTGAATCCCTGCCCACATTCTAAACCGCTCTTAAAGAGCACCTACGGGAGGCTGCAATTCGAAACTGGCCACCGTAAATGCCCAAAACCCCCACCACCTCCTAATAGACAGTCTCCTCCCCATCATATGTATATACTCTGTCAGGATCTAGGGGTAACAGTACTGTATATTTGAATACCGTTTATGTCACAAATGTATCAGTACTAAATACCTATATGTCCCTATGCCATAAATGTCATGTATGTTGTGTATGTCATAAATGTCTATGAAATGAAAATGGGGGACCCTGATGGAAACAAGACAAACGTCTTTCTCAGGTCTGCATCCCCTTAACAATTGTATGTATTGAGCCGTACTGTATTGTACCCATTCTGCAATCTGTTAAATAAAGTTTTCATTCATTCATTCATTCATTCACCCTGCCACCAGCACAGTACAACCTCTCTCTCTCTCTCTCTCTCTCTCTCTCTCTCTCTCTCTCTCTCTCTCTCTCTCCCCCCTCCCTCCTTGTGGACATGTACTATCACAGTACAATACAACCTCTCTCTATCTCTCTCCCCCCTCCCTCCTTGTGGACATGTACTATCACAGTACAACCTCTCTCTCTCTCTCTCTCTCTCTCTCTCTCTCTCTCTCTCTCTCTCTCTCTCTCTCTCTCTCCTTGTGGACCAGCACAGTACAACCTCTCTCTCTTGTTCTCTCCAGGTGTCCCCGTGTCTCAGTGTGCTCTCCTGGCTGCTGTTCGTCAACGACACAGACATCCTGGCTGACGCGTGCTGGGCGCTCTCCTACCTGTCCGACGGCCCCAACGACAAGATCCAGGCTGTTATCGACTCAGGAGTCTGTCGCAGGCTGGTGGAGCTGCTACTGTAAGGCCACACACACATACACACACACATATATACGGTATACATACACACACGCACACACACACGTATATATACACACACACGCACATACACATATACACACACACACACACACACACATTAGCCTCAACTCAGTCTTATTCAAGAGGTTTATTTGTCACATGCATACCAGAGCATACAGTGAAATGCGGGTGGCCATGCCCGCTTTGATTGTGCAATAATGCTAAATAATAAAATACACATAATAAACAGGTAATAAAATAGGCATGATAAAATAGACATGCTAAAGTCCTGAGATAGTGCAATACAATGTTAGCTACGCATTAAGGCACTGGGTCCTATGTACACTTGTTTTGTTACAACTAAGTTAACTAGCCTACTTTAAGTTCAAGTAGAAGTCTTGTTTATCATTTTTTCTAAGTAATATATTGTGTTTCTGCATTTCTGTCATGGTCACTTTAAGAATCACAGGATGTAACAGGAAGTGAGGTCATTTTAGTGGCGTCTATACAAATAGTAGCTCTAGTTCTGCAGACCCCTCTCTGATTGGTTGAGCTCCATTTCTGCAGCCCCTCTGCTGGGAGCTGTCGCGCGGAAATAGGCTGTCTATTGCCATTCTCTTTGACAAACTCTAACCTTAACCAGCTCCTTAACAGCGCCTAAACTTAACCGTTCTAACCTTAACCAACTCCGAAACAATGCCTAACATTAACCTTAACCTTAACCATGCCTAACCTTAACCGGCGAAAGAATACACGTTAAAAAAAAAATCACGTTAAAAAAAAATATTTGATGGGATTCGAACTCGTCAACAACGGACCGCAAGGACCGCAGGACCGCTGCTCTGCCAGGTGAGCTGAAGCGCTGAATGAAAATCATGGCGGATTCCGCGATAAGCACCTCAAAGCACCGCGATAACCTTACGCGCGAGGGGCTTCGCTCAACCAATCAGAGAGGGGGCTGCAGAAATGGAGCTCAACCAATCAGAGAGGGGGCTGCAGAAATGGAGCTCAACCAATCAGAGAGCGTTCTGCAGAACTAGAGCTACTATTTGTATAGACGCATTTCAGTGACGGGTAGCGTTCGGTAAACAGGAAGTGAATGAATCTCAGGGAGAATCAGGAAGTGAAATTAATCTCATGGAGAAATACGTTTTATGGTTCTTCTGAGCTAATCCAGTGACATCTACCGACATCTTATGCCCTGTGCTTATCGCGTGTGCTTCAAATGTTGTTCTTTGTCATCACATATCGCAAGGAACTGTAAAGTCCAAGTTCAATGTTCAGAATGTAAAAGTGAAAGACACAACACAGAGGCGGACCCTGCTACTGAGTATGGCGGGGAGAAGGAGGAACCTTCACCCCAAGCTCATGTTACCACCAAATGCACAGAAGTCTGCGGTGGAGATCTGACAGACCGGTCCTGTTAGAAAATATGCCTTGTAAAGGTATATCCAGCTGGCCACAGAGACAAAGCACTGGAACTGTATGCGATTTTGGATGAGCAAAGCAACAGGTCGCTAGTTCGTTCACAGTTCTTTGAAGTGTTCAGTGACCAAAGTCCAAGTGCTCCTTACACATTGAGAACATGTGCTGGATTAAAATAATCCGCAGGAAGAAGAGCCAGTGGCTATGAAGTAGAATCTCTTGATGGAACTGTCCGTATTCCATTACCAAGCCTCATAGAATGTAATGACATTCCTAATAACATTGATGAGATTCCAACCCCTAATGCAGCACGCCTAAAGTCAGTGGCGCACCTCATTCCAGACATCAACCCACAAGCCCCCATTGTGCTTCTCTTAGGTCGGGATGTTATCAGAGTCCATAAAGTCTGCAAACAGGTGAACGGTCCTCACAACCTACCCTACGCACAGAAGTTGGATCTGGGCTGGGTCATTGTAGGAAATGTATGTCTAGGTAGCGTCCACAAACCTCAGACAGTCGGCAGCTTCTACACCAACACCACAGAGTTCAAACGCCCCACTCTCTTTGAACCATGCCCTAACGCAGTGTTTCTCAAAGAGTTAACTAAGTTAACTAGTCTACTTTAAGTTCAAATAGAAGTCTTGTTTATCATTTTTTCTAAGTAATATATTGTGTTTCTGCATTTCTGTCATGGTCACTTTAAGAATCACAGGATGTAACAGGAAGTGAGGTCATTTCAGTGACGGGTAGCGTTCGGTAAACAAGAAGTGAATGAATCTCACGGAGAATCAGGAAGTGAAATTAATCTCATGGAGAAATACGTTTTATGGTTCTTCTGAGCTAATCCAGTGACATCTACCGACATTTTATGCCCTGTGGTAGCATCTTGGGTATGCTTTTGTTCTTCACAATGCTATGTATGATTGCAGATCATTATTTAGGAAAATATGAAAACCTTTTGTGTAATTAGGTCTGTTGAGTAGTATTACTGATGATGAGCACACTGTCATTAGTCCATTCCAGAATAAATACTAGATATAAATGCATGTACAATTGATAGGCTACTGTACATATTAAAAAGGATGCAATATGTTACATTTAGGTTAGAATACATATTTGATAAATAACATGTAACTTGTAAGACATAGTAAAATATGGGATTTAGTTCGTATTGAAGATAAGGGAAATTGTTTAAAGCAAGCATAATATTGATTATGTACATTTTGTATGTTTCATAAAGCAAGCATATGATTGGTTATGTAAATGTTTGTATGTTTCAGTTTTACCCTTCCTTTGATCATCATTAAACCTGTGGACAAGGATTCAAGTGTCTTCAGAGTCGTGGTGTCAAGAGGGCGTTTATCTGGCTGTCAATTTATATAACTGGAACATATAGTGAGGGCAGCACAACACTACTATACAATATACAGTTTTTACTCTATATCCTTATGCTATACTTGCTATTTCTAAACTATACTATACAAGAACCACTTCAGTTCTTTCCTTAAAGTTACCTTTATTTTCCTTGTTCCTTTAAAGTGTCCTTTCCATTTTGTTTAAAGGGGACATGCATTGCTATTCCTAGCACTATTTGGGCAACTTTACACAATTCCTGTGAGTCTATTGAACACATCTGTAAGCTTTTATAAAAAAAAATTCATTGTTTTATATTTCTAATCAAGTACTCAAAAGCCAAATTTTTCTCACTTTGGATTTCAGGCTGTGTTGACCTGGCTCCGCCCATAAGCACTTTGAGTGACAGTCATCCACACAGTCTGCGACTGACACAGAGAGAGATGGAGAGAGACTGAGGGGGATACTAATTAATTTCGCCGCGGGGGGGGGGGGGGGGGGCATAATCCCACGGGACAATGCATTGGTAACTTGTCTCAAATGACAATATATACCCCTGTGATTATTATTGTACGGATCGGAATACGGGCGTGCGCGTGGGAGCATGCGCAAAGATATTACAGTGATATGCTGGTGCTCGACTCCGAGGGAGAGAGAGAGGGACACACGGAGGCACGGAGCACTGTGTAAACGCTGCGTGAGTGAGAGAAGACTGGTCTCCCTCTATATCTCTCCCTCTCTCCCTCTATCTCTCCCTCGCAGAGTCGCAGTCGAGCACTTTCTCGTTTGAGGAAGTGTCGGGTTACACTATCTGCCTCGCTCTGTTTTTGGAAGTGACGATTTTCCACTCGCTCAACCATAGAGGGGGCGTTAGTTATGCAAATCAGTGCTATATTAACGTCAGCAAAACTGTCAAATCCGAACAGCTTAGTTGAGTGAGGGAGGATCTCGTGAACTCGAGACTAGACTGATGAGTCAATATGATAATTAACGACACAGACCACATTGATATAATCCCCAATTGCTAGGAAAACATGCTAATCACTGAAAAAGGCAATTTATAATGCATGTCCCCTTTTAAGTGACCGTTTGTGTGTAAGTGAATGCAGCATGTGTGTGTGTGTATGTGTGTGCTCATGTGTACTTGTGTGTGGAGAGTTCAGTGTTCAATGTTCTGATGGCCTGGGGGACGAAGCTGAGCCGTAGTCTCTGTTCTTGTTGCGTGTGTGCGTAGGCGCTTGCCTGACCGCAGCAGCTTGAACAGGCTGTTGTTGGGGTGGTGGGGGTCTTTCATTATTCTGCAGGCTCTGGATTTGCACCTCCTGTTATATAAGTCCTGCAGGGGTGGTAGTGCAATACCCGTAGTACGTTCTTCTGAGCGCACCACTCTCTGTAGGGCCTTCCTGTCCTGAGCCGTACTGTTTCCAAACCAGGCAGTGATGTTTCCAGTCAGAATGCTCTCTACAGCCCCGGAATAGAAGGAGTGGAGTATATTCCCAGATACTCTGAACTTCCATAATTGTCTCAGGTGATAGAGGCGCTGTTTCGCCTTTTTTACCACAGAGTCTATGTGTGTTGTCCATGTCAGGTCCTCTGTGCTGTCGACTCCCAGGTAGGGTTGGGCATCATTTGGATTTGAATGATTCCGATTCCGATTCTCCATTTCGATTCCTGTTCTAAACGATTCTCGATTCCGATTCTTTGAGGTGCAGGTCAAAACGGGTCACAGCTTATTTCGCAGGAGATTTTCTTTCTTTTTGAAAAATCTTTTTCATACTATTCACATTGTCAGTTGACTTGATACAGTTTAATTTGGTTGCTGTACTGTAACTAGGGTATTAATTAACAAAGTTTAAAAAAATAAATAATAATAATAATAATAATATATATATATATATATATATTTTTTTTAAGAATCGAAATTAAGAATCGAACTGCAAATATGTCACTTCCAGAACCGGAAGTTAGGAACCGGTTCCTATTGGAACCGGTTCTCGGTGCCCAACCCTACTCCCAGGTACTTAAAACTGCTCACCCTGTCCACGATAGCCACATTTATCCACAGTGGCGTGTGTGTCCCCTGCTGTTCTCCTAAAATCCACGATCAGCTCCTTGGTTTTACCAATGTTCAGTAGTAGGCTGCTATCCCGGCACCAGCGTGCCAGTACATCAACCTCCTCCCGGTAGGCCTTCTCGTCATTGTTAGAGATCAGACCACCGTGTCGTCAGCAAACTTCACTATGGAGTTGGAGCTGAACCTGGCCACACAGTCATGTGTGTACAGTGAATACAGCAGGGGGCTGAGAACACAGCCCTGGGGGGACCCCCCACCCTGACCGCCTGGGGCCTGTCACCCAGAAAGTCCAGGGTCCAGGCGCTCAGGGCGGAGCTCAGACCCAGATTGAAAGCTGAACTATAGTCAATGAACAGCAATCTCACATAGCCCCCCTTCTGACTGTCAAGGTGAGAAAGGGTGTTGTGTAGTACCTGGGAGACTGCATCGTCAGTGGACCTGTTTGTCCTGTATGCAAACTGCAATGAGTCCATGTTACTAGGGAGGGAGGCACAGATGTAATCCTTGACCAGCCTCTCAAAGCATTTCATGACCACAGAGGTGGGTGCCACCGGTCTGTAGTGATTTAGACCTGCGGGGGAGGAGTTTTTTGTTACAGGGATTATAGTGGACACCTTGAAGCAGGCAGGGGCCACAGACTCGGCCAGGGATAGATTCTCAGGTGTGTGTGTGTGTGTGAAGAATGTCTAAAGTGATCACACTGTTGTTCTCTGTTGTTCCAGGCACTCTGAGTATAAGGTGGTGTCTCCTGCCCTGCGGGCTGTTGGGAACATCGTCACGGGGGATGACCTGCAGACACAGGTGAAAACCACATGTACATACTAGAGATGACCTGAGACGCAGGTGAAAACCAGATGTACATACTAGAGATGACCTGATACACAGGTGAAAACCACATGTACATACTAGAGATCACCTGAGACACAGGTGAAAACTAGGGATGCTCGATATTGGCTTTTTTACCGATATACCGATATTGTCCAACTCTTAATTTCCGATACCGATATCAACCGATATAAACCGATACCGATATATGCAGGGTTCTCCCCCCCCCCCCCCCCCAAAAACTGAATAATTTCAGGTAATTAACATTACTTATTACATGGCGTTTTAACACTTTGGGTGCCGGCCAGAAATCCGGAAAATGACTGTGGATTGCCAGGATTCCTGGGCGATTTTAGCATATCTCATGATCTTAGCGGAGCTATTTCTATATTTTATATTCAGGGTTCGTACGGGTGCTGGAAATCCTTGAAAATGCTTGTATTTCAATGTGCTGTTTTCAAGGTTTTAAATGTGCTTGAATTGTGTATAAAGTGCTGGAAAGTTATTGAAATTGTAATTGCATTTTATACTTTAATAATAAATCGCTATCTGACTGAATAGTTTGGTTTTTAGACAAAGAAATAAAATAAGTCGGAGCGACTCGCGAGCCTATTTTGCGTTCGCCTTTCATGCAAAATGAAATGTGGCTCGGCCCCACCCCGTAGTGTTTTTACCTGTGCCATGAGAACAGCGCGCGTGTGTGTGTGGCCAAAATGCCGGGAGGCTGCCGTTTTAATGAGCTCTGGCTCGGAGATATCAAATATAATTCAGAGGAGAACATCCTCGAGTAGCCGTGTGCAAAATATGCAGAAAGGACTTGAAGATTTTTACCATGGGGATTGGGGGAGTCTGCACGTTCGAGCCACGTTGAAAGGTGAGCCACTGAGCCATGGGTGTTATTAACGTGTCTCGGCCTGGCTCGCCAGGTAACTAAGTTCGAGACTACAAGTGCTCCACAGTCCACACCTGTCTCCGTAAATGTTTGTTATAAAAATACCACTTCAATAATCAAAATAGTCAAGTAACAGGCAAAATACACTAATAAACTCGTGTTTACCGGACTCTGTTTTTCACCGCAGTGTTGTAGCATGTAACGTTAGGCAAATCAACGTTAGCTAATTTCCTTTCATGTATTTCAAAACACGAAAACTTGTTGTGTATTGAAATGGTATTTTATTTTTATAACGGAACATTTACGGAGACTGGTGTGGAACTGGTGTGGAGCAGTTGTAGTCTGGAACGCAGTAACGTACTGTCTACCTGTATGTCGTGTATGTCATAAATGTTATGATGAATTGAAAATGGCGGACCCTGATGTAAACAAGACGAAAGTATTTCTCTGGTCTGCATCCCCTTAACAATTGTGTGTATTGAGCCATAGTGTATTGTACCCATTCTGCAATCTGTTAATAACGTTTTCAATCAAACGTGACGAGCCAGGCCAATTTTAGCATGTTTATTTATGGAATATGCAATCTAACAGCTAACGTGACCTTTACAGTTAATTACATGGATAATAATGTTAAGGTAGTTGGTTCATTCCAGGCCATCATTAGGCTCAGTCTAAAATTCATAGGCAGTAGCCTATAAATGAAAATGAAATATACATTTATAATATCATAATGATCCATTTAGATTAGATGTCAACATTAAACAATAAATACTCTTAAAGTTAAGTGCAACCAGTGAGATTAAATTAATAAAACACTTTGTTTTATTTATAACATGCTGCTCCTTTTTATTTAGGGAAGAAGCATCAAATTCTGATGAAAACACGTCTAAATCCAGGTCCTGCATTAGTGGATTATTTCCAGCAGACAAGCAATGCATCAAGCAGCACAGCTACATCCACATCAACAACCAGCAGTGTAGTGAGAGCCAGAGCAGCCAGTGGAGGAGCTTGCAGTGGAGTTGCCCCTCTACCATCCCCAGGCTCATCCAAGAACCAGTCAACCAGCAACACCACAGGCACCATTAAATCATTTGTTACCTCTAATCCAACACTTCAAGCTGAAATATGCTGGGCAACAAAAGCTGTAACCAGCCACTATTCCTACCATTCATGTAATGACATGGGGGCCATGTTTCAAACAATGTTTCCTGACAGTGAGATAGCAAAGCAATTTACTTGTGGGGAGAATAAAGTGGCATACCTCACCACATTTGGGATAGCTCCTCATTTCTCTTCCCTGAAAACTTTATTAACAGATTGCAGAATGGGTACAATACAGTACGGCTCAATACACACAATTATTAAGGGGATGCAGACCAGAGCAATACTTTCGTCTTGTTTACATCAGGGTCCCCCATGTTCAATTCATCATGACATTTATGACATACACGACATACTGCATAACACATCGGCTCAGCTATATATCAGCTATATATGATGCCAAGTCTGGTTTGGTTGTTTAGCACAATAACATCTGATTTAATGTGATGGAAGAAGTGAAATAATCATTTTGAGTAAATATTTAATTTACCACAGCCGCATAAGATGCTGGAAAATCTTGAAAATGCACCTTGAAAATGCTTGAAAAGTGCTTGCATTTTGCCTTGGAAAATGTGTACAAACCCTGTATATTATAACTATGGGGAAATGGTTTGGCTCATTTGACGACGACAAGTTGAAAAAAACCGTTTGTTTCTGCATGTCTTCGTTCGTTCACAAATACAAGTTAAAAAACGTCAACAAAGGGTAAAAATCCAGGTATATTCTTTAGAACAGGAGTTATGGGCTCTTTTATGAAAGGTGCGCCGCCGGCGACGCCGGGGTGATAATAGGTACTGAACGTGTTATAAAGCAATTTAGACTGGGATGGATGGATGGATGGTTTGATTGATATATTGTTTGATAGATTGTTTTATTGGTTTGATTGATAGATTTTTTATTGTTTTGTTGGTTGTTTGATTGATTGTTTTGTTTGATTGATTGATTGTTTTGTTGGTTGTTTGATTGATTGATTGTTTTATTGGTTGTTTGATTGATAGATTGTTTGATAGATTGTTTTATTGGTTTGATTGATAGATTGTTTTGTTGGTTGTTTGATTGATTGATTGTTTTATTGGTTGTTTGATTGATAGATTGTTTGATAGATTGTTTTATTGGTTTTATTGATAGATTGTTTTATTGTTTTGTTGGTTGTTTGATTGATTGATTGTTTTGTTTGATTGATTGTTTTGTTGGTTGTTTGATTGATTGATTGTTTTATTGGTTGTTTGATTGATTGATTGTTTTATTGGTTTGATTGATTGTTTTGTTGGTTGTTTGATTGATTGATTGTTTTGATTGATTGTTTTGTTGGTTGTTTGATTGTTTTATTGGTTGTTTGATTGATATATTGTTTGATAGATTGTTTTATTGGTTTTATTGATAGATTGTTTTGTTGGTTGTTTGATTGATTGATTGTTTGATTGTTTTATTGGTTGTTTGATTGATTGATTGTTTTGTTGGTTGTTTGATTGTTTGATTGATTGATTGACAGTCCGACTGACTGACAAACTTGAAATGCAGTAATACTATTATATCGATCAGGTGGGAATATATTGTATTGATCAGGTTAGTAGATATTGTACCGATCAGGTATTATAGATCATGTGCATGCAATAAACTAAAAAAAAACATTTCGACTGTTTCTCATTCATGTACTGTGCATAATCTGCTCCTGTGTTGTAGACACTGTTGCTCTGTACCTACCTGTTTTCCAATTTATTCGTCCATACATGATAAACACATTCATAAAGTAATAATATCTTGTATTGATAATATCAATTAGTTTCACCTGGAAATACTACTACCTTATCAACCACCATGCCTGGCGCTAATGAACAAGTAAGTTATAACTACTGGTGTAGGTCCAGAAAACATTATTATAAAATACAGAATACTTTACAATGCAGAAAACTTGAAACTTTGATGAACATTTTTATTGCAAAATATGTTCAATAAACTGGGTGACAAGTCATCAGTACCAACCATTGTTGCTGTGCATTAGACACATATGCTGGTAACATTCACAGTATAAAATTATGGTAATTTACCAAGACAATACCTTATAAAATAGGGGTGGGAATCACCAGTTTAATCACGATACGATACGATATCGATTCTTTGGACAACGATACGATATTATCCGATATCACACAGTCTGCCACGATACGATTCGATTCAGGTGCCTGCGATCAATATGAGACGATATTATGTGCCCATTTAATACAATCAGTAACATTTAAATAAAAAAAAAAAGGCAATGGAAATATCATGACATTTTTATTTTTGAGCTCTTCCAGACATTTAAATGAAAAACAATCTATTGTTTTTAATACAAATAGACCTCCTGTTCACTGTTTTTGGTTCATTTCTTTTTTTTCTCGATATTAATATCCTATTCACTGTCACAGAGCTGTATTTTGGCTGGAAAAGCATATTGGGAGTCCCAAGGTGCAGTACCGGCCAGATCCTGTTAGTGGGGCTATCCCCGAGAATGCACCCTCCCAGTCCCCACTTCTCTCTGCCTATGGCTCTGGGTTAGCTTGTTAGCTCACGCTAAAGTAACGTTATCTTCGATCTTTAACGCGACGTGGGCATAATGGAGTGACGAGGATTGCAAAGCAGGTTAGATGCATTGGACCCGTTGTGGAATAAAACAGCAGGGACATGTTTTGGGTCACAGAATAGGCACACTAGCCTTGCTCTAGTGACGCTCTAGACGCTAATGCTGTTGATGTTAAACGGAGTTTGAGTTTCACAACACTGGGCGCGGGGCGATGACGTCGCCTAAGAGTATCGCAATATGAATCGGATCTTTTTACGTGGCATCGATCCTATTTGATTATTGATAATAGATCGATATATCGATCTGGATCGATGTATCGTCCCACCCCTATTATAAAAAGTGAACACTGGCTGATGATAACCAACCATTGTTTCAGTGCATTTAGGAGTTTGCTGGTAACATTCACAGTATAGGATTATGGTAATTTACCAAGACAATACCTTATAAAAAGTGAACACTGGAGGATAATCAACCATTGTTTCAGTGCATTTAGAAGTTTGCTGGTAACATTCACAGTATAGGATTATGGTAATTTACCAAGACAATACCTTACAAAAAGTGAACACTGGCTGATGATAACCAACCATTGTTTCAGTGCATTTAGGAGTTTGCTGGTAACATTCACAGTATAGGATTATGGTAATTTACCAAGACAATACCTTATAAAAAGTGAACACTGGAGGATAATCAACCATTGTTTCAGTGCATTTAGAAGTTTGCTGGTAACATTCACAGTATAGGATTATGGTAATTTACCAAGACAATACCTTATAAAAAGTGAACACTGGCTGATGATAACCAACCATTGTTTCAGTGCATTTAGAAGTTTGCTGGTAACATTCACAGTATAGGATTATGGTAATTTACCAAGACAATACCTTACAAAAAGTGAACACTGGCTGATGATAACCAACCATTGTTTCAGTGCATTTAGAAGTTTGCTGGTAACATTCACAGTATAGGATTATGGTAATTTACCAAGACAATACCTTATAAAAAGTGAACACTGGAGGATAACCAACCATTGTTTCAGTGCATTTAGAAGTTTGCTGGTAACATTCACAGTACAGGCACGTCACATGAACTACAGGGCGTATCTTACTTGGTCTCTCGCATCGATGACTGCATTGTCCATTGATAAATGGATGAAGCGCCAGATGATCTGTGGACCAAAAAATATCCAATACATGCTTCCAAAGTATATAAATAAGAGGCCAATGGACTGCATTAGAAAAGTGTGGTATGTTACCTACAGTATATACTTTTATAAACTGGGTGACTGTCAGCAACCATTGGTTCTGTGCAAACGGTAAAAATGAGGGGGGAAAAAGATAAATAAAATAAACTTTATACACACACAATGCAAATTATGAATGGAGTCGATACAGCTAGATCGCTAACATAACGTCTCATCTGCAAGTGGTCCAAACATGCCTATGCAATATCGACAACCGTGGCCCAAATACATGTGTTCAACGCATTTGTCTTGTACAGAAAACAGTGCAACTACCCATACACTATACTATACTATAATATACTATACTACACTATACTATACTACTCTCAGCTAGCTATACTATGTACCGGTACACATGGTTCTGTCTGTATCACACAATGATGGATTATTTAGAAGTAATCTGTACTTCTGTGTGCCGGATTATTTAGAAGTAGTCTGTACTTCTGTATGACAACTAATAAAGAAACTATTTCGAGAAATCCCTCTTTGTGTGGTACAGAGCGAAGCATTTGTCACGATGCAGGGGGACTTTGCACGATGTGCAAAAATATCTGGTCTCACTCCTGATGCCACGCCTACTGCAGACCCGACATTTCCTACACGGTAGCTTTCGCTTGGGGGTGGCTTTGTATGCAACCATTACATGCTTCACAAAGCCACCCACTAATCTGCTCTGCGGGTCCCCCAGTGGGGCCCTAGGGTCGTCACGCCCCACCTGCTCAGCCCCTGCCTCCTCCTCATCCCCACCCCCTGCCTCCTCCCCTGCCTCCGCCTCCGCCTCCATCTCCGCTGTCACCCCAGGAATCTTCTTCTCCAGACCATCTGTGTAGGTCCGCGCCACAGCCCTGGTGAACCGGAAGAGGTTGTAGTAATGCCCTTGTGGGTGCTTTTTTTTGTACAAGACAAAAGCGTTGAACATACATATTTGGATCAGATACATCACAAACTTTTTGGTCCACTTTCCAGTCTTACGTGTAACCGGATAGTACGAGATGTTCTGATCCAGCTGATCGATGCCGTTCATGAATTTATTGTACGACATGATTGATGACGGCTTGAGCATCTCCACCCTCAGCGCTTTGCCCTTCTTCTGCTTCTTCCACACCATCGCCATTTCCATGGTGTCCTCGTGGTAGCTGCTGATGGTCTTCACGATCCTCTTATCGCGCCATGCCACGATCAGGACCTCCTTGTTGTTGACCGCAATGCGCTCCCCCACACCGATGTCACGTTTGGTCACGTTCTTGATGATGGCTGGCTCCCCCCGGTGCTTCCTGAGGGTACCACAGACGTCGGTCCTCAACTGTCGGAGCCTGGCGGACATACGTACCGAGTTGTAGAAATTGTCCATGTACAACGTATATCCGGCCCCAGACAGACGTCCAAGCAGACCGACGACCGTGTCCCCCAGGAGCGAGCCTTCCCGACAATATGGCTTAAATGCAAAGCAATATCCTGTGCGTGATTTGCACAGGAAGTACGACTTGATGCCATAGCGGGTGGGCTTGTTGGGGTTGTAGACCCGGAAGGTCAGGCGGCCTCGCCATGCCATCACCCTCTCGTCAATGGCGAGCTCACGTTCAGGCTGGTACAGGTCCTTTCACCTCGCGTTTACATGGTCGACTACAGGGCGTACTTTACACAATTTGTCTCTAACTTCCAGGGATGTATTGTCCGCAAAGTGGAGGAATCGCCAGATCAATTGAAACCGGTTGCGTGGCATGGTCTGCGAGTAATATGGTGTGTACATCATGTCGTCAGTGGTCCACATCTGGTCCACGCGAGGCTTCCGCAGGACACTGCTAAGGAAATTGAGTCCAAGGAACTTCTTCAGCTCCTTCAATGTGAGGGGCTTCCAAAGCAGTGCCCTGCTACTGGTTAGCGTGGGGTCCAGCCGGGCAATGGACTGATCAGCGTAGAGGTTGGTCTGGGCAACAATGGAATTCAGAAAAGCATCCGTCAGGAACAGATCCATCCATTTTGCAGGCCGGTACGATTTGAGTGCCGCGGCGTCCTGGAGCAACCCCGGTTGGGCTGTGAAGGGGATCCTGTGAGGCACCCAGCCCTCACGAGACCAGGCATTCTCCTCTTCCTGACGGATCGCAGCCCTGCTCTTCGCTCCTCCGCGTCGCACGCCACGACCTGTCAATTATACAAATATACTATAACACCCCTACTGTAGACAAACATTCATATGCCACGTAGTTACAAACTGTGTGTGAGTGAATGAGTGAGTGTGTGTGGGGTTCAGATGTCAGAGCTGGACGTGGTGTGGGGGTCAGAGGTCAGAGCTGGAAGTGGTGTGCAGAGTGAGGCCAACTTACCGCTCTTAGATGTGCGTTTCCGCCCTGCAACGGGTTCCGGCATGTCCAGACTAGCATCCAGTTCTAGAATCACATGATGTAATACATTACACTAGGGCAACGTATTGTCATTGTATTTACATGATATATATATATATATATATATAGCATTATGTGTTATATTTTATGTACAATTACCTGCAGGAGTATAATGTGATCCTATGTCGTTGCCAGTCTCTGCGTCACTCTCTGCGGGGTCTGCGCCAGAATCTGAATTGGATTAAATTCATTCAGTAAGTAAGTCTCATAAAACACAATAGTAATACATTTACATACATAAATGTAGTTAGTACATACCCAAGCATGTTGGTGTATCAGCCCCAGACTCGGTGTCAGATCCTGTAATGAACACAAAATAAATCAGCGGCCATTGTACATCAAAGCATGGAGTAGGGCCTTTTTTTTTTTTTTACAAGGGCTTGTGTGTGTGTGTGTGGTGTGTGATATGCAGGCCTCGCCATAGTTCAAAGGTGTTTGAGAGGGTTCATGCCTTTGATGTGGTGTGTGTGTGTGTGTGTGTTGTAATCAATGATATTGGGACTATGCTAAATGAAATAGCATTGATTACAACACACACACACACACACACCACATCAAAGGCATGAACCCTCTCAAACACCTTTGAACTATGGCGAGGCCTGCATATCACACACCACACACACACACACACACACAAGCCCTTGTAAAAAAAAAAGAAGAGGCCCTACTCCATCTCACTTCAAACAGGCCTACAGGCCATGCACCCCAACTTAGCACATGGTGGCATGCACAGCATGCAACTATATCACTTACATTGATAGCTACACACATCAAAGGGCGTGCACCTACATACACACACACACACAACAAAGGCTGTGCACCCCAACTTAGCACATGGTGTCCTGCACAGCATGCAACTATATCACTTACATTGATAGCTACACACATCAAAGGGCGTGCACCTACACACACACACACACACACACAACAAAGGCTGTGCACCCCAACTTAGCACATGGTGTCCTGCACAGCATGCAACTATATCACTTACATTGATAGCTACACACATCAAAGGGCGTGCACCTACACACACACACACACACACAACAAAGGCTGTGCACCCCAACTTAGCACATGGTGTCCTGCACAGCATGCAACTATATCACTTACATTGATAGCTACACACATCAAAGGGCGTGCACCTACACACACACACACACACACAAGGCCATGCAACCTAACGTGTAGCACATGGTCATCAACTATCGATTTGAACATGCACGTAAAACAATATTCACATTGCATTAGTAAACATGACGTACCATTGCCCCCTCGACCACCACCGCGTCCCACGTCTGACTCGTGCTATGAATCAGACCCATAACACCTCCGACCCAAATCGAGATCATCGTCAGATGACTCCGGAGCTATAATATAATAAATGCATATCGGCGTTGGTTTGGCGAACTAACGTTACATATTCACAGTATACAATGAATCAATTAGCGTTAGGTAAATCATCAAATACACGTTTCACACACACACAATCACATATAATAAATGCATATCGGCGTTGGTTTGGCGAACTAACGTTACATATTCACAGTATACAATGAATCAATTAGCGTTAGGTAAATCATCAAATACACGTTTCACACACACACACAATCACATATATATAAGACCGTGTAATTACCTGGTGGTTCCCAATCGGCGCTCCCATCAGATTCATGGGTGGTCGAATCGCTGTCCGCTGACTCGGATGAAGAAGCTATGACCACAGCGGCAGCCTTCCTCTTCCTTGAACTGCGTCGGGGAGAGCCGCTCCCGGTCCCGGGGCGAGACGCGTTGCTGGGCCCAGCAACGGTCTCACGGCTCTCTCCGATCGGCGATACCAAAGGACCGGTTGGAGTCGTTGGTGCTGCTGCTACTACTGGTGCAACGGTGACGGCGGGTCCAAATGCCAGCTTAGTTTGAACAAACCGATCTGTCGCCTGGCCCTCTCTTACCGGCTACACTACGTCTCCTCATACTGATTCTAAATGTAACTACTAACACTACAAACTACTATTACTACTACTGAAATATACTAACTAATCCCTCACAATAGTACTACTACTTAGCACGACTAAGTACTTCTAAAGCACAGCTGAAACCTTACAATTATTCTGATACTAACACTATACTGTATAACACTATAAATATAGACTATAGGCTGATCTCAATTCAAATATCTCTCTCTCAATCTCTCTCTCTCTATCGCTCTATCTATCTCTCTCTCTCTCTCCCTCCAAAACCTCGTGGATTCTGGGATCGCGCAAACTTTTTATACCTGTGGTCACATTGGCCAGGTATGCTGGCCAATCAAATGCCAGATTCATTGTGGGGTACAATATTCACCCTCATGTGATAGTGTTAGAAAATAGGGGGACACTGCCACCTAGTGTAATTTGAGAGGAAATGCAGTTTCCTGTTCAAACTTTCTGCCAAAAGCTCCGCGGTGAAGTTCAGACGGGGAAAATCGAAAAAAGATGTAAACAGATCAAAGACGCTGTAAAGCGTCTTAGGCAACTTGAGCATGGCCGGGAATGACGCTGTAAAGCGTTTCGCGGCACCCAAAGTGTTAACATTCGCCGAAATGCTTGATTGTGATTGGTCAATAGCCCCCGACAGCGGTGAATTATTTTTCGATAACCACCGGTGGTTATTGTTTTTCGCAGCTGGAGTAATCAAGCCCCACTGACACACACTGTTTCAGTGCAAGACACACCTGCCGGGCTGCCTTTGCACCTGCGTCTGCATTTGATCTCGTCTTGTCGATTTTGTAAAATGAATTAGGTATATTGTTAGTAAGTTAGCCATGTAATAAGCGGGATAATGTATAGCTATACTCGGTCATCATCGCAAAATAATTGACCTTCACTGACGTTTAAAACACCTCGCCGAGGCGGCTCGGTATTTTAAACTCTTGTCGGTCAATTATTTTGCGACAATGACCTCGTAGCTATACATTATCCCTTACATATCTCTTGTTGTGTAATTAACACAACATTATGCATACTTTGACAATAAATAAAATAATAATTTGTTCTTCCTTGCTTGCCTGGGTAAATAAAGGTAAAATAAATGGAAAATAAAAAAATTAAAATATTTGAAAACCGATACCGATATTTTACGATATCACATTTTTATGCCAATATCGGTAGGCCGATAATATCGGACATCCCTAGTGAAAACCATGTGTACATACTAGAGATGCACCGATTCCCAATACCGCTGTCGGATATCGGAGCAACTAACTAAAACAGGGGATTGGCGAACCTCCCCCATAATACTATGATGGCAAGAGCCAAGCTTAACCCTTTTCTCGCCAATGATGTGTTACCACGTCATTCCTCGCCATGCGTAATCTGCCAATGACGTTTTACAGCGCCTTTGAGATCAATATTTCAAATTTCTGTCATGGTATTCATATTTCACCCACGGATCCTTGACTGGTGCTGTAGATCTCCGCTCAACTCTCCAATGCTTCAATACCGCCACCTGGTGGCCGATCGGTGAGTTGCAACCGGATGTCGATAATTGTGACACCGGTGTGTCTCCCTATTCTGTCCGGCCACTCGCTATCGCTCGCGGGACTCCATCTTGACACACTGGATAGCGATCCGTTGCCATAACTCAATAAACAACATTATTTGGACGTATATAGTATTATACAACCTGGAAATGGATCGCATAGATCAACATCCCATAATAGCAATCTTTTTGATCCACGCTCATCACCCAACGCTACGAGGAGACTGGGGTGAGTTTCAGCCTGTTTGTTTGCCATTTTCGATACAAACTGCTCTGATCTATATATCACCCATACTACATGAATGATTTAACGTCGGCCACGGACTTATAAACGACCCCCCCCCCCCCCCCCCCCTCCGGTCAACCGCGCATGATGAGTCATAACGTCTGGGACCTTGTACAGTTGACATTTTTAATCTGGCGTCAATCAGTATCAAACTGCATTTGATGATCTAATATATGCATTTATGGCTATAACTCACGTTCTATGAAATACTGCAGAAAACGATAAAAACATATTTATACTCTAGACTGTATTTTTGTATGAATGTGTGAATGAAAAAGTAAAACGTTCCTACATCCTGAACGATAGCTAATCGATGTTGAATGGGCCATAGTAATGTCAATTTAGCAATACAATTTAAAAAGTTATAGCCCTGCAAAGTAGGTGAACATCTCTATAGACAAATAGAGCTGGCAGACTGGCTACAAGGATGGATATAAGCGTGGCAGAGAAAGGGTTAACATATAAATCAAAGCAACGTGACTACATTTTCTGCATTTCTGGCACATATTAGATAAGCATATTAGATCTATCTTAATGGTGAAATATGGATTCTATATCGATCTTTGTCCATTGACCCCATACGAATGGTTCTCAGTAAAAGTAATGGATCGGATCTGTACTGGATATCGGCCAATACTCAATACAAGTACTCTTGAATCTGTGTCTGCAGTCAAAACGGAACAACCTAGAACATACAGAAAGTTACAGCTGTTGGACTGAGATATTACCATAGGTATTCATTTTATGAATTGAATCGAGCAACAGGTTAAGTGAAGTTGTACTTTTATAATCCCTGTGTAGAGAAAGGTGTCCTCTGCATTTGACCCGTCCTGACTCCTTAGGAGCAGTGGGGCGACACGGGTTCACCGTCTGAGCTTGGGTTTGCTTGTGTTGTCCACAGGGATTAAAGCGCTCCGTCTTGAGACGTATTTCCGTCAATTGGCTACCTGGTATAATATGATTTGTAGCCAATCAGCGTCTTCAAACATGAGGAAAAGGGGGCAGGCAGGCATTCTCCCTTCTGTGTGTGTGTGTGCGTTTGAAAAGATCAGATTAAGTCAGATGAGTATATTATATTGATAGTAAATGTACTGAGGGTGGACAGATAATGTTGATATTTAAAGGGGAACTATTTGACTATTTCTTTCACTATTTGGGCATTTTTACACAATTCCTGTGAGTTTATGGAACCCCTCTGTAATTTTAATTTTTTTTTAATTCATTGTTTTGTATTTCTAATCAAGTCCTCAAAAACAGCATTTTTCGACCTCAAGATCTTAAGCCGTTTTAAGCCTGGGCTCCAACCACTGTGTTCGGAACTGTGTGGAGTGTGTGAGTCTCAACATGCAGCCGAGTCTCTCTGACATCACAAATCAGCACATTTTCAGATGACTCAGTTCAGTGAGGGTGAATATTGTGAGAAGAGAATTGGAAGAATGCGCCAATATGAGAATTAGAGACATAGATCATATTAATATAAGTCCACATAGCTAGGAAACAATGCTAAACACTGAAAAAGGCCATTTATAAGATAGTTCCCCTTTAAACAAAAAAAATACAATACATAATAAATGTATTCATGATCATCATGCAACATAAAACAATTGCAGGAACGGTTTGGGAGAGGAAGGGGTTTTAGGTTGCGTGTTGTGAGTTCCAAAAAAATTTACTTAAAGTTTACAGCTCAATATATCAAAACGTGGCACTTTACAGTGAACAGGAGGTCTATTTGTATTAAAAACAATAGATTGTTTTTAATTTAAATGTCTGGAAGAGCTAACTGAATTTTTTTCAAATTATATTTTTCGTTACCTTTTTTGACTTGATCTAAATGTTACTGATTGTGTTAAATGGGCTTATGATATCGCCTCATATCGATTGCAGGCACTTGCATCGTATCGTATCATGGCAGATATCGGCAAATATCGTATCGTTGTCCAAAGAATCGATATCGTATCATATCGTGATGAAACTGGTGATTCCCACCCCTAGTAGAGTCCATACACCCAACACCAAATCCCATAATTCCTTACACGTAACGTGTCTGGCTGTGTGACGTCAACTTGTCAGCATGAAAATGACAGCCAAACATGGCACTGCAACTAAATAACACAAATACAATAGGCACATTTGTGACCGTTACAAATATAACACGTTTTATACTTGTGCTACAAGATTTTGGCCTGTGCTACAAAACTATCAACCTCTGTAGCACCAGTGCTATGTGCAAAAAAAGTTAACGTACAGCCCTAATAGTTCTTTGTCGGAAATGTCAGGTACCGTACTTATGATATGAAAATGTAATTGTAGTGCTGTCAGACCCTGATACGGGTTGTCTTTTCCTTTTAGCTAACGCTATTAAATAAAAATATACAGTGGAGGTTAAAATACTAATATGACTTTGCCTGAAAAATAAAATCGTGAGAAATAAATGGAGATGGGCTTGGCTCTACGAAACGGGGTTTCATGGTGCAAAAAAACGAACGTACGCCACAGGAAATTACAGTATGGCAGTAATGGGAAAAGGGTGCTAGCTCGCCATCAATCAGAAGCTAGCCACAAGACTCCCATTCACGCTCTCCAGCACACAGCCTCCCTGCCTGGCGCGACAACCACAACAGTAGGGTCTATAGTCACAGTCGGGACAGTAGGCGCTACAACACAGTGGTCTCTAGTCACAGTCAGGACAGTAGGCTACATCACAGTGGTCTCTAGTCACAGTCAGGACAGTAGGCTACAACACGGTGGTCTACTCTATAGTCACAGTCAGGACAGTAGGCTACAACACAGTGGTCTCTAGTCACAGTCAGGCCAGTAGGCTCTACAACACAGTGGTATATAGTCACAGTCAGGACAGTAGGCTCTACAACACAGTGGTCTGTAGTCACAGTCAGGATAGTAGGCTCTACAACACAGTGGTCTGTAGTCACAGTCAGGACAGTAGGCTCTACAACACAGTGGTCTATAGTCACAGTCAGGACAGTAGGCTCTACAACACAGTCAGGACAGTAGGCTACAACACAGTCTGGACAGTAGGCTCTACAACACAGTGGTCTGTAGTCACAGTCAGGACAGTAGCCTAAAACACAGTCAGGACAGTAGGCTCTACAACACAGTGGTCTAGTCACAGTCAGGACAGTAGGCTAAAGTATTAGTTTTACTTTTATTTAATGAATTGAAAACCGCATTGATATTACGTAAAAGCAAACTGGCAATAGAAAAGATGTTCAAAATAATCTAGTTCCCTTAAAATGCTAACGCTATTAAAAATATATATTGAGTGGAGGTTAAAATAAGAATATGACTTGGCCTGAAAAAAGTTCAGTCAGGAGATTTTCTTTGCTTTAATCCCTGTGTCCAGGTGATCTTGAACTGCTCGGTCCTGCAGTCTCTGCTCCACCTCCTCAGCAGCCCCAAGGAGTCCATCAAGAAAGAGGCCTGCTGGACCATCTCCAACATCACAGCAGGGAACCGCGCACAGATACAGGTGTGTACATACAGGTGTGTGTGTACATGCATGTAGGGTACAGGTGTGTGTGTGTGTGTGTGTGTGTACGTGCATGTAGGGTACAGGTGTGTGTGTGTGTACATGCATGTAGGGTACAGGTACAGGTGTGTGTACATGCATGTAGGGTACAGGTGTGTGTGTACATGCATGTAGGGTACAGCTACAGGTACAGGTGTGTGTGTGCATGCATGTAGGGTACAGGTGTGTGTGTGTGTGTGTACATGCATGTAGGGTACAGGTGTGTGTGTGTGTATGCATGTAGGGTACAGGTGTGTGTGCATGCATGTAGGGTACAGGTACAGGTGTGTACATGCATGTAGGGTACAGGTGTGTTTGTGTACACATGCATGTAGGGTACAGATACAGGTGTGTGTGTGTGTACATGTGTGTACATGCATGTATGGTGTGTCAGGGCTCTACGCTAACCTTTTTACCAAGGAGCACATGTGCTTCTAAATGAAAAAATTTAGGAGCATACAAAGAAATTCAGGGGCACACAAATATTTAGGAGCACAGTGAGAATATTTCAAGTACCGGTAACAGAGTTTTTAATTTTTAATTTTTAAATAAATGTATATTTGTACTGTGCAAACGGGAACGGGACACACATCTGTGCAATAGCACATACCACCAAAGTCACTGGCCCACTGTGTGCATGTGTGTGTATCTGCGTGTGCAAACAGGAATGGGACACAGACATTTGAACTATTAAGTGATCAATGCCTACTGTGGCAACGTTGTAGCCAACAACTAGGCCTAATAAAAAAGGCAGTGACATTAAACAAAGAGGAGACACTGGCATTACCACCAGGGCCATCCGTAGAGGGGACTGTAAGGTGCCTTTTCGGTATACTACCTTTGCTAAAACTGTGTTCTCTGTTAAAGGTGGTAACTACTGGAATAGCCTACTAGTTAGAGAGTGCCCCACATACTCTATGTTCAAGACCCATCTTAAACTGCATCTTAAGGCAAACCAGAACTGTGATCATTTTTAATCTGATTTAGTATGTAACTTGTTTCTTGTTTTTATTGTTGTTTTTATCATTGATTGTCACAATGCTTTTACCCTAAGCAGGCTATTTATTTATTGAAAGAGTTTTGCTGTCTCCTGGTGTAAATTAGCTCTTGCTACAACCCTGCAAGTTTACATTTTGTATTTTGTACTTGATGTTCAATAACATGTGCTGTCCCTATCAAATAAACTATCAAATCAAACTACTGCTACAAAAGTAACAGTCACTTAACTTTAGCTTTTGCCCCTTTTATGCATACAATGCCTATGTTTTGGCTAGTGTTGCTCTTCTAGAAAAATAATCCTTTCAGGGTTGCCTATTGAAATACTGTACACCTCCAGTACAGAAACATTGTTTATGAGTTTGCGTGTCAGGTAGACCATTGATTGACAGTCGATTCTGCCAATTACGTCACACCGCTTGCACTCCGGCGCTGCAGCTGGACCCTATTGCCCACCTCTGCTGTTGATAACGCTAGCAAGTTAGCACACACACAGATACACACACGCACAGTGGGCCAGTGACTTTGGTGTAGGGGTGTAGCAATGCATCGATCCTAAGGGGAAAATTCAACTGCATCGATTTGAAAATGTTAGAATCGATTATCGCAATTTTAATGTGTACACAGTGTTATGTTGTTATCATGTCCGTTACAGCCAACACAACGACATACGCTACTGCATCAACGTTATGATTAACAAAGCAAGGCATTCGTTTTGTTGCATTAACCTTATATTACTATTGCTATCGATAAATCTAGGTGTTCTAAAATCTATTGCTATTGGTAAGACTAGAATAAGTTACATAAAACTTAATGTCTCGCATATCGCAATGGCTGACTTTCAGGAAGTAAAAAAGCAAATGAGAGCGTCCGATTGGTCATTTCCTTTATTTCCCTTGAAACCAGTCGCGTCACTCTACTGTGATTGGACCGTTGGCTTGAGTGCAATGTGGGACTTGTAGTTATTTTATTATTTTTTATATATGGTATGCGCCACAAGGGCGCCCCTGGACGATTTATCAGCGGAGAAAAAAAAAGCACGACTGAGGCTGTAATCTTCACTCGCACACCGTGCGAGTAATTGATTTTTCCGGTTCGCACACACATATTTCTAGGGGCATATGCGAGCAATATGGTCGCACTGTAGAGCCCTGTGTGTGTACATGCATGTAGGGTACAGGTGTGTGTACGTGCATGTAGGGTACAGGTGTGTGTGTGTACATGCATGTAGGGTACAGGTGTGTGTGTGCATGCATGTATGGTACAGGTGTGTGTGTGTGTGTACCAGGGCATGTGAGCGGCGCGGCGCTCACAGTGGTTTAACACTGATGTAATATACATGTAGTACAATGCCAAAGCAACAGGTGGCGATGTACAAACATGAAGGCCATTTTCAACCAATGAGAAGGGTGAACCGTCACTCACATCCTGCTAGACCAAAGTATATTCCGCCATTGTTGTTGATGTTAGCTTACATGCTAACGTGAATGGCAGCGACCATAGCATTGTGGCTAGGCTATCTACCATTGCTTAGTAGAGCTAGTTGAATGGATAAACAACGTTATTTAACATTGCAGAATGGGTACAATTACAATACGGCTCAATACAAACAATTGTTAAGGGGCCCAGGGGGTGTAGACTGTTGTAGTTTGGTCAAATCAAGGTAATTTACATCATGCTCCAAAAAAAATCTGCTGAGCGAGCTGTGGAGCGGGGAGCGCTTGATTCGTAAATGAAGGTGAGCGGAGCGGTGAGCGACTTGGGGGGGCGGGCCAACATGAGCGGATGGGAGCGGAACCAGACGTCTAGAGCGAAGAGCGGATTTTTCAAGCGCTCCGCTCCGCTCACATGCTCTGGTGTGTACATGCATGTAGGGTACAGGTACAGTGTGTGTGTGTGTGTGTGTGTGTGTGTGTGTGTACATGCATGTAGGGTACCGTACAGGTGTGTGTGTACATGCATGTAGGGTACAGGTACAGGTGTGTGTGTTTGTGTACACATGCATGTATGACACAGATACAGGTGTGTGTGTGCATGCATGTAGGGTACAGGTGTGTGTGTTTTGTGTACACATGCATGTAGGGTACAGGTGTGTGTGTGCATGCATGTAGGGTACAGGTGTGTGTGGGTGTGTACATGCATGTAGGGTACAGGTGTGTGTGTTTGTGTACACATGCATGTAGGGTACAGGTGTGTGTGTGCATGCATGTAGGGTACAGGTGTGTGTGTGTGTGTTTGTGTACACATGCATGTAGGGTACAGGTGTGTGTGTGCATGCATGTAGGGTACAGGTGTGTGTGGGTGTGTACATGCATGTAGGGTACAGGTGTGTGTGTGTGTGTGTGCATGCATGTAGGGTACAGGTGTGTGTGGGTGTGTACATGCATGTAGGGTACAGGTGTGTGTGTGGGTGTGTACTGTACATGCATGTAGGGTACAGGTGTGTGTGTACATGCATGTAGGGTACAGATACAGGTGTGTGTGTGTGTATGTATACATACGTACGTACGTACGTCCATGTAGGGTACAGATACAGGTGTGTAGGGCTGGGCGATATGGCCTAAATATGATATCACGATATTTTCTGACCTTTCGATGTTTTTCCTTTTTTCCCCAAACAATTCATTGTGAGGCTTACCAAGACAGTATTTGAGTTTGCAAGCTAACATTAAAGACAAAAGACCCATGCATTTAGTATTTTTATATTAGATTTAGATTATTGGATTATTAGATTATATATTGCATATATTTAGCATTTTAGCATTTCATTTTTTTTATTATATATTAGATTAGATTTATATTATTAGATGGTATATTGTAACTAACTATTTATTGTAGGGCAAATTATACTATACATTATAGTACTTATCTTATTTAAAAAAATATTTGACTGTTTAAAAATAAATGAACGACCACACTCACACATGATGACTAATTAATTTCTTTAATTGTTACATTAGATATAAATACTGATATTTTTTATGTAAATCTACAAACTAGTAGCTTATAACTGGTAATCGGATGCTTTTGCATACATTTATATGAACTATTCCACTCACCAATGGCCAGGTGAAGCCTGTGCCCAAAACACTGGAGTTGAGTCCACTTGTTCAAAGCAAAGGCTTTGACAACATTGGCTCTGCTGTCTTTTACACGGTTGTCAATGGAACAATGTCCTTTCCGATGTGGAACATTACCGCATCTGTGAGCTCCCTCCATCGCTTGCTCTTCTTGTCATAAGGGATGCTGCTGCTGGCAAATGATGTAGTTAGCGTCGTCTGGTTTGGCTGTGGTTTTAAAACACTCGAGGTAGTAGGGCTACCGCGCAACTTAATGCTTTCGGCATATTGGTAGTGTTTCCTCCCGTTGGCCCGACTTTAGCTTTACAAAGTTTGCACAGAATGGTGCTTTGACTCACGTCTGTTCGCGTGTAGCCGAACCAGGTCCATATCACTGATGTAGAACCCTTTTTGGAATTAATTCTACGGTAGAGTCCTCGCTTTAGTTTTCGCCTTGGTCACTCATCTTGTGGCACAGAGCCACCGCCTCTCTGTCTCTGCCTAGGTGTGTGCGCTTGCGTGCGTGTTTGTGCGTGTAGATGACGTAATTTGGGTGAGTGTGTGTGTGACTGACTTTTTTTCTGCAAGAGGGAGAGGCGAGAGGGAGAGGAAAGCATTTAGCGCTGCGCTTGTAAGTCTCATCTCAGCCGCGGCGGCCTCTAACGCGAGGGCAAAAATCCCGATATCCACGATACGTTTAAGTGTATCGTTAATGAACTGTACCCGATATTTATATAATATCATATCGCCCAGCCCTACAGGTGTGTGTGTGTGTGGTGTGTGTGTGTGTACATGCATGTAGGACAGATACAGGTGTGTGTACATGCATATAGGACACAGATACAGGTGTGTGTGTGGTGTGTGTGTGTGTACATGCATGTAGGACAGATACAGGTGTGTGTACATGCATGTAGGACACAGATACAGGTGTGTGTGTGTGTACATGCATGTAGGACACAGATACAAGTGTGTGTACATGCATGTAGGACACAGATACAGGTGTGTGTGTGTACATGCATGTAGGACACAGATACAGGTGTGTGTGTGTGTACGTGCATGTAGGGATGTGCAAAAGTAAACTATCCTTTGTCTCTTCTGAACCATTATTACTATTAGTCAAATATTCAGTGCTTTTTATACAAAAAAAAGGAATCAACCGTAAGCAGTGTTAGGGGGGAAAAAACTAAATGTATTTTTGTTAATAATAATAATAATAATAATGGATTGGATTTATATAGCGCTCTTCGTGACACCCCAGAGACCCCAGAGCGCTTACAGAGTCCATTATTCGTTCATACACAGTCATACCGGTGGTGGTAAGCTACAATTGCAGCCAGAGCTGCCCTGAGGCAGACTCACGGAAGCGTGGCGAATAATCATCGCCTACGGCCCCTCCGACCACCACCAACATTCATTCACATGCATACACATTCATACGAGGCAAGTAGGTTAAGTGTCTTGCCCAAGGACACAACGGCAGTGGGATGGACATGGGCTTGAGCGGGATTCGAACCACCAACCCTTCGATCATTGGATGACCCGCTCTACCCCTGAGCCACGCCGCCTGTGTCTGCCTAGTGTCTTTTTCTGGCAGAAAAGCACTGGGAAGCGCCAATGAATTGACGACAGCAGAGCCTTTCTGAAAAGTTGAGACATATTAAATTGAAAAAACACTAAAGGCAGAGGATAGTGGGCGTGGCGTAGTGGGCAAGGCGCTCGCCACGAATGCAGAGACGCTGGGCTCGCCTGTTCGAGCCCAGCGCTCCACATTGCTTTCAGTTTAGCTGGTCGTTCATACTAATACACATTGGCCGTATTAGGGGGTGGGAAACTGATGGGTGGGGATCGGGCGTTGTGGACAGCGACTCCTACAGGTCGGTTGGTGCGCCTGCGCAGTAGAATCAGGAAGTGTCGGGGGCAGCGTGAGCCTCCCACGCGTTACTCCTCGCCACTGAGAGATCGAGCTGCGCAGGTGAAAAGATACGACTGCTGTTACCTCAAGTACCGGAGGGGACTTGTGCTATGTATGACTTAGTCCACATTGCAGCCGGCTTGTGGGAGGCAAGAAACAGCGTTCGTGACAGGGGAGGGTTGAATTGGATGATACGAAATTGGGATGGGAGAAAATATATAGAAAAATGGGAGAAAGAGTGAAAAAAAAAAAAAAAGGCAGAGGATAGAAGCCTTGCATCACGTGTCCCCTCTTATACACAAGGAGGCAGCCTGTCACATCTTTTCACCTGCCAGCGCGGACTCTCATTGGCAAGGTGTAACGTGTGGGAGGCTCACAGTCCTCACACTACCCCCGCCATTTCCTGTCTCTGCTGTGCAGGTGTCCCCAACCGACCTGTAGGAATCGCTGTCCACAACGTCCAGATTACCACCCATCGACTTCCACCCACTAACTCTGCCAATTGAGTTAGTATGACGGCTGGCCCAAGCCAGAGGCAACGCAGACAGCCGGAGTCGAACCCGGTGTCTCTTGCGTTGGTGACGAGCGCAATGTCCGCTGCTCCACCCAGCCGCTTTAGGTGCAGCACTTTCCTTTTTTTTTTGGCTCAGAAAAAGACAGTATAGAGGACACAATGCCTAAAGTTGGTAATTCAGTTGCAAGCTGTCCTAACTTGCTCTGGTATGTCAAAACAATAACTTGTAGCATACTGGACCTGTGTTGGCTTTACAACCCAAGAGTGTCTTTATTTTGGTTCCTCTGCGCAAAGTGTAAATAGTGTTTTCAATGTATTTTAGCAGGCTACATTCCATAGTGTAAATGGTGTTTTCAATATATTTTATGCTACATTCCATTCCATAGTGTAAATGGTGTTTTCAATGTCTCTTAGGCTACATTCCATAGTGTAAATGGTGTTTTTAATGTTTTGGGGGCTACATTCCGTAGTGTAAATGGTGTTTTTAATGTTTTGGGGGCTACATTCCATAGTGTAAATCAGGGCTATTCAACTGGCGGCCCGCGGGATGATTCTGACCGGCCCGCCAAAGATTACATGATAATAAAAAAATAAAAATAAAAAAAAATTATTTTTTTTTTTCTTTTTACTTTTTTCTTTTCATGTCAACGTTAACACGCACAATTGAGCCAAAAGTCACTCAATTAATGACAGATTTCATTGATAAATTGAGGGAAAACTTTGCAAGTCGATTTGATGAATTTGATATGTCCAGAGAATTGATGTATTTTGTGAGCAACCCATTTGCCAATGTAGCTGCTATTTCCACAAAAGGACGAGTTCCTTGCATCACTTCACATTGATGAAGGTCTCCTGCAACTTGAAATAATTGACATGCAAGCATCATCTGCTCTGAAGCAGGCACTTGAGAATGAATCCACCACAACATTTTGGATAAAGTGTATTCATGTCAAGACATTCCCCAAAATAAAAACGCTGGCAATATCTGTGTTAACAATGTTTGGCTCAACATACACCTGTGAATCCAGTTTCTCTCACATGAATGCCATTAAAACAAGCAACGTGACTCCTTGACAAATGAGCATTTGCATCACTGTTTGCGGGTAGCCCTCACTTCCTATGAACCCTCTTTCTCTGCCATTGCCCAGTCAAAGAAGTGCAATCGCTCTCATTAGATGTGTGTATGTAGGCTAGGCCTGTCTGCCCCCCACCCCCCTGATGTTTGAGAGTTAAGAGTGGACAATAAGTGCTAATAAGATGCTGTGATTTGCTGTTGTTGCACAGACATGAAGCACTTTTTCATAAGCTCAGCTGCACTATAAATGTGTTTTTTTGTTCAAGTGTTGATGTTAGAATGTTCAGATGCACATCATGCACTTGTTTGTTTTTTATTTTATTTTTATATTGAAATGTTGAAGAGGAGATGTTGCAGTTGTTGCACAGTCATAAATGAAGCACTTTCTGCAGGAGATGTTGCAGATGTGGCACATAAATGAAGCACTTTTTTTGAAAAGTATACTACTTTTGCAATGTAGTTAAATAAAAGTTGTGAAAATGTGGTTGTGTCAAGTGTACATATATTCATAGCACGGGGAGGCGCCATGGCAGTCCGGCCCCTGGCCCCTTGGGTTTCTGACAATGTGGCCCCCTGAACAATTTAGTTGAATAGCCCTGGTGTAAATGGTGTTTTAGGCTATATTCCAATCTGAACGGACAAAAGCCGGCCGCCAGGTTCTCAACTATCACTTAGAATGTTCAATGAAAGATTCTGACACATTATTACATAATTTAATCTGCAAAATCTATAATCATAGATTTTGTCATTTGGCCATGAATGTAGCCACCTCAGTCAGTTCCTCTTGCTTGTGTCTGTAGATGGTGATAGACGCAGGGCTGCTGCCTCCTCTCATCACCATCCTGCAAGTGGCAGAGTTCCGCACGCGGAAGGAAGCGGCGTGGGCCATCACCAACGCTACCTCGGGTGGCTCTGCTGAGCAGATCAGGTCAGATACCGAACGTACAGTAGTTGTGTAGGGATTTCTCAAGGGATTTTCAACTCTTGGGACCTGTCCACTGACATCAGTGTGTATCGCTCCCCCTGCAGGCACCTAGTGGAACTGGGCTGCATAAAGCCTCTGTGTGATCTGCTGACGCTGATGGACTCCAAGATTGTGCAGGTGGCGCTGAACGGCCTGGAGAACATCCTCCGCCTAGGGGAGCTGGAGGCCAAGAGAGGGGGGGGCATCAACCCCTACTGCGCCCTCATAGAGGAGGCCTATGGTGGGTTTATATCATGTCTTTAGGTCCACATAAATAACAGAGGCATGGGGCATAAACATTGTAAATACAGTCAGATATTCAGAGACCTACTAGGACTTCCTAGTAAGACCATCTGAAGGCCTCTTACAAGTAGCCTAGTGTGTACATGGCCCATGGCAAATATGAGCCAGCACCTGTAGCCTAGCTGTAAGACGGCCTCACAGTTTGGCGGTGGAATACTTCATCGTTATGATGATTGGGAACGGATGCAATTCTGTCACTCCTGCCTATGTAAAGGTTCCTGTACATTTCAATAATAATAATAATAATAAACGTTATTTGTATAGCACCTTTCATATAAGAATTGTAGCCCAAAGTGCTTCACAGCAGTAATGTAGACATAAAATAGACGGACATAAAATGAGCATAGAATTGGCATAGTTATAGACGGGCAGAATTGAACATGTTAATATATTTCTGTCATTCAAATCTATACGAATTCTTTTTTTTATAGATTTCTGACGACATGAAAAGCGCACTTTTGTCTTTCAGTCTGTCTTTCACACACAGAAAATCATTCAAATGCTCAACCTTTCTGGTTGAAAAGTCTTAAAGTCGAGATGCAGCCCAGCTGGAGGTTTTGTGTTGACTCTGTCTTAATGCGACTCTGTCTCCCCCAGGCCTGGACAAGCTGGAGTTCCTGCAGGGCCACGAGAACCAGGAGATCTACCAGAAGGCCTTCGACCTGATAGAGCGCTACTTCAGCCCTGAGGACGAGGATCCGTCCCTGGCCCCGGCTGTGGACCTGCAGCAGCAGCAGTTCCTCTTCCAGCAGTGTGAGGCCCCTATGGAGGGCTTTCAGCTATAATCCCAACCCGGCGCCGTCCTGGCCTCTCCCTCCCCTGCACCTCCATCCTAACCTCTCTCTCTGTCCACCGCTATGACCCAAGGGTATAACAGCCCTTGTGGCCCCTCCCACATCCTCCACTGCCCCCGCCCCAACCCCCGTGCTCCCTCTCCTATTCCCATTCTCAGAGAGATTGATTTAATCATTATCATGATTATGAAAACATGTAATATTACAGGAGCACATGTGTGTGCAGTGCAGGTGCGATTCCTGCGGTCTTGTCAGCCATTGTGTGATGGTTTCACTCATCGTTCTGACCCTTTGCCCTTCCCGAGAACCCACCCACCACCACCCGTTCCAAGCCCCTCGTGTCTTCCGCCCCCTTCCCCAGAATTTACCCAACAGACTGCCCCCCCCCCCCCCCCCCCCATAACACCAACCCTCCCCCATCCAGATAAGTACTCTACTCTTTGGACTTTGAAATTCATCCCATATCCTGCAAAAGGCTAACCTCCTGACCTCAGCATTCCCACACATCTCCAAGTGAATGGGGGTAAGTAGGACCAGCGTGGCTTGTCTGGTTCAACTGCATCAATGACTCTGAGACAGACAAACATGGATGTGATTTCCCCCCCCCCCCCCCCCCCCACACACACCACATATACATACATGCATACCACACATCCCCCTAGAGAAGTATGGTCTTACCTTAACACTGGACTGACCATGAGAGTGTGACCACACGACTGTGGTCGCTGGACTTTACCGCCCGGCAGTGACCAATCCTGCCCCCCTAAGGACTTCAATGACTTCTACTGAAGGCACTTAAGAATGACTTTAAAAAAAATGGAGGTGGCCCCCCCCCCACCTCCTCTTTCCGGCCGTTGATTGGTCGCCTGTGGATGGGCGGCCTATAGATGGACGAATCAGGAGCTAGACGGTTTAGTGACTTGACCAGGCTGCTTTTGCTCCTTCCTGGAACCCCCCCCCCCCCCATATCATGCATTCCTTCCAGTGACGGGACTCTCAACCATATCCTCACCTCAGCCCTGAGAGTTTCTGCTCCTGCCTCCCAGTGTGACGTGCGTTTAAAAAGAGAAAAAAAGCTTTACAAAAAAAACAACCCCATGGACCCCATGGGAATTGGAGTCTTCCCTCGCACTGAGACAAATGGACAAGACTTGGACACAAGACAAAAAATATAGACTATTTAAACCCCCCTGGGAAGGCTGTCCAGTAGTAGCAGCAGCAGCCCCGTTGGGACTTTTGATTCTAATCTCTTAACCGTGATTCCATTTTCTTCATTCGCAGCACTTTAGTTCAGGACTGACGCCTGGTTCATTCAGAATTACACAGCAGTCTTTTTACGCTCACTAATTTTGATTGGTACATGATGGTGATGTAGGACTTTGGCTCCTCCCTCCTCAGGAAGTGGGGGTGTATAAAAAGGTGCGTTTGTTTTCCCCGCGGCCCTGTCTTCGGTCCCCGCTCCGCTATTACAAGGATCACAACGCACCTCTCCGTTTTTGAATAGGACTGAAAACTCTCTTTAACACTAATTTACAATCAATGCCTCAAACCTCTCAGAACTCTGCCCTGAAAAACAATATATTCCACTGATCAGATTCTCTGGAACAAAAACAAATATTTCTTTTGGCAAGGACTGATTGAAAACATTGGCTTCCCAATGTATGTTCAGGTTATATTTCCTAGTTTGGTCTTTGACACGTTGGAAGCGTTTCTTTTCATTTTTGGGTCCGCAGCATTGGAAGAAAAATACGATAAATTATTGTTAAATAATTGTAAGCTTTTCTTCTGAGGTAGAATCCGTCATTTTACTGATGGTGCCAAAATCCTTCAGAAATCCAGCTGGGTAATTTAAACTAAACATGGAGGAAAAAAAGGCTAATTAAACTTGAAAATACTGGTGATTTCATTAGTTGATTAAAAAAGCTGAATGATTGTTTACCAAGTCAACTTGACATTTCTTACTTTTGTCAACAAACAAAAAAAAAGAAAATAAAATAATCTCTACAAAGAGATGACCAGCTCTTCATGTTCAATACTGCTGTTGTATTGAGTTTGTGTAACTGTCCTCTGTTATGCCATTTGCATAAATGCTGTTTCATGAACTCCTTGTCGTTGTGAAAGGGTTTTATTGTGGTCACTCAGTAGCCTATGTGTGAAAGAATGAATAGTTGATACAATATGTGGCTGGCTTAAAGGACCATACCAGTGTCATTTCAACTTCTCTCTTTCAAAGGTTGTGACTTCGCCTGACAGCGAGGAGTTTCACTGGGAGAACGTAACGTGTGCGGAGGTTCATCCTATTTCCCCCAGATCCCCTCCCTGCTGAACAGGCGCCCCAACCGAGCAGTAGGAGTCACTGTTTGAAATGACCAGGACTCATATCCCACTGACGAACACTGCCAATTGTGTTCATAGGGACGACTGACCAAGCCGGAGGTACCGCTGATGGCTGGATTTGAGTCTGCGGTGATAGGCGAGTGCTTAGACCTCTACACTACCCAGCCGCTCCATACCATACTCCATGAAACTTTAAGGTCTCCACCCTTCTGAAAACCTTTACGTTTGTTACTCTACTGCAAGCCACTCAAATTTGCGCAGCAACCCGGGAGCACCCAGGAGGTAATGACAGCGCACCCAACCAAGTCAAGTCAAGTCAAGTCAAGTCAAGTCAAGAGTTTTAATTGTCACGGCATACAGGTATACAATGAAATGCGGGTGGTCTTGCCCGCAACGATGTGCAATACAGTGGTACATATAATAGAATCAAAAGAAGGAAACAACATTGTGCAAGCGTGGCGGTTTCAACGCGCAGGGCTCGTAGTATACTCTGAGCTCTTTGATAGTGTTAGCGGAAGTAAAACGGCTTTGGTGAGTTAGTTTTCAATAGCAGTGTGAACGGCGTTTAGTAGTATACATCTACAAGCACAACATTTATTAAAGACTCACAACCTCCCGATAATGGAGAGAAGTCAAAATTAGACTGGTATGATCCTTTAAAGCCCCAATCTGTTATTTTTATTTGAATCATGTCAATGTGGAGTATATTCACATAAATTCTTGGATGAGTTTGATGTAGATAGAAAATACACCAATTGGAGCTTTTTTAACCCACTGTAGAAATTGGAATATAGGTCTGTTTAACTCCAGTGTTTATTTCCAAAGTAAACAAACATACACAGCCCCAACATACACCAAGTAATTTAAAACTAAAGAATTATCTAATAATAATAATTCATTGTATTTGTAAAGCGCTTCTCAGGAACCCGAAGTCGCTGACATTAGGTGGGGAAAACAGAAAACAAGGAAACAAAAGGAACATAAGACCACAGGGAGAACAGCATGATACACAGAAAACATAAGGCCACAGTAACAAAGATCAAAACAGGTTGGAGGGGAAGGTTGGGGAAGGTTGAAGGCTAAGGCGAACAGGTGGGTTTTGAGGAGGGATTTGAAGGTGGAGAGTGTGGGGGAGTCTGATGGTCTGAGGGAGGGAGTTCTAGAGTCGAGGTGAGAAGGCCCGATCACCAACGTTTTTGAGCTTGGATGACGGGACAGTGAGGGAAGCAGTGGAGGAGGACCGGGTGGGGCGGTAAGGAAGAAGGAGATCAGTCGGGGGGGGGGGGGGCAGGCTATGGAGGGCTTTGAAGGTGAGGAGTAGTGTTTTGAAGTTGATGCATTCCTTGATCGGGAGCCAGTGGAGGACAGGAGTGATGTGTTCACGGGACCGGGTGTTGGTGAGGAGGCGGGCGGCTGAGTTTTGGACCATCTGCAGTTTCTGGAGGGAGTGGGAGGTGATGCCAGTGAGGAGGGAGGAGATGAAGGCATGTATGAGGGATTCAGCGGCAGGGGGGGAGAGGCGGTGACGAATTTTGGCAATGTTGCGGAGGTGGAAGTAAGGTTTTAACAATGGAGCGGACATGGGGGTCAAATGAGAGGGTGGGGTCAAGGATGACACCAAGGTTGCAGACTAGGGGGGAGGGGGTGATGGTAGAATCATTGATGGAGAGTGTGATGGGTCCGGATGTACTGAGGGTGGTTTTGGTGCCAATAATGAAGAGTTCCGTCTTGTCACTGTTTAATTTGAGGAGGTTATGAGTCATCCAGGTTTGAAGTTCGGTGATGCAGGACTGAGTGGTGGGTTGTGAGGGGATTGTGTGCTGATGTATCATGTGTCATCAGCGTAGCAGTGGAAGTTGAGGTTGTATTTGCGAATGATGTGACCGAGGGGGAGAATGTAGCAGATGAAGAGCAGGGGGCAGAGGACTGAGCCTTGGGGGACCCCCTGTGTGACTGAGGAGTGGGAAGAAGTGTGGCCGGAGAGGGAGATGAATTGATGTGTCAGTGAGATAGGAGGAAAACCAGTCAAGTGCTATGGTTTAGTGTTCATCCCCTGTATTGTATCAAGAGCTCAGTCAATCAACTAGAGAATAAAAAACACTCATTCCTATTGTGTATTCTTGGTGGTGGGGGGGCGCTACCATTGGTTTACGTTTGGATCACGGATTGGGCCTTTGAGGGATGTGGTTTATTTATGACAAATAGGTCATTGACACACATGCTGTGAGCAGCACTTATTTTATTATGTGATCACCTTATGGGATTTACAACACAGCTACAGCTGACTGACAGGAGAGCCTACTCAATGTGGCTATAAGCCTGTTAGGACAAGACCTAGCTGTGCACAACGGCACCACTTCCAATCCACTTCTCATCGTTCTCACATAAAAATGACTGTAGGACTGGGCAATATACCAATATTTAGTTTACTGTATCGTGGGATTTTGATATTGTGAACCGGGATAAAGTAAATGAGTCAAATTCCGCACAAAATTGTTGAATATTTGAGAATGTTAATTCAATTGTTGTTTTTATACTATCTTTTTCGTTGCCATGCAGTCCAATATGATGTGTATTAACTGAATTGCAATTGTCTGTACCTAAGCAGACATGATACTCCTGAATATGGTGATAAATTATTTTTGATATTGCCCAGCCCAAAACTAAATAGTTAACATCAGTCTTGTGTATTCAGCGTAATATCAGACAATACTTTATTACCTTAGGATAAAGACAGAGCGACACTTAAGGCATTTGTATAGGAGAGGTATAATCGATTGAAATGTCATTGGTTATGGAGGTGCCGTTACAAGAAGCTATGGACAAGCCTTTTATCAAAGTCTAAAAACCATGTGTCAAATGTTTTATGTCCTATGTACCAACAATTGACTTATCTCAAACCCCACTCTTCTCTGGATCTTCCGATCACAATAGTTGCTTCCCAGGATCAAGAAGAGAGGGCGGGGTTTGAGGTTTGATACATTTCAACAAGTGAAAAGCCACGAGCACTCTCCATTCTCATTTCATTTACATTACTTTTCCCTCTCTGCGACTCCCATTTCATTAACATTACTTTTCCCTCTCTGCGACTCCCAATCAAATGCCACTATTGAGTGTCCACAGAAGACCCTCCAATAAATTAATATCTATATGGAATGGAGCACAGTCACTGTCCTTATCAGGACAAACCCTTTCCATTGTGTCAACACTGGATACTGAAAACAGGAGCCAGCTAAACGGTCACGATTATGACCTTTTTATACATTCACTCAAAGGAAACATTGATATGCCCCATAAAGTTGTGACAATTACCAAATCACTTTGGTAACGGTTTGCAGAATGACTAATGGGCCGCTCTCACCCAAGTCAAGCAGCACGGCTGCATTCGATGCGTTTCCAATGTGGATGAGCACATGCAGCTATGAGGAATGCGCGTTGCGCGAGGTACTGTATTACAACCCCTCTACATTGGAAATGAAGTGCATGCAGCCACGCTGCTAGGCTTGGCTGCTTTGGGTGAGAACGGCCCGTAAGTGTCCCGTAATCTTAAATGCTGTATAATGACAATAAATTCTAATCTAATCTGTACAGAGTGCCATAGAGGCTAAATAGAGGAAATTATATGGCTGTCATATCCTGTGAGACATTGGGGTATGACACGCCCGGTTTATAATGAGTCAGCATTATCCGTTCAATTTGGCACCCAACACTCCACCAGGCACCAGCGCAGTTTGCACCAGTCCAGTGTACAGTAGAAGCCTTGGTTATAGGGAGCGCTGTATACTAGACAGTGGTGGAAAGATAGTTCCTTTATTAAAGTAAAAGTAGAAATACCCAAATAAATTAGTACTTGTGAAAATAAAAGTCCTCCATTCAAAATCCTACTTGAGTGAAAGTAAAGTATATGCTATTGAATGTACTTAAAAGTGAAAGTAGACATGGCATTCTTGTATTTCCTTGCTTGTGCAATCCTCATGACCTCTAAAGGTTATGATAAAGTGGTATGTGGTTCAGATGCGCTGTGTCGCTCCGATTACGTTCTCTTGAAGTTGACAGGCTTCAAATTTGAAAGTACATCGTAAATGTACTTTTATCCAAAGCACTTTACATTTTTTTTTGTCCTCACATTCTCCCATTCACTCACACAATGACGGCGGAGGCGACCATGCAAGGTGCCAACCTGCTCATCGAGAGCAATTAGGGGTTAAGTGTCTTGCTCAAGGACACTTCGACATGCTGCCCGGGAGGAGCAGGGAATCGAACCGGGAACCTTCCAATTACCAGACGACTGCTCTACCTCCTGAGCCACTGTCGCTCTCCCACATCATCTTCAATCATCTTTTGCCACATCTTGTATTCTAAATATTTGTCTTCAAATTAACTAGTAACTGATACTTTCAGATAAATGCAGTGGAGTAAAAAAAGTACAATATTTCCTCACGTCCCATAAAGTTGGGACGTTTACCAAATCTTGGGAGTTTGCAGAATGACTAATGGGCCATTCTCACCCAAAGCAGCCAAGTCCAGCAGCACGGCTGCATTCAATTAATTTCCTATGTAGAGGAGCGTAACGCAGCCGCGAGGGACCTCGTTCCTGTTTCATAAAATTTTTAAACACAAGTAAAGTGCAAGTATCTTGTAATTTCACCTAAGCACAGCATTGAAAATACTTAAGTTACTTTCCACCACTGCTAGTAGATAGGCTGTCCCATGCTGGGAGATCCTGGACACCTTGTTGTACCTCTTATTAATCCTGACAGTGACGGGGAGGTGTTAAAGGTGGCTGTAAGTGGTATTTCTCTGTTAAAATAAGTCTACATGTTAAAATAATAGCTCTACACTCCGACAGCCATCACTAATATAGATTGTCTGGTCAGTAACATGGGTATCCTAGTCCCTCCGCTCTGCAGTAAACAGAAAATCTATTTTCTGGTATCCCTTCCCACTTTATCCAATCAGGAGAGAGGACTCCACACTGCAAAAATGGTTGACAAAAATAAGAAATAAGAACTAGTTTTAAGCAAATAGTGCTTGAAACAAGTAAATTAATCTACTAATGCAGTAAACAAATTTGGCTTGGCAGGATTTCTTGAAATTAGTCAAAATATCTAGGGTTCCCTCTTTGTGGGAATGAGATACCAGAAAATGCATTTTGTGTTTACTGCAGAGCGGAGGGACTGGGAGACCCATGTTACTGACCAAACACTCTATATCAGTGATGGCTGTCGGAATGTAGAGCTATTTAACACTTATTTTAACAAAAAAACACCATTTACACTTAAACACAGAGGAAAGGGGGGAGGGGCTGGTTTGTAGCTGGCTATTTATTGACAGTCTTCATTACTGAGCCTTGTCTGTTAAAGCAGCGGCAGCAGCAGCAGCTTCTTCTTCCTTTTCTCTCAGGAACTCCTGCCTCCATCTGGCTTTCTTCTCCATGTTGTGACCCGTTAGAGACTCATGATTCTTAACAGCCTGGGCAGAAAGGGTGAGGGGCTTAGACATTCAATTGTACATGGCTGCATTTATATAGCGCTTTTATCCAAAGCACTTTACAATTTGTTCCTCAGATTTTACCCATTCACTCACACATTCACACACCGACGGTGGAGCACTTAGGGGTTAAGGCCATGGTTAGACTGGTGTTTTTGTGGCGTTTTTTTTATACGTTTTTGAATACGTTTCATGTCCCTATTACACAGAAATGCGTTTTTTGGCGTTTTTTTGTGGATACGGCTGAAACGCTAAATTGTGTTTGCGTTTTGGAGAACCGCTAAAAAACGCGCCGACAACAGCGTGTAGTCTGCATGAGTCGTTGTTGCGAAAACGCCCATGCGCAGTAGATACCATCTGCGTGCCCTTCCGGTGACAACAGAGTGTGTGTGTGTGTGTGTTTGGGACAGAGGCAGAGCTGTCCCAAATAGCTGCAGCTACCATGTGTTGTCAAGTTATTGTTATAAGGATCCCAGTCCAAGCTACAACAGTCTGCATTCCCTTAACAATTGTTTGTATTGAGCCGTATTGTATTGTACCCATATGCAATATGTTAAATAAAGTTTACATCCATTCATTCTGCTAGCATTACCGATTGCATGAGCAGCTGGCTAACGTGAGCTATCAGATCCCGTTAGCTCAAAGCTCCTCTTTCAACTTAACAAGCATTAAACAAAATGGCCCAGTCATCTATTCACCTTTGTTTAATACACACAGCATTGTCTCTAATGTTATCTAACTACTGATAGCTCTCGATATCATCAGTTTGGTGCTGGCTAAATAGCGTGAGCTAACGTTAGCTTCTAGCCACAATGCTATACGGTTATAATGGCATACTCCATTGACGTTAGCATGCAGCTAACAATGCTACCGATCTTTTTTTAGACTAAACTATCCGCTCTTGGTGGTCACTTGTGTTGATATTAGTTTTGTTTCATCAACAAATGACAGGCAGAACACACAGTGAATGTATCCGTTTAGTTTATTGCACTTTTATTAGGCTTTGCTGAAAAAGAATTGCTGCATTGAGTAAATAGGCAAGATGGTGGCGCCCATAGGCGTCTGCCTTGTTGACATTTTCTTTGCTGGAGCTACCAGGAAGTGTATTGGCACATTCAAGTTCTGATTGGTTGAAATTGCCTTCATGTTCGCCACCTACTGCTTTGGCAGTGTACTACATCAGTGTGCTCAGGTGACAAAAACAAGAAAAAACGAAAGTGTGACTCGAGGCGCAGGACGTCGCGGCGAAACGCGTATGACAATGAAACGAAAGGTGTAACCGCAGCCTAAGTGTCTCGCTCAAGGACACTTCGACACGCTGCCCGGGAGGAGCAGGAATGGAACTAGGAACCTCTGGATTACCAGACGACTGCTCTAGCTCCCGACCCACTGTCGCCCCATGTTAACTGAACTCTTCAGATGAAGACACGTTTAAAATTAAGCTTTTAAGAAATGTCTTGAGAATTCATCTCATAAATAGGAATATCTCATTTTACTAAATAATTGTTAGTCGTTCCTCAACAAGTAGGTGTACAATCAGAGATTGTATACAAATGTAAACTGGGATTACAATTTTGTATTTGTAAAAGAAAATTACGGCAAGGACAAATTATTATTTCGTATATTCGTGTGAGACAAATCAAACAACTTAGCTGGCAGTGTGGCTAAAACATGCATTATTTTATATCTGGTCAAATGGTAATATGTATAACACACAAACCATTCACCCCAAGAGAAACACTTATAGCCAAGTGGACTTAGGGAATAACAACACAGAAATGTCATTAATTCTCTATTGTGACTCACCCGTTTACCCACGAAGACCATACACAGACAGGACACTATTGTCATCAAAATCATCACGTAGCAGGCCTTCACTCGAACCTTGTTTCTGGCAGCATCAAGCATTTCAAACCTACAACACAAGTCAGGCAAGCAGAAATATCAGCATTGGCCAAACACTAGGGATGCAGCAATAGAGATACTTTTGGTATCCTGATACTGGGTCATCTATCAGTCTAAAACAGGGTTATCTGTATTCCCCTCATATTAAAACATGATATAAAGAGAGGTGTTAACACAGTGTGGCAGAAATCGAAGAGACTTGATTTTCTGCATTTTTGTCAAATAAACCGAAGCTAGCGGTCACGCTGGACCATCACAAAGTGGACAGAGACTGTTGCCGTCCGTCGTTTTGTTTTGGGGGAGTTAGAACCTAATTTAATCAGGTGTACTGTACGCTGAAACAACATTGCTCTGCTGAGTTCTGCTAAGTTCCCACAATGAACTTAAAGGAAAACTCCAACATTTTGGGAAATTAGCTTATTTAACACATTGCCCACCGGGGGTTATGCCCATCTAATGCCCCTCTCTGCCAGCGCTGTAAGCCTATGGAGATGTTTACATTCTTTGCAGGGCTATAACTTTTAAAATTGTATTGCTATATTGACATTACTATGGCCCATTCAACATCGATTATCTATCGTTCAGGATGTGGGAACGTTATACTTTTTCATTCATACAAAAATACCTCCTAGAATATAAGTGTTTTTATCGTTTTCTGCAGTAATTCATAGAACGTGAGTTATAGGCCTAAATGCATATATAGATTATCGATTGGCGTTTCTTCCCTATACACGCTATATTAAAAAATTCAAATGTATATGATCGGCAGGGGTGTAAAAAGTACCCAGAAATTATACTTAAGTGAAAGTATGGGTACTGTCTCAAAATCGGACTCAAGTAAAAGTCAAAGTATCTGGCTAAAAACACACTTGAGTAAAAGTAAAAAAGTCCTACTTTTAAATGTACTTAAGTACTAAAAAGTAAAAGTACATTTCTTTTTAAAGGGATAGACCAGGGGTCTCAAACTCATTCCATCGTGGGCCAAGTTTTCATTTTAACTATACATTGCACCAGGTGAGTTAGTTGAAGAGGTGAGCCAATTAGTGAAATCATCAGCTGGTGTTTAGGCAAGGCTGGAATGAAACCAAGTATACACTCTGCCCACAATGGAATGTGTTCTGCGATAGACAATGCTGAAATGAAAGAACAGAGGACACTTTTTTGCATTAAAATAATTTAATGCACTACTTCATTGAAGGTAAACTAACATGGACGGCATTCACATCACAGCATGAATAATATCACAATATTAAAGACCGAATACTGTAGTATCCTGAATAATATGACAATATTAAAAACAGAATAATGGTGTATCCTGAATAATATCACAATATTAACCACAGCATACTGGAGTACCCTGAATAATATCACAATATTAACCACAGCATACTGGAGTACCCTGAATAATATCACAATATTAAAGACAGAATACTGGAGTACCCTGAATAATATCACAATATTAACCACAGCATAATGCCGATCTGACTGTCTATTCTTCTGATAGCAGCTAGGTGTTTAATCAAAGATCCCCACTTTCTAGTGTTGCACAAGGACCAATCAGCATGGTTATGGGCAGGTTCATTTTCCATTGATGGGGATTTGATAAACAATTCAAATATACTAATTAAAATAGTTGGACCTGTGAGATTTGTACTTTGTAGGTCTGCATTTTAAATGTAAGGAGTAAAAAGTATGTTTTTTTTCTCTGAAATGTAATGGAGTAAAAGTACAAAGTATACAAACCTAATAATACTTGAGTAAAGTACAAATCCCCCAAAACAGTACTTAAGTATTGTAACGAAGTACAATTACTCAAGTACTTTACACCCCTGATGATCGGTATACGTTATGCTTCATCATGCGTGAAGGAAAGGGGGGGGGGGGGGGGGTCGTTTATAATTCCCAGATCATCAGTAAATGCTTTATGTAGGTTGGGTGATATATTGATCAGATCGGTTTGCTCACAAGGAAACTCACAATCGGGTTGAAAATAATGTTATATTCCTCTTACCGTGGGTCAATGAGACTGGCGGTGAAATATCCCAAGTACACGACGCCGATCGCCTAGGTCCATTTCCGGTTTGTATGTCACAATAAACGGCGAAATCATATAGATTATTACGTTTAGAAAGCAATCCATTATGTACATAGTGTCTGTCGGGAGTCCCGCAACGATATGCAACGGCCGGATGATTTTCATCGACACACATCGGCCACATCCTGTAGGCGAGTGTAACTCGCCCGACCATCCACCAGGCGGCGGTATTGAGCCGTCGCTGCAGTCACCTATAGGGTCCAGCTGCAGCGTCGTGGGGTGTATATATGAATTATGAATGCCATGGCGAAAAAATGAAATATTGATCTCAATAACGCTGGACAGCGTGGTCTGGCGGTCAACGCATGACGGCCAATAACGCTGGAAAGCGTTTCCGGCGCTGATGTGTTAACATCTTCCCTGGAGTTAGACAAGAAGATACATACCTTTTTTGTCTCTGCATGCATTAGGCTTAGGGAACGCCCGCACCGTTAGCCTAGCTTCATCACTGGAAGTGGGGCAGACCTTTAACCAAGTTACCTACAGTCACTCCAAATACAATCAAAATACTCTGAATTTTTTTTTGCCGAATCACTCGCCCAAACCCTGTAGTCATGCATCACAGTCACGAAAGGGGCTAACGTAATGCCTGTCAGCAAGCGAAAGTAGCATTGAATCAAAAGGGATGCAGGGACAGCTGAGGATATTTATACTAAGTCGAATAGTCCAGCAAAGTTATGTCCTATTCATCAATCTCACAATATTCGCTAACGTTAGACAGATGGAATACAGCCTTCCATCTAAAAACATAAATGAAAACTTACCACAGTCATGGTAGCCATAATAACGTCAATCGGTTTGGATCCTTTGAATGACACGAATATGTAAACACTGACCTTGACGTTAGAAAGTGGTGACGTGGGGGGGAGCTCCAGTAGCTCACCGCATATCTCGGCGTCGGGGAAAACCGTGCTGCGTCGCGGATCTGGTGGACTCCGAGTTCGATTCCCGGACCCGCCGTCATTTGCCAGAATGTTTCACCCTGTATCTGTCGGTCATGCTTGACCAGAGAAGCGATAAACGCTAAAAAATAAAGTAAAAAAAAAAAAAAAAAACGTGGTGACGTGGAATCACTGCGCCCAGACAGCAGTGGTTCGGCAAAAAATAGTTCCGAGTATATCTGCTTAGAAAACGGAAATGTCTAATACAATTATTTTTAATTTCTCCACGTGGTAAATACACAGGTCACAACATGTTTACAGGAACGTTTGAGTTGTATTTTGATGTATTTGGAGTGACTGTAGGGAACTTGGTTAAAGGTCTGCCCCACTTCCAGTGATGAAGCTAAGCTAGGTTAACGGTGCGGGCGTTCCCTAAGCCTAATGCATGCAGAGAGACAAAAAAGGTATGTATCTTCTTGGCTAACTCCAGGGAAGATGTTAAATAAGCTAATTTCTCAAAATGTTGGAGTTTTCCTTTAACTCAATCAGCGCCAGGCCCGAGTAAAGTCGGGTTAACTCGCCAACCGTTCAGCGTAAGACCAGAGTATAGTTGGGTTTTCATCGTTATTTCATTCATTACAGGCACACGGACTCAGGGTTAACATGGGGAATCATCCTGAGAATGCCAAAGTGCAATACCGGCCGCATCCACCCAAGTGGCAGTATCGAGCACCCTTTGAATCATTATATCTTGGCCTGTGTGTCGATCAAAAGTCTCCGGTCGGATTTTTATTTGTCGGGCAAGGGGAGCGGTTGTCCCGATCGGATTGAGAAGCGTGAAATTCTCCCGGTGTATGATGTGTGGCGGATTATGTTGGTGACACGATCGACACCAATACTGGGACTCGCGATCAGATAATTGGAATAATCTTTTTGGGGTACATCCTAGTGAAGGTAAGGCCTATATGGTATCAATCCTGCTGTTATCCAATGATCCAACCATGACTTCACTTCGATCACAAGATATGTGTGTAACGTTACTCCACAACGTGTGCCGTTGGTGACGATCAAAGCATAAAAAAACTACCCCCCCACCCTTTCATGATGAAACATAATACCGATAATATAGATTTGATTTCGAGGTAATAGCGCGTACAGGCGAGAAACGACAACGTTTTTAGTGAATTGCACGTATTGCTGCATAGCGTCGTTTTCTGGGATTAGACAGGATTACTCAAACTATACTCCTATTCACCATGGTATAAAACGGGAATGTATGAATGAAAAAATTATTTCTTTAACACATATTGAACGATATAGTCTATGTCAAATGGGCCATAGTATTGTATCCATATAGCTAGGGCTGACCTTCGAAGCTTTTTTTGGCAATCGAAGCTTCGGGGCCGAGCTTCGATTTTAATTCGAAGCTTCGGGGGGGAAAAAATTATTAAATCTTATGTTGTGGGACTTGTACAGCACTTTGGTAAACTTTGTTGTTTTTTAATGTGCTCTATAAATAAAATGGATTGGATTAATTAAGTAGCCCCTTTCGTGACTGTGATGCAGCCAACAAGGTTTCACTCGGCTGCGCTGCCTGGGTGCAGTGGGGCTGCTCTCACAGCCAACGGCATGACATTACATAATTATGTTGCAACCTCCGTCTATCAAGCAAACAATTATATTATATTTAATTTATCATTTATAATTTATTATATTATATATTAAATTAGCCAACTTGGTAACACATTAGTCATAGCAGCATAGGCATAGCCTTATTAATGTTTTGTGTGGCGTCGCCGTCGTGTACAACGATACTTACGTTTTTTAGGTGATTTGACAAAGTTGTTGTAGAGTTGTGATATGCCATTTTCTTCTGGCATATCTGGCACTCAGCTTTTTGGGCATTGTCTTTGCATATTTTAAAGTGTAACCACACATCTGATGACTTCTTTGTCGACATGTCTGCTGCACACGTCCTTGTTGTTTTCAACACAGATAATCTCCACATGCTTGTTGTAGAGAGGTGGAGTTGAGGCGCCGCTTACTTTCGTTTAATTGGAATGGAGGCGGGAAGGCGCCGCTTACTTTCGTTTCATTGGAATGGAGGCGCAAGATTTGAGGCAAAAAATTATAATATATATATATATATTTTTACTTCGATTTTTTTTTATGTTCGAAGCTCGTGCCATCGAACGAAGCTTCAAAGTATTTAAGACAGCCCTACATATAGCTATAATATAGAATATAGTTATAGCCCTGCAAACACTGCCACGTATTCCTATATTTTAGAGAGTCGGCGTGGTAAGTACAAATGATGCTCAACTGCGTGGCGTCCATTGAGTTAACACATCTCCGTTGGCATTGGCTAAACAGATGGACATGTTGACACATTGGTACATAAATGTACAGTAGATTAGATTCTAATGTATTGTCATCATACAGCACAACGAAAAGAAGTTTGGCATCCAACCAGAGTGCAAATGTAACAGTAAAGTGCAATAGTAATATACAATGTACAGGTGATACTGGGTATAAAATATATAAATCAGTACTACTGGGTGTAGTAGTGCTATCAGATGTTTACAGAGTTGTAATATTAATATGTATAGTATTAGTGACGCAGGTATGAAGACACTATGGTAGTAACTAGTAAGTCATACTGGCCAGCAGTGTAACTAGTGAGAGTAGGTAAGGGATATGTAGAGATATAGATATACAGTGTTTCCCATTAATTGCCTAGACTGTGGTGGGCCGCCACAGTCTAATTTCCGCCACAGTTGTATAATGAACCAAAAAAAAAGTAATAAAAATATATATCTATTTTTCTTTTTTTTTTTTGTATTTTTTTTTTTTTTATTCTTTTTTAAACAAACATATAAACAAACATGACAACACACGATAAGATATACAAGCATTAATTGTCAGGGCACATCCAATGAGATCACCTTTTGGTTAGTTGTTTTATATAAGATATACCCATAATACCTGTTATCTAAAAAAAAAACCTACATACATATGCTCAGCTCGAACCCCCCCCTCCCGGACCCCACCTTGAGAAGTACCTCCACTATCCCTCGCACCTAACCAGACACTACCATTATAAGCTAGCGTTTATTCTCTCCACCACTTCTAACCACATTGACATTTTGGATTCATTGAGACCCAGAATTCTTGCTGTAGATATTTCATGGTAAATTACATCGAGATATGTAAGAAACCAAACTTTACGGCACATTTTTTCCGGTTGAAACCAGCGTGATGCGATCAGCTTTTTGGCTACTGTGATACCCGATAAAACCAATCTCTTTAGCTGTGGATTCACTGCAAACTCAAAAACATCATTCAACAGCAATACCGAGGGGTGTACAGGTATATTCCAAGATACGAGTTTTGATATTTGTTGGGTCACATCTTTCCAGAATGCCTTAACTGGTGAGCAGTCCCAATACATGTGCATAAATGTCCCTTCGTCCCCATTTGTACATTGGGTGCATTTGGAATCTTGTTTGAGCCCCATTCGGCACAGTCTTATAGGAGTCAAGTATGTCCTGTGAATATAGTTAAGATTGATTTGTTGATGATCCGGGTTCCTTGATGTAAGTCGGACATTTGCCCAGGCTCCTTGCCAATCAAAGTCATTTTCCAGGTCTGGTATATCCCTCCTCCAGACAGAGTCAAGTTGGAGGGTTTCATACGAGGACGTTAGTAATTGATGATAAAATTCTGAAACAAAACCTCTCGATGTCTCTCTTGAGTAGAAGAATTTGTGGTATCTGTGGTGTTCAATTGGTCTGTCTAATGGAACACCGTGAGACTTCAAACATAGCTCTAACTGTTTGTGAAAAAGCCATGTGGACTTGGTGAGATTAAATTTTTTGCGTATTTCTTTATCACTACAAAAACCCTGTTTGTTAAAAACATCCCCTAATGAGTGTATGCCTTGCTCTTCCCATATAGGGAATCTTATAGGTCGTTTTCCAATTAAGAGAGCATCGTTATTGAATAAGGGAGTATGATTGTGCCATTCTTGTGGGTTAGGATTTTTTTTTTGTGATTCACGCCATATCCGGATCGCATGAGTAATTATGGGGCCACATTTTCGTTCACAGTGCTTGATTGGTAGTTTAGTGTATGCTATGTCCTTCAGTCTATGTGGGGCTACTATGTTTTCTTCTATTTTTCTCCAAGATGCTAATGCTTGGGAGTCAAACCATGTTGTCAATGGACTTAATGAGTACGCCTTAAAATATAGGAAAAAATCTGGAAATGCCATGCCACCATCTGCTTTATTTCTCTGTGCGGTGGATCTTTTTATACGTGGTGGTTTGTTATTCCAAATAAATTTGTATGTGAAGGAGTGTAATCTTTTCCAGTACCCCTCTGGAGGGGGTAACGGTAGCATTGAACAGAAGAAGTTGATTTTAGGTAGTACATCCATCTTAACTATTGATATCCGTGCTTGTACTGTGTTCTTAAGTTTTGCCCATCTATCAAGGTCGTCTTTGATTTTGTTTTGGATTTTTGTGTAGTTGTGCTTCACCGTTTGTCTTATGGTAGGGAATATTTCCACTCCCAAGCATCTGAAATGTTTTACCATCGGTATCTGTCCTGGGAGGGTTGTATCTTTTTTTGCAGGGGTGTTAAGTGGAAGGAAAGCCGACTTCGACTATTTTTCTTTTTTACTATTTTTTTAAATATAAAGTTTGCCAATAGGGATGTATCAGTAGTATTGGCAGTGGTAGTAGTCGTAATAGTAATCCAGTATATATTTTTCTTTTCTAAAAAATAAACCAGTTCAACACAGGTAACTACTTTTGCTTCATTTCTTTAATGGCTCAAATGTATGCTCGAGTCTAGTCCAGTGGTTCCCAAACCTCTCCTCGAGACACCCCAGCCGTTCCATGTATTTGTTAAATTCCACCACTAGCGCACCTGATTCAACAAATAAAGGGCTAGTTAAGTTGAATCAGGTGTGCTGGTGGTGAAATTTAACAAATGCATTGAACAGCTGGGGTGCTTCGAGGAGAGGATTGGGAAGCACTAGTCTAGTTGATTTTGTGTTTTGAGCACAAAGTTCATCATAGATCTAGCCTCTTTATTTTGCTCTCAAAGTGCACCAGATTGATGCATTTAACTTTAAAATGTACAAAAAAAACACTCTAGACTAAATAGGTTTAAAAACTCCTTTATTCCAATCTCAGTTAAACTTTTAAATAGTGCCAGATAAAGGGCAACTATCGAACGGATATTTTGGTTGCTATATTATCGTGTATACTATAATATTAATATTACATTATTTGTGTATACTATTCTAATTTTGTGTTGCCAGACATCCTGCTGTGCAGGTACTTTACTGTATATTTTATATTGTGTATTGTTTGGAGTCAGTTGTGCTGTGTCATGTCTGTCTGTATGTATGTGTCTGTGGCTGTAGTGGGTGTAAGCCCAAGACAAATTTCCCAGCTGATGGGACAATAAAGTGACTCTTGACTTGACCAATGGAAAGTGATAAACAGCCATGGCGTCAGCAGCCCTGCTCTGCATGACGAACACTTGTTGAAGAATTATTTAAAATAGATAGACACGAGGGACCCAACTTGTGGATCTGAACCGATACCTTTAGTAGTTTAGAATTGGTATCGGCAGTGAGAAAGTAATATCCATGCACTCTTTTCAAAAAGCTTTAGTGTTAAAGTCTGCATAAATGCGGGCAAACAGCGTCCCATTCTCTCCAGGCATTTGCCATCTCTTAACAAATCTTTGCCTAAATTATCTCTAAATCAAATCAAATGATTTAATCTTCATGCGTGCATGCGTCAATCAAGTATTTTATCATGCCAGCAGATGAGTTCTCAGATGTCAGGAACCAAAGCAATTACCTCCAGCAACAGAGACAGGGACGTTGTTTGAACTACAGTCATAGTGTTGACCAGCCGCCCCCCAGTAATGGCACTCAACCAATTAGCTAGTTCTGTGGTCATGATGCAACTCAATCAAATCATACGAGGAGCCAATCAGACGCAAATGTACCAGGATGTCTGGCATAAACAGGAAGAGGCCACTTACGACACAAGCTCTGGGATCTGGTCTGCTGTCTTGAAGCGTCCTGACCACATCAAAATCCTCCTATCCATGTTAGATGGCTTGTAGCCTGGGAGTTTGAACCCTAGATGGGATGCTTTATATGTGCAAACAAAAACATGCACATATAAAGTGACAAAACAACAATGTAATCCACTCTAAATACACAGTGAATCCAAATTCCTAACTGAAGACATGGAAGTGTGGAGGCCTTTAATTTCACACGCTCTCACCATTAGCTTGGTCAGTCTACTGTGACCCCACTTCCCGTGACCCTCATCCTCAGAGACGGAGGGGCGGGGGGGGGGACTTTCTCCCAGTCTCTTCGGCAAAAGCAAATGCCCTATATGATGTACAACTAAATTAAACTGGACTTGAAGAAGTCTTTATTTGTAGCACACAATGCTACATTATCATGCAGCGAACACACACAAGCGAGATGGGCGACACATAGGAACACACACACACACACACACACACACACGTGTAGGGCACTAACTAAGTGCCCTGTAATATGATGTAATATGATGTTCCATCTGTGTGTCTGTTCTAAACTCCTACCATGGTCTGGGACTATCTGTGTGTCTGTTCCAAACCCCTACCCTCTTCTAAGACACTTAACCGCTAACTGCTCCCGATGAGTAGGTTGGCTCCTTGCATGGTTGCCTCCACCGTCAGTGTGTGAATGTGTGAGTGAATGCGAGGAACAAAATTGTAAAGCGCTTTGGATAAAAGCGCTATATAAATGCACCATTTAAATGCAAAATGTTTGGGACTGTCTGTGTCTGTTCCAAACCCCTACCCTCTTTTGGGACTGTCGGTGTGTCTGTTCCAAACCCCTACCCTCTTTTGGGACTGTCGGTGTGTCTGTTCCAAACCCCTACCCTCTTTTGGGACTGTCGGTGTGTCTGTTCCAAACCCCTACCCTCTTTTGGGACTGTCGGTGTGTCTGTTCCAAACCCCTACCCTCTTTTGGGACTGTCTGTGTCTGTTCCAAACCCCTACCCTCTTTTGGAACTGTCTGTGTCTGTTCCAAACCCCTACCCTCTTTTGGGACGGTCTGTCTGTTCCAAACCCCTACCCTCTTTTGGAACTGTCTGTGTCTGTTCCAAACCCCTACCCTCTTTTGGGACGGTCTGTCTGTTCCAAACCCCTACCCTCTTTTGGGACTGTCGGTGGAGGAGGCTGTGGCTTTCCCTCCACAGGTTTACTGCACATCTGTCTCCTGCTGCCCGTTTCCACCAGCTGTCTGCGCCATTGACCTGCGGATTAAACGTTAAATATCTGGTCCCAAACTTCTAAACACGAGAAATAGGCCAAGGGCTGACATAATATGCAATTATCGAGGCAATTTTATAGATTAGGTTCTAGATTCCGGTTAACCTTCCTTTTACAAAGCTTGCAAAAACAAAAAAATTTAGTCTTTCTGTTTAGCTAATCTTGGCAATCTGTAGGATTTAACGCAATGTATAGTTCTATGGCCATGATAAAGTTGAAACCATATCACAAGACTGAAAAATTACAAAATGTTTATCTTACATAGAATAATTTTTTTAGAAAATAGATACAAATGACATGTAGGTAAATAATCAATTGTCTCCATCATTAGAGGCATCGAACATCTTTCTGTAGGCCTATGTCTAGAATGCAGAAAATCAAGTGGCTTTGCTTTGGCATTTTACATAGGTTCTTGACGTAGGACTTTAGTATTGGGGAAATTCTCTCAATACCAATCCCCTATTTTAGCCTGGTATCGACCAGATATCTGATACCAGTACTGGTGCAGCCCTAGTTTAATCATTGTGTTTGCTAATATGCCTCAAGTTGTCTCAAAGATCACTCCTCAAATATTAGCCAATTAAAAAGGCATACAAAACAGAGCAAATACCATATTGTATCACCCTGGAGATCCAAAAATAATAGTTTGGAGGGCCAAATTCGGCCCATGGACCATACTTTGGGGGTGCCCACACAGCTCATCCATAAAATCGCAAAGATTGAATTAATTAAAGTTAAAAAGAATTTAAAATAATGTAAAAAGTCACATGACTACTACAACCATTTCATAGCCATTTAAATGCCACTGCCATTTGTTAAGAACTGGATGGAAAGACATGTTGACAGAGTCATAACTGAGCAGGGATACGATTGGTTAGTCTTTTATAGTAAGTATGTAATACAGTTTGCCCTGGGTTTGGCAAAAGCTTTCATAGTTATGCCATATTAACATTGCAAACAAAGGTTTTGCCATTTAGACTGCTTTAGTGAAACGTGTGGTCATATTATATTCAAGCACCAAGGACAGTTATACAACACAGCACAGGAAGTGTCAATCTCTGCAATCTGACTGATCTTTGACGTTACACGCCCCCCTATGAACCAAACTAAATGTGCTATTAAAAAAGTAACGTTGGCTAACGTTAAGATACCATGCTAGCGTTACCTCACGCTATCCCATTTTCATCAAAGAATCATAAGAAGAAAATCTGTCAGTCGTAATTCAACCAGTCCCAAAAAGGCAAAGGTCTCTAGGCTAGTACCGTTGTACTGGAAGCTAGCGGTGTACAGTAAGTTATATACTAGCAAATCATTTCACTATATGTCTTAGTGTGTATGTGATGAATAAACCTCTTGAATCTTGAAAAAATGCAAACTGTAACGTTACGAACCTATGAAGTTGCCGATGGCAATCCGAGATCTGATGAAATTCATGTCTGTGAGGTCTTGTGAATAAATGTCAATTAACCATGCAATCGTGTGGAAATCCTCCTCGTTCGTTGCTGAAAGTCAACTACCAGAGCAGAAGGCGTGATTATTTTCCCGTTTTTCCGTAGCCTATGTTTGCGAAGACGCTCTCTGATTGGCTAGCCGCGTACAGCGAATACGCTCTCTGATTGGCTAGCCGCGTTCAGCGAAGAACCTCTCTGCTTGGTTTAGCGCCGAAGGGTCTGTTGTTACCTAACGGTTCTAACCCTAACCTTAACCTTAACCCTAACCCTAACCTTAACCCTAACCCTAACCCTAACCCTAACTCTAAGCATAACCCACTTCGAAAGAGGGCCAAAGGCCAAAGCATAACCACTTTGAAGCAGAGTATAATGTACAAGGCGGAAGAGACCCTTCGGCGCTAAACCAATCAGAGAGGGTCTTCGCTGTACGCGGCTAGCCAATCAGAGAGCGTCTTCGCAAATATAGGCTACGGGAAAAGATCACGCGAGTAAAGAGCAGCAAAACACAGCAGAACAGCAGGACCCCCTGGCCCCTTCATAAACACGTGCCTGATCAAAATGTATAGGGAGACCCACAGGCCACAACACAAGTGTAATTCTGCCACAGCGTGTGGACTCTAAAACACAACAATCAGAATTCGATATACCAAAAACTGTTTATTGCTGCTGTCTACCTACATCGACCATATTATTATAGGAAGACTGGCCCCAGTACCATCTCGTACGTAGAGCAACAGCGTCGGGGCTTCTTTTAAAGTGATAGTTCACCAAACATTTCTGACCCCCCCCCCCCCCCCCATCTGCACCATGGTCAAATCACATTAAATAAACACACGTTGTCATACAGTTAGATATATGTAAAAAAATTACATTAATAAAGGTCTCAATCGTTTTTATTGGATGGCAATCTGTTTAAGATGTCCAGTATTGCATTCAGGCATTCCTTCGAACTGTTATTTTGTGTTGTGAGGAGAAGCATGCAGCTGCAGAGCCACAGAGGCAGCGGCGCTCTCAGGGCCGCGCTCTGACGCATAGCTCTGACGGCCGCGCTGTGAGGGCCGCTCAGCAGCGCCACCCACCAAATGGCTGAATTGGAGTATTGCACTGTGCGGGCACAGCTGTGAGATCCGCGCGAGGCCAGAGGATGTACATACTGTATGAGTAAATTAATTAACTATACTTTTGCTCACACAATATCTTGAATGAATGCGTTTATTTATTTCGAACATAAATTGAAAATAAATAATAATAAAAAACAAGTAATAAACAGATTAAAAAACAAACAAGCAGGAGTAGGAGGATGAAGTGTAAACGTATGTATTCCTACCCCCCTTGATTGATTGAAAACTTTATTAACAGATTGCAGAATGGGTACAATACAGGGGCGTTTTTAGGGTTAGAACCGTTTGTCATAGAGACAATACAGACCCTCTCCCGTTGGCCGGCGGTGCACATGGCATCACCCACACTTTCACAATTTCCCCCTGCGGAATTGTCTATTTTTTGTCTATTTGTCTAATTGTCTATTTTTTTTTTTTATTAAAATTTTTTCATTAACACTTTCAGTGCCGACCGTGTTTTCCTTTTTACCCCCTTGAATGCCATCATCCACTTCAATGTTAGCGTTAAAAACGCATAATCTATGTTTTAAATTATGGCTATGTGTCTAATCTGCCCGTCGCTTATCAATGACTTGTTTGCAGTCAACATTGTCGAAACGGATTGTTTTTTAATCAGTTCATATCCTTTTTATAGCATTTCGAAAAGCTATCGTTTCCTCGAAAATTTACAGAAAATAGAAAGATTCCCTCATAAACGGCATTTATTGGAATATTCTCGAATACACTAGACACGTTGTCATTTGTCGGCCTATTTATGAATCGTTTTCAAATAAACGCTAGATTATCGATAGTATATGTGTACTTATGCACGCTATAGAAGCGAGCTGAGAAATCTATTCTCTCATTTCCTCAACATCACACACACACACACACACACACACACACACACATATACACATACGGGACACGCTGTTATCTCAGTGAATACAGCTCTGATTATCCTAAAACTGGTAACATAGACTCCTTACCTTAGATCAGATGTTCTCCAAAAAGATTATTCCAATTCCTGATCGCCATTCCAAATATCGATCACGTTTATTGATTGATTATTGACTGCTGTAAATATATATTCCAGGCTGCTTTCCAACTCGCGATCACTTCCCTCTTCATCAGACCCCTCGCCAGCATAATGGAGCATATGCTCCCCCCACACAGATCCACCAGTATAATCGAATGGCCTGCAGTTACACAGGGATAGACGATAGGGGGCGGTATTTTCCCATCTGAGCTCCTAGGGTCTGCTGTACCAACGCGGGAGACTCGGTTGATGAAATATGAATTCAGATTGCTAATAAAAAAATCAAACAACAATTTGTGTCGTCTGCACTCAACGGGGGGCATGAAAAGATGACATTACACGTCGCTGGCACTCAAAGTGTTAAAAACTAAGGTTCGAACGTCTGTTCGAAGAACCCTGACAAAGTTTGAATCCCAAAAACAGGCTTCGGGGACAGCCTTACCAAACATATTATTTATATTATTCAACATTCTAGAACATTTGTGATGTCACAGTATGATGTCATAATAAAAAATTCTATAACATTTGTGTTCTTCAACAATTCTCTCAGAAGATCTCATTGTGGATCTTTGAACAGTACTGAAGTGAACAGATAGACTAAACAACATCTAGATTGAAGCCTGCATGTCTCAACCAAGGTGCCTTGGAATTGTCTAGTTTTTTATTATTATTTATTTTCAATTTATGTTCGAAATAAATAAACGCATTCATTCAAAATATCTGGCCTCGCGCGGATCTCACAGCTGTGCCCGCACAGTGCAATACTCCAATTCAGCCATTGGGTGGGTGGCGCTGCTGAGCGGCCCTCACAGTGCGGCCATCAGAGCGCGGCCCTGAGAGCGCCGCTGGCTCTGCGGCTCTGCAGCTGCATACTATTGGTTGTGAGGGTGGAGTGGAGACCGGAGAGGACCTTACAGTCCACTATGGCGGCGCCCGATCGAACTTTAAACTGTGAGGACTTTTCAATGTTTCAGGTAAGAAGACGAGTCCAATATTGATTGATTCATGCCAATGCATAATGAAATGACCCGTATCCCAATCGAAACGTGTCATGACTGCACAGCACACGCCATGTCCTATAATGTCACGGATCATGGACTGAATGAATGACCCCTTCTGCCCATGAATGCTCTCCCTCAGTGCAAAGAAGAGTACAATCGTGTATGTCATCATATGTTATGATGAATTGAAAATGGGGGACCGTGATGTAACAAGACGAAAGTATTTCTCTGGTCTGCATCCCCTTAACAATTGTGTACACGTATTGAGCTGTACTGTATTGTACCCATTCTGCAATCTGTTAATAAAGTTTTCAATCAATCAATCAATGGAAAAGAATATTAAAGAAATGAGCAAAACATTGGAGAGCTTGGTGAGAGAAGTAGCGAAAAAACAAACTGAACTCGTGAACCTCTTTACCGAAGTTAAGGAACTCAGGAATATGCTGGAGGAAAGAAAGGGTACTACGACTATGCTTGCACCTCATGGTACCAAAGTACCTCAAAGGTGCTAAAAACAAGATTACAAACATCACAAAACTACTTGACCTTACCCCTGAACCCACCTCACCCCTGCACACTTTGACAACCTAGGATGGCTTAGAGTAGACGACAGAGTACAGCAACTTGCAATGGGCCTGGTCTACAATATACACTATACGACTAAGGTACCCATGTACATGTCAAAATACTTCCCAAAGGTCAGTGAATACCACGACCACAACACCAGAGGAAGCTCAACAAATCATGTTAAACCCAGATTCGGCTCAAACAAGGGACTAAACACGTTTCGCAATTATGCCACATCAATGTGGAACGCCCTACCCAAAGCTGTAAAGGAATGTGAATCCCTACCCACATTCAAAACCGCTCTTAAAGAGCACCTACGGGAGGCTGTAATTAGAAACTGGCCACCGTAAATGTCCAAACCCCCCACCCCCTCCTAATAGACAGTCTCCTCCCCACTGTATATATTCTCTCCCCGCCGTATATGTATATTTCTCTCCCACCCACCCACCCCCTCCTAATGTTCAGTCCCCTCCCCGTATATACTCTGTCAGGATCTATGAGTAACAGTACTGTATATTTGAATACCGTATATGTCACAAATGTATCGGTACTAAATACCCATATGTCCCTATGCCATAAATGTCATGTATGTTGAGTATGTCATAAATGTCAATATGAAATGAAAATGGGGGACCCTGATGTAAACAAGATGAAAGTCTTTCTCTGGTCTGCATCCCCTTAACAATTGTGTGTATTGAGCCGTACTGTATTGTACCCATTCTGCAATCTGTTAATACAATTTTCAATCAATCAATGAATCTCTAAAATTAGATTGTAGCTAAAACCTCTCAAACATGTGCATCAATGAGCTACAGGTATTTTAGGGGCATTTTTCCTTCAACTGCCTTTGACACAGTCTAGAGGTAGGCCTATAATAATATTGACACATATGGCCTCATTAGCTGTGAACTGTCAACAGTTGACATGTACAGAACACTCTGGATTAAGGCCATGCCACTGCCACCACGTCTAATGAAAACTAAGTACAAACCTGGTAATGTGCTACTGCCCAGTGCCTACTATATTTTTGTTATTATTTAGTTGCAGTGCCATGTTTTGGTCACTAAGTGGCGTTCCTTGTTTGTACTTGATGTAGCAACAGGTTTAATTTAAGCCAGTGACTCACTTAACTTCCTGTCTACCTCTCGTCTGGCACAACGTTAACTTGTCTTCTCTAGTAACAATGTGGCTTATGTCTGTCAATCTATATATTGATCTACATGTACAGTATGTTGAGGGAATATAGAGCCATAGGCTATGACCAGGCATCGTGTGGTCATAAGCCTAACAGTATGTTTTGATAATAAATCTGTGTGCAGCTTTCTCGAGAATCGCTCGCCTAATCAACTTCACACTAGACACTGCGCTTCCTTGGGTCCCGAGCAAAACACCTGACACATGCCAAGTCGACCGGATGAACAGCTCTCGAGAAAATCAAAGGACGGACATACAGAGAGATTCCTTCTATTAGGCCACATTGAAACGGACTGCATTTTTGTAGAGCTTTTATCCAAAGTGCTTTAGAACGTATGCCTCTAATTCATCCATTCACACACCGACGTCCGACGGTGGAGGCAACCATGCAAGGTGCTGACCTGCTCATCGGGAGCAGTTAGGGGTTAAGTGTCTTGCTCAAAAACACTTCTAAACGCTGCCAGGAGGAGCCGGAATTGAACCGTCTGATTGCCAGACAACCGCTCTACCTCCCGAGCCACTGTCGGCCCCATATCTGCCAGATATGGCCTGCTGTACCGGAGTGTCTCCAGACCTTTTATCTCTTCAGCACCTCCTCATAAAAAAACATTGCTGAGAAAGTGGTGCTTCTTCATTGTCTCTTCATCTTGAAGCCTGCTTGATCTGCCGGCCCTGCTGGCCGCCACATAGAAGTGACCGTGGCTGAAGGAGTCTCTTGTGCAGAAGACCCCGATGCGGCGTAGCGACTGCCCCTGAGTCTTATTTACGGTCATGGCAAAGCGGGGTCTGAACTGTCAACGCCGTAGAGTGAATGTCAGATGGACACCGACTAGTGACACGTGGAATGAGTGTGCATCCGGGGTTGAAGCCGTTGATATCAGCGTCATTAAATATAGCCGCGAGCAGCAGTGCACAATACGTACGCAGTACGAGCACAATACCAATACGTGGTCTTAAGAGAAGTAGAGAGCCCGATAATATTGACACCGTTCAGGAGGTGGCCTTGCTCACCCTGGGACTTGAACCCAAGACCTTTGTATCCTCGGGTGAGGTGACTTACACTGTGAGCCATTGAGGACATGGTTTGTCATGCGTCTTCTCACATTTTGAGGGAGCAAAATGACGCATGCCAAATGGGAGCATTATGCAATGCCCATTCAGGGTGTGGCCGCTCGGAGCGCGTGCCTGTTCATTGGCCTTTTGGCCTCTGCAATACACCTGCCAAGTGTGAAGTTGATCAGATGATCGGTTGTTGAGATATGTATAAAGTTGGGGCGGCTAGGTGGTGCAGTGGGCAAGGCACTCACCACCAATGCTGGAGACGCTGGGTTCGAGCCCAGCTCTCCACATTGTTTTCAGTTTGGCTGGTCGTCCGTACTAATACAATTGGCAGTATTAGGGGGAGGGAAAACTGAGGGGTGGGGATCGGACGTTGTGGACAGCGACTCCTACAGGTCGGTTTGTGCGCCTGCGCAGTAGAATCAAGAAGCGATGGGGGCGGCGCCCCTACAAAGCGCAGACCCCTGACGCTGAAAGATCGCGCCACGCAGGTTAAAAGATGCGACGGCTGCTACCTCGAGTATCGGAGGGGACTCGTGCTATGTATGGCTTCGTCCACATTGCAGCCGGCTTGTGGGAGACAAGAAACAACGTTCGAGACAGGGGAGGGTTGAATTGGACGATACGAAATTGGGATGGGAGAAAAATAGAAAATGGGAGAAAAAGTGGATACAAAAAAATATGTATAAAGTTTGTTGTTGTTATAGCGCTACCATTTGGCCAAATTGCACCAAAGCACTTCCTTGGGTGCCCAGCAATACACCTGCCAAGTTTGACGTCGATCGGATGAACGGTTCTTGAGTTATATAAGCCACAGACGGACATGCAGACATTCGTTGTTATAGCGCCACCATCTGGCCAAATGGCACCAAATTCAAAACTGCATTTACCTGGGCCCGCAGCGATACACACGCCAAGCATGAAGTCAATTGGATGAACGGTTCTCGACATATGCACAGACCAAAACGTAAAGTTTGTTGTTATAGCGCCACCATCTGGCTGAATGGCACCAAATCCGACACTGCACTTCCCCGGGCCCTCTGCAACTCACCCACAGAGTGTGAATTCAATGGGATGAACGGTTCTCGAGATATGCACGGCACAGACACGCAGAGATTCTGTCTTTTTATAGTTAGATGGCTGCTACCATGGTATAACTAAACTTACCATCAAACCCCTCTAATACCATGATACTTTTATGTAAGATATTGTGCAAAAACCTGAATTTGGATTTAGGTCTTAATCTTTTGTTTTGCTCCTTGAATCCCTGAACGAAACCCTCGAACAGCTGGAAACCTCCTCCTCCTAAACTGCAAAAGCCGCTTCTCACTTGGGTCTTTAGTTGATTCTGAAATTTCATAATGTGGAAATATATGTGTTTTTCTTTTTAAATGTGGAAATACACACGTTTCATTTGAGCAAACCCTTGTCTGTCTGCGTTCCCCAGGAGGTGCTGAAGGTTATGCGCACTATAGATGACCGTATTGTCCACTCCCTCAACACCACCGTGCCCACAGTCTCCTTCTCAGACAAAGTGGACGCCACGCAGACATGCAAACAACTCTATGAATCTGTAAGTAACATTAAAACTGTGAATCATAACATGTCTGTGTGTGTGTGTTCACCTGGAATGGTTTGAATAGGTGCATATATGACTATATCATTCAGTACATTCCCTCCCTTTTTCATGCTGCCCATTCTGCTTCCAGGTATTAAAGGTGCACTACGCAGCTTTGGGATAGACGTTTTGAAAATCAAGAGAGTGGAAAACCTTAATGGTTTATTTATATAGCTGAATAAACACTGTCCTCAGAGGGAAATGAGGTCCCTGGAACACTGTTTGACGCTTAAAAAGCTACCTGAAAATAGTTTAACTGTGGTTCATTACAATGGAAGGGTCTGTGATTTTGTTTACAAACCTTCAGATAAACTTCTCAACATCTGTTTGGTTCACAGTATCTCAAAATAATTGTTGTTTTAATTAACGACATATATATATATATATATATATATATATATATATATATATATATATATAATTCTCTAAATGACATGGTAAATATATTTTGTAAACTAATTGCAGGCGTCGCAAATGTAAACAAATCTTCCTCCATTGAAACTGTGTAGTGCACCTTTAAACCTTCTTCATACAGTAACTGTTTAGAAACTGCATAGTGTACCTTTTAAATCTTCTTCATAAAATAACCGTTTAAAAACTGCATAGGGCGGCTACGTGGCGTAGTGGGCAAGGCGCTCGCCACGAATGCGGAGACGCTGGGCTCGCCTGTTCGAGCCCAGCGATCCACATTGCTTTCAGTTTAGCTGGTCGTTCATACTAATACACATTGGCCGTATTAGGGGGTGGGAAACTGATGGGTGGGGATCGGGCGTTGTGGACAGCGACTCCTACAGGTCGATTGGTGCGCCTGCGCAGTAGAATCAGGAAGTGTCGGGGGCAGCGTGAGCCTCCCACGCGTTACTCCTCGCCACTGAGAGATCGAGCTGCGCAGGTGAAAAGATGCGACTGCTGTTACCTCAAGTACCGGAGGGGACTTGTGCTATGTATGACTTAGTCCACATTGCAGCCGGCTTGTGGGAGGCAAGAAACAGCGTTCGTGACAGGGGAGGGTTGAATTGGATGATACGAAATTGGGATGGGAGAAAATATAGAAAAATGGGAGAAAAAGTGGATAAAAAAAAAAAAAAAAAAAACTGCATAGTGCACCTTTAAACCTTCTTCATACAATAACTGTTTAAAAACTGCATAGTGCACCTTTAAACCTTTTTCACACAATAACCGTTTAAAAACGGCATAGTGCACCTTTAAACCTTCATACAATATTTGTTTAGAAACTGCATAGTGCACCTTTAAACCTTCTACATACAATAACAAAAAAAAAAAAAAAAGACCTTTGAACTTTTGTGTGTCATGCGCCCGGCAGATGATGGAGGCCCACCTTAGCAGAGACAAAGCTATTAAGGCATGTATAGCCCAAACCTCTGAGGTGGTGGGACAGCTGCGGGAAGAGAGGGCGAAAGACGGCGAGAACCTCACACTCACCAAACAGCTCAGGAAGGAGCAGACCAAGGTAATTCCCCGCTCACTCACAAAAATTCACAGGAGAGAGAAATTGAGCAATGTTTTACGTTCAGTGAGAGTAAGACTGTTTTGTCTTTTTCTTCCAGTTAAAACTCATGCGGTCAGAGCTTAATGTTGAAGAAGTTGTCAACGACAGAAGTCTGAAGGTAAGAAGTTGATCAACAGTCGATTTACATTTTCTTGTGATGAATACATGGACCCTACATAGGTGATCTAAGCCCCCAGTTTAGCCACTCCAGGAGTGGCCATTTACATGGATGGTGCCATTGTCCGTAAAAAGGAAATGAGGAGAGGGACAGAGGAAGGACATAGAGGGATAGAGGGTGGACAGAGAGGACGGAGAGGAGAGGGAGGACAGAGAGGGATTAGAGGGTGGACAGAGGACAGGGAGGACAGAGAGGAATAGAGGGTGGACAGAGAGGACGGAGGACAGAGAGGAATAGAGGGTGGACAGGGAGGACAGAGTCTCTAGCATGACAGCACACCAAAGGCTTCCCCTTCCCCACACACAACCCTCTTTGACACACACACACACACACACACACACACACACACACACACACACACACACACACACACACACACACACACTCACACACACTCACACACTCACACACTCACACACTCACACACACACACACACACACACACGGTATGTTTGGGGTCTTGGTGTGTGCATCTTCATGTTAAGAGACTCTCACTGTCACCTATTTTCGCCGCTCGTGAGGGGGGGGGGGTCTTGGCCAGCGCAGCCATGTTGTCTTAAATACTTATCTACGGGATGACAAATCATCATCATCATCTCTAGATATAACCTCACTAGGGGATTAGAGGGAGGGCAAAGGAATAAACTACCATTGACAAACATCAAATTAGAATTTTGATGAAAAGAAAACAAAAACAGGAGTAGAAAGGGAGTCTACTTCCACTGAATAGAGTGGAAGTCATGGGTTGTATTTTATCTGTCAGGCACTGATACCAAACATTCTCTCAGTGTGATTCTCCATCTCATCACTGTGGGTCTCATTCTCCAAGGATTTACGACAAAAAGGGCTTTCTCTTAGGGCCATTTGAGACCTTTTCGGGACGTTTTTGGGATTCACCAACCGTCCCAATAAAACATATATAATTAATATTATAATATATTTGTCTATATTCATGTCTTGCCCGAAAAGGACACACACACACACACACACACACACACACACACACACACTACTGCATATATAGAAAAAAAAACATGGTATATGGATGAAGCAAATAAAATACAAGGCAACTCCTTCTGTATGAAGAACGGAAACCCCTGAGATCAGTGGACCACAAGAAGGTCTTTCACTGGAGTTTCAACATGGTCTGTTTTCAACCTCTTTAACACTTTGGTTGCCTTGGGTTAAATTCATGATATACCATAGGTTGCCGGCTCTATTTGTCTATGGAGAAGTACCCCTTCTTTGCATGGCTATAACCTTTTAAATTCTATTGCTACATTGCCATTATTAGGGCCCATTCAAAGTCCTATATGTATTGTTCATTGTGTAGCAACGTTAAACTTTTTCATTCACATATTCATAGTAAAGTATGGTCTAATGTATAAGTATGTTTTCATCTCATTCTGCAGCTTTCTCCAGAACGTGATCTATAGCCCCAAATGCATTATATTGATGATGCAATACAGTTTTATGGCAATCAGCGCGATATAAAAAATTCCAACTAGACGTACTTCTAGAAGTTACTACACGTCATCTGATGTTGACCGGATGGGCTAGGGGGCGTTTATAATTCCGTGGGCAGCGTTATACCAATCATCTAATGTGGGTCAAATGTTGATAATAGCAGTTAGTATCGAAGACGGTAACGTTACACGCTGAAACTCACCCCAGTCTCCGCGCGCCGTTGGGCGATCATCGTAGAGTAGAAATCTTATCATTATGGGATGTAAATTTACCCGGTCCATCTCCAGCTTGTATAATGGTATATACGTCCAAATCATGTTGTTTATCGAGTTATTGGCAATCGATCACTGTGTAGCGTGACGAGCCAGAGTCCCGGGACCTATAGCGAGTGCCCGGAAGTACTACGGACGTCTAGCACAACCTCTATGGCACATCCTGTTAAGCGATTGCGCCGATCGGCCACCAGATGGCGCTCCTGAACCGCCAGAGAGCTCAGTGGGTCCTGCTGGTGGATCTCAGGCCAGCGGAGGGGACATATGAATCCGATCGCAGATTTTTGAAATATTGATATAAGGACGACGTAAAGCGTCCTCCGGCAACTTGAGCATGGCCGGGAATGACGTCTAAAGACGTTTCCCGGCATAGAAAGTGTTAAGGCTGTGGACCCTAAAACAGGGAACGTCTTATTTGCAACCCCTACTATTAAACCACACAGTGACAAAAGCTAGTTTGCACAATGGATTGTATGTATCTTTTGTATACTCATATCTGATATTCTAAGGACTCTATGCTCTGTGTGGTTCGCCCAATGAAGAAGACCATTCCAGTTGAAATATAAACTTAAAATATGCAAATTTGCTCATGCAAATATATCCAATACAAATAACATTGAAATACAAGTATAAGCTTTTCCTTTTTCCGCTGACGTTTCCCTGCTTAGGTTTTCCGTGAACGGTGCAGAATCCACTACACGCCTCCTAAGGTGATGTGAACTGAGCTCCGTCTGGTAATGAGAGCTGCTACATCCCAGGGCCGCGTCAGGACTGGAGCCCAGAACTGTGACCTCCTGATGCCACACCCTGCCTCCTGTAGGATGTTCATCACCCACCCAGTTACCCAGCCAGCCAGCATTATACTAGCGTGACCCGTTGCATTGCCCTAAGCAATGCAAGACCACCTCTGTCAGATCGTCATCTCTGTGTATCTTCTCTGATAAAGATTGTGCAAAAGAAGGCTTTTTTTTCCTACAAAAAGACAATGAAGTGTTTTCCAAATTGACCTCAGTCGTCTGTGATTTCCATAATTCACACCGTAATACCAACTAATTTCAACTCTATTTTAAAGGAGCACACCGACATTATGGGAAAAGCGTGTACGGATCAGCTAGCCTAGCTTAAAACTCCCGGGAGAGGTGTTTTTGGCCAACAGCTAGGCTAGTTGATTTGGATCCGCTTCCTTTAACTTGTGCTAAGCTAGGCTAGCTTGCAGCTGGATAGCTTTCTACTGAACGCACTGAGAGGAAATTGGTATCCATCTTCTTGTCCAACTGTGGAGAAGACGGTAAGCGTGTTTCCCGTAATGTTGGCGCGTTCCATTAACATCACTTACTACATCTGTCAATGGGAGGCCATTGGAAAGGATGGAATAGCATACCAATATTATATGCTATACTGTATATCTGTTTTAATGTAATAAGTGATTATTTAAATGTCAGTGTAACCTAATGTAATCAGAGCAGCCTATTATTTCTATGACTGAGGCTAGAAAGAAAAGCATACTAATGACTGGTGAACATGCATTACATAAAAAAATTTAAATGGTACATTTATATAGCGCTTTTATCCAAGGTGCTTTACAATTTGTTCTTCACATTTGACCCATTCACTCACATTCACACACGATGGCAGAGGCAACCATGCAAGGTCCCAACCTGCGCATCAGGAGTAGTTAGGGGTTAAGTGTCTTGCTCAAGGACACTTCGACATGCTGCCCGGGAGGAGCGGGAATCAAACCAGTAACCTCCAGACGACTGCTCTACCTCCCGAGCCACTGTCTCCCCTTAAAGTCATATTCCCATTAGGTTAGTGAAGATGGAAACAGAAACGGAAGTATCAACAACTACCAGATATTTACAGTATCTAGATCAATTTGGTCGCATCGTATTTTGTCTGAGAAAACAATCTATTTCATTGTATCAACATAACTATTTTGTTAAATATATTTTGCCCAGGCGGCTAGGTGGTGTAGTGGGCAAGGCGCTCGCCACCAATGCAGGAGACGCTGGGTTCGAGCCCAGCTCTCCGCATTGCTATCAGCTTCGCTGGTCGTTCATACTAACACAATTGGCAGTGTTAGGGGTGGGAAAGCTGATGGGTGGGGATCGGACGTTGTGGACAGCGACTCCTACAGGTCGGTTGGTGCGCCTGCGCAGCAGAATCAGGAAGCGACGGGGGCGTCGTGACCCTCCCACGCACACCCCCGCCGCTGAGAGATCGCGCTGTGCAGGTGAAAAGATGCAACGGCTGCTTCCTCGAGTACCGGAGGGGACACGTGATGTAAGGCTTCGTCCACATTGCAGCCGGCTTGTGGGAGGCATGGCCTAATAGCGTTCGAGACAGGGGAGGGTAGAATTGGACGATACGAAATTGGGATGGGAGAAAAAAATTGAAAATGGGAGAAAAAAGTAGATACAAAAAAATATATATATTTTGCCCAAACTAAAGTAGTACTGATAATTACAACATGTATTTTGCACTCAGAATTAGGAAGTATTGATATTGATAAGCAGTATCAATAGTGGTATTGGTATTGATAAAATCCTAGAGACTAACTAGCAGGTGCAGACATGGTTTGTCATTGTACCCCTTTCTCTCGTTTTATTTTTTAAACGCTTTGACTTGTGACTTGCTTGACCTGAGCGATGCTTCAGTCTGAACACAGGGACTTGCTTGAGACTTGAAGGTTAAGACTTGAGGCTTGCTTGTAACTTGCACATGTGTGATTTACTCCCACCTCTGGTACACACACAGACACACACAAATCCAGTTGTATTAATAGTAATCATTTCAATAGGGATCAAATGCCTGGATTAGAAAAATCTTAACAAGTGTGTTTTTCCATTTTATTTTTATCTCAAACTGTCTTGTGGCTCAGTGAACATTAAAAATGGGTGAACAACTGTATAATAGGTGTGGTTCCGTCTTCAGTGTTGCAGGAACATTTCACTATGCTGTATTACACAAACTAAAGGAGTAGCCAGAGTCATGGATGACTTGTTCATACATTTGTAAAATGGCTGTTCAGATCTTGCTTCTCAAGAGGTGTCCTCATTAATGCGATCAATGCTGTTTCTGGGGTGAAGGAAACATTCGGAACAATTTTGTCCCTTTAAAGTGGAACCACGCCCAATAGAATACTTTATTGATCCCCTTGGGAAAATGCAGGTATCCAGTAGTTCTCACCAGTCAACATTACAGTTGACAAACGTTAAAATAGACTGACATAAAATGGACAAAATAAAAGAGTCAAGCTAGTAAAACAATGAGGTGGACAAACAATAAAATTAGGGCTATCAGTTTATCGCGTTAATTAGATAAATTAATTACAGAGCAAATTATCGTGTTATGAAAATTAACTCAAAATTAACTTAAAAAATATTTTTAATAAATTCCATTCTCCCATTCATAGTCCAAAGAGCATCTTCAGACTTTATACCTGATCACATCACAGCGTTTGACCTCTCTGGTTTCTGGCTTTAGGAGAGAGTAGTTCATGTTCATAAATGGAAATGACATATTGGAGTTCTTAATTCAGGTGGTGTGGTTATTCGAGAAGGGGGTATTTTTCCTTATCAAAGGAATCAGTTGGAGATTTCTGTTCCAACTGTCTTAGAAGAAAACCCTAGGATGTTTTGGGCAACTGGCCACATGTCATCTGACATGGGTGAGTGTTACCACCTACCTACTATGCTAATATGTTTATACTACTATGCACTCAAGTTCAGCACCGCTCGAACAATACCACTCAGCCGTGAGAGGTGTACCCCCCCCCCTGCTCACTTGTTACTAAATATAAATGTAAAATGGGTATGCCTCATCTGAGATATTTGCCATACTCATAATATCAAACCCATAATATTTGCACAGCCCAAAAATGCCTGTTATGGCACAGATGTCTTCAGACTTTTGTCATTGACAACTTCAATGCTCTTGACTGCATGCGTTTTCACTGGAAGAAAAAGACGGATGTAGACATGAACAATCCTCTCCCTGAAGTTGAAAACTAGACTGTTACTAAAACTCAAACTTGTCATGTCATCATGTAATAACGTCTGAAGCTGCTCCACAGACATGTACATATAAGACCACTGCTATGTATATTATACCGGCGCGGCCATGATTGAACCCATATCAAAATGGGCCTCATGTCTGCTCAACAGAACTAACGGTTGCTGGGTACAGTACACTATCTAGTGCATGTTAACTGTGCTCTATACTGATGGTGGGATGATTATCCTGTCCTCAAACACTATTTAATTCTCTCTCAGTCACAAACACACACACACACACACATGTGAATGGATATTATCTGGAAAGTGTTGTCAGTATTATGCACATATAATATATAGAATATAGAATATTTTACGGCCTAAAATCGTAACAGCTTTGTAATACACGTACGTCAATGTTTTAATACAGTTAGGGCTATATTTGGGATAATTATTGTCAATCCAGGACTGTAATAGTGAGACCTGTCTGTTTGTAGAGTGGGCATAACTTAAAGTGAGGAGAAGGCTAGCTGTCTTACACGCCACCGTCTTTGCTCACTCTCGGCACACACCTCCACACTGTCACTTTTTGGAACACGTGGGTGGACCTTTTTGTTTTGTCTTTGGTCGGGAATGAAATTGAAGAGAATGAAGATAACACAGATATACTGTGAATTGCATCCACAACCTATACGTTTTCATTTTCGGGAAGAGGTAATCTGTACTGTACCTAACATTGTTGTGTATGGAACGCGGTTAGTCTACATGAATCAATATGCCCACTGTTTGAATTCCAATGTTCTGTTTGTCCTTCGCCCCTTCCTAACAACAGCAGTGCCTTCAATACAAGAGTGGATTTGTTCTGCTTTTACCGCAAGCTCCATTTGAAAACATGGTATTTCCACAATGCTGGTCACAGTTTTATAAGGTTTATGGGTTAAGCATCGGACGGCCCGATGGCGGGCTGAAAAATCCGGCGAGTGTCATTTGACAAGCCATTCTGACGAGTGACCATGCCCGGTTGTGAGCGGTCCTGAACTGACCACTGTCACCACTGAAAGCGAAAATTATTGACCAGCGTTGTAGCCAAGGAGCGTCTGCTCCGAAAGCGATCCTAGACTAGCGCTGCCGCTGACAGTGGGGGAACGTGACACAAGAAGACTAAGAAGCCCATTGTTTTGACGAGAGCCTCTGAATGAATGGGAGCGGATGGCCATTTTGGATAATCATGCCGAATCTTTACTGGTACACAGATTTTTATAAACTTTGGACCTGTACTACATAGGACTTCAGGCTATGGAACCAGTGATGCAGTGGTCATGGGATGGGGTTGCACGCCGTTCCACCTCTTTGAGCAGGAGCACGCACATGCACGGATGTGCATGCGCGTGCACACAAGGATGCGTTTCACCCGACTCTGCGCCAAGTACCCACCTGGCTACTTTGCATAACAATAGCTCAGGTCGTCAGGTGTGTTCAAATACTACAGTTGGACCATTCAACACAAAACCTGTGAATGAAATGTGTTCCATTCCATTCCTAGAGGCAATTAGGAATCATCTTTATTCGCGAGGGAACATTTATGCGCATGCGCTGGAGCACGTGCCACTTGTATATGACGTCCGCTGTTACTCTGGACTTTTTATTTTCTTGTCTCTTTTATATTGCACCTTGCTCTTGCTTTCTTAAATGTACAATACCTTTTTCTGTAATTTGTGTATTTTTACTTGTTACTGCATTGTATGTGTAAACTGTGTAGGAACCACAGTTTACAACGACCAGGACACATACCCCGCCGGCTTCCCACCTGCTAACACTTCCAATTGTGTAGTAGGGACGACTGACCAAGCCGGAGGTACCGCTGACAGCTGGATTCGATCCCAGAGTCTCTGCGGTGGTAGTCGAGTGCATTCTCCACTGCGCTACCCAGCCGCATGATGGAGACCTGATGCCGAGTCTTAATCATAAGAGACCTGATTAAGGCTCTTCATCAGATCTCCATGAACAAGACATCTTATCGAGATCAGGTCTCCATGATGGAGAGACCTTTGATAAGAGACCTGATGACCAGTAGTGTTGAAACATTGTCCAGTTTTGTGAATAAAGTTGTATTTGGAGTATAGTGTGCAGTCTACGTCTCTAAGTTCTTATCAGCCCAGCACTGCAGACCATGTGCATACGAGTCGACTACTATATTTTAAGAATTATACACAAAAATACTATGAATAATATAATCTGGGAGTGACACAACAGAAAATAACCTGGAAACATTGGCTGTTTCTTGGGGACAGAGGTAGCTAAAGGGAATGGAACTTCAGATAGTGTTTTGCATTTGGATGGAAGAAAGAACTCCAAAGAATTTACTTATTTCTCACCCCACATCATCCCCCATTGGTATCGGTCTCCAAGCGGTCACTCTCTAAACTTGCTGTAACAAAAAGGGAACACTAACAGAAACAACCATGGACAAGGTGGTAAGAGCGTAACAGAAGGTGTAGACCGGCCACAGAGTGTTTGGATGCTGCTATAGCAAAGGACAAGGTGGGCAAGAAATAATTTTCCTTGGAGCTTTATGTTAGTGTCCATCCAAATGCAATTATTTCTTTGGCTACCTCTGTCCCAAAGAAATTGCCAATGTTTCCAGGTTATTTTCTGTTGTGTCACTCCCAGATTATATTATTCCTAGTATTTTTGTGTGTAATTCCTAAAACATAGTTGTCATATGCACATCGTCTTCTGTGTTTCTAGGACTAGGACAGGGGACAAGAGTGTCTGACTGTATTCAATTGTTAATCAGATCTTCTGACTGTATTCACCCATGACCTTTCTAATCTAGACAACATACAACAATGAAATGATGCTATTCTGATACACGTTTACTGCTTCCAAGAGTTTTCAGTTGTAGAGCCATGTTATAGGAAACAGTTTGAACATTGTAGTAACAGCTTTTCTGTTCTTCTTTTGCTCCTATCAAAGGTTGATGCTTGTTGCCCTGTGTTTCCTCTTCATGGTTGCTTGTACAAACTACGCCATGATATTCTTCTCTTGTCATAGACTCCATATCCATGGTGCCTCAACAAATACCACAGAGTAGACCTCTGGCTGCTCCATGCATTGGTGAGCATGACAACACTATTTCAGTATCTCTGTTTGTCGCAAGGGTTTGTCTCACCATTTGGAAGCATGTCAGGCAGCCTCTCTACCAGGACGTCAGCCCAGAGGACATGTCACCGATGGAAATCGCTGAGAAGCAGAAAAAGATATTTAGCTAAAAGATGTCACTGCAGTATTTTTACACCATAAACACTCAACATGACTTCATATTGATACTGTGCACCCGGATACAATCGTGTTTGATGATCAATGATTTATACTGTATGATGTGTATTTACATGTGTTTTTATTTTATATTATTTAGCCTATTTCATTTAATTTTGTATTGATACCCATGTCCCCGGAGACACTGCCTCACACATGCTGCTTCAAAGAAGCGGGCTATTCTCTGTCCCAGCTCCACAGTGGTGGAATGACCTTCCCACCGCAGTCATGACAGCTGAAACCACCAGTCAGGACAACTGAAGTCAACTAAAAACACACACTTTTTAAATCAATATCTGAATAAAATGTAAAAAAGGAAAGAATTTAATAAAAACCTTCTTACTGTCTTTTACTATGATGTACTATACTTGCCTATACTACTATGTACTATTGAGTATAGTCAACAGAGTTCAATAAGTAAATTGAATAGTAAAGTGTCTTTCAAATACCACCTGAGAATGCACTACTTAAGTATGTGAGCAAAATATTCTGATGTTGATAATGATATCTACAATGTTTTACTGTTTTTAGATTATCATTGTTAATTGTGATTGTCATATGTATCTCATGTTGTTATGTTTTGTGTTTTCTGTTGTCTTTCTGTGTGGACCCTGGAAGACTAGCTCGCCACTTAGGTGACAGCTAATGGGGATCCTTTTAAACAATAAACAACAATAAACAATAAAAGTTCAGACTTCGTACGGCATGGGCAACAGAGCCTAGAGGATAGGCAGTGGGGTTCAGAGTTCATACAAACAGTGTGGTGAGTGTGAGTAAATGTGCAGACACTGTCCTCAGTGCAAAGTTGTTGCTTTTACTACTGTTGTCAATGTGTCCATGTGTTCTGTTCATAAAGGAAACATAAATATATATCTCATCACATACTAGCAGAATGTGTTGCATTGCATTTCTCAGAATTTATGCTTTATAGACCACCAGATAAGCTATCTTCAGAGGTCAGGGGTGACAGAGCAAGGAATGTTTGTGACCCTAGCAACTGTATCATGCAGTATGGACATGACTTGTATGGCTCACCACTATTTTACTGTATCTAAAATAAAAAAGGATAAAAAATATATCACCATAGTGGTGTAAAGTAAGACAATGCAATGCAGCCAAATCTGTTCTGGGCTATGGTTAGTTGAACCCTTCAGACAATATAGCATATGTCCATTTTTAAGTTGTTTTCTTTTTATAGCCGTTTACAGTGTCAATCCAAATAATTTGGAATGTGAATGTGATACATCACCCGAAAGTACTCAACCTCTACTGTCTGCCAATTCTGAATGTATGCTATCTACGCCTATAACAAGGCATTGTTCACGTGGAATTGGAACACTGACTATATGGTTCTTTTGTCTGAATGACTCATCGCTGTTCTGCTATAGATACTATAGTTGAAACTGACTATATGGTTTGATTGATTGATTGAAAATTGCATTAAGATTGCAGAATGGGTACAATACAGTACGGCTCAATACACACAATTGTTAAGGGGATGCAGACCAGAGAAAGACTTTCGTCTTGTTTACATCAGGGTTCCCCATTTTCTTTAAAATATGTTTTAGTAGATTTTTATTGCGTTTTTACTACCGGGCAGTCGGTTACAGAGAGAGGGAGAGGAGGAAATGACATTCGGCAAAGAACGCCGGGTCCGGGAATCGAACCCGGGTCGGCCATGCCGCGACGCAGCACGTTACGTGGTTCGCCACTTGGGCGCCCCAGGGTCGCCCATTTTCAATTCATCATGACATTTATGACACATGATACAAGATATACAAATATACAGTACTCTTTAATAGACAGCGATCATAAAAGAAAATATATACATTAGAGGGGGAAGAAACTGTACATTGGAGGGGGTTGGGTGGGTGGGTGGGGGGTTGGACATTTACCGGGGCCAGTTTAGAAGTGCAGCCTCCCGTAGGTGCTCTTTGATAGCGGTTTTGAAGGAGGGTAGGGATTCACATAATTTTTCGGCACATTGTTGTGGCATAATTGCGAAACATGTTTAGTCCCTTGTTTGAGCCGAATCTGTGTTGAACATGATTTGTGGAACTCCCTCTTGTGTTGTGGTCGTGGAATTCACTGACCTTTGGGAATTTCGACATGTACATGGGTATCTTAGTGGTGTAGTGTATCTTGTAGACCAGGCCCATTGCAAGTTGCTGTACTCTGTCGTCTACTGTCTCTAAGCTTGGTTCTTTTGACTGAATGACTCATCGCTGTTTTGCTATACTATAGTTGAAACCGACTGTATATGGTCTTTGTCCGAAGGACTCATCATTCTTCTGCCATATAGTTCAAACTGATTGGGGCAAACTCTCCAGTATCGCAGCCTTCAATTAAATTTCTTTTATTCTTATTAATAACCTTCAGACAGTATAGGAAAAGAGAGTGACTACACAGCTGTATTTCACCTTACAGGAGATGGTAATGAAATGTCATCCCCTGGAAGGCGCGGCCCATCTGTTTACTCTGTCATGGTGTTACAACCTCATATAATAGGTCGGTGGTTACAACACGTTTTTTACACATAAACCTGGACAACTATATAAAGTCAGTAATTCAGAAAGTAAAGAATGGTGATGTCTTTTTTATTTTGTATATGGGGGGGGGGGGGGGGTCTATTACTTTTACATACATTTATAAATCACCTTGCTTGACATACTGTAGCCCAGATAAGAGATCTATGCACGTGTTGAACAGAGTGGTCATAAACCTTGCACTTACACAACTAGCTTTTTCTATATAATAAGGTGAACGTCTGACTCTCTGTTGTTGTTCTCTATACTATTCACTATACTGACACAGGAAAGGGCAGGTGAAGGTATGTCTAACATTTACTTTTGTTGCCATATATTGAATCTTAGTCACTCTCAAGAAACATACAGAACAGTGAAAGTATACCAGTTTCTTACTAACTTAGTAACTTTACTTTGCACATCATACTTGGTTGAAGCTTTCAGAACTGGAATGACAGAAATGGAATTTCCCGTTCTAATAAACAATTAGATTAGATTAGATTAGATTAGACTTGACTAGATTAGATTAGATTCAAATGTATTGTCATTATAAAGCACAGAACAACAAAAATAAGTTTGGCATCCAACCATGCAAATGTAACAGTAAAGTGCAATAGTAATATAGAATGTACATGTGATTAAACTGGGTATGAAATATATCAATTAGTACTACTGGGTAATAGTGCTAATCAGATGTATGTACAGAGTTGTATTATTCATATACAGTGATACAGGTATGAAGACACTATGGGAGACATCTTGAGGTAATTTTGACTGGTACACATACTGTGAAATGTACACATCCAATTTGATGTTGTGAGGGAAAAGCATTAGGGTGTGTATGTGATTCAGAAGGTTGATTAGTTATCATGGCAGAGGTATAATTTGGCCGAACATCCTAATTAGTGGCAAGGAAACTATAAAAGAAGGAAGGGTCATCAGGTCAGAACACCAGCGTTCTATGCTCTGCTTGGTGCCAGACTTTGGTGCCAGTTCTATTGAAGCCTGTATTAAAATAAAGAATAGCTATCTGAGGAAATATACATCAACCAATATATCAAACGTTTGCTAGTTAACCTGTTAATCTGTAGACCGTTTTCGCCTAAAGGTACATGCCTAAGTAAATGGAAGATTGCTCCACTTCTGCAAGGTCAATTTGCATGTTCTTGGTATCTAGGAACATCTAGGGACCTGGGGGTATGTATTTCCAGTGTCAGAAATATTGTGTCTGTTACTAGGCTGAGTAAATTGTAATGAATAAATTAATTATGATTAATTATGATTTATGATTTTGATGATGATGATCAAGAATTGATACGGGTAGGAGAAAATGCTCACTGAGCTCATTCACCACCTTATTGAGATCATGTGTACAAAAAATCTAAGCAAATGAACCGCGGGAAGATGATTAAACAGAAGGATTTGTAGATACAGTAATTAATGATAATCGACTTTAATTATAAATTCATATTTGACCTTGAACTTGACCTTGACCCTATTATGGCCAAATAATACATCTATGGATAGGGAAAATGCTCCTCTTTCCAATGGCAGGGTTGAATCTGGATTTAGTCATTTCTTGCGGTTTTTACGATAATTAGCATTTTCCAATAAATTTGTATTTCCGATAAATCGTATAAAACATCGGTAAAAATGAAAATATACACTTTGACTACTGTTTTTGATATGGTTATGGTCTTTACTCTTGGCTACAAAAAAAAATATTTAAAAACATTGACCTCTTAACATCCAAGGGCCCACATGTGGACGATTCTTTGCCGACCTCTAGTGGCTCGGGTGTGCATTACTTTTAATACAATATATAGATAGAATTAAAGCCCTATTTGTTGCCTGTCGATTGCCCTTTCAGGTGACAAAATCCGTTCAGCGGTTCTCGAGTTACATGCTGATATGTGAGGCGTGCCCCAAAGTACGCAAAAGTACACATTACCACCCCCGACTCCCGGGGCTCTAGCTCCGTCAATCATTTGGCGATCTCGAAAATCTTTGCACAGGGTTGTAGCCAATGAGTGTGGCTTTCCAATGATACTCCATGATATGATAATTGGGGATCTAATACGGTCTCTATTGATCGATTTATGATAAAGAAAAGCTTAAGCAACAAATGGTCCATGATTCTGATATCTGAGGTAATAACCTGTTTAAATTACATGTCATAAACGAGGAGATTTATTCAACTCAATGTCAGACAAACTTAAAGTTTCCACACTTGGCACCATTGCGCCCTGACTGACCAGTGGGAGTCGCTGTTGCAACGACCAGGACTCATAACCCGCCCCTAGACGCGTGATTTTTTAACGTAGCCTCTGTTTCCGACGACGCTCTCTGATTGGCTAGGCCGCGTACAGCGAAGAAGAAAATACCCTCTCTGATTGGTTTAGCTCCGAAGGGTCTCTTCCGCCTTGTACATATATTCTCTGTTATGCTTAGGCATTCTTTCGAAGTGGTTATGCTTAGGCATTCTTTCGAAGTAGTTATGCTTAGGCATTCTTTCGAAGTGGTTATGCTTAGGCATTCTTTCGAAGTGGTTATGCTTAGAGTTAGAGTTAGGGTTAGCCAATCGGAGAGCGTCTTTTTCTTCTTCGCTGCAATCAAAGAGCGTCTTCGCTCACAGAGGCTACGTTAAAAAATCACGCCCCCTAGACCTCCACACTCCACGCAGAGCTCACACTCCTTTTTGTTTTTTATTAGCATGATTATAATATGTATTTATATTTTCATAACAAACAGTATATTACACATATCAATAAAGCATAAACAAATAAAGATAAAGCCAGGGGATCATAACACTGACAGAAATCATAAATTAGCTAACAAAAGATTTTATACAGGATACATTAATCCATGGTTTTAATAGCGTTCCTATTATTAGAGTACAGGGTTGTTAAATATTGTTTGATTTAATTTTCACAAATTAAAAAGGAAGGTTTATGTAAGTAATCAAATCTAATTGATAGTACAATATAGCACTGATTTGCTTTGGTAGAAGTATAAGTACAAAAAAGTACAAAAGAAAATTTCATATGAAAGGGAAAAATCTGAATCAATGTGTTAGGAAATTAATGTACAGATATTACAGACATGAGTGGGGACAATAAATCAAATCAAATTTATTTGTAAGGCCCGACAACACACGTTAATGTCCCCATGGGCCGGACACATCTTCGATCAGCGCCAGAGGGATATGTCTAATGTGTGGTTAAAAGGCCAGCATTCTAAAGTATAGGAATACGTGGTGGTGTTTGCAGGGCCAGGGGTGTAAAAAGTACTCAGAAATTATACTTAAGTGAAAGTGTGGGTACCGTCTAAACATTTTACTCAAGTAAAAGTCAGAGTATCTGGCTAAAAACACACTTGAGTAAAAGTAAAAAAGTTTCTACTTGTAAATGTACTTAAGTACTCAAAAGTAAAAGTAAAAACTTTTTTTATGACTGTCTATTCTTCTAATAGCAGGTGTTTAATCAAAGATCCCTGTGTTCTAGTCTTGCACAAGGACCAATCAGCATGGGTTTTTAAATAATTGGCCCAGCACGCCTGAGATACACACACACACACACACACACCGAGCTTGGTCAAGGGGGAGGGGCTAGGCCCAATGTGGAGTGACGCTCGCGCTAACTTCCGTACTCTCCGCCAATCAGCGCGCGCCTCCCACAGCGTCTAGTGAGGGGCTCGCTCCGCTGTTGCAGCTGGAGGCTACTCTATCTGTCACATGACCCACCAGGATGTTCCACCTGTGTCCCTTTGGGACTTCATGAGGTAAAATCAAGGATAAAGGAAATTTCCAGAACATGTAAAGTACATGTGACACCTGTGTCACTGTGGGTCCTTATGGGTTCAAAATGAGCACGGTACAGCCTCCGACAGCTGTGTCAGCAAATTAGACAGAAGGGCAAAGAATAGACGTCCAGATACGAGTGGATGAGATCACAGGCAGTACCACAGTCTATATAAGCTAGTAGAGGAGTCTGCAGAGTCTGGATCAGAAATTAAAACAAAATGTATCATTGTGAATCAATATCAGTGTTTCATCATATCCAGACAGTAAAGAGGGAAATTGTCCTCCCAACTTGATTTACAAGTAATGGAACGTAGATTAATTGAAAATGGGGGACCCTGATGTAAACAAGACGAAAGTCTTTCTCTGGTCTGCATTCCCTTAACAATTGTATGTATTGAGCTGTACTGTACCCATTCTGCAATCTGTTAATAAAGTTTTCAATCAATCAATCAATCAATTCGACAGCCAATGTGGGCGGGTTCATTTTGCATTGATTGGCTGTTTTTAAATAAAGAGCGGCCGCAGGATTAATAACGTTAATGTTAGTTCGGCCAGAGAAACAAATAACTAAAATAGTTTTTAGGTCTGCATTTTAAATGTAAGGAGTAAAAAGTATGTTTTTTTTTCTCTGAAATGTAATTGAGTAAAAGTACAAGTATACAAACCTAATAATACTTGAGTAAAGTACAAATTCCCCAAAACAGTACTTAAGTATTGTAATGAAGTACAATTACTCAAGTACTTTACACCCCTGGCTATAACTATATTATATATTATAGCTATGGATACAGTACTATGGCCCATTTGACATTGAGTATCTATCGTTCAATATGTGAAAAAGAAATAATTTTTTCATCCATACATTCCCGTTTTATACCGTGGTGAATATAAGTATGGTTTTAGAGCGGTCTAGGTTAATTCATGGGAGGCTGGTAATAGCCCCCAACGTGTATTATACTAAATGCATTGGCGTTCCGTCCCTACACACGCTACAATTAAAAAATCAAATGCATATGATAGGTATTATGTTCCATCATGAATGCATGAAAGGGTGGGGGGGGGGGGGGTCGTTTTTTTATGCTTTGATCGTCACCAACGGAATATGTTATGGACTAGTGTTACACACATATGCTCCGATAGCAATGAAGGCATGCTTTGATCAACGCAAGATTGATATCATATAGCCCTTACCTTGACTAGGATGTGCCTCAAAAAGAATATTCCAATTATCTGATCGTGAGTCCCAGTATTGGTGTCGATCGTGTCGCCAACATAATCCGCCACACATCATCCATCTGGAACATTTGACGCTCCTCAAGCCATGCCCGACATGGAAAAGTCCGCCCGGACACATATAATCGACGCACAGCCCAAGACACAGAGTTTCAAAGGGTGCTCGATACCGCCGCCTGGTAGGATGCGGCCGGTATTGCACTTTTGGGATCTCAGACTCATTCCCTATGATAACACCAGGCTCCCTGGATGGATAATGAATGGAAATATCGAATAAAAGAAATAACGATGAAAACCCGACTTTTCTCTGGTTTGGCGCTCAAGTGTCGGCGAGTTAACCCGACTTTATTTGGGTATGGCGTCCATTAAGTTAAACAAGTCAAGAAGAAACATCACAATAAATCAAGAACAAAACAAAAACACCATGAAGTCCAAAAAATAAATGAATGCAACACTCCCAGACATACCCCACCGAAGGTAAGGAAAAACTCACTAAAACCTAGCAATAGGAAAAAATGCACCACAGGCAACGTGGGGGAGAGAAACCTTAGAAGGGCCGTTCAAGGGGGGATCTCCCTTCTTAGATGTCGGTGATAGTAGTGTTGCAATAAAACAGACGAGACAGTTGGTAAGCATGCACACAAATGTGTAATGAAACTGCAGATAAGTGCATGCAATAGCAACTGAACATTTTGAAAGATTGAAAAATAGAGCTGATGGCGGATCTATTTGAGGCAAGGGGGCAGCGCAGAGAGGGTCGCATCCTCCCGGTCATCATCAGGGACGTCCACCACTCCAGTCATCACCATGAGACAGCCACTCACAGGGAGACAGGGAAACAGGACAGGCGTTAGACAGTTCGCGTGATTGTGATGGGCGGACATAGCAATAGATACATGTGGTAAGCATATATGTGAATAGAATAGATATATGTAGTAAGCATATTATGTGAATAGAATAGAAGTACTTAACCCAGCAATGAACTCAACGTCTAAACCACATTGACAGTCCACGGACAGAAGACGGTAAGAAGCTGATCCATGGCCTCGGTGGTGCACGTACTGTAGAACAGTCACTGCAATCTTGGCCAAGACCCCGAGATATCCACCTTGGTCAACACTACGAGACAACCACTCAGAGAGATGGGGAGATGGGGAAGGGGGATTGGGGACAGGGGTTAGAGAGTTCCCATGTTTGTAGTGGGCGGAGATGGAGCAATAAATACACGTAGTGAGCATATGCATACATGGTGACAGTAGAAAAATAAATGACATAAGTCTTCTGGAACCAGTTGACAATATTAGCAGTCAACATCAATGTCCTTTTTGTCTCTATGCCTATACTTCAGAGTCTGCTAAACATGTCTTCCCAAGAGAGCAAACATTTTTACCAAATAGGGACATCCGCGACCAAATAATAAGTCTGAACATTTATAAGTTCTGGCGGCTAGGTGGCGCAGTGGGCAAGGCGCTCGCCACCAACGCAGGAGATGCTGGGTTCGAGCCCAGCTCTCTGCGTTGCTACCAGCTTGGCTGGTCGTTCATACTAATACAATTGGCAGTATTAGGGGGTGGGAAGCTGAAGGGTGGGGATCGGACGTTGTGGACAGCGACTCCTACAGGTCGGTTGGTGCGCCTGCGCAGTAGAATCACGAAGCGAGTGGGGCGGCGTGTCCCTCCCACGAAGACCCTCGCCGCTGAGAGATCGCGCTGTGCAGGTGAAAAGATGAGACGGCTGCCTCCTCGTGTACCGGAGGGGACACGTGATGCAAGGCTTCGTCCACATTGCAGCCGGCTTGTGGGAGGCATAGCCTAACAACGTTCGAGACAGGGGAGGGTAGAATTGGACAATACGAAATTGGGGAAGGGAGAAAAATAGAAAATGAGGAGAAAAAGTAGAAAAAAAGAAAAAGAAAAAAACATTTATAAGTTATGCAGTGATCAGAAAAGTAAACAGACTATAGTTATGTATTTTCTGCGTAAGGAAACCATACCTTTATGGCTGTGTTCATTGTCGTTTCCATGGACACAGCGAATAAACAAGGCAGTGAAATAAAAATTTTAAAACTTTTTCAACACATTTCTCATTTATAAAAAAGACTAGAATATGGAGGAACAATAATATCATATTATTTATTCAATATGTTAAGGGAAAATAATATGAGTTAAGCATAATTTAAAATATTGCAAGAGTGTTATGGTTTGTAACCGACCCCAATCGCACAACACAAGACAGGTATGAGAGTAAGCCAAAACAGGGCATTTATTTCTTACATAACAAAAAGCGGCACAGTCCCTTTAAGGGAGAACACAAAAACACTAGAGTAAAGGAAATATGGAAAATGCGGCACTGTGCCTTTAAGAGGCGAACAGGCTAAGGGACTAAAGCTAAGGGCCAGGGCTAAGGACCAGGGCTAAGTGTCAGGGCCAGGACCAGGGGCACTGGAGAGGGGGACAGGGACAGAGGCCCGGAGAGGCGGGCTGGAGACGGGGACAGAGAACAGGGTTAAGGCCTTGGACAGGGCGAGGGCCAGAGCTGCTTACAGGGATGAGGACAGGGTTCCGACGGCGGAGGCCTGGCACGGGAACAGGGGCCCGACAGCGGGGGCCTGGCACGGAGATCCTCTTCGTCCCTACTCGGATGCTGCAGACGGGCAGCGCAGAACAAAGGGGGTCCCAGGGGACCGGGATGGGAACACGCCGTCCTCCCGTGGAATACTAGGGAGCGACGACGAGCCTGGGTCCAAGGGGAACGGGATGGGCACACGCCGTCCTCCCGTGGAATACTAGGGAGCGACGACGAGCCTCACCCCAGGAACGAGGATCACGAAGAGACGCCTTCCTCCCGTGGAATCGGGAGCAATGACGAGCCGGCTTGACGTCTGGAGTGGGAACACTGGAAAACCTCCCGTAGAGCATTAGAGAGCGAAGACGGTGTCCCACTCCAGGCAAACGGCGACAGGTGGTGATGGCTGGCACGTCGTCTCACGCCGGAGACGCGGCAGGTGATGGTAACGTACAGGATGGTAACGTACAGAACTCCATGAACACAGAGTGAACATAGATACAGAGTCCAGAACACAGAATCCAGAACACAGAATCCAGAACACAGAACGACCCGACAAGGACTGGAGGGGAGTCTGCAACCTATGTACTCTCCCGAGGTGATTGCAAACTCCCAACAGGTGCGTGAAGGTAGAGGATCAAGGATGTCCAAGGGTGGGGGCTGGTGAAGAGTAGAGGAGAGTAAATCATCGCAAGGGTGGGGGCTGTTGAGGAGAGTAGACAGGGAAAACACAGGAAAAAGGTCCAGGGACAGGCGAATCCTCACAAAGAGAGATTCATGGGAAACATAGGTCCTGTCTATCCCTTGTATTTCTCTGGTTCAATTTCTGGAACAAGGTGCCAAAGCATTCTCAATGTAACGGTTAGCAAAACCACTCTAAAGCTTCTGGACTCTGCATATCATTCTGTCCTTAGATTTGTCACTGGTGACAGTTATGGTACCCATCATTGTATCCTATATGCTAAGGTTGGGTGGTCCTCTCTGGTAGAGAGATGTGACTTGCATTGGCATCTGTTTCTGTATAAAGGCATTATTGGTGATCTCCCACCCTACATTATTACATTGCTGGATTGGAGCTCTGGGCCTTATCATACTCGTTCTGGTGATTGGCTTTTACACGTAAGGTTCCTAGAGTTTGCACTGAATTAGTAAAATCTGCTTTTAGCTTCTGTGCCCCAGAAATATGGAACATTTGCAATGCACTTTAAAACTCAATTCATTAGTATCTATTGGTCAGTTAAAATCGTTAATAGCAAACCACTTCACCACAGTCTGCAGTTGTTTTTAATTATTTGTTAATGTTTAATTGATTGACTTTCTGTTTCTATATTGTTTTCTTTTTCTTTTTTTCTTTATTAAGTGTTGTATTTCTCAACATCATTGTAAACGAGAGCTCACTCTCTCAATTATCCTTCGAGATGAAATAAAGATTGAATGAATGAATGAACTGACACTATTTTTGTTCTCCATAGTTTACCACAATGGGCGGACATGATTCTGGACGTATGGCTGCTATTCTGGTGTCCGTTTTCTTCTTTGTTATTAGTCTGCTCTTCAATGGACTGGCGGTACCGGGCATTTGTAGGTTGAAAAATACTTTATTTTCATATGTGGGAGATTGCTGATTTGTCTGTTTGGTAGCTATCTCAAATGCAGAAAAGGTTATTAGCAAATCATAAATTTGTCATTGTCATGTCATTCTCGAAAGAATATGGACCATATTCACACGGAGGCCATTTTCCTCTCATGTCATTTCGGATTTCGGAATGTATTTGAGATAGCTCATTTCAGGATTTCAGAATCCCAACCTGAGCGTGACATATGAGCAAAATGGCTGCTGTGTGAATATGGTCAATATTCCAGTATTCTTGACCATATTCTTGACTTGGCTGAGCATGATGTAAGAGCAAAATTGCCGCCGTGTGAAAAAGAACAATTTAGGTCTTTGATTCCTTTTTTTTCTTTTTTTCCCCCCTATAGATCCATTCCTGACCACTACAGCTAACGCGTCGGCTGTGTTCGACACCCTGATCACTCCTGCTGGATTGACCTTCAACATCTGGGCTGTCATTTACACCTGGTTTATCGCAATGATTACCTACATCCTTACAGGCCTTTGCAGAAAGTACTGACTGACATCTTTTACCGTTCTCTCTGACACTTACGCAATGTTATTGTTTACAGCAATCTCACTTCTGTGCTATGTTGAATGAAATGTGTAATTCACTGTGCTTGCTGTGTTTCTAGGAACGCCTATGGCTATGTTTACTGCAGCCCGTCAATACTGCCATATGGATTCTTTGTCAACTGGTGCCTCAACTTGTGTTTTAATATTGCCTGGCTGTTTGTTTGGGACAGAGGGTAAGAGTCTTAATGTTTCAACACTTAGCTAACCTTTTATACATTGTCATGTTGTGTTAAATTTACAGTGTCATTCTATGTTTTTCTCTACGAACTTTAAAGGAACATGCCAACATTATGGAAAATGTGCTTACTGTCTTCTCCAGTCAGACAAGAAGATAGATACCAATTTCCTCTCTGTGTTTTCTGTAGAAAGCTATCCGGCTGCAAGGTAACTTAGCTTAACACAAATTAATGGAAGAGGTGTTTTTGGCTAGCTGATCCATATCCACTTCCATTAATTTGTGCTAAACTAGGCCATATACGTTACCATATACATTATGGTATATAGTTATACCATAGATAGAGAATATTCTCCACAGCATAATTGACGTATGTGCATATCTATCTATCTATCTATCTATCTATCTATCTATCTATCTATCCATCCATCCATCCATCCATCCATCCATCCATCCATCCATCCATCCATCCATCCATCCATTCATCCATCCATCCATCCATCCATCCATCCATCCATCCATCTATCCATCTATCCATCCATCTATCTATCTATCTATCTATCTATCTATCTATCTATCTATCTATCTATCTATCTATCTATCTATCTATACCAAAGGATGATGATTATTGCCTTGGTTTTTCTGCTCCTGGTGATCACAACAAACTATTCCATGATAGCCTTCACCTGCCATGGGCTCCATAGTTATGGCACCTGGCTCAACAAATACCACAGAGTAGAACTCTGGCTGTTCCGTGTGTTGGTTAGTATGAAAGCTGTATTCGATACATTTAATATACAGTATAACCTATAAAGGGGTATATTCGCTGTGTGAAAGGGAAATACTCTCATTGTAAGAATTCACATGTTGTCCCGCCATGTAAATGCATGCCTCCACAGGACAGTTCAGTCAACATTTGTGAAGTCAAATGCTATATGGAGCAGCCCCCAGATTTGTGAATTCTCAAAATGGGTGGCATTACATTTTAAGTCTCTTACATTTTTCACAGGCACCATGCATTGTGTAAGATACTGTAATTTATTGAGTCTATCTATCTATCTATCTATCTATCTATCTATCTATCTATCTATCTATCTATCTATCTATCTATCTATCTATCTATCTATCTATCTATCTATCTATCTATCTATCTATCTATCTATCTAACTATCTATCTATCTATCTATCTATCTATCTATCTATCTATCTATCTATCTATGTATGGAATGCAAGTGAGGTTACTGTAATGTGAGGTCTACTCAGACTACACTATATTATAATACTTGGTATTCTCCTAAATATTCAAGTTACGGGTCAATGTGTGTAGTGTGAGTGTTGCATCATTCTCTGAGTTCCTTTGCTGTTATATATTTGCAGATTCAGAATGCTATAGGTGTGTACACTACATGGACCACGATTGCAACTCTGATCAACCTCACCATTGTACTAACCTATAATGTGAACATGGCTCCAATGGATGCTGCCACCATCTCACTCTCCATTTTGTCTGTATTGCTGCTTGTGTGGTAAGTAGGATTCAAAGGGCCACGCTCCACTTACGTAAAGGGGAACACCACTCAAATAAAATACATATTTGATACAAAATGCATACTTTCCACAACAAATTCGTGTTTCCGCGTCTCTGATTGGCCACGTGCGTTTCTGGTCATGTGACATGTATACGCCCAATCGTGGGACCGCAAGTTTTTGGATGGTTAAGCTTAGGCACTCTTTCGAAGTTGGTTAAGGTTAGAGTTTGTCTTAGAGCATGGCGATAGAACGCCTGCCCTGATTCCAAACTCTAACCTTAACCAACTGCGAAAGAGTCGCCTAAGCTTAACCAGTGATAAACTAGGCGTTAGGTAGTTTGCAGGCTGTTAGACCCGGAAATAGGCGCAGAACTTGCCGTCCCACAATTGGCGCACATGTCACATGACCAGAAACGCGCGTGGCCAATCAAAGCGCAAAACTCGAACGCGGAAACACACATTTGTTGTGGAAAGCATAGACGCGGAGGGGACACGTGATGCAAGGCTTCTGTCCTCACTACAACCGACCTGTGGGAGGCATAGTCTAGCTACGTTCAAGACAGGGGAGGGAAGAATTGGATATACGAAATTGGGATGGGAGAAAAATAGAAAATGGGGAGAAAAAGTGGATCAAAAAATTTATAAAAAAATTTAAATGTTATTTTCATGTCCTGAGACAGTTCAATCAATATTTGTGAACGTATGCTACTCTCTCTCCCATAGCCAGAAAGTTTCAACCACCAGAGAAAAATGTCAACAAGTATAAAGTCTGGAGCTGCTCCACTGACAATGAATAGGAGACAGATTTTTTGGACAAAAATGAGCTTTATTCTATAGTAGTTGTCTCAGTTCTGAAACAGAAAATGTACCTATGAACTCAGAACATTCCCCTGGGTGCTCTCAGTGTCATCTGTAAAATCCTTCCCAATTGATTGTCCATGGAGCAGCTTCAGACTGTATACTTGATGACATCACAAGTTTGAGTTTTAGCATTCTAGTTTTTGGGAGAGTTGCTAATTTTCAATAATATCTTTGTACTGTTTTAGACCAGAGGAATAACATGTATGAATTCTGAAATCAAGACGCAGTTCCAAATTTTTCTCAGTCGCTTTGGGGCATTTCTCACATGATTATTAACATTTGCACAACACAGTTAGTGCATTTCTCAAAACAATTAGTACAAACTGCAAAACCTAGTTGATAACCTGCAAAAGCATTTCACTTGCTCAAACTGGATAGTTCATTCCTCAAAAGCAAGTATTCATGTCAATGAAAGTGTCAAGTGTCATCAAAATGAAAAGTCCTGACACCATTGTTTATGAACAAGATAGTCAAATGGCGTTGTTGTGTTTTCATTATGACAGTTCACTCTGTAAGTGTTTTCCGATACTAAAAAGTCAGATCTTGGTGACACTACCTGAAAATGCTCAAGACAGCACCAGGGCCGGACTGGGGAAATAATTCATACCGGGAGATATAGCGCGAAATATAGCCCCAATCAGGCCACTTTTTAAGTGGGGGGTCTGGGGGTCCCCCACCCGGATTTTTTTTGTTACAAAGACTTAATTTCCTGCATTCTGGTGAATTTTAGTACACGTGAATCACAAACTAATGAGCCAACAATTGCTTAGTACAATGTACTGTTATGAACCTCAAATAAAACTGTTGTGGCACTAGCAATGGTACTCTCTCCACCTTCAAAAAGAAAAAAGCAAGAGCACAACATATTTTTCTATTTACTATTATAATACAGTTAACCACTCTCTCCACCTATTCAAACAAGGCAAGAGCACAATACCATATTCACTTTACTGATGCACTACCCATCAACAGTTAAAATAGCCCTTTACACAAACATTAAATAACAGACCTTTCATTACAATACTATAATAACAGTAGCCACTGCCAGAATAGTGACACATGTATCACGTGTGGTGAGCACACGCATGCATGCACAACGAAGACAGAAGATTGCGTTGTCTCAATCATTTTAACTATAAAATGAGCTCAAAGTATGAGCTCACTGACTGAAATTTCCAACAAAAAGCATCAATTGTCAAATAATATTGATCACATTAACTAGACTAGATGTTTTTGAGGAAATTAGAAAGGGAACAACAACTTAACCCTTGTGTCTGATCAGATTCTTATTTTTTTGATAACTTTGCAGTGATTATGTTTGTAGCCAATGTGGCAAAGGTGTGTAATCTTTGAATTATCTTGGAATTATTTTGACTCTCTCTTTCATAAATTGTTTATTCAACTTCAGCCCCAATCATAACCACCACATATTGTTTTTTGTAATGTCAGATTTAACAACTCCTTTTGGGAGTGTGCCATCTGCCATTCCATTCGCCGCCTCCATGGTCAATCAGTTGTATCGCCTGGTCCCGCCTCCACCAATCACAAGCGGCAGCACGGCTCCATTGTGTGTGTGTGTGTCCGCGTGAGGGAGAGAGAGTCAGATAGTTCTCCAACTCTGTAGCAGACAGTGAAATCCTGGTTGTTCCCCACCCACCTGGTTATCTAAGAACTATCGCGCCGCGCCGCCGCCACAACTAGAAACAATGGCCTGGCAATTTATTTTTTAAATAAAATTATAATAAAAAAAATATATAATATTTTTTTTTTATATAATATTTTTTTTTATCTGTGCAGGCCAGGCCACCGGGAAAACTCCCGGTGCTCCCGATGGCCAGTCCGGGCCTGGACAGCACTATACACTATTTGCACAGCCATTTGAAATCTACAGTTAAGTTACATATTACTGTATTTAGTGAGGTAAATGAGTACAAGACACGTATATGTTTCACATTTTTACTGCATATGCTCTTTGAAATACAAATTTATTTACAACAAACATAAGAAACACCCTTTGGGTAGAGCTGTGCACAACTGTAAACAATATTGCAGTACATATTGGAACTGAATTGGAACATACAACATACATAGGGGTGTAAAGGTACACGTATCCGTACCGAACCGAACAAGTTTCAGTGTGTAGGGCGGCTACGTGGCGTAGTGGGCAAGGCGCTTGCCAGGAATGACGGGGGCGCTGGGCTTGCCTGTTCGAGCCCAGCGCTCCACATTGCTTTCAGTTTAGCTGGTTGTTGATACTAATACACATTGGCCGTATTAGGGGGTGGGAAACTGATGGGTGGGGATCGGGCGTTGTGGACAGCGACTCCTACAGGTCGGTTGGTGCGCCTGCGCAGTAGAATCAGGAAGTGTCGGGGGCAGCGTGAGCCTCCCACGCGTTACTCCTCGCCACTGAGAGATCGAGCTGCGCAGGTGAAAAGATGCGACTGCTGTTACCTCAAGTACCGGAGGGGACTTGTGCTATGTATGACTTAGTCCACATTGCAGCCGGCTTGTGCGAGGCAAGAAACAGCGTTCGTGACAGGGGAGGGTTGAATTGGATGATACGAAATTGGGATGGGAGAAAATATAGAAAATGGGAGAAAAAGTGGATAAAAAAAAAAAAAAAAGTTTCAGTGTGTACCGTACCATACCGAACGGCTGTGTAGTGTACCGAACGAATACAACGGTATGTCAACCACTAACGACCGCCCACCGGGGGCTGTTTTTTTCACAATCTAATATAATTATTATAATTATTTTATTTTATTTTTTACAAGTCGATTATTAATTTCAATATAGAATATTCATTGACAGCCCTACAAGTACAATTAGTTACTGCACACTACATCACCCCTGAGTGGAACATCCCCCACTGTAACGAAAACCGTACTGAACCTTGACTTAAAAACCGAGGTACGTACCGTGGTTTTTGTGTACCGTTACACCCCTAGTACTGTAAATCATGAATTCACATCCAGACATTTCTGTACTGTGCTGTGATGTCATCACACGCTGCATCCATGGCCGCTAACAGGGCCATTTGGCTATGTGGATGCCGGTCATATACTTTCCACCTCCAGGCAGAGAAAAACTCCTCTATTGGATTCAGGAATGGGGAGTAGGAAGGGAGATATTCCACCAGCATCCTTTCATGTGTTGCAAACCACTGTCTGACCAGATCTGAGTGGTGAAAATGCACATTATCCCATACAACAACATACTGTACTTGTTCAGATGGTCTCCATTTAAACCCCTCTCATTCTCAGGGATTATGTCGCTGTAAAGAGTGTCTAAAAAAGTCAGCAGATGTTGTGTGTTCTATGGACCAAGACGTGGTATATGGGTGAGGACGCCGTTTTCTGAGATGGCTGCACACATTGTAATATTCCCTCCTCGTTGGCCTGGGACATCAATGGTTGCTTTCTGTCCAATGCGATTTCTTCCATGCCTCCTACCTTTTGTTAGATTGAAACCCGCCTCATCAACGTATAATGTGTGCAGCGGTTCCCTGGCCTCCAGCTCCAGTACACACTTTATCCCAGAGGAGAGAGAGAGAAAAACTATAAAGAATGTTTCCTGTGGGCGGCTGGGTGGCGCAGCGGACTAAGCGCTCGTCACCAATGTGAGAGACACTGGTATCGAATCCAGCTGTCAGCGTTGCCTCCGGCTTGGCCGGCCGTCATACTGGCTCAATTGGCAGAGTCAGCGGGAGGGAAGCCGGTGGGTGGTAATCTGGTCGTTGTAAACAGCGACTCCTACAGGTCGGTCAGGGCGCCTGCACAGCGAGGAAGGGAGATGGTGAGGGTAGTGTGAGCCTCCCACACGTTACACCTCACCAATGAGAGTCCGCGCTGGCAGGTGAAAAGAAGTGGCTGGCTGACTCCGCATGTATCGGAGGGGACATGCGATAGTATCTATCAAGCCTCCCTAGACCGACCAGTCGGGGGCACATGCGAGCAACGACCAGGAAGGGGAGGGGGGAATTGGCACGACTAAATTGGGATGGGAGAAAAACACATAAAAACTGGAGGAGAAAAAGTGGATAAAAAAAATAACGTTTCCTGTGTAACATAATGCATTTTGGACAACATATTGTACAGTATGAACTGTCATGTAAGTGTACGTCATGGCACTACACAAAGTAACCAGTTTACAAAAAAAAACTAATCTACGAATTCCAATCTGACTTCAGAACATCCAACTCCACTGACACATGCCTTCTCTATTTGAACGACCACATCAAACAAGAGGTGGACGCGGGCAAATACTGCGGCATGGTCATGCTGGACCTCCAAAAGGCTTTCGACATTCTGATTGACAAGTTAAAGGAATTGGTTTTGATAGTTCATCAGTGAGCTGGATGCAATCCTACCTGGAGGATGGTGGAGGTAAACGGTACACTATCCCCCCCCCCCTCCCAGTGAGCTGTGGTGTTCCACAAGGAAGCATACTAGGACTGTTACTGTTCCTAATTTATGCAAATTACATGTCATCAGCTTGTGACTGCAACTTGTTCCTGTTCGCGGACGACTCAGCCCTGCTGGTCTCTGACAGGGACAAGTTGCAGGTTGAAAAAAGCCTCAGCTCTGAACTCGGCAGAATCTGCACTTGGCTCACTGATAACAAACTAGCATTACACCTGGGTAAAACAGAGTCCATTCTATTTGGATCAAATAACAAACTCAGCAAGGCCAACAGCTTCTCTGTTACAGTGAGTGACAATATTGTCACAAGGAAAGATGAAATTATATACCAGGGCCCCGTTCCCCGTACCTGGTTCAACTAAGTCGATCAAGATGTCATTATCCAGATTCAGTTAACCCGATGTTTGAAGCCGGGATTTTCCTGTTCCTCGAAGGTGGATTCAGTCTCGTTAACTCAAGCCAGACTTGAGACCCAGGCTAAGTGCGCGTGCCCGCCTCAGCCGAGAAGGCAGCAAGTGTCGAGAGCAGAGATCCTGATTCTCTAGCGGCATTGATTGATTAATTGATTTAAAACTTTAGTAACATATTGCAGTACGGCTCAATCGCCTCGCCGACAAGTTAAATGCGTTATCTATAGGCTAATTTTAAGTCCCTCATTACCTCAATCAATCAGATTATATTTCTTTGAACTTGCCTGCTGGATTGAATAATCAAATGAGATCTTGCTAGCGAAAAGAATTAGTTAAACTGTTATACAAAATAACGATACGGCTTTCTTCCCATTGATTGATGTATAGTCGATCTTTTACTTATCTCCACTGTGGTGTAACGGGTTCTTCTTTTGACTTTCACGCAGACGACCGGGGTTCGAAACCCTAGTCTCCCCCTTCTTTTCGCGATGTAGGAATAATTCAATTTGGTGCACGTTGAGAGCTATATAAAGAATGACATCCTCAATGCATGTAGATTTATAATATTTTAACTTGAAACTAGGCTACTTTGGCGTATAATCATTAATATTATATTCAAAAAAATTATATTAGAAACACGGGGTTTCGAACACCGGTCGCTGGGTTGGCAGGATTGAGCACTACCGCTGAGCCACTGTGCCAGATGGGATAAATTCATTGTTTATACATTAATGAACGAGACAAGATCCACAATCCACGCATAGACACTTCAATTTTATGCTTGAATGAAACACAATCCAGGCGCTCCATTAAACATCCACAGCGGAGAATATGAAAGGAATCAGAGCCAAACGAGCGATAGGTTTCAATCATTAAAAATATCCCCGCGGGATTCACATTTGCAATGCTGCGCGTTGTTAGAATAACCACATAATGTGTACATCGCACCGAGCGAGCGCCACGGTATATATAACGTGCATTATTTAGGACAAAGTGAATTTAGTATCAGCATTTTGGGTCTATTTTACATTTCAAAAGCCCCCTCTGGAAGAATGGAGCACAAAAACGTAATTCAGAATGGTATAAAGCAGATCCTAGACGCCTGTACGTTAATGCCAAGCAAGCAGTGCAAAAATGCTTCCGCATTCGTCACCGCACGCTAGTGCGGTAAAGCGCCCTTCTTTTCAGACAAATGCTACCGTGCGTGCACCGGCGGCGGCGTGCTCGCTCAGGTGCGTGCGTGCGCCGGCGTGCTCGCGCGAGGTGCCCGCGCATGCGACACGAGCGGAGCTCAATATATATAAGTCACCGCCCCTAAATTCAGTATCTAGCAATAGCTCAATTGGCAAGGACACATGGCTGTGGATCCTATGGCTTGTTTGCTGGCGAGTTCGAATCCCATCGAAAATATTTTTTAACGTGATTTTTTTTAACGTGTATTCTTTCGCCGATTAAGGTTAGGCATTGTTTCGGAGTTGGTTAAGGTTAGAACGGTTAAGTTTAGGCGCTGTTAAGGAGCTGGTTAAGGTTAGAGTTTGTCAAAGAGAATGGCAATATAATTTCTATGGTTAAGGTTAGGCATGGTTTCGGAGTTGGTTAAGGTTAGAACGGTTAAGTTTAGGCGTTGTTAAGGAGCTGGTTAAGGTTAGAGTTTGTCAAAGAGAATGGCAATAGACAGCCTATTTCCGCGCGACCTGGGCGCTGGGCGGCGGAAAATGAAAGGCGCATTACTGCATGCCACTACGGTAAGTTTTTGCACTGCTTGCTTGGCATAAAGCTACACGCATCCTAGACTGTGGGAATAATTTCAGGAAACGCGCTGTCACTCCTTTGCGGGGGCGTGGCGATGGTTGATCCGGCTAACTTGAACTTAAACCCTGCTTTCGACCAGGCTCAAACTTTTGGATCTGTTGTCATGGTGATTTGGAAAATCCAGGTACGGGGAGCCGGAAAGTCCGGCTTAAGTCAGACTTAACCGAAAGTTATCCGGCTAACTCAGTTATCCAGGTACGGGGAACGGGGCCCTGGGTTCCATCCTAGAGGCAAATCTTTCCTGTGACAAAATGGCATCCAATGTAATAAAAAAAAGTCAACCAACGAACAAGATTCTTGTACCGGATCTCCTCTCTGGTAAACAAGAATACCCTGAAGACTCTAACAGGAGCACTCATTCAAGGGTACTACGACTATACTTGCACCTCATGGTACCAAAGCACCTCAAAGGCACTAAAGACAAGACTACAAACATCACAAAACAAACTGGTCAGACTACTGCTTGACCTTACTCCTAAAACCCACCTCACCCCTGCCCATTTTGACAACCTAGAATGGCTTAGAGTAGACGACAGAGTACAGCAACTTGCAATGGGCCTGGTCTACAAGATACACTACGACTACACCACTAAGGTACCCATGTACATGTCAAAATACTTCCCAAAGGTCAGTGAATACCATGACCACAACACCAGAGGGAGTTCCACAAATCATGTTCAACCCAGATTCGGCTCAAACAAGGGACTAAACACGCTTCGCAATTATGCCACAACAATGTGGAACGCCCTACCCACAGCCATAAAATAATGTGAATCCCTACCCACCTTTAAAACCGCTCTAAAAGAGCACCTACGGGAGGCAGCAATTCGAAACTGGCCCGAGGAGCATCCAGCTGCAGCCCGGCAGACAATACTGGGCTCCTCCCACTGCCACACTCTCAGACCCCACGCTTTCAGGCCCCTCTCTCCCAATGGCTGATTTGGGTCACGAGACCGTCACAGGCCCGCTCAGCAGCGCCACCCACCCAATGGCTGAATTGCCAATGGCTGAATAGGAGTATTGTACTGTGCGGGATTGATTGATTGATTGATTGATTGATTGATTGATTGATTGATTGATTGATTGATTGATTGAAAACTTTATTAACAGATTTCAGAATGGGTACAGTACAGTACAGCTCAGTGTAATAGTGTAATAGTGTGTAATAGTGTGTAATAGTGTAATAGTGTGTAATAGTGTGTAATAGTGTAATAGTGTAATAGTGTGCTAGTGTAATAGTGTGCTAGTGTAATAGTGTAATAGTGTGTAATAGTGTAATAGTGTAATAGTGTGTAATAGTGTAATAGTGTAATAGTCTGTAATAGTGTAATAGGGTGCTAGTGTAATAGTGTGTAATAGTGTAATAGTGTGTAATAGTGTGTAATAGTGTAATAGTGTGCTAGTGTGCTAGTGTAATAGTGTGTAATAGTGTGTAAAAGTGTGTAATAGTGTAATAGTGTGTAATAGTGTGCCAGTGTAATAGTGTAATAGTGTGTAATAGTGTGTAATAGTGTGCCAGTGTAATAGTGTAATAGTGTGTAATAGTGTGTAATAGTGTAATAGTGTGTAATCGTGTAATAGTGTGTAATAGTGTAATAGTGTGTAATAGTGTGCTAGTGTAATAGTGTGCTAGTGTAATAGTGTAATAGTGTGTAATAGTGTGTAATAGTGTAATAGTGTAATAGTGTGTAATCGTGTGTAATAGTGTGCTAGTGTAATAGTGTGTAATAGTGTGTAATAGTGTGTAATAGTGTGTAATAGTGTAATAGTGTGTAATAGTGTGTAATAGTGTAATAGTGTGCTAGTGTAATAGTGTAATAGTGTGCTAGTGTAATAGTGTAATAGTGTACTAGTGTGTAATAGTGTAATAGTGTAATAGTGTGCTAGTGTAATGGTGTAATAGTGTGTAATAGTTTAATAGTGTGTAATAGTGTGTAATAGTGTGCTAGTGTGCTAGTGTAATAGTGTAATAGTGTGCTAGTGTAATAGTGTGTGATAGTGTGTAATAGTGTGTAATAGTGTAATAGTGTAATAGTGTGCTAGTGTAATAGTGTAATAGTGTGTAATAGTGTGTAATAGTGTGTAATAGTGTAATAGTGTGCTAGTGTAATAGTGTAATAGTGTGTAATAGTGTAATAGCACACTATTACACACTATTACACTATTACACACTATTACACTATTACACACTATTACACTATTACACACTATTACACTATTACACTAGCACACTATTACATACTATTACACTATTACACACTATTACACTATTACACTCTATTACACTATTACACACTATTACACTATTACACACTATTACACACTATTACACTAGCACACTATTACACTATTACACTAGCACACTATTACACTATTACACACTATTACACTATTACACTATTACACGATTACACACTATTACATGATTACACCCTATTACACTAGCACACTATTACACACTATTACACTAGCACACTATTACACTATTACACACTATTACACTAGCACACTATTACACTATTACACACTATTACACTATTACACTATTACACACTATTACACTAGCACACTATTACACTATTACACACTATTACACTATTACACACGATTACACTATTACACTATTACACTCTATTACACACTATTACACTCTTACACTATTACACTATTACACTGAGCTGTACTGTACTGTTCCCATTCTGCAATCTGTTAATAAAGTTTTCAATCAATCAATCAATCCCGCACAGTGCAATACTCCAATTCAGCCATTGGCAATTCAGCCATTGGGTGGGTGGCGCGCGTGAATACCAAACCAAGCCGCATTTCTCGGAGACGCTCTCTGATTGGCCGACGCCTGTTTCTACACTGGTTAAGCTTAGGCACTCTTCGAAGTTGGTTAAGGTTAGAGTTTGTCTTAGAGCAGGCGTGTCAAACTCATTTTCACCAAGGGCCACATCAGCATTATGGTTGCCCTCAAAGGGCCGACAAATTTATTAATGTAATGTAATGTAACTACTCCTATTGTTAAACATATTGTTTCTGTGTTTTGTATTGAAATGTGGTGCACCTCTTGTTGTGTACTGATGTCCCACACTGTTACGTGGTATATGTTTCTCTGTTATTTTAACATAAATCATTTTAATGTCAGGTTAAGAACCCCATATTACTCCATCAATCAATAGTCAAACTATTCAAATAAATAAAATATAATCAAATACAAGCTATGACATTAACTTTTTTGTCACCAACAATTGTGAGCTGCTAAGAACATTTTACAAAAACAAATGTCTGCACAATGGTTTGATTATAGAACTTTATATAGAAGAAGTTATACATACCACATCAAAGCAGGCATAACATGTTTAAATAAAGTTTGGTATCGATTATAAAATGTACATATTATTACCACATCAAATCAGGCATAACATGTTTAAAGGGGAACACCACCAAAATGAAAGAGTTTTAAGATGTTATTTTCACACCCTGGTTCAATGGATATCTGTCCAAACCAGACCAATTTTTCGTTGTCAACTAAAGACAAATTTCAATAAAATAGCACAAAAAAAAGTTCCAAATAACTACGTCGTCTCGGCCTGGCCTGTCTTACAGGTTCTGTGTGTGTCAGAAGGTGGCCCTGCTGTAATGTCACCGTCCAAAGGCGACCCCTCGCCGTCCCCCTCTCCTCTCCAAAGAGAGACCGGTGCCAGATGGGAAGCATTCCAACAGCGTCCATCAGCCAGCATGTAGGTGTGCGGCCCTTTCTGTCCCACCACCTTGAGTGGCTTGGAGAACTTGCACTGAGTCTTAGGAAGAATGCCAGGTTTCTTAACCCGAACGTATGAGCCACATGGGAATGACACACTCTTCGCACCTCGCCTTTGATCCGTGTACGCCTTGCTTCTGTCCTGTTGCACGGATACTTGGCGGCTATGTCCTCCGACGAGTGTGGTGTGGCTTGTGGAATCTGAAATCCAGCCACATGGAGTTTGGTGCGCATAGGCTTACCATGCAACAGTTCTGCTGGTGAGTGCTGTGTCGCAGAGTGAGGAGTAGACCGGTAGGCCTGTAAGAAGTCTGTTGTAAACTCCTTCCATTGCTTGCCTTCCAGCGAGGCCGTCTGCAAGCTGTCTTTCAAACTGCGGTTAAAGCGTTCTATTTCCCCATTTGCCCGTGGATAATACACAGATGACTTCCTGTGCACTATGCCCCTGTCTTGGAGAAACGCCTCAAACTCCAGAGACACAAACTGAGAGCCATTGTCAGAGACGAGCTCTTTCGGATTGCCCTCTCTGCTGAAAACTGTAGATAGGAATATTGTCACAGTCCGTGATGTAACCTGTGGCACAAAAGCTATCTCAGGCCACTTACTGTAGTAGTCTATTAGTGTGATTGCAAAGCGACAGTCCAGGGGCGCTTTATCAAAGGGCCCCACCACGTCAATTGCCAGTTTCTCCCAAGCCCCAGTAGGATAGGGCACAGGCTGCAGTGGAGAGGTGCGTGTGACTGCTGACTTGTCATGTGACTGGCATGTGTTGCATGCTTTGATAGCCGACTCAACCTGGGCATCCATGCCAGGCCACCAGTATACTTCTCTGAGTCTCTGTTTTGTCCTCACGATTCCCTGGTGAGTGTCGTGAGCCAGGGAGATCAGTTTGGGCTGTAGACTCTCTGGGACGAGCAGTCTATATGGGCCTCGCACGACACAGTCATTGTGTAGAGAGAGTTCGTTCTGTAGTTTGAAGAACATCCGTAGGTCCGGGTCTAGATCCTTTTCGGATTTAGGCCATCTGGAGGTGAGTATCTCACGTAGTTTCAGTTGCACCGGGCAGGCAGTGCATGCAGCTAGGTTCTGAGCCGGGTAGTGGGAGACGGGACAGGCAGTCCGCAGTGACGTTTTCTCTGCCGGGCTTGTACTGAATGTCATAGCAGAATGACATTAGCCTAGCGGACCACCTGGCCACGCGCATGCCCGCTCTACCTTGACCCTTTGAAGAGAGCAGTGTTCGTCAGGGGACTGTGGTCTGTCCGTAGTGTGAAGTGTCTTCCCCACAGGTATGTCCTCCACTTTTCCGTTGCCCACACACAGCCCAGCGCCTCTTTTTCCACAGTAGAATATTTTCTCTCTGCCTGGGACAGCGTGCAGGAGGCGAACGCCACAGTCCTTTCTGAGGCGTCCGGATGCATCTGGGTGAGGACGGCGCCCAGACCGTAGTCCGATGCGTCTGTAGTGACGACCGTGGGCAGCTCAGGGTCAAAGAGTGAGAGTGCAGGGCTATCAACTATGAGTCCTTTAACTGCCTCAAAACTCTGCTGAGCCTCAGGAGTCCAGTCGAATGTTGCTGACCCTCGGAGCAGCGCTCGCAGCGGCTCCACGACAACGGCGTAGTCTGGGATGAATTTTGAATACCACCCTGTGAGCCCCAGGAATGACCTCAGCCTGATGAGATCTGTAGGTGGGGGTAGCTCAGACACAGCAGCAGCGTGAGATGCGTCAGGTTGTAGTCCTTTTGCTGACACTGTGTGCCCCAGGAAAGTCAGCTCTGTGACGTGACACTTGGAGTAGTTGAGCTTGAGCCCCGCGTCGTCTATGCGTCGCAGCACCGCCGTCAGGTTCCTGTCGTGCTCCTCCACTGATGTACCTGTGACAATGATGTCATCGAGATAGCACTGGACCCTCGACAGACCTTTAAGGATTATTGACATCATCCGTTGGAAACAGCTGGGTGCCGATGCCAGTCCGTACGGCACTCTCTTAAAGCGAAACAGCCCATCATGAGTAATGAATGTCGTCAAGCTACGGCTGTCCTCGTGTAGTGTAACCTGGTGATAAGCACTCTGAAGGTCTAATGTCGAAAACAGTGTCGCGCCCCTCAATTCTGTAAACAGTTCCTCCATGTGGGGTAGTGGAAACCCATCTATGACCACTGCCTTATTTGGCTCCCTCAGGTCCACACAGAGGCGTAATTCTGCGTTTTTCTTTGTAGTAACAACTATGGGTGAGATCCATTCAGATGCCTCTACAGGCTCGATTATGTCCTGCTCTACCAGTCTCTTTATCTCCTGGGATACAGCTGCTCTAACTGAGAATGGCAGCCTACGTAGTGGTTGTTGTACAGGTCTGACTTCTGGACGTATTTTCACCCTATGTGTGAATGCCTTTGCACACCCAAGTGTATTTTTCTCAACACTGGTCGCAATTGAATTTGTCTGGTTGCACTGAGCTGACGTGACCTTGCCGTCTAGTATCTGCATCTGTAACGCAGTAAACAGGTCCCTCCCTAACACTGGAGACCCATTCTGCACAATGTAAATTTCTGCGTCAGTGCAGCGGTCACCAAAAGCTACACTAGCCTTCAAGCATCCATGAATGGGGATTGCATTACCTCCGTAGCTGACTAGACTTAGCTTTGGTGTTGTAAGAGATGCATTAGGGAATAATTGCATGTAACTCGCTCTGGGCAAAATAGACACAGCTGAACCTGTATCTAGCATGAGCTCAATGTCCTGACCGTCTCGTTCATCTGTGCTAACCTGCACTGTACACTATCTTTTCAACCGAACGTGCACCATCTACCATGCACAATACAGTCACTTCAGGTACAGTCTCAGACTCGGTTACCTCACTCACTCTGTTAGACCCCCGACACACTTTTGAAAAATGTCCCTTCTTTTTACATGTGTTGCACAGTGCATCCCTAGCAGGGCATCCATCAAAGCTGGCGATGTGTTGAGGAGAGCCACATCTGTAACATGTCTTACCCTGCATAGACTGTGTAGGCAAGGGTTGCGGTGACGCATTAAAATTACCCCGCTGTGACTTGTACTGTCGCGAGCGTGAAAACTGGACCGCCTCTACCGTGCTCTCCGGCTGTCCCTGAAGCATGACTTTTGCCTCCGACACCGCAGTTTCAATCAGAGCAGCGATCATTACAGCCTTGGTCAGTGTCAGTGGAACTTCCAGTAGTAATCGCTCCCTGATGCGTGCTGAGTTGGTCTTTTCGACCAGCTGGTCCCGGATCATTTCCTCTTCCATCCCCCCGAACTCACAAGTTGTAGCTAGCTCCTTTAGAGAGGCAACGTACTGGTCCGTGCTCTCGCCATTGCGTTGGCTACGTTGACGAAAACGGTAGCGCTCCGCCACTACATTAACTTTCCGTGTAAAGAACTTTCTAATAACTGATAAAGCTGTGGCGTACTTATCATCTGCCACCGTCATTGTATAGAAAAATCTTTGTCCTTCCACTCCCAAACAATGGACGAGCAGGGCACGCTTGCGCGCGTCAGGTAGCTCCTTCTCGGACATGGCTAGTAGGTAATTTTCGAACGAGCGGATCCATGCCGTGAATGGAATGGCTGGCTCTCCGCCGTTTTGAAGAAAAGGTGCCGGTTTGAATACTTTTATTGAATACTTTATTTTGACACAAATCGTAGGACAAAAACATTTTAAAAGACAAGACAATAACAATGTCAACAACGCTGGTCAAAAATGGATAAACACAATAAAGCCAAGGCTTGTTTCCATTGTGGTCCATACATGGAACATAAAAAGGCACAGAAACACAAATGGACATGTACACTAGACAGGACACATCCTAAAAATGTGTATAAAAACACCTAAGAACTCATACAGTTAACTAATGTTAAAAGAAAATCCGCAAACCCTTAAAAGCAACTCATGATAAAAGAAATAAAAGCCAAGTTATGATAAAATAGATAAAAAACATTTTAAGACCAATTTGAGTTGCTGCTGAGCCATGTTTTTAGGGCGGATTTAAATCCGAGAGGGGAGTTCAGGAGTTTTATGAATGTTGGCAGGGCATTCCACATTACCGTAGCCGAGTAAAAAAATGCATCTTTCCCCATGCATGTCCTGACTCTCGGCGGGACCAGGTCCGTGGGGCTTCCTCTTGTGGCGTGTTTGTGGACATCTCCTACTTTATTAAAATAATTTACTAGGTACTTGGGGACCGTTTCTTTCAGTACTTTAAAAACCAGTAGCATTTTAAGCTATCTTCAACCCTAAGCCATCCCAGACTGCTAAAGTGGGCTGGCGTTAGGTGAGTCCTAAAGTGAAGGTTGTGCAGGAGTCTCACTAGTTTGTTTTGGGAGGTCTGGAGCTTTGTCTTCATTTGTTTTGATATGTTGCTGTACCATGAAGTGCAAGCATAGTCAAAGTGACATTGGATGAGGGCTCCAGCTAGGGTCCTCAGAGCGTTTCTATTTATGAACGAGGAAATTCTAAATAAAAATTAGTTTTTTTGATTGACCTTAGTAATAACTTTTTGTGCCATTTTTTCGTTAGAAAGTTTTTTATTTAAAATAAAGCCCAGGTAGGTGACCTCCTCTTTTTTTAAACTTTTACCAGTCAGCTGGTTCTTTTCGCGTTTATCGCTTTTTCTGGTCAAGTATGACCGACAGAAACAGGTTGAATGGGGGTATAGATGGGGGGAAAGACACTCTGAGAAAGTACGGCTTGTCCGGGAGTCGAACTCGCTACCCCAGATCCGTGATGCGCACGGTTGTCCCCGACGCCGAAATAGCGTTCGAGGTACGCGGTGAGCTACTGGAGCTCCCCTGGTGGTGACCTCCTCTTTATCCTCAATAATGTTTTCACCTACTCTAATTTTAAAACCCTAAGATTTCTTTAGGTTGGCGTTTGACCCAAAGAGTATGGCCTCTGTTTTTCCCAGATCTTTCCCAGATTCACTGCTCAGGACACTTTCCACTTTAGACTTATCCCTGTCAGAGACCAGTGCCGAGTCGTCAGCAAACAGGAACAGGTTGGCTTAGGTTCAACATCGACATCGTCGTCGCCAATATGTTATGTCGTAGTAAGAATGAGTAATGGACACTTTAGTACCAGCGTCTGTCTTTATTCACTTCCATACCAAGAGCTACCTTGCTCAGTCATCCACTCCACCTGGTGTGTCACACCGGGGCACATCCAGCCCGGTGTAACCCATGCTCTAGGTTAGAGCTCCGCCTACAGGCCTAATGGAGACACCACAGCATGGCAGCTATATCCAAGAGCTCCTCTGTGACAGTCAGAGAGGTCCGACTTAACGCCTCTGATGAAGATGGATAGCTGTGCTGTATCCGTGTTGTCTGTGCTTTCATCAACAGCTAATGAAAAAGCCTCATAACTGCGTGACTCTTTGGCCAGTTGTGTTGCCAGATTTCCTGCTAGTTCCTTAACTCTGTCCACGATGGTGTTTCTTGACAAACTGACGTTTTTAAAACTTTGTACCTGGTCGGGAGTCGGGACACACCTGCTCACACACCTTCACCATGCACTGCTTCAAAAACGCACCATCTGAAAATGATTTTGAAGCCCTGGCTATTGCTTCAGCCAGTGGTGCAGTGCAGTCGTAATATGGGAACTGGTTACACGCCACGTGCGCTCCCGCTCCCGCGCATACATGTTCCCTCAGTTGCGCACAGAACAGATGATTATTATGCATAACAATGGAGATCAAGCAGCCCCCCACCTTCTCGTAGGTTCCTATTATTATGCAAAGTCTAGGTGAGAAGTGCCGGCCGCCGGCCGGGTAGCTTTCTACAACAGCCGGGTACTTATCATTGCGCGCACTTCTGCCCTGAGTGACCTACTACTAATAACACGCTGTGTAACCGCGTGTGTGCACGACTGCACCCCTGCATCAGCCACGATAAAGCTTGCCTTCACTGCCGCATTGTTTTTAGCTGTAGCTTTTGTGAACATGTTTTGCTGCCATTTCAGTCCGCCTTTTAATTCTTGGACAAGTCGTTTCTTTTCTTGGAGGCTAAATCTGGCGTGTGTTTGGTGTTTTGTGTCAAAATGCCGACGTAAATTATATTCTTTGACGACGGACACTGCTTCATGACACAACAGACATACCGGTCTTTCTCCTTGAAGCACAAACATGTATTGATTTTCCCATTTTTCTTGAAACTGCCTTCCATCTGCATCAACCTTTCTTTTCCTGGACATTTTTCGACCTGTCCGTCCCGCCTGAGAATAGGCGTCCCCGCGTGCGCGTTCGCAGGTCACCTCACTCAACTTCGCTAGTGCTTCAGGGTTTCGAGTTACAAGCCGTTGTGGACGAGTGACCACGCCCATTTGTGAACAGACTGACTCGCGCGACTGAAGGAATGGCAGCTTCCCGCCACTAGATTCTGAATTAATGAATGGTAAATGTGTGAGGATTCGCCTGTTCCCTGGACCTTTATTCCCTGTCTCCTCACCTCACCAGCCCCCACCCTTGCGAGAATTTTCCCTGCCTCCTACTCTTCACCAGCCCCCACCCTTGTGAGAACTTTTGCCTGCCTCCTACTCTTCACCAGCCCCCACCCTTGGACATTCTGTTCCTCTACCTTCACGCACCTGTTGGGAGTTTGCAATCACCTCGGGAGAGTACATAGGTTGCAGACTCCCCTCCAGTCCTTGTCGGGTCGTTCTGTATCTATGTTCACTCTGTGTTCATGGAGTTCTGTACGGTTACCATCCTGTACGTTACCATCTCCTGCCGCGTCTCCGGCGTGAGACGACGCGCCAGCCATCACCACCTGTCGTCGTTTGCCTGGAGTGGGACACCGTCTTCGCTCTCTAATTCTCTACGGGAGGTTTTCCAGTGTTCCCACTCCAGACGTCAAGCCGGCGCGCATCGCTCCCTATTTCCACGGGAGGATGCGTCTCTTCGCCCCGGTCCCCTGGGACCCCTGTGTTCTGCGCTGCCCGTCTGCAGCATCCAAGGAGGATCTCCGTGCCAGGCCTGGAGTGGTGTTCCCACTCCAGACGTCAAGCCGGCGCGCATCGCTCCCTATTTCCACGGGAGGATGGCGTCTCTTCGCCCCGGTCCCCTGGGACCCCTTTGTTCTGCGCTGCCCGTCTGCAGCACCCCCGAGGAGGAGGAAGAGGATATCCGTGCCTGGAGTGGGACACCGTCTTCGCTCTCTAATTCTCTACGGGAGGTTTTCCAGTGTTCCCACTCCAGACGTCAAGCCGGCGTGTCATCGCTCCCTATTTCCACGGGAGGATGGCGCCTCTTCCCCCCGGCCTCCGCTGTCGGGCCCCTGTCTCCGTACCAGGCCTCCGTCGTCGGGCCCCTGTCCCCATGACAGGCCTCCGCCGTCGGGCCCCTGTCTCCGTGCCTGGCCCCCGCTGTCGGGCCCCTGTCCCCGTGCCAGGCCTCCGCCGTCGGGCCCCTGTCCCGTGCCAGGCCTCCGCCGTTGGAACCCTGTCCTCATCCCTGTAAGCAGCTCTGGCAAACGCCCTGTCCAAGGCCTTAACCCTGTTCTCTGTCCCTGTCTCCAGCCCGCCTCTCCGGGCCTCTGTCCCTGTCCCCCTCTCCAGTGCCCCTGGTCCTGTCCCTGTCACTTAGCCCTGGCCCTTAGCCCTGGCCCTTAGCCTTAGTCCCTTAGCCTGTTCGCCTCTTAAAGGCACAGTGCCGCATTTTCCATATTTCCTTGACTCTAGTGTTTTTGTGTTCTCCCTTAAAGGGAATGTGCCGCTTTTTGTTCAATAATAAATATTTGCCCTGTTTTGGCTAACTCTCATACCTGTTGTAGGCGCCGTAATGGAGGTCTCTTTATTATGATTCAGTATTCTAGTTTTGTTGTATTATTAGTTGTACTGTCACTTTAGGTGGTGGGCGTGCTCACGGGGGTGTGGCGCTAATGGGAGCGTCTTATGGAATTTCATTCACCTTTTCATGTTGACAGTTCACAGAGGTTTGACAGTTCTCGGAGAGAGGGGGTGAGAGTTAGGAGAGCATATTTTCTTTTGACCGCAATAACGCAATACCGCAAAGTGCAAATCGTATTTTGTTTGTCTCATGATGAAGCGAAAGAATAAATGCCTTAAAAGTATTTCCTGGACGTGGAACGGAGTTATTTCATGTCGCGGTCAATTGTTTGAACTCCTCCGCTCAGCCCCTCGGCACTACCTGTCTATGACAGTTTACTGCCGCAACATAGTCAAAAGAAAATTAAGCAAGCAAACAAAAGCGTTGATAAGAAGGAAATCAACAATATTGACATTACGGATTCCTCGAGTTGCCTCGGGGCGCTGATCTTGAGGGCATCACTGAGACGCTTGGATCATCGCTGCATTGGAGGAGCGCGCCATCACTTCTGAAGGCCTGACACGCAGACCAGCAATAAGAAGCTAAGTAAATTGTTTTATTCAACTGTGAAGCCTTTCGTGTTAAAGAACACAGTGTGAATTAGTTACTTTGCTTGTCCATTGGGGATCGGTTTGTTGACTGGCTGCGTCGTCTTGCGCTCATGGACGTTGCGCGGCCTAAGCGGCAGCTAATTGATTGATGGATTGATTGTTCATTAAAGAGGACTGTGGATTATTGAATAATTGCACCTGAGCACATTGAAAAATGGCATCGGGAGGATCAACTGTTGATACTAATGGCTCATCAAAAACGGATGGGAAGAAAAGACTCACTGCCAAAGGCATGGCCTATAAATTGGAGACACTTCATAGTGAACGTCACGCAAATGTTCGCAAAATGAAAGGTCTTATGAAGGTATTAAAGCAGCTTATGGACGATAATGATAATGCTTCACAGGTGCAGTCTGAATTGGACAATTTGAACCAAATGGTTGAAGATACCACTCTGTTACACAAATCCGTAATCTCTTTAATTTCTGAAGAGGAACATGAAAAACAAAACGAATGGTTTGAAACAATATTAAAATGCAAAAAGGGATTCATGGATGATGTAAGGCAGTGGCTTTCTGAAACTGGGAGACAAAAATACAGTACAAGTGCCAATGTTTGTGTACATGATTCCCCCATACCTGTAACACAGCAAGTAACTCCTGTTGAAATACCTGATGAACACTGTGATGTAATTAAAGCTGATGATGATGAAATCAAACCAAGTGACAGTGTGTCAAATTCTGGAAGCAGAGGTTCAGCCTATCGAAGCTCTGCTGGGCCTAGGTCTAACATCTCAACCACGTCTTCCGCACGCAAAGCTGAATCTGACATGGCCGCTCTAATTGCAAAACAAAGGCTATTAAAAGATAAGCATGCAATAGAGCAAGAGGAAGAAGAAGAAGAGGAGCTGCTAAGGAAGAAAAGGGTACAATTAAGAACGCAGGAAGAAGAGCAAGAGGAACAGCTAAGGAAGCAAAAGGAGCAACGAAGGAAAGAGGAAGAAGAGCAAGAGGAACAGCTAAGGAAGAAAAAGGAGGAACTAAGAAAGAAGAAGGAGCAACTTGAACTTGACATGGAAATAGCTTCAGCAGCGGCTAAAGTCAATGTGCTAAGAGGCTCTGGAGGATCTCGTATTTCAACTAATATGTCTGTTGAATCTGATGGCATGAGTTCTTATTTCCGAAGAGGACAAAGGAATGTTCAGACACTCAGTACTGAAGCACAAACCGCTACAACCACAGATCAGAATCTACAACCACAACCCGAATTGTCAAGACACACAGGGGTCAAGGGACAAAGGACGTTACAGTGCCCTCAAGCACAGCCACGGATTCAGCACCAAAGCGTTCACCCTGCACCACAACAAGCAATCAGCAGCAGCAACATAATCACTGTTTTAGAGAAACAGAATGAAATAACAGCCTTGCTAGTCCAACAACAGTCTCTTTCATTCTTGCCTAAAAGAGACATTCAAATTTACGATGGTGACCCTTTACATACCCTTCATAAGGTCATTCGAGCACAGTATTGAACAGAAGACTGACAACCATATGGACTGCCTGTACTTCCTTGAACAGTTCACTAGGGGGCAGCCTCGTGAGCTTGTCAGAAGCTGTCAGCATATGGCTCATGACCGCTAAGGCTTTGCTACATGAGCACTTTGGGAATGGACATAGAATTGCTTCTGCCTACATGGGAAAGGCTCTTTCATGGCCACCAATAAAATCAGAAGATGTCAGAGCTCTGCAAGCATACAGTCTCTTTTTGAGAGGATGCTGCAACGCCATGGAAGAAGTGGAAATGATGTACGAGTTGGACATGTCTGCCAACATGCTAGCCATCATTAGAAAATTACCTTACAAGCACAGGGACATATGGAGAACTGTGGCCTGTGACCTGCAGGAAAGGCGTGGCCATAGAGCTAGATTTCCTGACATTGTTGACTTCGTTGAACGACAGGTGAAAATTGCAAGTGATCCAGTGTTTGGCAATATACAGGACACACCATCAGCAGCAGCACCTAAGGATGTGAGGAAGTCCAGCAATCAACCATATACAAGGGCAAAGGAAAGTAGCTATGCTACCACCACTGCAACAATTGAAAGGAAAGAGGAACCTGGAACAAAGATGGAGAGAAGCTCATCTAGTACAACGACTTGTTGGTTTTGCGGAGGTGGACACACATTGGATATGTGCTCTCTATTGGAAAGGAGGGTGCATAGCGAGAAGATTGGCTTCTTGAAGAATCATAATGTGTGTTTTGGCTGTTTGTGCATTGGGCACTTGAGTAAAGAATGTAGGCAACGCCTCTATTGCAAAATATGCAATCTCAGACACCCTAGCGTACTTCACATGTACCACAAGGAGGAGGGAACAGATCAAAGGCCAGCCAAAAGAGAATCGGAGACAGCAGTGGGCAGTGCTCCGATCTCTGTACAATCCAGTGGTCTTACAGGGGCCGGTGAGCAGGACTGTACACTCTCTATAGTACCAGTACAGGTCAAATCTAATAAAGGACATGTTACAATGACTACCTATGCCTTCCTGGATCCCGGTAGCTCAGCATCTTTCTGCACTGAGCGGCTGATGAGCAAGCTGAACGTCACCGGAAGAAGAACAAGTATTCTCCTTAGGACTATGGGCCAGGAGAAAGTGGTTGAAAGCCACATTATTTCAGACTTGGAAGTGGCTGCGTTAGATGGTGACTGGTTTTATGAACTCCCTGACATTTACACACAGGAAAGCATGCCAGTCCACAGAGGCAACATTCCGAGACAGAAAGACCTTCAAAGATGGCCTCACTTGGAACATGTTTACATTTCTGAGATTGACTCTGGGATTGACCTGTTGATAGGAGCCAACGTTCCCAAGGCATTGGAGCCTTGGCGAGTTATACGGAGTGTGGACGAGGGTCCATACGCAGTCAAAACTGTGTTGGGTTGGACTGTGAACGGACCTCTCGGAAGAAAATTGGACAACCAGAATCGTCCAAAGAACGGGAGTTTGGCAAGAGACAAATCAAACCTAGCAGAGGACAGACAAGCTGCCACTTCAGAGAAAGAGCTACAAGAGGATTTGGACCGAAAATTGGAAAAGAAAGAAAAGCGAACAGACGATTCTGTTGCTTCCAAGAGAGCGAGGCGGCGTGACAGAAACGTAGACAATAACATTAAGTTTGAAAGCAACAATTCTGAGGACCATCACATGGATTTCAAGCCTGTGTCCCAGGAAAAATCGAAGGACAACATTGATACAGGAAAGAAATTCAGAGCTAAAAGAGAATCAAAGAAGGAAGCACTGGCGAGTCCAAAATCGAAATGGCCAGTTGAAGATTCATACACAACTGACTCTAGGGACAAAGCAAACGATGACACTACTTCTGAAATGCCCCGTGGCTATAAGAGCCAAATTAAAACGAAGAGATGTCCAAGGAAGAGGAAGCGGTGCCGGCTCAAAGACAAAAGGTTTGCCTTCAACAGGAAAGAGAGGTGAAAAGAAAAGAGAGCCGTGAGAATGTCAGAAAATGAACTTCATCAGGAAGCGGAAGAGCCACCATGAGGACATTAGATGTTCATATTCATTGAACCCCATAGACTGACACATAGATACACACCCATAGACTGACACATAGACATACACCCATAGACTGATACATAGATATACACCCATAGACTGATACATAGACATACACCCATAGACTGATACATAGATATACACCCATAGACTGATACATAGACATACACCCATAGACTGATGCATAGATATACACCCATAGACTGATACATGGAGATGTGCACCCATAGACTGACTTTGCCACTTTGGATTACAGTTTTTAGTTTTTTCTGACTTGACTGACCTAGCGATCATAAAGATCCCTCCTTAAGGCTATGTGCTAGTAACCTCTGGCCCTAGGATACGATTAAGAAAGAAGAAAAGGACATTTGCGAGAAAATTATAGAAAAAAATCGAAAAAAAAGAAAAAACTTGTCAATAATTGTGCCTTATATTTAATGTTTTTCTAGTATGCTCCTACATAATTTACAATTGTGTAGTTATTACATGTGAATAATTAGGGGCCGGTAACGAAAGAAGCTATTGTTCGAGTAATTAGGGGCCGGTAACGAAAAAGAACTATTGTTTGAATAATTTAATGTTTTTTCTTGTAGGCACCTACATATTTTACAATTGTGTAATTATTATATTTGAATAATTAGGGGCCGGTATGTAGGCGCCGTAATGGAGGTCTCTTTATTATGATTCAGTATTCTAGTTTTGTTGTATTATTAGTTGTACTGTCACTTTAGGTGGTGGGCGTGCTCACGGGGGTGTGGCGCTAATGGGAGCGTCTTATGGAATTTCATTCACCTTTTCACGTTGACAGTTCACAGTGGTTTGACAGTTCTCGGAGAGAGGGGGTGAGAGTTGCGCAATAACGCAATACCGCAAAGTGCAAATCGTATTTTGTTTGTCTCATGATGAAGCGAAAGAATAAATGCCTTAAAAGTATTTCCTGGACGTGGAACGGAGTTATTTCATGTCGCGCGTCAATTGTTTGAACTCCTCCGCTCAGCCCCTCGGCACTACCTGTCTATGACAGTTTACTGCCGCAACACCTGTCTTGTGTTGTGCGATTGGGGTCGGTTACAAACCATAACAAAATGGCTGCTTTTTATTTTTATTTTTTTTATGTCAGCGGACGGCCAAACCAGCAAGCTCTCGCGGGCCACATGAAATCACGTGGCGGGCCACATTTGGCCCGCGGGCCATGAGTTTGACACGTATGTGAGCATGGCGATAGAACGCCAGGTAGTTTGCAGGCTGTTTGGCGTGGAAATGGGCAAAGACACAGCTCGTCACGGATTGGGCAAACGCGTCAGTGGCCAATCAGAGAGCGTCAGTCAGTGCCAATCAGAGAGCGTCTCCGAGAAATGCGGCTTGGTTTGGTATACACGCGGGTGCCGCTGCTGAGCGGGCCTGTGACGGTCTCGTGACCCAAATCAGCCATTGGGAGAGAGGGGCCTGAAAGCGTGGGGTCTGAGAGTGTGGGGTCTGAGAGTGTGGCAGTGGGAGGAGCCCAGTATGGTCTGCCGGGCTGCAGCTGGATACTATTGACTGGCCCCGGTAAATGTCTAACCCCCCCCCCCCCCCAATGTACAGTTTCCTCCCCCTCAAATGTATATCAAATCAAATTTTCAAATCAAATTTATTTATAAGGCCCGACAACACACGTTAATGTCCCCATGGGCCGTACATGTCTTCTTTAAACAAGTCAAGAAGAAAACATAACAATAAGTCAAGAACAGAACAAGAACACCATAAGGTAAAACAAATTTAAAATAAATGCAAATAAATGAAAGAATGCAAGCACTCCCAGACATACCCCACGCGAAGGTAAGGAAAAACTCACTAAAACCTAACAATAGGGAAAATATATAAATATATATTCTCTTTTTGAAACTCTGTCTGTAAATAAACAGTACTGTATATTTGTATTTCATAAATGTCTGGATGTAACATTACTGCATATCTGTATGTCGTGTATGTCATAAATGTTATGATGAATTGAAAATGGGGGACCCTGATGTAAACAAGATGAAAGTCTTTCTCTGGTCTGCATCCCCTTAACAATTGTGTGTATTGAGCCGTACTGTATTGTACCCATTCTGCAATCTGTTAATAAAATGTTCAATCAATCAATCAATCAATTACAGCACATTAAAGTATGCATAGAACTAGGGATGTTCAATATTGGCTTTTTTACCGATATTGTCCAACTCTTAATTTCCGATACCGATATATGCGTGGTCCCCCCCCCCCCCCCCCCCCCAAAACGGAAGAATTTCAGGTAATTAACATTACATATCTCTTGTCGTGGAATTAACACAACATTATGCATACTTTTGACAATAAATTAAAAAAAATATCAGACATCCCTACATAGAACACATAAATGTTTTACCTGTACATACTGGTGACGGATCTCGTTCACTCTGTCGCTGTTCCGGTCAAATGGCACATTGTACAATTGTTTCATGCGCATTTAATTTCTCCTGAGCACTCTGTCAATTGTAGCGATTAAAACAGATTCAATATTGCCAAATATATTGTCATCCTCTATTACAGCGCTTTGTATCTCTCTCTACCCAAAGCTGTAAAGGAATGTGAATCACTACCCACTTTCAAAAACACTCTCAAAGAACACCTACGGGAGACCGCAATTCGAAACTGGCCCCTGCAAATGTCCTAACCCAACCCCCTCCAATGTACAATAAATGACCAAGTATGGCTTTGTCAATATTCCAATGTACAGTGTACAGTGTCCCCCACCCACCCCCTACCCAATCCCCCACCCCACCCACCCCAACCACCTCCAATGTACAGTCCCCCCCCCCCCCCCCCCCCCCCCCCCCCCCCCCCCTACCCAACCTCCTCCAATGTACAGTTTCTACGTCAAATGTATATACTCTCTTTTCTGGACTCTTTTTGTATCACAAACAGTACTGTATTTGCCAATCTGGTATGTCATAAATGTATAGATGTAGCAGTACTGTCTATCTGTATGTCATGTGTGTCATATATGTTATGATGAATTGAAAATGGGGGACCCTGATGTAAACAAGACGAAAGTCTTTCTCTGGTCTGCATCCCCTTAACAATTGTATGTATTGAGCTGTACTGTACTGTACCCATTCTGCAATCTGTTAATAAAGTTTTCAATCAATCAATCAAACTCAACCTTATGGCATTGTTTGCTAACACCATGGCTTCCTCTTGTTGCAGATTAAAAAGGGGCCCTCTTCCACCTATGCAAGGTTGTCTTGCAATCCTATGTGGTGCAGAGTAAAATTACAGTAATGTACAGTAAACATGAGATATACTGCCCATATTACTGTAGTGTACAATAACAGTGCTTCCCACTTGTAAAATGCTGCAGTACAGTACCATACTGTAAATATGGCAAATCTTTACTGTAACACTACTTTACACTACAATACAGTAAATCTGTTCTGCAGTAAAGCTGTAAGTCTCAATGTAAAATGTAGCAAGTGATAAGTTCTTGTCCCACTGTAAGCTTCATGTATGACACAATGGCAGTAGTGCCGTGCAGATTGTTTAGTGGTGAATTTCTGTCCGATATACACACCTGTTCTCCCCACGAAATGTTTGAATAATTGAATTTACAGTGGTTCTCCCAACATTTGGCTGCACCCTTTGACCAGCCTCAGCCATTGTGAGGCTGTGATTGACAACATGGTCCACAATTGTAGCCGTAGATTCATCAGGAATCTGCCTATGTACTTGGCCTCTTCTTCCTCTTCCTCTTCCCCTGTTTTGTCCCCTTCCCCTTCCTTCCCGCATCCTCGCCCCTCTTCCACGATGCTGACCTTCCATTTCTGTGTCACAGTATTGTCGAAATGGTACACACTATGTCCTGCTGCTCTGCTCGATTCATATATGCTTGCCAATTGAGGGGATTCAGCTCTGAGTGACTGTGGAAAAGTGGCTTATCATTGGTTACAACTAATGCTTCACACACTCTTCCTCATCAGTGAAAGCTGAGGTTCACCCGAGAGAAATTGTTCAATTTGGGAGACATTTTTAGGAAAAAATTATAAAGAAATGTATAGCATTTGCTTGACAGATTTTGACAACTAGTTCAACATTTTTGTATGTAATGACTCAAGCAATGAAATGAGGACTATTAGTTTTATAGGGAATGACTATTCAGCATTCATACGTATAGTTAATTTTGACTGACATGACATAAGCAAATGATAATGTTATAAAACAGCAGAGAATTGTATGAAAGCAATTAATGCATGTCCAAAAGCATTTGCAATATGTTGGAAGGAATGAGAAACTGCTACTATGATGTGCACAAATGACTAAATGTTGTGCAGGTTATGAGAATTTTAATTCTGATCAGACAAATGCACCAAAGCAATTGAGAAAAACTGTAACTGGGAAAAGGTTTGTGAATAAAAGCAACACTATAAAAACACAGACTGCGGAGACCTGTTTCTACCGACCAGGGTGGGAACAGGGTGGAGAGGAATCGCAACCTGAGCATGACTGAAAATGAGTATGTCTTTTATCTCCCACAGGTTCATTGTGGAGAACTCTGTCCTCGACAAGCACATGAGGTACATCCTTACCATCTATCCTGTTGTGATCTGGGCACTCTCTGGGAACATGATCAAAAACTACCATCCTGCGTCTCCAAGCCGCGTTGGCATCTTTATTGGTAAGACACACCAACCAGAGTGCAAATGTAACAGTAAAGTGCATTAGTAATATACAATGTACAGGTGATTAAACTGTGTATAGAATTACTACTAAGTGTAGTGCTAATCAGATGTATGTACAGATTTGTAATATTAATATGTACAGTGATACAGGTATAAAGACAATTTGGTAGTAGTAGTCACGCTGACCAGTAGCGTAACCAGTAAGAGTAGGTAAAGTAAGGTAAGGGATATGTACAGATATAGATTTAGTATCCACTATCTACAGATATGCTAAAGGAGTGTGGGTGTTGCAGTGGGCAAGGCGCTCGCCACTAACGCAGGAGATGCTGGTATCGAGCCCAGCTCTCGGCGTTGCTACCGGCTTGGCCGGTCGTTCATACTAACACAATTGGCAGTGTTAGAGGGTGGGAAAGCCAGTGGGTGGGGATTGGACGTTGTGGACAGCGACTCCTACAGGTCGGTTGGTGCGCCTGTACAGCAGAATCAGGAAGTATTGGGGGCAGCGTGAGCCTCCCACGCGTTACTCCTCGCCACTGAGAGATTGCGCTGTTCAGGTGAAAAGATGCGATAGCTGCCTCCTTGTGTACCGGAGGGGACACGTGATGCAAGGCTTGGTCCTCACTGCAGCTGACCAGTGGGAAGCATAGTCTAGCAACGTTCGAGACAGGGGAGGGGAGAATTGAAGGGAGAATTGGCGAGGCAAAATTGGGATGGGAGAAAAATAGAAAATAAGGAGAAAAAGTGGATAAAAAAAAGAAGCAAAAGGAGTATGTGCAGGTATGTACAGACAGATGTGGATATATATTATATATATATATATACGGTAATATATATATATATCTGCAAATGTATAAGTAGGTATATAGGTGTACAAGTAGGTATATATAACACAACTGAATGACATACAGCAGAAGATCTTTGTCCACAAAAAGGCTATTGGCTGAACTGCTGTGCTTAACTGTTGTGCACTTTCCTCTCTTAGCTGCACTGTTGGCTTTAGCCTGCACCCTGTTTGTCACAAGGATTGCCCTGGTCATTTGGAAACACAACAAACAGCCACTCTACAGAGACGCCAGCCCTGACTCCATGTCACCGATGGATGTCGCTGAGAACCAGAAGAAAATATTTAGTTAAATGTGTATTTTTGTTCAAGTATTTAATATAGCACTCCAGTGATACAACCTAATATGTGATCATTATTATTTTTTGAATTGATAAAATTGTTATAAAATGTTGTATAATAATAATAACAACTGTATTGATAACATTGAGGATTACATCATTATGATGTTTGATTGGTTATGTAGGCTTGAGATAATAAATCACAAGGGAGTGGTTTATGGTTTAACCCCTCCCTTGCCATTAATTTCTCTATTGTATAAAGATCAGTTATGATTTGATATTTGTATACAAAGTATGATATTATTATTCATATTTATATCCCCTCATCATAAAGAAAGACCAAAATTATTCTAATAAAAGCAATTTATATAAGAAGATACAGTAGATACCAATTTCCTCTCTGTGTGTTCAGTAGAAAGTTATCCAGCTGCAATCTAACCTAGTTTAGCATAAATTAACGGAAGCGGATACAGACCACTATAGGCACTAGCCTATCTTAGAATTCTTAGAAAACGCTAGCTGGTCCGAATGTGATATTTCCTGAAGATGTGAAGCATGTGAATGAATGAATGAATGAATGAATGAATGAATGAATGAATGAATGAATGAATGAATGAAAACTTTATTTAACAGATTGCAGAATGGGTACAATACAGTACGGCTCAATACATACAATTGTTAAGGGGATGCAGACCTGAGAAAGACGTTTGTCTTGTTTCCATCAGGGTCCCCCATTTTCAATTCATATAGACATTTATGACATACACAACATAGATGACATTTATGGCATAGGGACATATAGGTATTTAGTACTGATACATTTGTGACTAGGGATGTCCGATATTATCGGCCGACCAATATTATCGGCCGATATCGGCAGTAAAATGTGATATCGGAAAATATCGGTATCGTTTAAAAAAAAAAAAAAAAACAATAACAATATTTGTTATATATATATATCCAGTGAAATTATTAGTTACCTGAAATTATTCAGTTTTTTGGGGGGGGGGAACCCTGCATATATCGGTATTGGTTGATATCGGTTGATATCGGTATCGGAAATTAAGAGTTGGACAATATCGGAATATCGGTATCGGTAAAAAAGCCAATATCGAGCATCCCTATTTGTGACATAAGCGGTATTCAAATATACAGTACTGTTACCCCTAGATCCTGACAGAGTATATACATATGATGGGGAGGGGGGGCTGTACATTAGGAGGGGGTGGGTGGGTGGGAGGGAAATATACATACGGCGGGGAGGGAATATATACATGCGGTGGGGAGGAGACTGTCTATTAGGAGGTGGTGGGGGTTTTGGGCATTTTACGGTGGCCAGTTTCGAATTGCAGCCTCCCGTAGATGCTCTTTAAGAGCGGTTTTGAATGTGGGCAGGGATTCACATTCCTTTACAGCTTTGGGTAGGGCGTTCCACATTGTCCAACCATGTCATAATGAGGTGTAGTAAATATAATTCAGAGAGGAACATTTTAGCAGGGACTTCTGCCAGACATCCAACTACAACTACTAGGAACCTAAAAGGACAATAATAATACCTTATGCATACTACACCGTATGTGAATACTGTATATTTCAGTTAGTTAGTTAATTATATTGATTTGTTATATTGTTTACACTGCTTGTTTTTACTACCTGTACCTCCCCTCCCCCTCCCCCATGCTGCTATGATGCCTGAATTTCCCCAAGGGGATCAATAAAGGAATATCTTATCTTATCTTTATGTGATGAGATATAATGAGCTTGGTCGGGGATGAGATTTGGAGGGAATTTTAGGGATGGGTGATAAAAAGGTATAAGTGCTGCGGGACTCTTCATTTTATTTAAAGATGCAGGATTAGATCATAAAATATAGTAGTTTTTTCTTTTATGTAATCTGATTTAAATGCCTGATATGATTAGAAGACAGTCACTTTATGCAAATGACATGTCGTCAGCTTGTGACTGCAACTTGTTCCTGTTTGCGGACGACTCAGCCCTGCTGGTCTCTGACAAGAACAAGTTACAGGTTGAAAAAACCCTCAGCTCAGAACTATAGGCAAAATCTGCATATGGCTCGCTGATAACAAACTATCATTACACATGGGCAAAACAGAGTCCATTCTCTTCGGTTCAAATAACAAACTCAGCAAGACCGACGGCTTCTCAGTTACAGTGGGTGACAATATTGTCACAAGGAAAGAAGATATTACCTACCTGGGTTCCATCCTAGAGGCAAATCTTTCCTGTGACAAAATGGCATCCAATGTAATAAAAAAAGTCAACCAACGAACACGATTCTTGTACCGGATCTCCTCACTGGTAAACAAGAATACCCTGAAGACTCTGGCAGGAGCACTCATTCAAGGGTACTATGACTATGCTTGCACCTCATGGTACCAAAGCCTCAAAGGCGCTAAAAACAAAATTACAAACATCTCAAAACAAACTGGTCAGACTACTGCTTGACCTTACTCCTAGAACCCACCTCACCCCTGCCCACTTTGACAACCTAGGATGGCTTAGAGTAGACGACAGAGTACAGCAACTTCTCAAAGGTCAGTGAATACCACGATCACAACACCAGAGGGAGCTCCACAAATCATGTTAAACCCAGATTCGGCTCAAACAAGGGACTAAACACGTTTCGCAATTATGCCACATCAATGTGGAACGCCCTACCCAAAGCTGTAAAGGAATGTGAATCACTACCCACTTTCAAAAACACTCTCAAAAAACACCTACGAGAGACTGCAATTCGAAACTGGCCCCTGTAAATGTCCTAACACAACCCCCCCCCAATGTACAGTAAATGACCAAGTATGGTCTTGTCAATATTCCAATGTACAGTTTTGCTTGTTCAGTTGTACAGTGTCCCCCACCCACCCCTCCTACCCAACCTCCCCCCCCCACCTACCCAACCTCCTCCAATGTACAGTTTCCACGTCAAATGTATATACTCTCTTTTCTGGACTCTTTTCGTATCACAAACAGTACTGTATTTGCAAATCTGGTATGTCATAAATGTATAGATGTAGCAGTAGCCTACTGTCTATCTGTATGTCATGTATGTCATATATGTTATGATGAATTGAAATGGGGGACCCTGATGTAAACAAGACGAAAGTCTTTCTCTGGTCTGCATCCCCATAACAATTGTATGTATTGAGCTGTACTGTACTAGTCTGTACCCATTCTGCAATCTGTTAATAAAGTTTTCAATCAATCAATCAATCAATCAAAACTCTAGGTGAGACTTTTTGTTTACACACTCCGGTACAGTAGGTGGCGGTGTGCACCTATTACATGTTGGTTTGCGACGGACGGCCGGAAGTAGACTGAAAAAAACGCGGATGTGCGCGGACTATTCTTGTAGTTTGTCAACATCTTTGTTCTAACGGTAGCAAGCAATAAACACTTTGCTTTTCATACTTTCAAAACGATTGTATACAAGGGAGACCCATAATGGATATCAAACACCCTACTCTGGTAAGTGTTCACCGAAGATATTTGATGATGCAGCTGTTAGCGTCATAACGTACCGTTAACGAGTAACGATAGTTTAGCTAACTTAAGTTATCTCTGTTAGGTTACCACTTTGAAAAAAGAAAATGCCTAATTTCTATGCAGTGGTAAGAGTAGGTAAAACACTGGAAATGCGTGACATTATTATTCTACTGTGAATTATTTACAAGATCCAATAACACCAAATTATTATGTTTTTGTTGATATATTTATCATAGATCAACACATAGATAGCACCCGTTGTTTTGCACATAGCAACTGTTGTCTCTTACACAAAACAATGGATGCTGTGTTAACTACAGGCAGCCATAATGGAAGAAATAACTACATAGACATTCCGTGCAAGGCCTCTTTTGCCCAACTGATCGCATTCACGTTCAAATAATGTGGTCTGTGTGATAATAATACCCAATAACACACACACTAGGGATGGGTATTTCAATGCCCCCCAGATCTCGATTAGTTATTAATTACTCATGGAGGGAAATCTATTTTCCAACCTTTATTTAAACTTGAAAGGCAACTGAGATATCCCTAATTTACAGTCACGTAAATTGTGACTGTAAACAAATAGTGTACACAGAATAAGCAAGCATATAAATCACACACCATATAAAAACGTAACAACAAAACGAGGCTAGACAAAAGCAAGAATAACAAATAAATTAAAACACGTTGTACAACTTGATTGACAAAGATTGGAGATCAAGGACTTAAACTCTACAACAGAGGAGAGAATCTCAAGCTTTAAGGACTGTTGGAGTTCATTCCATGAGCTAGGTGCATTATAGCGAAATGCTACCTAGCCCCTTTCGTGACTTTCGGTTTGCAAGCCTGGGGCTTTTGTGACCGGAGTCACTTGCTCACACGCCCCGATTACCCAGTAGAGAAACGACCAAGCGTCATCAAGGGGCTCGCGGTGTGTCAAGAATACATCAGATCTGAATTTCAAAGATACCCAGCGTACAATATGGGTCTAACACAGCTTCACGATGGGGTCTGGAAGCTCGGAGTTGCCAATAAACAGTTTAAAACATTGTTGGGAAACACAAGTGCTACTCACAGCGAACTCTGGCAGCAAGATGGCGTCTTCTCCTTCTGCAACTTTCCTTGTCGCATGCCTGGTGCGTTTAGCAATCACTGCGCTCCCTATCGGTCCCTGTTGGTCATTACCTATAGGCCATTACAGGGTAGAATCTGCTGAGCGCGTCTCCTGTGTATTGTTGTAATGACCAACAGGGACCGATAGGGAGTGCAGTGATCGCCATTTTGCCAAGGTTCGCTCTGTGAGTACACTCGTTTTATGAAAATGATTTAAAATGTTTATCAGCAACTCCGAGCTTCCAGACCCCATCGTGAAGCTGTGTTAGACCCATATTGTACGCTGGGTATCTTTGAAATTCAGATCTGATGTATTCTTGACACACCGCGAGCCCCTTGATGACGCTTGGTCGTTTCTCTACTGGGTAATCGGGGCGTGTGAGCAAGTGACTCCGGTCACAAAAGCCCCAGGCTTGCAAACCGAAAGTCACGAAAGGGGCTAAATGCTACCCTGTTTTGAGCAAACTCCGGGGACCTTAACACATTCCCTGCCACGGTTATATCCATCAATGTAGCCTCACTGCCACCACTCTAAGCCTATGGAGATGTTCACCTTCTTTGCAGGGATATAACTTTTTAAATTGTATTGCTAAATTGACATTACTATGGCCCATTCAACATCGATTATCTATCGTTCAGGATGTAGGAACGTTATACTTTTTCATTCATAGATTCTTCCAAAAATACCTTCTAGAATATAAGTATGTTTTTATCGTTTTCTGCAGTAATTCATAGAACGTGAGTTATAGGCATAAACGCATATATATAGATTATCAACTGCCGTTTATTCCCGATACACGATATATTAAAAAATTCAACTGTATATGATCCTATACGTTATGCGTCATCATGCGCGGATGAAAGGGGGGGGGGGTCGTTTATAATTAATAATATAAAGAGCTAAGTTAACAATATACTCGTTATCACCATACATAATGCTTATATTGAAATTTGTGTTGACATTAGGGCCGTTCTTTCAACCTAAAAGTGCACTTTCTTCAACCTCGAACCTAAATTCCTTAGCAACCCGTGTTGCCGCCAGAGTAAACAAAAAAACAAAACAGTGCGCACGCTCGACACAGGAGCCGTTCTGACCAATGCCCATGCGCAGTAGAGACTAGTGGTCTGCAAGGGCCTTGAAATAAAGCCCTGCCCGAGCCCGTGAACTTCAGGCCCTGCCCGAAAATAAGCCCGACTGTAAATAATATTTTAAGCCCTAGCCCGCGTGAAAACCCGAAAAAAATTATTATTATTATTATTAAAATATAATTTTTTTTGTATTTGTTTTAAATATTCGAAACACGGTTTTATATGAACGTAATAAATAAACAAAACTAAGAAGCATTTACATAGCCTGTTTCGGTCTTAGGTCTTATTAGAATGCCGTCTCTCCCAGTGCTCTCTTAGGGGGCTTTCACACTCAGCCTTTTGTATCGAATCACCGTCCCGGAGCACGGGGGGGAGTGTTCTCACTCACCCCTTTTGGGGTGCGAAACGGCGCTGAATCGTTTCACCCCCCGCTGAACGGGATCAGCTGGCAGAGGTGGTCTCGGGGTCGGCCCCGGGAGAACGGGGGGTGTGGCTTTGCGAGCTTGTACCTTTTCACGGGCGTGGCGCCTGGTGCTGACATAACGTCATACATTTTGTTTGCCATTGCTATGTCTATACATTGTTCGAATGCATTTATTTCTATTAGACCAGTGGTGCCCAACCAGTCGGCCGTGGTCGACCAGTAGATCGCTCAAAACGCTCAAAAGCGGACTCTACAACACCATCCATTCGTGATAAAATGGGGTGGGTTATATTGACAAGGCTTGACAACAGAGGTTCAAATATAACTTCATATTTATTGGCAATTTGTTCATTTTATATCAACATCCAGAGTCCGCAGTCGTGTTAAGACATTCCCGTTTACATTTTCGGTCGACCAGTAGATCAATGACATTCAATATAATCGATGCGAGCAATGTTACTAGTAAAAGGTTATAAAGCTAACTAGCGGTAGCCGTTAGCTTAGCGTTATTGTTAACGCTGCAAAACTATCAAAAGCGGACTCTACAACAGAGTTCCATTCGTGAGAAAAGGGGGGTGGGTTATATTGACAAGGCTTGACAACAGAGGTTCAAATATAACTTCATATTTATTAGTTATTTGTTTCTTTATATCAACATCCATTCTCCAGTCTCCGTGTTAACACTTCCTGTGTTTACATTTCGAGCGTGACATCATCGACTACGGCAAGCTTACAAGCTCAAAACGCAAACCGTAAACAAAACCCAGAGCGCACCCAGACTGAAGTGTGTACACAAACTAGAGGGGGGAGAGGGGGGGGGGGAGTTCGCATCAGATCTCAGAACGGGCAGAACGGAACGAAATAGAAACGAATAGGGTGAGTGAGAAAAGGCCCTTATAGACTGACTCACACATCAGCCTCGTAAAACGTATTGAAGGCTATAGAATCTTCTTTGACACTGTGACACACACACACACGACACACAATAGCCTACTCAGAAATCAGATTTCGAGCAGAGCAACATTATGAAAAGCACAACAAAACAGGTAGCGACCCAGCAAATAATAAACAGCACTCACCACAACGTCAGCAACGAGTTGAACACCGTTAACAAAACTTCGCCAACCAGCTACATACATCCCAAGAACAAATTAAAACGTTCGCCAACTGGCTATATTCCAACACAACCAATCGAGTTGAACTTGTCCCCTGAGTTCTCCCTGCGCGCTGCGGTAATTACATCCAAATGTTTCTCTGGCGCAAAAGAGAAAACGAATCTTAAAAACGAAGGTTATCCTATAACCCTAGTGTCCGGTAGATTTCAATCTACCGGTCAAATGACAGAAATTCCGGTCAGAGTTTATTGAGCTTAAAAACAATTGATAGGCAAAAGAATGACAACAAAACAAAAGAATGACATCATCAAGGCATGTAGATTTATAATATTTTTACTTAAAACTAGGCTACTCTTGCGTATAAAGTCATTATATTCCAAATAAAATAAGTCCAGAGACTCGTGCTGCTGCCGACTTTAAATCAAATAGGTGTCTGTGGGCAGTCGCCCGACATTAATAAACAGTCTGTTATAATCACATTTTTATGAGCTAACGAATTCCGTTATATTGGACATTTGTATTAATTATATTAAGAGAAGAACTGAGAAATTTGGCAGAGAGAGACGGCAACATTATCGTGGGTTTGCAATGACGACTCTCTCCACCTCGCAACGACTTATTTGCAAAGAGTATGGCGCTGCAGAGCAGCTGATTCAGCTGTTATTGGCTCTTTTCTGGGGACCGCACAGCAGCGCCCCCCACCCAACATTGAATTGAAAATGGCTGAATTGGAGTACTGCTGGAATACTGCATTGTGCTGCTGCTGCTCCGGCTCTGCAGCTTCACAAAAGTTCGCACACCCAGCACTAAGCTCTCGCTGACAACGTCGTTGTCATTATTAGAAGCAACGAGGAAACAAATGTAATGATCGTTTCGTTCATCGCATATGCTATTTAATTTTAGCCTATTTTAATACAATTCAAATAATCAAATTGTGCTTAGACTCAGGGAATTATTTTCACCGGACATTAAGACCGGAGAGATTAAATATGTCGGACTTCAACAGATTTTGCCGGTCAAATACCGGTAATTACCGGCTAACGGAAACGCTGGTTTACAGCAGAGCTGTCCCAAGTAGCTGCGGCTACCAACGTGTTGTCAACAGGGGAGGAAATTAGGCCACTTTACTCGCCAAATGCGAGTATTTTTTACGTTTGGCGAGTGATTCATGAAGACCACTCGCCAGTCTGGCGAGTTGACAGTGCCACGAGAGCACTGCACAAGACCCGTGGACATATATAATGTTTAATAAACGTTCCTGCAGTACTGGCCAACCCGCGGACATATATAATGTTTAATAAAAGTTCCCGCAGTACTGGCCAACCCGCGGACATATATAATGTTTAATAAAAGTTCCTGCAGTACTGGCCAACCCGCGGAAATATAGAATGTTGAATAAAAGTCCCGTGGTACTGGCCATCAGTCAAGGAAGCACTCGCAAACAGATAACGTTAAACACAGAAGATGGAAAACAGACAGACTGAGCAACGGGGAACTGCATCCAACCCTAGTACAACTCTCGAGTCCAAGGCAAGGACACATTTAAATTACAGAGGTGTATGTTAGTCTATTGCGCACCGGACTAAGGTTAGACATTTTATTTCATGCTCAAAAGCCCCTGGCTTGCACATCGCAGTCACGAAAGGAGCTAGCTCAACCAGTGCACAACAGCAGACCAACCCAACTGACGTCACCACAACACTTGACGGTACTTCACAGCACTGTCGTAAGGCCACCGTGCCGTCTTAAAGGCACAGTGAACACTCGGATGCATACACAACATTGACGTGGCTTCAGCTTGACAACCGAGGTTCAAAGTTAACTTGATTGACTGATTGAAAACTTTATTAACAGATTGCAGAATGGGTACAATACAGTACGGCTCAATACACACAATTGTTAAGGGGATGCAGACCAGAGAAAGACTTTCGTCTTGTTTACATCAGGGTCCCCCATTTTCAATTCATCATAACATATGACATACACGACATACAGATAGACAGTACTGCTACATCTATACATTTCACATCTATCTATCTATACACTTCACAACATACTTCGGTTTTTTTCTTTCACTGCCCAACCCAGTCCAACCCAGCATCTTTCACTGCCCAGTTCAGCCCAACCCAGTCCAGAATAGATCCCTCTTTCATGTTAATATGTGTTATGCTAATATTGTGAAGAGTAGAGACTGTTATTAATGTTTTATGCTAATAAATATTTTAAAGAGTAGAGACACGTGTGATTATTACTATGATTGAAAATCAATTTAGACGAAGACATACAAAGAAGTAATTATCACAATTAGCGATTTTTTTTGGCTGGTAAAAAATCAGTTTGTCTGGTAAAAAAAATCAGATACTCGCCAGTTGGCTGGTAAGCCAAAAAGTTAGTTTCCTCCCCTGGTTGTCAAGTTATTGTTATAAGGAACTAGGCTTGGGCGGTATCTTTTTTTCACACCGTCATACTCTGCTGACATAATACCCCGGTATACGGTATATGACGGTATGACTTTCATTTTCAACCCGTGTTACCAAGTAAACAAATCACGGTGCTACTATCGTTAGCTCTCAGAAGGTAGCCAGAAGCCTGCAGCACCGTAGTACTAGTACGTTAGTATTGTGTATTCAAAAACGCACCGGACTGCGACGTAACGTTTTACCGTTTATTTGCTTGCTCCACCAGTGCACAACAACACACACCAACTCTCGTTACCACAACGCTTTACGGTATTTTCACAGCACTGTCGCAACATGACCGTAAAACGTGAACACCGTTGTGATCCACATACACAACAGTTAGCTCTCAGAATAGCCAGTTAGCCCGCAGCTGCAGCACCAGCAACGGTAAGCGTGTCTCATTTAATTTCCACCACTGAAGCGGGGTTTCCCCTCCTCCTGTGTGTAGACAACCAGCTCTGCGTGTGCTCGCTCCACTAGTGAGGACTGGTCTCGCCCTCTGCTGGCGCGTGTGTGCACTACAACCAACCACTGTCAAAACTCCGTTTCACTGTAATAGAAACTGAAACGCATCTGTGATTTTGACGGTATTGATTTTCAATACCGTCGGGATTTCTAAATACCCTGGTATACCGTAATACCGTCATACCGCCCAAGCCTATAAGGAACCCAGTACTACAACAGGCTGCATTCCCTTAACAATTGTTTGTATTGAGCCGTATTGTATTGTACCCATTCTGCAATCTGTTAAATAACGTTTACATCAATTTATTCTGCTAGCATTAACGTTACTACGCTGCTAGCCACAATGCTATACTGTTATAATGGCATATCCCAATCACGTTAGCACGTAAGCTAACAAAATCGGCGATAAATGTATAAAGCATGTATAAATGCTATGTAGCTAAATGGCTCATGCAAGGTATAAAGATGGTGGCTCTCTGAGATTTTGAGCAGGATGTGGAGTGACTCGTTCAACATTTCTGATTGGTTGAAAATGGCCTTCATGTTTGAACTACATCCACCTACTGCTTTGGCATTGTACTACATGTACATCACTCGGTGGTCAGGAGACAAAACGATGTCTAACTTGCCTGCCATTACGTAGCGTTCTGAAAAACGAAACTGGCCCTAGTGTAACCGCAGCCTTAGGCTATTTTGTTTTGGTTCCTCAAAATCACCCTAGTATTTACAGCTTAAAAAGGTGGGCTAAACTGAGGTGGGTTTACCATCTATTACAGTGGTCACCAACCCGTCGATCGCGATCGACTGGTTGATCTTTGAGACTTTGATCTTTCCCTGAAAAAATGTAAAATAAATAAAAAAACTGAGAGTCCACATTACAGTTCTACTTTTGTTTTGATGTGAAAAGTGATGCTGCATAAATTTACTGCACTTAGCACTGACTGAGAAAGTACATATTACAGTTCTACTTTGACAAACATATTTACAATTAGCATTTGATAATGTTAATAATATGAGAGTCCACATTACAGTTCTACTTTTGTTTTGATGTGAAAAGTGATGCTGCATAAGATGACTGCACTTAGCACTGACTGAGAGTACATATTACAGTTCTACTTTGACGTTTTAATGTTGGACCAAAGCATTGCATGTACAGGCAAATAAAAGTCATTAAGTTGAACACGATTTAGTGCTTGAATACCCACCATCCACTTCAATGTTAGCGTTAATAACGCCTAATCTATGTTTTAAATTATGGCAATGTGTCTAATCTGCCCGTCGCTTATCAATGACTCGTTTTCCAGTCAACATTGTCGAAGCGGATTGTTTTTTTATCGGTTCATTTCCGTTTTATAGCATTTTGAAAAGCCCTCGTTTTCAAGGAAAATAAAAAGATTCCATGATAAACTGTACTGGAATATTCTAGAACGTTGTCATTTTTCTGCCTATTTGTGAATCGTTTTCAAATAAACGCTAGATTATCGATAGTATATGTGTACGTATGCACGCTATATAGGCGATCTGAAAAATCGATTCTCTGATTTCCTCAAAGCCATCGCCCACACACATAGGGCGAACGCTGAGATCTCAGCAAATACAACTCTGATTATCCCAATACTTGTAAAATAGATTCCTTACCTCAGATCAGATGTTCTCCAAAAAGATCATTCCAATTCCTGATCGCCATTCCAAAAATCGATCGCTTTTATTGATCCAACGCTACATACTGTATTTACATATTCCACGCTGTTCTGATGGTCCACAATGAATCCGATCGGCTCGGGTTACATGCCTGAGAAGTAAAATGTGGATTCCGGATTTTTCTTTTCTCATCCATTTTCATTGAGTCCATTCCAAAAGGGTGCATTACCATCTGGGAGACGATAGGGGGCGGTTTTTTCACATCTGAGCTCCTGATGGGGCTGGTTTACCAACGGGTGACTCGGTTGATGAAATATGAATTCAGATCGCTAATAAAAAAATAACACGCTAATTGTTGTGGTGGGCATTCAGGGGGCGGGCTGATAACACGTGTTATGTCGTTTTGGGCATTCAAAGTGTTAAAGTACAATATTGGCTGTCTTTTTCTCTCAACGCTTCAATAGGTAGATCTTGCCTTCACCAAGGCCGAGGTCAGGGATCTTGGGCTTAAAAAGGTTGGTGACCACTGATCTATTACATCTCTGGTTAAAAATTTAAGTTATGTATTGACTTGATGCATCATAGAGCAAATGGAAGTTATCTAGGGCTGACCCCATGCGCTAGCCAGTCCAGTTTGCTAACTAGACACTTGCTGTCAAAAAGCACAGTACCACTAACTCTCACCCATTCTCAGAAGAGACCACTGAAACTCCCCTACTTTCCGGACATAGCAAGGTATGCTGGCTAAATATTTCACATGGATGACATGGGGCCCGTTCGGATAGGCTTGGGCGATATTATCGTTTAGTTGTTGTGCGCACAACGACGATAACGGTCCCCACAAGTCCCTGATCACACCAATATTCAAGTGTGCAACGCCTGTTTATAGGCTCGCTACATTGTTGTAGTCTATTAAAAAAGGTAACATTTTGTGAGCCTACATTCTGACCCTGTATATAATATGGACATGCAGCCTAACCTAGTGGAGACAACTTTGGAAAGATGTCGGCTCTTTACCTTTACACTGAACTCTGAGTCCCTCCTAGCTCTCCAAACTGCAACGTAAGATACGGTACCATATGCACAAACAACTCCATAAGGCACAAACAACGGAGTCTATATTTTAACGCAGGGGTCCCCAAACTTTTTCCTGTGAGGGCCACATAACTTTTCCCTTCTCTGGTGGGGGCCGTGGTCAGTTTGTAACAGAAAAAGTGTGACGATCGCAGGCGTGCCTAAACGTAGACATTTATTGTTTTCCAGAAAGCCACACATAACCAAATATTAATAACCCTTTCCGGGATCTTCACAGAAAAAAAGTCAGGAAATAGATAATAACACTATTAATGAAATAAATAACACTATTTATGAAATAAATAAATATACAGTACCACTACCTACAGACCACCTAGCTCTAGCTCTGTACTATTTAAAAGCACAGTGCAGGACACACTCAAAGGTTATCGCACCTCAGAGATGGCAGTGGACATGTATGACAGGACAAAGGCCATATGTAATGGCCTTGGGATTGAGGAACATACTACCAGCCAAAGGAGGAAGCAGAAAAGGATGGACGAGTATGTAGTTGAGTGAGTCATCTTGTGGCACAAGCTCAGACCTCAGCTCAGGAGATCAGCTGAGACAGAGACTGTTCTATCCAGTCCTCGACAGAATGCTGCAAGAGCTTGAGAGCAGGTTCTCACAACTTATGAGAGGCATACAGGCATGTTATCCAGCCTCAGACCAGTTTCTCTCAGTGGAATTGCTGCAACCCCTCGCCACACATTACAATATCCAACTACTGCCAGAGGAGATCACAGTTGCAAAGTGTTTCCTGGCCAGGACAGGCAGAGATGCAGTCCCTACTATCCAAAGTGTCTTTTCCCTCCTGGATGATGATGATAATAATAATAATAATAATAATAATAATAATAATAATAATAATAATAATAATAATAATAATAATAATAATAATGCATTTTATTTATAAGGCGCCTTTCAGGACACTAAAAAAAAAGTCCACAAATCGGTGAATGAAAAAATTATAGGATCAAATGAAAACTACTACTTACTAAAAATGGATGTTTAAGTACTAAAAACCAAAAAAAAATATCAAACACTAACAAACATTCAGCACAGACAATGGGGATGCTGCCATCTTAATTTTTTAATTTTTTAATTTAAGCTCCGGGCTCTAGGGGCCGTAGTTTGGGGACCACTGTTCTAACGGAACAATCGCCAACTGAGAAGGTTTAGTCAAGGTTTAAGCAAACAAAACACATTGGATTTGCAAAATTACTTTAACCAGCATTTTGAACTGTCTCTTTCTGTGTTTTAAGGCCATCTAAGCGATGGAAATGTTTGGTGTTTGATGACTTGGGTGAGTAACACGATGAATTGTCTACTTAGAATTCAAACTGTTTTCCCTTCCTTATGTCCCCCCTCGAGATCACTATTGACTTGCAGCTTCATCATCCCCTATAGATTCGGCCTCAAGTGACGACGACCTACCCCCCCGGTCTCCTGTGCTCTGCGCCCAGAGTTCAGAGAAAAGACGGGCTGAGATGGCAACTTCCCCAGTCCTCCAGCTCTGTCTGCCTGCAAAACAGCCACATTCTCAAAAGGTACCATGGCTTGTAGGGATGTACCGAATGTAATTTTTTATTAAATTCTTTTTACATTAGAAGCTTCTATTGAAGTATTCGAACGAAGCTTCGAATGTCTGTCGTCATATTTTATGACGTAATCATAAATATTTAATATCCTCAAACTAAATCCTCAATTTGAATAAAGTGATTCATCTGATTAAATTAATCTTAAAAAAAAAATCAACTTTCTTTAACCCTTTCACTGCCACACAACAGAAGGTTACCCCTTTACTATCACACAACCGACGGCGATGCTCCATCATTAGCTCCGCATCCTAACCTTCTGTATTGTCACAGTGAAAGGGTTAACCGGCTGTCGTGTGGCAGTGAAAGGGTTAATGAATATAACTAGTCAGTTTCGTCAACATAAATAATCCAATACGGGCACGGTTGGTACGTGGTCGGTTAAGAAGAGAGAAGTCTTTATTTGTCATGCAGATTAACACACACATGCGAGATTGGGCGACCCACAGGAACACACACACACACATGCACTGAGTCGCCGATGAAATGTCTCTCTGCACTTTTCCCATCCCGTCGTCCTTCCCCCCCCCAAGGGCAGCCGGGAACAGACACGGGCTGCGGCGTGGGCCGGGGACCAATCCAAGTGCTCCTGCCCGTCTTCGTCAAGGACGCCACAGCGTTAGCGATCTGTTGTTGTGCATGTTTTTCCATTGGGTTTATCTTATCGGGGGGGAAACCCTTGCGAGTACGGGGAGAACATGCAAACTCCACACAGAAAAGCCTGGGAGATACCCCACCTGGGTACCTGGCATCATGGAAACCTGGTCCCCAAGCGGGAATCGAACCCTGGACCTTCTTGCTGTGAGGCGACAGTGTTAACTACTACACCACCGTGCCGCCTTCGGGAGAGGTGTTAGTTGGACAATGCCTAGGCTAACCGACCATGTCCGCTTCCATTCATTGTGCTAAGCTAGGCTAACGTGCAGCTAGATAGCTTTCTACTGAACGCACGGAGAGGAAACTGGTATCTATCTTCTTGTCTCTCCCTGGAGAATATGATAAGCTAATTTCCCAAAATGTTGGTGTGTTCTTTTAAGCAAGCTTAAATTTGATGGGAGGAAAATGCAGTGGGCATGGCCATTTTCAAAGAGGTCCCGTTGACTTCTCACTTCAAGATAATTTGAATGAAAATGGGCTCAATAGAACCACACAAGACTCTTTACACCCAAGCTCATTGATGCTATAGTTGCATAATTAGGCCCAAACCAGGCAGTGTTTTTAAATAGGTTATTTTGGTCTGCTAAAAATGTCTAAACATTTTCTCTTCCAAATATCAGTATCGCCCTAAAGAAAATCCAGCATTGGTCAAGCTCTAAAACGGTTCTTGTTATTCTCCTCTAAAGACCAAAACATACCTCCAAACTTGCTGCTGATAAATGGTCAAAGTGTGCCAGTTGCTGTCGGGTCAGAATCAGTCGTTGGAGGTTATCTGCCTCAGTTTATACCCTGAGGGCTGAGTTAACCTGTGCCCTGCATAGGTGAGCTCTCTGCACACCCAGCCAATTGTCAGAATGGTTTTGGAGTTGGCAAAAGCAAATGTACTCTTAGTTGAATATGGACTGGTAAGAAATGTCCCCTCATATGCTCTTATTTTTCACAAGTTCCCATATTAGCCCTTTCGTCAGTCTGAGCCAGAAGTGTGAATGTCTGCCCCCCCCCCCTGGTGCTGACCTCTGATTACTTGAGAACTGTCTGGTTAGCTAATAGCTCTATGTTAGTAATGTTTATATTATTTTGACTTGAACAGCATCATGTTGTATATTTAATTTGTTAGTCAGAAAGTGATGAGAATAAAAGACGTTTTCAAAGTCATTGTTGGAACTATAATGGTATTATTAAGTACTCGTATCGATACTCTGTATCGGCAACTACCCAATTGTAAGTACTTGTACTTGGTCTGACATCCCTAATGAGGTTTGCAGTGTGAGCGTAGCCAAGGTCTTCCTTCTTACTGCTCAGTGGGGTTGATGCCGCTCCCCCCCCCCAACAAAATACTGTAGCTGACTGGTTTGTTTTCACCTTTTCTATGTTCCCAAAAAGGAAGCCATGCGCCCAGCAGTGAGGTTGGAGAGCCCAATACTGGACAACGGTAAGGAACGGCAGATTCCCATCAAGCTGCCATAAACTTTAAGTTAGTTGCCTAAGCCTGCCGCTTATCAATGACTTGCTTGCAGTCAACATGTACGAAAAGGATTGTTTTTTCCATTGGTACATTTCCGTTTTATACCGTTTTGAATAAGAGTATAGTTTTGGAGATGTCTAGTAATTCTAGAGAAATTCCGCGATAATAGCTCTTTAGTGGAATACACAAAACACGTTGTCATTTTTCGGCTGATTTATGAATAGTTTTCAAATAAACGCTAGATTATCGATAGTATATGTGTTATGTACTTATGCACGCTAGAGAAGCGGGCTGAAAAATCGATTATCCATGCCGTGGTCATCGCTAACGTTACACACACACACACACACACATGCTGCGATGGCGGAGAAAAAAACATCTGATTAACCCAAGACTGGTAAAATAGAGTCCTTAACTCACATCAGATGTTCTGCAAAAAGATTAATCCAATTCCTGATCGCCATTCCAAATATTGATTGCGTTTATTGATCCAACGTTATAGCACCAAAACACATAATCGACGCTGCTCCGAGCCTCCCCAGTGAATGTGGTAACAGCTACTGCTTGCCCGAGAAGGGAAACCCCGGGACCGGAGTTTTTTTCTGATGCACAGTCCCACCCAATCCAATCCAATGATGTGCAATACCATCCGGGAGACGATAGGCGGCGGTATTTGCCCTTTTCGAGCTCAGACCCATTCCCAATGATAACGTCAGGCTGGATGGATGAAAAATGAATGGATATTGCTAATAAAAGAAATAACGATTAAAACCCGAGTTTTCTCGGGTCTTGGCACTCAACGCATGGTGAGTTAACCCGACTAATCTCGTGGTTGGCACTGAATGGGTTAAGAATGATGCAAGACGCTTATATTGAAACGTTTTGACATTAGGGACGTTCTTTCAACCTAAACTTGTGCTGCGTCCCAATTCTCCCCTTCACGCTATGTCTTGGCCCTACGGCTCCGTTTTGCGCGCTCCCGCGAAGTGTAGGGCTGTCCCATTTCTCTTTGGATCAAGGGGTAGTGACGTTCCAGCCCTCCAAATATGGCTTCAAGGGAAGTGTGCCGAGATGCAGGCTCGGAGAGAAGGGAGAGATGGTATTTCCCAGAATGCACTGCAAACCTTTCACAAATCTAAAGAAAATAGCTGAGTGGTACCAGTAATTTAGACAAATGGAAGTATTGATTTAGAACGTAACGAATCATTAAAGAAATATACAGTCTACTGGAATATGTTAGTTTCTTACACATATGTTGGATTATGTAATTGGTTTGTCATGACAAACCAATAAAAAATCGTGAATTTGTAGTTATCCTATAACCCTAGTTATATGATTACTGGCGAAGCGTCTATGGGATTGATTGGAAATTTTATTAACAGATTGCAGAATGGGTACAATACAGTATGGCTCAATACACACAATTGGGATGCAGACCAGAGAAAGACTTTCGTCTTGTTTACATCAGGGTCCCCCATTTTCAATTCATCATAACATTTATGACATACAGATAAACAGTACTGTTACATCCAGATATTTATGACATACAAGATATACAAATTTACAGTACTGTTTAAGAGACAGAGTTTCTAAAAGAGTATACATTTGAGGGGGAGGAAAGCAGATCGCTTCTTGGTCCTGTTTCAACGCATGGTTGACAAAATGCCAGAACAATAGTGGTACTGTATTGGGGGGGGGGGGGGGGGGGGTAAATTAATGTATTCAAATGTATTTTCTACTATTGATAATATTTGCAATTACATATACATGTGAATTACTAGAATTTATATTAAGAGAGCCTAGAAGTAAAAAGTTAATATGTACTACCAGTAGCATGTAATACACTGCAGTACTCTGTATTAACCTGCAATACCATGTTGTACCTAGAGCTGCCGCGATTACCGCATTACCGCGGTATCGCTGTTACATCACGCCCACCGCAGAGTTTAGCTGAATACCGCATCACCGCTGTTTTTTATAATAATACTCTCAACCAAAGCAATGCGCGGCAGTCGGCCCGAAATTAAATACAGCAGTGTGTTATATTCACATTTTTATGAGCTAACGAATTTCGTTATATTGGACATTTGTATTAATTATATCAAGCGAAGAACTGAGAAATTTGGCAGAGAGAGACGGCAACATTATCATGAAATATAAACGTTGTGTGATGACTATTATATCTCCGCCGGTTTGGCAGCGGGAGCTAGATTTGCGAGAAGTATGCAACTGCAGAGCCAGCGGCGCTCTCAGGTCCGGCTGGGGAAGCTCAGCTTATTATTAATAATAATAAGAAAGGGTCGGGGGGCGGGGTAACCACCGGGCGCTGCCCGCGACACCGAGTGAACGGCACACGACCAGAGGGGAGACTTCGAATCTGTGTTTCACTTTCAATAACAAATGCGTGCTTGCCGAATCCCAAACAATATTCATGCTGCAAAGTCAGCCTCTAATGATAGACATTTAGACTAGAGGCAGGCTATATGCTATAAAGAGTAGACTACAAAAAATAAAAAAAATAAAAATGCATTCAAACTTTTCTTTTTCTTTTTTTGTGTGCGATAACCGCGGCGGTAGGAAATATTTCGCAAATTTGTGCGGTAAGGAAAACATCAATACCGCGGCAGCTCATGTAGTACGCTATACTGCCATGCAGTACCATGCAATACCATGTAGTACTACTGTATATGCTTTATTATAGTCTCACCCATTCATTTTCTATTTGACTGACATACTGTATGAATATAAAGAACCTGACTAACATTTGATTAAACTTGTGCTACAAAATAACAACACAAAATGTCAAGAGTTTGATACCAAAAACCTTTTTATATACAAGCATAAACACTGAAGACATTCGTTATAATGTAGGTATGCAGAGCCAGTTTCATGGTCCTTCTGATGTAAGCTGCCTGTAAGTAATGTAAACAGTCAGCGTGTGGGTGTGTTGCGTCATTACCAGTGTTAATTTTGTCAACGAAAATTATGACTAAAGATCTTCGTCAACAAAGGTTTTTTTCATGACGACAACGAGACGCGACGTCACGTTATTGAAGACCATGTGACGCTAACGTGACTAAATAGTTAAGTAAATATCGTTGACCACAACTGAGGACACAAATGCAATTTACAAAAACCAGGACGAAATTTCTCTTCATGTATGTTGATATTGTTGACTAAAACAAGACTAAACAAAATAATTATAACTTTTCTTAATGCCATCGTCCCGACAGAGCAGTGTGACGGCTGACGGGGAGCTCTGTGTTATTAGCATTAGCTGAAGAGCTATCTGATCTGAAGAGCTAGTTTTAGCTTAACGTTACCTTGGCTAAAGTTGGGACTAGTCATAATCCAGCTGCAGACCGGCAAGCAAAGTACAGCAAGTTGGCAAAGGAGTATTCCAAGGTAAATCACCTTTTCACCAGTAACGTTACATTGTTTGTATTTCCATCTAGCTCGCGTTAACTAGTGGCTAACCTAGCTCACGCTAATGTGGCTAACTGGTCGACCTCTACATGCACGCAATTAACTCTTTCAATGCCATGCCTGGTTTTCCGTTTTACCGCTTGAATGCCACCATCCGCGCCAATGTTAACGTTAATATCGCCTAATCTGTTTTAAATTATGGCTATGTGTCTAATCTGCCCATCGCATTATCAAATACTATTTTCCAGTCAGTGCTGTGAAGGCAGATTCTTTTTTTATCGCGTCGTTTCCGTTTCAGAGCAGTTAGAAAAGCCCCCGTTTTGATATAAAAAACAGCTCATTCTGGAGCATTCTATGAAAATCGTCTTTTAGTGGAATATTCCACAACGTTGATATTCGTCTGCCTTTTTATGAATCGTTTTCAAATAAACGCTAGATGATCAATATTATACGTGTGTAACGGATATGTGCCGCGATAGTGTGACTACGGCACATAGAAGTGTGTAAAACTCACTCCCCAGAGGCAGATAAACCGAGCGCTTAGGGGGGAATTCCCTTCTTGGCGCAGCGGTTTGCTATACTGGCCCCGGAGCAGACGCTCGGGGTTCGTCTCCCACTCGAGGCATGGTCGAAGTTTTGTGACGGGTACAAGGACGTACCCGTTATACTGGTGCCGTTGACCCGGATGCCTTGGGTGGTGTGAGTTTAGGGGGGGTGAATGTAACGGATATGTGCCGCGATAGTGTGACTACGGCACATAGAAGTGTGTAAAACTCACTCCCCAGAGGCAGATAAACCGAGCGCTTAGGGGGGAATTCCCTTCTTGGCGCAGCGGTTTGCTATACTGGCCCCGGAGCAGACGCTCGGGGTTCGACTCCCACTCGAGGCATGGTCGAAGTTTCGTGACGGGTACAAGGACGTACCCGTTATACGTGCACGCACGCACATTACGGCCGCGCACTGATAATCGCCCCGTTGATTTCCTCTCGGACTTTTACAATGAAACCGAAAGAAGATATTTCACAAAACAGCTTATAACTTCATCAAACTTACTCCGATTATCCTAACACTGATAACATAGAGTCCTTACCTGACATCAGATGGTATCCAACTGGTATATTCCAATTCCTGATCACCATTCGAAAAAATCGATAAGTGTATGGATCCAACGCGACACAGTAGATCTCTATGATCCGCGGGGATCTGAGGCTCCAGAATGAACTGTGGTAACCCCGGCTGGATCAGTGAACTGGAAAATGTGGAGTACCGGATTTTTTTCCCCATTCATTTTCATTGAGTCCATTCCAAAATCACTTATGTCATCTGGGAGACGACAGGGGGCGCTTTTTTCCACAGTGATCGTCGGCGCCCCTCGGCTATACTCGGGTAGGCTCGGGTGATGCAATAATTTTTCAGATCGCAAAAAATAAAAAAAAATAAAAAAAAATCCGAGAAATCTCGTGAGTGGCTAGCAACCACCTATAAAAAAACACGAGAAATCTCGTGAGTGGCACTGAAAGAGTTAATGACATGTTGCGGACAGCCATACCGGTGACAATGTTTAGCTTTTAGTGCCAAATGATAAGAGTCTGAGGCGGAGTCTCAAAAGAGAATGTTGAATATTTATTTTGCATTAAAAATCACAACATAGCGGTCAGGTGGCGTAGCGGAGATAGCGCTCGTCACCAACGCAGGAGATGCTGGGTTCGAGCCCAGCTCTCGGCGTTGCTACCAGCTTGGCTGGTCGTTCATACTAATACAATTGGCAGTATTAGGGTGTGGGAAGCTGGTGGGTGGGAATCTGGCTTTGTGGACAGCGACGCCTACAGGTCAGGTCTCGGCGCTTGCTCAGCGGGGGCAGGACTTGGTGGAGATAGCGTGCCCTCCCACGCGTTACACTTCACCAATGAGGGTCCTCGCTGCCAAGTGAAAAGACGTCACTTGGTACGTATCGGAGGAAGCGTGCGGTCGGCTTCGGGACGCCCTTGTACCGACTCGTAGGAGAACATGCATACAGCAGCCAGGTAGGGGAGGGGGGGAATTGGCACAGCGACTAAATTGGGACGGGGAGAAAAAAACAGAAAATTGGAGAAAGAGAAATAAAAAAAATACTAGCTAACTGGAACGGAGCAGCCTGGATAGGAAGTGCAACAACGTTTAACGTCCGTGCGGAACCAATGTGCCATGTTCCGTGGGTGAACTCATTGAGCATAGTTGTCAATTAATGATACTAATTAGGGATGCTCGATATTGGCTTTTTTACCGATACAGATATACCGATATTGTCCAACTCTTAATAGCCGATACCGATATCAACCGAAATCAACCGATACCGATATATGCAGGGTCCCCCCCCCCCCCCCCCCCTCTCCCCCAAAACGGAATAATTGCATGTCTTGTTGTGGAATTAACACAACATTATGCATACTTTTGACAATAAATAAAATCAGAATTTGTTCTTACTTGCTTGCCTGGCTAAATAAAGGTTATAGAAATGTAATTTTTTTATTTTTTTTTAAACTGATACCGATATTTTCCGATATCACATTTTAACCCATTCTCCGCCGATGACGTGTAATCTGCCAATGACGCATAAAGGCGTCTTTGAGATCAATATTTCATATTTTCGTCATGGTATTCACATTTCACCCACGGAGTATTGGCTGGTGTTGTAGGACTCCGCTCAACTCTGCAACGCTTCAATACCGCCACCTGGTGGCCGATCGGCGAGTTGCCAAAACCGGAAGTGGCCGGAAGTGCTTAGTCCGTCCCCTATTCCGTCCGGCCACTCGCTATCGCTCGCGGGACTCTATCCAGACACCGTGCATATCGATCCGTTGCCATAACTCAATAAACAACATGATTGGACGTATATTAGTATTATACGAACCGGAACTGGATCACCTAGATCAACATCACATAACTGGGATCTGTTTGCGCCAGTGTGATCGCCCAACGGTAAGAAGCTGCCGTGAGTTTCAGCGTTTTTGATTATTATTATCCATACAAACTGCTCTGATCTATATATCACCCATACTACATGAATCATTTAACGTCGGTCATTGAATTATAAACGACCCCCCCCCCCCCCCCTCCGGTCAACAGCAGATGACCAGTCATGACGTTTAGGATCATGTACAGTTGAAATTTTTTATATAACGTTGATCGGTATCAAACTGCATTTGATCATCTAATATATGCATTTATGGCTATATCTCACGTTCTATGAAATACAGCAGAAAACGATAAAAACATATTTATACTCTGGACGGTATTTTAGTATGAATGTGTGAATGAAAAAGTAAAACGTTCCTACATCCTGAACGATAGATAATTGATGTTGAATGGGCCATAGTAATGTCAATTTAGCAATACAATTTAAAAAGTTATAGCCCTGCAAAGAAGGTGAACATCTCCATAGACAAATAGTGCTGGCAGAGAGGCTACAAGGATGGATATAAGCTCTGGCAGAGAATGGGTTAATGCCAATATCGGCCGATAATATCGGACATCCCTAATACTAATACTAATCTATACAATCACCTGTTGAATAAATACCATTACTTTATATTTATTACTAAAAAAAACAGTATATATAAAACAGTAGCTGTAAAAAAGAAAAAGAAAAGTTTTATCATTTATATAATATAAATATATATTTTTTAATGTATGCACTGGTATCGGATCAGTATGTTTTTTTCATTAACTAAAAATAGACAAAAATGTCATCCGTTTTCGTCGACTAAATCTAGACTAAAACAAAAAAGACAAAGTTGAGACAAACTGACTAAAACTAAAATGCTCAGACATTTAGTTGACTAAAACTGACTAAACGAAAAATAAATGAAGATGACTAAATATGATGAAAACGAAAAAGGAGCACTTGACACTAAGACTAAAACTAAAATAGCTGCCAAAATTAACACTGTCATTACGCAGTCTGCAACTGAGTGCTTAGTGCTGTCCCATTTCGTAGTGCAATTCACCCCTTGTGGCTCCGCTCTGAAGGGTGACTCCCATCCAGGGCACTCCAAGACGAGGGGTAGGGCCAAGCCGTAGGGCCAAGGGGAGAATTGGGACGCAGCCTTGCACTTTCTTCAACCTCGAACCTAAATTCCTTAGCGACCCGTGTTACCAACGTAAACAAACTGCACAGCGCGTACATATACGAGACACAGATATGAATGAATGAATTAAAACTTTATTTAACAGATTGCAGAATGGGTACAGTATGGCTCAATACACACAATTTGTTAAGGGGATGCAGACCAGAGAAAGACGTTTGTCTTGTTTACATCAGGGTCCCCCATTTTCAATTCATAGTGACATTTATGACATACATGACATCATGACATTTATGACATAGGGACATACATGACATACAGGTATATAGTACTGTTACATTTGTGACATATACGATATGCAAATATACAGTACTGTTACCCAGAGATCCTAACAGAAAATATATACATATGATGGGGAGGAGACTGTACATGCGGAAACGACTGTACGGAGACAAATAACCTATAACGGAGGCTGAAATGAGACCAACGTGACTCACAAACTCACGACAGTACACTGTCGACTGTACGGAGACACCATATACGGAAACGACATACGGAACAAATAACGTATAACGGAGGCTGAAATGAGACCAACGTGACTCACAATCTCACGGCAGTACACATACAGACGCACAAAATTGAATCTGCATTGATTAACTGATAATCAAAACCCAGCTGAAGCCGTTAAACCCCTGTACCGAATCACCCAAGCCAATACGCACACACAATCAGTCGAACTGGAACGGCATACACTCCCCGCATTCATAACTCGGACAATTATCCATACAAACGTCCCGTGTTCTAAGAAAAGATATCCGGACCCTCATACGTTCATCTTCCATACGCTTAACCATAACATAACTTACTTACCCAAACAACGTGTTCCGAGTCCACATTCACGCACAAATCCGTACTCCCAAAACGTTAGAAAAACACTCCGATACCCGAATCCACAATCATCCGATGTCTGGAAGTGGACCCATGGTCCATTCGACCTTAACACTTTGAGTGCCAGCCACAACATATGTCGTTATTTCATGCCGACCGTGCCAAAAACAAGGAATGTCGTTTTTTTATCTTTTTTTTTATTCGCGATTTCCATTCATATTTCATCAATCTAGCCGCACGTTACCACTGGGACTCTCTCTTAGCTCGAATTGGGAAAATACAGCCCCATATCGTCTCTCCGGATGGTATTGCAACCTTTGGATTGGACTGAATGAAAACGCATGGAGAAAAGAAAGTCCGGAATCCACATTTAACTTGTCAGGCATGTAATCCGAGCAGATTGCAGTCTTTGTGGTCCATCAGAACAGCGGAGAATATGTGTTTCGACCACCCAGCGTTGGATCAATAAACGTGATTGATATTTGGAATGGCGATCAGGAATTGGAATAATCTTTTTGGAGAACATCTGATCTGAGGTAAGGAATCTATTTTACCAGTCTTGGGATAATCAGAGCTATTTTCACCTATATATCAGCGTGTGCCATATGTGTGTCTGTGTGTGTGCTGATCAGGAAATGAGATTATCGATTTTTCAGCCCGCTTCTATAGCGTGCATAAGTACACATATACTATCGATAATCTAGCGTTTATTTGAAAACGATTCATAAATAGGCCGAAAAATGACAACGTGTTTTGCGTATTCCAGTAAAGGGCGATTCATGTGGAATCTTTATTTTTTTCTGAACGTTTCAAAGAACAAGCGTTTTTCAAAATGGTATAAAACGGAAATGAAGCGATTAAATAAAAAATTATTTTCGACAATGTTGACTGCAAACAAGTCATTGATAAGCGATGGTCGTATTAGACACATAGCCATAATTTAAGATATAGTTTATGCGTTCACAAATATGATCGCTCTGCCATTGAATAGAGCGTTGGCACTCAACGGGGTATCTAGGGCACCCCCTGCTGGCAATCAAAGTGTTAATAAACGGACGGCCACCGGTCCATAACCGCATTCTATAGAAGAATAAGTCTATATTTGTCATGCCGATTGACACACATGCAAGCTGGGAGACCCACAGGAACACACTAACGTCGCGTGGCGCACAGTCTGTGACGTCACGCTCGCTACGACGATCCCATCTAGAAAGAAACGTATCTGTATTTTTGACTATTAAAAATCATACCGACGGGATTTCTAAATACCCTGGTATACCGTCATACCGACCAAGCCTAGTGCTATCTATCCACATATCTCTACGGCAGATATCTACAAAACTAGACAAATCCCACTGAAACGATCTGGGTGTATAGATGGATAATAAAGGGGAAAATACGTTATTAAAACGGTCCTAAACTTGTCCTTCAACTTGTCTGTCCCGTGAATCCAGTTGTGTTTTGTCTGTTGCTAATGAATGCTGCTCTTCCTCGCGGTAGACATGGACATCCCATTTAAAGACCATGGACCTATGCATACATCCAGTCCCATTGGGGCAGAGGTGGACGTCGAGGAGCCAGACTCGGGAGGTGAAGGTTTAGTCCAGGAGGTGTCTCCACTGCTCTTTGCCTGTGATGAAGATGTCCAGGAGGGGATGAAGAGGGAGCCTCCCCCTACCCAGACATCACTGTGCGATGGGAAAACCACACAAAGGTGACTGTCTAATCCTCGTACTGGTATTTAATATAATTAGGCTAAAGATTATGCGAGTGGGAAAATGTACCTGATGCAAAAAATCTGATACCTAGACTTGTGTATGAAAACAAAGTAAATAATAAAAATATTTCATTTAACTCATTCCCCACCAACAACGATTATACTCGTTATCGCTTGAACGCCAACGAGTATACTCGTTGTTTGATCGTTTTTCCTTTTTTTCGATTTTGATATTCTATTCAATGTCATGGACCTGTATGTTGCCATATGAAGGAATTTTGAGATCGCCAAAGTGCAATACCGGCCGCATCCTGCCAGATGGCAGTGTCGCCCACCCTTTGAAACCTTATATCTAACTCTGTGTTACACTCAAATGTCTCCGGGCGCTATATTTAGACGGAGCCGAGTAATTGCTTCATCCGACCACTTGGAAACACATCAGGCACACTCTATCCATAAGTTGTGCCAAATTAAGTCCGGGACCAGATGGACACCAATACTGGAAATCGCGATCAGACAATTGGAATATTCTTTTTGGAATACCACCGACCACAGGTAAGGACTATCTGACATCAATTTCAGCTTGATCCAACAATGTTTTCATATCCATCCAGCTGATCGGCTTCTGTAGTGTTCAACACCAATGCCGTTACTGGCCGCCATCAAAGCATAAAAAAATTACCCCCCCCCCCCCCCCCCCCCTTTCATGCACTCATGATGAATAGGGCTGCAACTAACGATTATTTTGGTAGTCGACTAATCTAACGATTATTTCTGTCACACCCTCCATCTCTGCTTCCTGTGGGCGCGGCTAAGTCGGGACTTAAGTCGTTTCTGGGCCCATGTCGTTCAGTGCCATAAACGACTTTTTACGTTTCTCGGTCGACATTTTTATTCATTATCCACCCAAGGGAGCCTGTTGTTACCATAGGGAATGAGTCTGAGGTCGCCAAAGTGCAATACTGGCCGCATCCAGCTAGACAGCGGTATTGAGCACCCTTTGAAACCTTGTATCTTGGCCTGTGCGTCGATCTAATGGGTCAGTTTTTTTTCTTCAAGCTGAGCGGTTATAGCGGTCGGATTGAGAATAATCAAATGCTCCCGACGCATGATGTGTGGTGGATTATATTGGCGACACGATGGACATCAATACTTGGAATCGTGATCAGATAATTGGAATATTCTTTTTGGGGTACATCCTAGTCAATGTAAGGGCTATGATAGGGCTGGGCGATAAAACGATAACGATAACTATCGCGATAAATTATTTCCTCGAAATAAACATGAAACGTGGTCGCAAAGTTTCGATATATCGATTTTCCAAGCTTGGCTCCGTTCAGCCTCGGCTCAGCACACTCACTAACAACAACCAACGTTACGTGATGACGTGCTTACGCACAACAGCTAACAACCAATCAGTGAAGGAGATGGCCGAGAGCGAAGTAGACCCGGAAGGAGGTAGGACTCACTCAACAACAAGGCTTGCTAGGCTAATTAGCTTGCACGGCGATGTTTTATATATTTACGTGCCGAGTATGTGTGTGGCGTGAATTCTGAGGCCACGTTTATAGTAGTGGGGGTATACAGTGGACGTCGTTTCAATATATTGTGGCGGAAGAGAGTATCTTAGTGTCATATTTAGCACATTGTCATGGAATACACCGCTTAAATACAACAGGCTGGCTAGGATAACTAGCTTGCACGGCACTGTTTTATATATTTACGTGCCGAGTATGTGTGTGTTTTGAATTCTGAGGCCACGTTTATAGTAGTGTGGGGTATACAGTTCGTTTCAATATATTGTGGCGGAAGAGAGTATTTTAGTGTCATATTTATTGTCATGAGATACTCCGCTTGTCGGCTAACTGCTAACGTGCGCGGACTGATGACGACATCAACTCGACTTGAGACATTCGCAGCAGCATAAGAAGTTAATTAAACTTGACAGACATTATATCGACGATAATTATCGATATCGAATTATATGAAAATAATTTTATAATTTTATCGCGATAACGTTTTTGGTCATATCGCCCAGCCCTAGGCTATGATATCAATCTTGCGTTGATCCAAGCATTCATGCATTCATGATGAAACATAATACCTATGATATATATTTGATTTGAGAATAATAGCGGGTCCAGGCAAGAAACGGCAACGGTTATAGTATAATACAGCTATAAGGCTATTCCTCAGCATTTCAGGAATGACCCCAGACCGATCTAAAACATACTTATATTCACCACGGTATAACGCGCGAATGTATGCATGGAAAAAATTTCTCTTTTTTGCATCTTGACCGGAAGAAAGTCACTGGCAAATGACCATAGTATTGTATCCATAGCTATAATATAGAATATAGTTATAGCTCTACAGACAAGGTGACGGATTCCTATCTATCTAGCGTTGGCCTTGCTACAGAGGGCCGTGTCTAATGTATGGCACTGAAAGTGTTAATGTGCTTTTTTCATTTGACTTCATTTTTTTTTTATTATTATGATTTATTTTACATGCAAAGCGCACCTATATGACCGCCCCGGCGATGTCACCAACTCACCCATACAGTTACCCACTCATTCACTCACTCAAAATTAGCTGCTCTGCCCCTAGTGGTGGCTCACAGGATGTGTGCTTTGCAACTATGACACAGAGACAAATTTATTAGTTTTGGTCAGTGACTTCAAACTAATTGTCCACATCTACCATTTGGTAAGAGTAATGGACCGGATTGATATTCTGTATCGATTGGCACTTGAATTTTAGGGCTCAGGATTTGTATCTGAAGTGGAAATATTGTTATCATTGCCAATGCCAGACCACGGCTTCCATAATCTTTTCATGGTGGGATCCACTACAAGAGATGTAATCTTTTGTGGGACCCGTCGAGAATCAACCTCCATACGTCTGGGTTAATTTAACCTCAAGAATACTAAATAAATTCACAAGTACATTAATAAAAAGTACGTAGTATTTATTACCCATGTATTCTTCACTTGGACAAGGATGTAAGGCTACATGCAGCCTTGATTACACACACACACACACACACACACACACACACACACACACACACACACACACATCATCATCCTGCGACCCACCTGGCTATTCATTTGCATTATGTGAAAGTAAAGAGCCCCCCCCCCCCCCCCCCGCTTCTATTTAATTTTTTTTGTCTGACTTATTTAGTTGGTTTGTGTGCATTGAGTGAGGCTCCTCAAGGCTGCCAATTATTCAGAACAGCAAGAATGAAGACCACAAACTGTGTTCCCTAAATATTTATTCTGTCCTTTTTAGGAGTGATGGTGCTGCTTGGCTGGAGTCTCCTCCAAAGGACTTTTCTCTGAGAAAATCCAAGACTTTTAGGACAGTGATACCATCAAGGTGAGGTCTTGTCTCCCGAGTTATACGACTATGGCTAGTTGAGGTCTTTTCTCTGAGTTATAACACTGACTATGGTTAGTTGAGGTATTTTCTTTTGAGTTATAACATAATGGTTAGTTAGAATAGAATAGACTTTTAATTGTCATTGCACACAAGTATACAACGAAATTTCAGGGGAGCTCCCACAGACCGTAGTACAATATATATATACATACATGAAACACATAACACTGTACATACAACAGAATATTTTAAATAATAAAGTGCATGATGAGCGGTAACATAGTGGTTATCAAGTCCAGGTAAGTGCATGGTGCATGGCCAAGCGCCAAATGCGTGTAGATTTAAGGTTTGGCGAGTAAAAATGAGAGGTCTGCCCGCCACCTGGCGTGTAGTTCATATCGATACTCTTATTTTGAAAATCCTGTGCGGGTCTCATTTCCGCCCCAAGCGCAGCTCCAGTCATAATATCTATGGCTCCGGCAGCTAGCAACGTTCGGTTCATATGATACTCTTATTTTGAAAACCCCTGTAGCAAGTCATATATATCCGCCCAGTCCGTGCTTCTGAAAGCAGAGCAGCGCTACACAGCAGTGCGCCTACACGACCCGAAATAAGTCTGTGGTGTTTTTTTTTCTTCTCACAACGGGTCAAATGCATCTACATGCTTTGCACCGTCGCCATTCCTTTATGCCCGCATCGCCCGAAATTAACGTTTATGTACCATTACAATCACTACAACGTTAGCGTAAGCTAACAAGATAAGCTAAAAACGTCAGTTTTTAAAATCTACCAGCCAAATGGCTGGTAAGTCAAAAAGTTAAGTTTGTTCCCTGCCTGCGGGGCGCCGGTGCTGAGAGACAGGGTGGACGAGGTGTAGTTGCCCAGCCTGACGGCTTGTGTGCGGTTTGTGAGGAAGTCCAGCACCCAGTTACACAGTATATTACACAGACCCAGGGTTTGGAGTTTGCTGATGAGTTTACGGGGGAGTATAGTGTTGAAGGCAGAGCTATAGTCGACAAAGAGCATTCTTACGTAGGTGTTTTTCTTCTCCAGGTGTTCTAGGGCGGTATGAAGCACAATGGCTATAGCATCTTCAGTTGATCTGTTCTGCCTATAAGCAAACTGGTATTGGTCAAAGGAGGCCGGGATGATGGATGTGATGTGTTTCCTGACCAGTCTCTCTAGACACTTAGCAGTGAGGGGGGTGAGTGCCACGGGTCTGTAGTCGTTCAGGCACGTGACAACTGACTGCTTGGGTACTGGTATAATTGTGGATGTTTTGAAGCATGCTGGGACATATGATAATAGCAGGGAAAGATTAAATATATCTGTAAAAACCTCCGTCAGCTTATCCGCACACTCCTTCAGTATACGGCCCACCACTCCATCAGGTCCCGCTGCCTTCCTTGGGTTGGTATTCCAGAGGCAACACCTGACTTCATGGTGGCTCAGGACGGGGGCTGTGCCGCTGGGGGGGAGGGGCTGCACTACTTGGTCCCTGTTTTCTCTGTCGAACCGGGCATAGAAATGGTTCAGCTCCTCGGTTAATGTGACAGAGCTATTTATGGGTGATGTTGTCCCCTTGTAGTCAGTGATGGCTTTGATTCCCTCCCACACCCGGCAGGGGTTGGTGGAGTTGGAGAAGTGGGTCTCGATCCATTCCTTGTATTTAAGTTTTGCTGCCTTGATGCCTCTCCTTAGAGCTGACCTGGCGATGCTGTAGGCAGCTGCGTCCCCAGACCTGTAGGCTGCATCTCTGGCCCGGAGGAGTGACCTGACCTCCGCGGTCAGCCACGGCTTCTGGTTAGGGAATGAACAAACCCTTTTAGTGACAGTCACCATGTCCATACAGAAAACAATGTAATGCATGACTGTGGTGTAGTTATCTAATGCCGCTCTAGGATCTACCTGCGGCCCTCTGTCCTTGAAGGTGTCCCATTCAGTCACCTCGAAGCAGTCCTGGAGCTGGGATACAGCCCCCTCAGGCCAGACTCTTGACGGTCCTGGTTGTGGGTCCGACAGATTTGATTTTCTGCCTACAGGGGGTAAAGGAAGAGCGAGATGTGATCAGACGGGTCTAGGTGAGGGTCTGGTTGCGCTCTATAAGCCTTTGCAACATTGGTGTAGACTTGGTCCAATGTTTTATCCCCCCTTGTCGCACAGGTAACATTACGATGGAATTTGGGGAGAACAGACTTGAGGTTAGCATGATTGAAGTCCCCGGCTGTTATAAAAACACTGTCTGGGTGGGTGCGCAGGCATTTCTGTATGCTATCTTGAAGCAGTGCTAGTGCTAACTTACTGCTAGCATCAGGTGGAATATACACAGCACATATGTAAACAACTGTATGTTCCCTAGCTAGAAAAAACGGTCTGCATTTAAGCATCATAAATTCTAGGTTAGGGCAGCAATGTCTGGTCACAATGGTTGTATCTGTGCACCACGAGTTATGGATAAACACATACAAGCCTCCGCCGATCTTACCAGAAGCAGCTGTCCTGTCTGCTCAGTATACGCTGCGGCCGGCTAGCGTGATAGCCGAGTCTGGTATGCTAGAGTCCATCCATGATTCTGTGAAAATCATACAGCAGCAGTCTGCTAACTTTCTCTGAGTAGTGAGTCGCAAGCGGATTTCATCCATCTTGTTCCGAATGGAGCGGGCGTTTGTTAGGAAGAGTGTCGGCAACGGTGGCTTGAATGAATTAGCCGTTAGCCTAGCATTGATGCCAGCCCGCTTGCCTCGCTTCTGCTTCCGTTCGCAGCGTCTTCTTCTCCGCTTGTATGTCGCGGCAGGAGCCTCGCTTGCCTCTGCCGGCTTGGCCAACTCGGGGGGGATTTTTATCTCCGCTGGAAGTTGGCATGTTAGCCCCTTTCTTATGTTCAGAAGCTCGTCTCGGCTGTAGGACAGGGCTGTTGCGTGATATCTGGTCAGAATACATGTAATTACAATAAAAACAATAACAAAACTACGGTTTCTGTGGGAGCTCAGAGCCGCTGCGTCCGTGCGCGCCGCCATCTTGGCACACTTAAAGGAAAACGCCAACATTTTGGGAAATTAGCTTATTTGCCATCTTCCCTGGAGTTAGACAAGAAGATGCATACCCTTTTTTTCTCTGTGCGTGCATTAGGCTTAGGGAACAGCCGCTCCGTTAGCGTAGCTTAGCTTCATCACTGGAAGTAGGTCAGACTTGTACCCTGACGTTCCCTAAAGTGCCCTACAGTCACGAAATACACTCCAAATACAACTCCAAAACGTTCCTGTAAACATGTTGTGACCTGTGTATTTACCACGTGGAGAAATAAAAAAATAATGGAATTAGACAATTTCGTTTTCTAAGCAAATATACTCGGAATTTTTTTTGCCGAACCACTCCTCTCGGGGCGCAGTCAGTGATTTCACGCAACGCAGTGATACTTACTAACGTGATGCCGTGTTTGTTTACATTCTCATTTCATTCAAAGGATCCGAACCGATTGAAGTTTATGGATACCATGACTTACATTTACATTTAGTCATTTAGCTGACGCTTTTATCCAAAGGGACTTACAAGTTCTGTACGACAAGCCATCAGGAAGGGCACAACTCTTATCAGCTGAGCAACAATGTTCATCAAAGTGTTGAGTGCTACAGTGTAGGTTAGTTTATTAGGACAAGTGCATGACAGTACGGTTAGATATATATATATATATATATATATCTGGACTGAGAATAGGCGACTTCTCTTTGATGACCCTCCCGGAGCTTGGATAGGAGTAGGTCTGAGGCGGCCAGAAGATGCAGAGCGTAGGGGTCTTGAGGGTGTGTAGTTAGAGACCATTGACCGGAGGTAGGCGGGAGCGGTTCCCTTTGCCGCACGGTATGCTAGGTCGAGGGCCTTGAAGCGGATTCGTGCAGCAATGGGGAGCCAGTGCAGGTCCCTAAGAAGTGGGCTGACATGGGCCGACTTCGGTAGGTTTGAGATCAGGCAGGCCGCTGCGTTCTGAATGAATTGAAGAGTAGGGATGGGTACCGAATTCGGTACTTTTGAGGTACCGAACCGAAACACGTCGGTACTACCGAGTATCGAATCAAGTGAGAAACCGAAAAAAGAATTAAAAAAATAAATAAAATAAAACTTTTTTTATTTTATTTATTTTTTTTTTACTTTTTTCTTTTCATGTCAACGTTCACACGCACACTATATGCTTACCTAGGATTTGACTTGATTCAACAACAAAGCAGTCGGAGCAATGACAAGCCGAAAACTGTCGAAATTGTAGTTATTTGAAGTTTGGATTTTTTTTTTACGACTGAGGTAGGTAAATTAAATTTCTTGAGACTAAAGTACCGAAAAAAGGTACCGTTGGGTACCGGTATCGATTCACAGGTACCGGTACCGGTATCGGTTCAAATGTGAAAGGTACCCATCCCTATTGAAGAGGCTTAGTGGCAGTGGCCGGTAGGCCAGCGAGCAGTGCGTTGCAGTAGTCGAGGCGGGAGATGACTGTTGATTGGACGAGGAGTTTGGTGGCTTCTTTTGTCAGGAAGGGGCGGATCCTTCTGACGTTGCTCAGGAGGAATCGGCAGGTTCTGGTTGTCGCTGCGATGTGAGCAGAGAAGTTCAACTGGTCGTCGAGGACAACACCAAGGTTCTTGGCGGTCGGGGACGCGGTCACAGCTGCATTCTCGACTGTGATGGAAAGGTCGGTCAGGGGGGAGGATTTGGCCGGCAGGTGGAGCAATTCTGTTTTGCTTAGGTTCAGTTTGAGGTGGTTGGTCGTCATCCAGGCGGAGATGTCGGACAGACAGGCCGAGATCCGCTCAGAGACGTGGATATCTGAGGGAGGGAAGGAGAGGAAGAGTTGAGTATCGTCGGCATAACAATGGTAGGAGAAGCCATGAGACGTGATAATGTTACCCAGTGATTTAGTGTAGAGGGAGAAGAGAAGGGGTCCTAAAACCGAGCCCTGGGGGACACCCGTCCGCAGGGGGTGGGTGGCCGACAGGGTCCCTCTCCATGACACTTGGTAGGAGCGGTCATTGATGTATGATGACAGCCATGTCAGCGCAGAGCCAGCCACTCCCATTCCTGCGAGGGCCGCGAGGAGGATCTGGTGGTTGACTGTGTCGAAAGCTGCAGATAGATCTAGGAGAATCAGGACAGAGGAGAGGCCTTTCGCTTTTGCTAAGTGAAGTGCCTCTGTGACCGCAATGAGGGCCGTCTCTGTGGAGTGACCAGTCCTGAAGCCTGACTGATTAGGGTCTAGGAGGTCATTCTGTTAGAGATAAGCAGTAAGTTGGTTAGATACAGCACGTTCAAGTGTTTTAGAAAGGAAGGAGAGAAGAGAGACAGGACGGTAGTTGGGTTCAGGGATGTTTTTTTTATGAGGGGCGTGACTCTGGCTTGTTTTAGGGAGGTGGGGACCACCCCCGCGTTGAGTGAGGAGTTGATGGTTGCAGTTAGGAATGGGAGGATGTCTGGTGCTATGGTCTGGAGGAGTGGGGAGGGTAGCCGGTCCAGCTGGCATGTAGTCGGACGGTTCGACGTTACCAGTGTCAGGGTCTCGGCTTCTGTAATGGGAGAGAAAGATGACAGAGTGAAGGATGAGGTTCTCGATTCAGCATTTGGAATGGGTGGGGGTTGGGAGAAGGCGCTGCGGATGTTCTCCACTTTTTCCTCAAAGAAGATCGCAAAGTCTTCGGCAGAGAAAGATGAGGGAGGGGGGGGGTGGGGGGGGGGAGTGAGGAGGGAGGACATGGTAGCATGCAGTTTGCGAAGATTCTTGGCAGAGGCCTCGATCCTATGGTGAAAGAAAGAAGTTTTGGCATTAGTAATGGTTTTGGAGAATGTTAACAAGAGGTTGTGATATGTGTCTATGTCAGCAGTGAGGCGTGACTTTCTATACTTCCTTTCAGCTGCTCTCAGGACCTGTCTTTGTTCTCTCACTGGATCTGTCAGCCATGGACTGGGTGGGGAACGAGGGGACAGAGCTTGTCGAAGGAGGTTGTAAGGGCTGAGAGGAGGGTGGAGGTTGCCATCTCTGGAGAGAGCAGAGAAGGTGTCACTCAAAGGTAGAGCGGATAGTATGTCAGAGGAGAGGGTGGAGGGGGATAGGGAGGCCAGGTTGCGTCTGAGTGAGACGGTTTGAGTTGGGGTGAAGACCTTTCGGTTAAGCATGATAGTTAGTGAGAAGGATATGAAGGAATGGTCAGATACATGTAGGGGAGTTACTGTGGTGTTAATGATGCTGGAGTTACGGGAAAATATGAGATCCAAGGAGTTGCCTGCTTTGTGGGTGGGAGGCATGGCAGTGGGAGTCGGGTCAAACGATTGTAGGAGGGAGACTACTATGACTGACTGAGATGAGTCAGGCAGGTTGAAGTCGCCCAATAGAAGGAGAGGGGTACCATCTTCCGGTAAGGAGCTTAGAAGCATGTCCAGCTCATCTGTGAAGTGATCGAGCGGACCTGGAGGGTGGTAGAGTGTAACAATGGTGAGATTGAAAGGATTAGAGACAGATACTGCATGATATTCGAAAGAGGAGAGTGACAGTTCTGGGAGTGGTGTTAAGTTTGTAGCCCATGAAGGAGATGTCATGAGGCCAGACTTAAAATCCTCTTACCTTGACGATTAAAAGCCTCCCCAATTTAGAAAACAGTATTCCCATGGCTGGTGTTGATATGCTGCTACTAGCAGCCTGCTAGCTAATGAAAACCAACAACCGGACACTCAAGCAGATAACGAGGGTAATACCTTCCGGTCGGGGGGTTCCAAAATAAAAGAGCGACGTCTATAGCAGCGGAAATATGTTTATTTTGTACATTATCTAACGTTAACACGAACCTAAACTAACGTTACAACTAACCTAAAGTTAGTTTAGGTTCGTGTTAACGTTAGATAATGTACAAAATAAACGTATTTCCGCTGCTATAGACGTCGCTCTTTTATTTTGGAACCCCCCGACCGGAAGTTATTACCCTCGTTATTTGCTTGAGTGTCCGGTTGTTGGTTAGCTCCGTTAGCGTGCAGCATATCAACACCAGCCATGGGAATACTGTTTTCTAAATTGGGGAGGCTTTTAATCGTCAAGGTAAGAGGATTTTAAGTCATGGTATCCATAAACTTCAATCGGTTCAGATCCTTTGAATGAAATGAGAATGTAAAGTTGTAAACATACACGGCATCACGTTAGTAAGTATCACTGCGTTGCATGAAATCACTGACTGCGCCCCGAGAGGAGTGGTTCGGCAAAAAATAGTTCAGAGTATATTTGCTTAGAAAACGTAATTGTCTAATTAAATAATTTTTTTATTTCTCCACGTGGTAAATACACAGGTCACAACATGTTTACAGGAACGTTTTGGAGTTGTATTTGGAGTGTATTTCGTGACTGTAGGGCACTGTAGGGAATGTCAGGGTACAAGTCTGACCTACTTCCAGTGATGAAGCTAAGCTACGCTAACGGAGCGGCTGTTCCCTAAGCCTAATGCACGCACAGAGAAGAAAAGGGTATGTATCTTCTTGTCTAACTCCAGGGAAGATGGCAAATAAGCTAATTTCCCAAAATGTTGGCATTTTCCTTTAAGGGCCAACTGGTTAGTTGAGGTATTTTCTTTGAGTTATAACACTGGTTAGTTAAGGTCTTTTCTTTTTAGTTATAAGTTATAACACTATGGTTAGTTGAAGTCTTTTGAGTTATAACACTGGTTAGTTGAGGTATTTTCTTTTGAGTTATAACACTATGGTTAGTTGCGGTCTTTTCTCTGTGTTATAAGACTGGTTAGTTGAGGTCTTTTCTTTGAGTTATAACACTATTGTTTGTTTCTTTCAGAAGTTATAAGTGTCAAACACCAGTACTGGAGACCAGAGGAAAAACACCATTGTAAGAGCAGATGATGTTAATTAGACTTGTTATAATGTTTCTGCATACTTTGCATTTAATGCAACTCATCTCTTGATGTATCCACTGATATGATCGGATATTGGACTATTAATTGAACCCTTGCACTGAAGAACCTTATATGTCTGTTTTTGTATATTTTTGGACAGCCCGTTTATTTGCAGTTGTAAAGTTAATCTAAATCACTTGGAGTGTGAATGTGATATATCGCAAGAAATAACTCAACCTCTACTCCGTCTTTAAATTGTTGATGCAACCAGATCAGCTCTTGACCCCATGCAATTGGCATATAAGCCTTAGAGAGGTGTCGATGATGCAAAGTAATTTATTTTGAACTCTGTACATGAGCATTTAGAAAGAAAATAACACGTATGCAAGATTACTCTGTTTACTTTTCGTCAGCCTTCAATACAATGCAGCTTTGCATACTTGTAGAAAAACTTATAAATTACTTTCACTTGGATCACCAACTTATCAGATGGATTATCAGTTTTCTTACCAATAGAACTCAGACAGTAAGTATAAATGGAAAAAGTTCCAAATCAATTATAATCTCCACTGGCTCACTGCAGGGCTGTGTTCTTTCCTCTCTTTTTGTTTTATACACAAATGACTGTCTTAGCAAATAGATAAATCACCATATTGTAAAATTAGTGTTATCTTATCTCTTCTCAGTCAGTCAGATAAATCACATGGACCCATAATACAAGACTTTGTAGACTGGTGTGATGGCTGCTTTCTGGATTTAAATGTATCCAAAACCAAACAAATTATTATCTCACTAAAACACAGATGTTGCTCCAACAACCATCCACAGAGCTGAGGTGGAAATTGTCCAGAACTACAAATATTTAGGAACTGTGTTTGATGACAAACTCAAATTTAGAGACAATACAGATGTTATAATAAAAAGGCCCATCAGCGTCTGTACTGTCTTCGTAAACTAAACTCCTTTGGCCAGAGAATTCTGGCAACATTTTATTCTTTCTTTATTGAAAGTATTCTAACCTTTTCATTTGTATGTTGCTCACATCCCTCTGTCAAAGAGACAAGAACAAACTGCAAGGTGTTGTCAACCTTAGCTAAATAATTATCGTCAAAACACAAAGATCCCTAGTACAGTTTAACAGTGCTCACATGCTCAAGCACATACGATAATTAATGACTCCACACATGTCCTTCATGTGTGTTTTGACCTGCTGCCATCTGGAAAGCGCTTTAGACAGCCTGCCTGTCAAACAAACGGAAGGAAGTTTGGTTTTGTTCCAGAGGCCATTCGACTGGTCACTGGTGAATGGCCACAGTACAAGGAATGGTCAGTTCACTAATATGCACCGATTGACCCCTTGATTTAAAAATGTTTGATGAAAGTGTAAAGTACTCAACCCCCACTGTCTTTTAACTATGAGTGAACACAACACTCTAACTTACCATCTTTAGATATTAACGTTTGAAAACATTGTGACTCTAAAAATGTATAACAGACTTGTATGGTTCTTCGTGAGGTACTCAATTGGTATCGCAGAATTTCCTCAATACTGAAATCCAATACCAAGGCCCATGACATATCAGAAATCAAAGCAAAGCCACTTTCTGCATTTTTGGTACATGGAAGTATGTTGGATCTCTAATGGAGGAAAATGGATTATACCTCAATGCTTCCAATACGTGCCTTAGTCACCCAGAGATGTGTTTACCCATGTCTGTTGTGTTGTTTTGGTACTATTGCTCCATCAGCAGGCAGGAGAGCGCAGTCCCGCCTGTGTCAGCAGAGATGCTGGAGCCTCAACATCCCACACAAGGCTCCGAAGTTGAGAGCAAACGGGCAGCGGTGGACAAGCTGCCGAACAAGGCTGTCTTTCTACACAAGCTCAAACTCAAAGAACCTGGGCCGCCCACACCAGCACGGTGAGTTGGGATTCTAGTTATTAGGGATGGGCGTGAGTAATTGATTACGGTACTCGAGTACTCGCCGTTTCAACTGAACTAGAATAAAAAATTTGGTTACCAAGTACGTCGACTAAAAGTGCTTGTTTTTGCCAACAGTATTGTTATTGCTGCCGCCATGCTCTTTAACACTTTGGCTGCCGGAAAACGCTTAAACACGTCATTCCCGGCCATGCTCAAGTTGCCGAAGACGTCGGTATAGCGACCGAGAATGGCCAACTAATTATCTTAACAAAAGTGCGCTGGTAGCGTTACATATGTTGTCTAAAGGGGGACATATGGTACAATTTAAGATTCTAATGATAATCGGCATATAAAGGACAAGATAAAGAATTGTTAATTTGTAAGAAACCTCAATGAAAACGGCGCAGGGTGCTATTGTTATGAAAATGTGATAGAATCCTATAAAAATGTGGACGCATTTGGCCTACGTTCCGTTACATCTCTGCCAAGGGTCAGTGGCATTGTTTGTCAAATAGTGTCAAGCTTGAGTGTTACACTGAGTGCATAGCAGTATATACATATTAGCAAGAGTAGCATAGTATTAGGGTACATAAGTAGTAAAAAGACGGTAAGTACGTTTTTTTTTTAATATATATATTTGATGCTGGTTTTTATTGTCCTCCTTTGTAAATAATGGCTATGATAAAGGTCAATAAAAACTCCATCGATGCACCTCAACATTATAAAAACGTTTAATAATCAACTCAACATGCCTCTCATGCCCCAGGAAGCTGTTGCCTCCAGAAGTACCCATTCCACCTGAGCCAGACGACGACTTTATGATTCTGGAGGACGACGCACTTGTTCGGTTTTCCATCTCCAAAAAATCCAGGCACAATCGGAGCAGAACTTCAAGCACTGATGAAGGAGGATCAACGAAAAAGGGCGCGAAGGACTCTCAATCCGGGAAGGCGGAAACTCCTCCAGCGCCGGGAGAGGCTGAGATCGGAAGCACGGAGGAGCCTCGGGCCGGCCAGTGGAAGAGGAAGGGGAAAGCGGCACAGCAGACGGTAGTCTCACGTGTCCCCGTCTCCACGACAGCCAAGATGACCCCTGGGGTGAAGATGAAGGGGTCGGAGCCTGATCCTGGCGTGGAGGCGGCTGTGTTCTCCAGTCAGGAGAACCTCCCTGCAGATAATGGCATGAAACGAGGCAAACAGAACATTAAGAAGCCAAAGTCAGGGTCCTCTGACGAAGGCAGAGCTGCCGACAAGGCGGAGTCCCGACCTCCGAAGAGTGCAACCGCAGAGTCCAGCATAGCGGAGCACTCCGTGAAAAACACAGAAGAGAAAGAGAAGGGAAGATCAAAAGACGTCAAAGAGAATCTCTGGAAGAGGAGAGTGAAGGTGGTTAAAAAGAGCAGAGCGCGTATTCAGGGATCCGGTGCCTCGGAGGAGCCGTTACCCACGGAGGCCGCAAAGGAGTGGAGCCCAGAGCGGAGCCCAGAGCCGAGCTGTGAAGACCACGACCCGTCTCCTCCAGAGCAGAAGGCCACTCCAGGTAAATGTCCTCCTCGCATTGAAATCTCATCCTGATACCCAGTCTTGGTTCGTTTATAGGAAGGGATGCACCATTGCTGGTATTGGATAGATATTTGTACGATACCAGGCTAAAATAGTGCACAGGTATTGGGATCGTTTCCAAAATACTTTAAAGTTCAATACTGTGAGCTGTGTGTGACACTGTGACAGGGTAGAAATCAAAGCTGACTTGATTTTCCGCATTTCCTGACACACATAAACATGTTCAATCTCTGTAATCTCAAATTCTCTGTAATGGAAGAATTTTCTATCTTAATATTTTAGTTCGTAACCTTATTTTTTGTTCTTAACTCTTTGAGTGCCACCGACTTTCCCCATCTGTACAGCATTATCAGGGCTCCAGACTAACTTTTTACATTGGTTGCACCAGTGCGCCTAACTTTTTAATTTAGGTGCACCCAAACATTTTCACCGCACCTTTTGCCACTGCAATAAATAATAATTTTAAGCGTTACCTTTACCATTACCTTTTTTGTCAGTTCCCATACACATTAGTAATTTCTTAAGATGTTATGTAAATGATTGTAAAAAAATAACATTGTATTACAGTTAGCTCACAAAGTCCAATCCTTCACTTTTTTATGTCTATTTTAACACATTCAGCTCAGCTCCAGTTAGAGCTGTCCCCAAGCCTGTTTTTGGGATTCGAACATTCGCCAGGGTTTTTTGAACGGATGTTCGAACCATCGTTTTTAATCATGCGTATAGGGATTTATCATTGGGAAAATGGATTATCGGCTATTGTAACAATTCTACCTCATGAACACTGGAAAGCTTTCCTTTTTTGCACAAAATGAGTTCCATTCTATCACTAACAGTATTTGTTAAGCATTTTTGGTTGAAATTAAATTCGGCGTTTTCTTTTTTTACAATTAATTGCGAATATTTTCATGTTGAGCTATAGATTGTGGATCAATACGCACAGAAAGGTACACCATGCAAATGTTGATGCTTTATTTGTTTTAAACGAGACGATTTAGAAATGGGCAATGGGAAAATGTCATTGTGTTTTCAAGATGGTGGACCGGCCGGAAACAGCAATCACGTAACCACTACCAGGGTTTCCCATTAATTACCTAGCCACAGTTGTATAATGAACACACATTTTTTTTACCGTAATTAAAAGAAAAAATATATATATTTTTTTTTACATTTTCTATACATTTTTTTACACTTTTTATAAATATAAAGTTTGCCACTATATTGTTTTATTTTCTAAAAAATAAACCAGTTCAACACAGGTAACTACTTTTGCTTCATTTCTTTGATGGCTCAAATGTATGCTCTAGTCTAGTCCAGTGGTTCCCAAACCTCTCCTCGAGACACCCCAGCCGTTCCATGTATTTGTTAAATTCCTCCACCAGCACACCTTGATTCAACTAATAAAGGGCTAGTTAAGTTGAATCAGGTGTGCTGGTGGTGGAATTTAACAAATACATTGAACGTCTGGGGTGCTTCGAGGAGAGGATTGGGAAGCACTAGTCTAGTAAATTTTGTGTTTTGAGCACAAAGTTCATCATAGATCTAGCCTCTTTATTTTGCTCTCAAAGTGCACCAGATTGATGCATTTAACTTTAAAATGTACAAAAGAAATATATAATTTGCAATGGGCCTGGTCTACAAGATAATAATAATAATAATAATACATTTATTTTATATAGCGCCTTACATTAGGCATCTCACTTTCAGTGCCCAGCAGGGGGCGCACATTTAGTGCTTGAATGCCCACCATCCACTTCAATGTTAGCATTAATATCTCCTAATCTATGTTTTAAATTATGGCTATGTGTCTAATCTGCCCGTTGCTTATCAATGACTCATTTCCAGTCAACATTGTCGAAGCGGATTGTTTTTTTATCGGTTCATTTCCGTTTTATAGCATTTTGAAAAGCCCTCGTTTTCAAGTGGGGAAAAAAGATTCCATGATAATCGCCCTGTACTGTAATATTCTAGAACGTTGTAATTTTTCGGCCTATTTATGAATAGTTTTCAAATAAACGCTAGATTATCGATAGTATATGTGTACGTATGCACGCTGAAAATCGATTACCGGTATCTTAGTTCCTGATTGCTCTTACAGTCAAACAGCCATATCACATATAGGGGAAAAGCTTATATCTCCGTGAAAACAGGTCTGATTATCCTAAGACTGGTAAAATAGATTCCTTACCTGAGATCAGATGGTATCCAAATGGATTATTCCAATTCCTGATCCTGATAAGGCTAGTCTTCCTTTGTCCATTGTTTCTCAGCTCCAGAAACCACAAAGCCAAAGCAGCAGAGAAAAGCAACAACAAAAGCTCCTGCGAGTGTCCAGACCAAGCAGAGCAAACCCTCCAGTGGCAGCGACAGGGACCCGTCCCAGGAGGTCCAGACCGAGGAGGGGAAAAGGAGGAGGAACAAACCTGGCCTTTGGTGGATGTGCTCCCCGCCGGAGAGCATAGAGGAGGAAGCAGACGGTGAAGAAAGGCATAAGAATAGGAATTCCAAAGCAACCGTACATTCCCCTGTAAAGACTGGGCAGGCCGGGGACGTAGAGGAGGGGTATTGGAGGCCTTCATCCAGTCAGACCGCAGAGCAGAAAGCAGAGACTGGGAAAAGGGCCAATAAGAGAACCAAGAAAAGACTAACTCATGGTAATTGAGACCAGCCTTTTATTTGTCAAAACGTGTAGTCACGCCTACGATTGGGAACCATTCACAGTTGAACCGATACCAGTTCCTGGAATTCGGTATCTGTGCCCAACGGTACCTTTTTTCTGTACTTAACTCTCTGTAATAACAACTTGATTTCAGTTGTAAAAAAAGAAGTCCAAAATTTCAACATTGTTATTTATTTAGATAATTTTTAGGGATGTCCGATATTATCGGCCGACCGATATTATCGGCCGATATCGGCAGTAAAATGTGATATCGGAAAATATCGGCATCGGTTAAAAAATATAAAATAAAAATAACAATATTTGTTATATATATATCCAGTGAAATTATTAGTTACCTGAAATTATAGGGGGGGAACCCTGCATATATCGGTATCGGTTGATATCGGTATCAGAAATTAAGAGTTGGACAATATCGGAATATCGGTAAAAAATCCAATATCGAGCATCCCTAATAATTTTGTTATTTATTGTTGTAACACACCACACAAAATAAATCACATGTTCATTTATTATGTTTTTAAATGTTTAAATATCAACATTATCTGGCCATCCTCAGTAAATTTGATCAAACTCCTCTGACCTCGTCTGGTCTTTCCAAAGACCCATGAGATGTGACGGTAATATATTTTTATATTTGTGGAAAAGGCTCCCTCTTGTCTAGTATAATATATTAGACAAGAGGGAGCCTTTTCCACAAATATAAAAATATATTACAAATTTCTGTACCCTTATATGTTTAGTATAAGAGTGTAATATTATTACACTCTTATACTAAACATATAAGGGTACAGAAATTTGGTACAGATTGTAATTTGGTCGGTACCCTTAAAATTACACCGTTCGGTACCCAACCCTAGCCACACCTGGGCCAGTACAATGGACCGGCGTCTATATGGGACTCTTGCTTTATTTACGGTAGAACTACAATGGTAAAAGTAGGTGGTGTGAAATATGGTGAATAATAAACACTTATTTTTTGTTTAGTTTGGTCCCTAATTCTAAAGATTTAATGTGGTTTGATTTTGGTATAACTTTCCATAATGTTTATGTGTTTTGGCATGGTATGGTAGGGTTCACATATTTGTTACTGGCCCACGCCCAATGGTTGCTAGTATTATTACGTTCCTCTCACAACAAACTATAACTGCTTAATTTACTGTTAATGAACCGTATGATTTTCTATATTTGGGAGCAAACATTTTTGATATCCAATATACATTTGCCCATATAGCTTTTTTCCCCAAGACTATGAAAATAGAAATTTCTTTGTAAATATCCCACATTTCTTTCATTTAGAAAAGTTGGTGAACACTGAACTTGAACCTTCAGGTTCCTTTTATTGTTTAAACGTTAAACACACAATAAAAATTTTCTTTGTCTCCCACAAATAGATGATATTAACGATAGCTATATCGGTAGAAGGCTAATATCGGTATTTAGCCCTACTGTATGTGTATATAGGCCTAGTTAACTTAAAAAGAAACTGGAGGAGAAAAGATTAAATTACTACTACCTATCATGCTACTACTACCACCTATCATGCTAATATATCTATACTACTATGCACTCAAGTTCGACACTATTTGATGAACAATGTCACTGACCCTTAGCTGCCAGAGATGTACCCCTCCTGCTTTTGATAAAAGTGTCAGCTAAATGACAATGTAAATATATTTAAATTAAATCTCGATGGAAGAGATTTACTTGCAAGCTTTCATTTATGTAGAGAAAATCATGTAGAGAAAATATATCGCACAATATATAAAAAGTGCAACAACAAGAAGAGTAATAAACATTTAACCAATTAGAATTAAAAACCTAAAACTACAATTATTATAATAATAATAAAATACAGCAACGGCTGCAGACTGTGATGACTCAGTGGTCCGAGTTGTGAAGGCGTTGCATTTGTTGATAGTACTTTGTCACTACGCTTGTTTTCCTCCACGGCGCTGATTTATATAGGCTGTCCCTCATAAGTCCTGGTCCCTCGTGGATGGAAGGGGACTAGCATAGGCATATTAGAGGGCCTTTGTGTCGTTTTGCCATCTAGTGGCAAACAATTGCAACTTAACAGAAGAAATTGAGTGTAGGTGCACCGTGGAACTGAACGGTTTTGTGCTTTTAGACTAGTCGTTAGTTGATTACATAATTTTAGATTAATCCGCAGTGTTAACTAGTCAAAATTCCCATCTCTTAATATTTGGTAGTGCACTCTACATGTTTATAAAGAAGGGAGTTTGATGAAGAAATGTATGAACTAAGACGCTCCTTGTGATATTTTACAGGGGAGAGGACCTTTGACATAGTACCCGGTTCGGCTGCCCCTACGTCTCCCAAAAGGCCCCCAGACCACAGCAAGAGCCCAATACCACAGAAGAGGATGAGGAGAAGTGAACCAGGTGGGACCTCCTCCACACAAGCCAATCCCAAGACCAAACGGCACAAATCTCTTTCGCTCGGAGTCTCCCAAACTGGCTTCAAAATTCCTAACCCTCAGCCCAAACCTCAGCCCCGCTCGGCTCCCAAGTCCGTCAGGACATCCTTGGCCACTTTTAAAGAGATTTTCACAGAGACTCCTGTTGTGGTCAACAGATCTCGGAAAACAAATTTGTTTCCTGTCCAGGAGCAGGAGGATTGTACCCCGGTTATCAGGGCGAGTGACTTACTCACCGCGGACCCCTCTTCAGAGCCTGCCTCTGAGACCGAAAGCCCCTTCTTTTTCATGGAGCCTGCCGGAGAATGCAGGAACACAATGATCTTGCCCTCCTCCTCTAGGCTCGATGACCTCCAGGAGAGCAGACAGCTTTCGGATAACACGTAAGCGACCTTCCTAAAAGCGGTCACCATTTATTTTTTAAAGCTTTGTTTTCCTCCCCATTCAAAATGAATGAATTTAGTTTTCTTGTAATGTTTTGTTTCGTGAAAATTAATTGTGTTTTTTATTTTTGCTTTTACTTTTATTTTACCAGGTTAAAAGGTTTCAGAAGTGGGCCAGTCTCCATGCTTGAACTGGAGGAGTATGAGGACTCTAGTAGGTCTTAAACCCTTTTACACATCAATTTAATTACGGACTCACAAATATCAGACATTTGCTTGACTACATTTGCATACAGTATAATAGAGACAGAGGGGCATGGCATTCAGTGGGGAAAGGCTGAGGTCAGGTCCATTCTTGTACTCAACTAATGGACACCCAGGTGAAACAATTTTTTTTAAATTGTAAATATGAGTAAAACATTGCTGGTTGTAATAAATAATGTAACTCTACACTACGAATGTTGACTGAGATGAACTTACGCATTTCTTTTAGCTTGTCAGTGTGGTTAAGTTTAGATGTACTACTGTAACTGTATGATATTTTGGGCATATCACAGAGCCCCATGACTAGTGTGTTTTCCTCCCTAACCCCACCCCTCTGTACGTCTAAAGCATTCATGTATTTTGATTTGGTTTCCAGGTCTCCCATCCAAAATGCGCCCTGTCCTGACGGAGCTGTGCAGTCATCCTTTGCTACCCATGGAGCTACCGGCAGATGATCAGCCCACAGTGGCCAAGTGGCTCAAGGCGATCTGGCCCGCCAATGTCACAAGTACGAAATATTGGGCTTAACTTTCTGCAAATCATTTCATATTGTACTCGGGAAATCGGTATTGCCATGTCTCAACTCTGTATGCGATACAAGAGTGTTGATACCTCCAGGTTGGTTTTCCAAGTATCATCACAGACGAGACCGAGTTGTTTTTGCTTGTATTGGTTAAGCCAAGCGTAGGCTGCAACTTGATGGTTGTAGAGATTATTCAACCCACACCTGCGTATATGTTGAATATTGTTTGAAGTCATAGCACATGTATAATATTTGACTGTATACTTACTATTGAGTACTATCTTAATCTATCTATTAATCGATTAAGAATAGATCTTAATCTATTCTTTGCACCTTAAATTTAGTGGGACCATGTACTGACCGAAAGCGTTCTTGTACTTTAGTTATTTATCATATATGGCTGAAAATAACCCTTAAATTATACTTTCACTGTGGACTTTTATCATATCAGCGAGTTAAATCAGGGGGGTGGGCTGGACAAGAGCAAACCCTCCCAACCGGCGAGGTATGAACTGCACTGAAATTCCCAATATGAGCTCTTCCGGTCAGGCCCAACCAGGGCAGCGAAATCTGTAAAAGGCTCCAGTCTTCATTTGTAGAGGATAAAATGTCAACGCAAACAAAAGCCTGAAGTTACCTTGCTTGAAGAAATTACTTTTTTGGTTTTCTCTCTTCTCAGCCATGTTTTAAACCAGGTACTACTTCTCAAGCCAACAGGGTTTTAAACCAGGTACTTCTCAAGCCAACAGGGTTTTAAACCAGGTACTTCTCAAGCCAACAGGGTTTTAAACCAGGTACTTCTCAAGTTTCAAGTTTCTATAATAGTTGTCATACAGAAGTACAGAATACTTTCATACAAAATGCTTCTTACTGTTACGCTCCAGAGACTGTGCTAGACAAGATAGTATCAAATAACATAGTATAGCATGTAATTTAGAAGTAGAAAATGAGGTCACAGTGTTCAGTATAGACATATGTACAATGTTCGATGCAGAATAGACGTAACTGAGTTACCATATAATATACAATACTATGCAGTGTACTAATGTACAGTACTATATAGTGCAAAGCAGAAATGGGATGAGGTACAATTTAGGTACAATTTACAGTAAGGTGTACGAGTTGTAGTGCAATCCTTCATCAATAAATATAAAGTGTGGGGAGTGGGTGCTACAGTGTGTTTGTTTAAAGTGAGTGTGTGCTATAAAGTGTGTGGAGTGGGTGCTACAGTGTTTGTTTAAAGTGAGTGTGTGCGTGTGGATGTGTGTGCTATGTGCGTTTGATGGTTGTTGTGTAGTGTTCATTGTTCGTTTAGCAGCCTGATGGCCTGGGGATAGAAGCTTCTTCTGAGTCTTTCTGTGCTCGCCTTGAGACTCCGGTATCGCTTGCCTGACCGCAGCAGTTCAAAGAGGCAGTTGTTCGGGTGACTGGAGTCTTTAATGATTCTCTTAGCCTTGCCCCTGCAACGCTTGTTGTAAATGTTCTGGAGGGTGGGGAGCCCCCCTCCAATTGTGCGTTCGGCTGAACGTGTCACTCTTTGTAGTCTGCTTCGGTCTTGTGCAGTGCTATTCCCAAACCAGGAGGTGATGTTGCCAGTCAGGATGCTCTATTGTACATGAGTAGAAGTTCTTAAGGATCTTCTGACTGACTTGGAACTTCCTTAGGCGCCTGAGGAAGTAGAGGCGTTGTCGTGCCTTCTTCACAACACTGTCAATGTGTGTGGTCCATGTCAAGTCCTCGGATATGTAGGCTCCGAGGTACTTAAAGCTGTTGACTCTCTCAACCGGTGCCCCGTCGATGCTGAGGGGGCTGTAGTCCTTGACCCCCAAGCCAACAGGGTTTTAAACCAGGTACTTCTCAAGCCAACAGGGTTTTAAACCAGGTACTTCAGCCAACAGGGTTTTAAACCAGGTACTTCTCAAGCCAACAGGGTTTTAAACCAGGTACTTCTCAAGCCAACAGGGTTTTAACCTGTTAAGCTGTAGGAATATTTTGCCTAAAGGTACATGCCTAAGTAAATGGAAGATTGCTCCACTTCTGCAAGGTCAATTAGCATGTTCTTGGTATCTATGGACCTGGGGGTATGTATTTCCAGTGTCAGAAATATTGTGTCTGTTACTAGGCTGGGTAAATTGTAATGAAGAAAAGGAGAATATAAATTATGATTTATGATTTTTGCACCTTTGATCATGTTAAATCTGCGGGGTACGAGAAAATGCTCACTGAGCTCATTCACCACTTTATTGAGATCATGTGTACAAAAAATCTAAGCAAATGAATAAAGGGAAGATGATTAAACAGAAGGATTAATACAGTAATTAATGATAATCGATTTTAATTATAAATTCATATTTGACCTTGAACTTGACCTTGACCTTATTATGGCCAAATCATACATCTATGGATAGGGAAAATGCTCCTCTTTCCAATGGCAGGGTTGAATCTGGATTTAGTCATTTCCTTGCAGTTTTTACGATAATTAGCATTTTCCAATAAATTCGTATTTCCAATAAATCGTATAAAACATTGGTAAAAATGAAAATATACACTTTGACTACTGTTTTTGATAGGGTTATGGTCTTTACTCTTGGCTACAATATATATATATTTTTTAAACATTAACCTCTTAACACTTTCAGTGCCCATGACGTCATATGACGTTTTATCAGCCCAATGCCTGAATGCCCACGACGTGTATTAGCGTTTATTTTTTTTATTAGCGATCTGATTTCATATTTCATCAACCGAGTCTCCCGTTGGTACAGCAGCTCCTCCAGCAGCTCAAAATGGAAAAAAGCGCCCCCTATCGTTTATCCCTGAGTAACTGCACGTCAGTCACTTAGACTGACCTAGGATCAGTCGATATGTAGAGGCGGAGCCAGCTGGCTCCTTGAGCTGGCAAGCTGTCTGCTCAACATGGAAGTCATCGCGGGACGGGAATCAGCCTGGAATATATATTCACAGTAGCCAATCGATAGTAGACAATAGTGATCGATTTTTGGAATGGCGATCAGGAATTGGAATGATCTTTTTGGAGAACATCTGATCTGAGGTAAGGAATCTATTTGACCAGTCTTGGGATAATCAGAGTTGTATTCGCTGAGATATCAGCGTTTGCCCTATGTGTGTGTGTGTGTGTGCGCGATCGCTGATGAGGAACTCAGATAATCGATTTTCAGCTCACGGCCCCAGCGTGCATACGTACACATAATTATACTATCGATAATCTAGCGTTTATTTGAAAACTATTCATAAATAGGCAGAACATTTTTCGTTTTTGTGTATTCTAGAATATTCCAGTAAACGTCTTTTATCATGGAATCTTTTTATTTCCCTTGAAAACGAAGGCTTTTCAAAATGCTATAAAACGAAAATGAACAGATAAAAAAACAATCCGCTTCGACAATGTTGACTGGAAAACGAGTCATTGATAAGCGACGGGCAGATTAGACACATAGCCATAATTTAAAACATAGATTAGGCGTTATTAACGCTAACATTGAAGTGGATGGTGGGCATTCAACCGGTAAATCAAGGTTAAGCTTGGGCTCTGAAAGTGTTAACATGCAAGGGCCCACATGTGGACGATTCTTTGCCGACCTCTAGTGGCTCGGGTGTGCATTTCTTTTAATACAATATATAGATAGAATTAAAGCCCTATTTGTTGCCTGTCGATTGCCCTTTCAGGTGACAAAATCCGTTCAGCGGTTCTCGAGTTACATGCCAATATGTGAGGCGTGCCCCAAAGTACGCAAAAGTACACATTACCACCCCCGACTCCCGGGGCTCTAGCTCCGTCAATCATTTGGCGATCTCGAAAATCTTTGCACAGGGTTGTAGCCAATGAGTGTGGCTTTCCAATGATACCCCATGATATGATAATTGGGGATCTAATACGGTCTCTATTGATCGATTTATGATAAAGAAAAGCAGGGTCCCCCTATATGGGGACCTTAAGGCTTAACAACCAGGTACATCTCAAGCCAACAGGGTTTTAAACCAGGTACTTCAAGCCAACAGTGTTTTAAACCAGCTACTTCAAGCCAACAGGGTTTTAAACCAGGTACATCTCAAGCCAACAGGGTTTTAAACCAGGTACTTCTCAAGCCAACAGGGCTTTAAACCAGGTACTTCTCAAGCCAACAGGGGCCAATCTTCCATAGTGCAGTCTGCATTTTTACTTCATAGTCACTGGCTTCTTGTTGACGACAAGTCAACCTCGGGTGGAATGCTTCACAAAACTCACAACTCGGTTCATATTGCATATAATGGAGGACGGGTACCTCCGGAGAATATGACACTACATAGATATGCGTTGGCAGATATGAATGTGATTCCGGTAAGATAATTGCAGACAAAGAGGGTTCAATGGTAGATTGGTAGTGTTGTAAATTCCCCATTATTATTATTATGTTATGCTGGGTTTTATTATTTCCAGTCAGGCACTTCTTTGGACAGCCCAGTGGTCCTAGTGTGGTGTTAGATGCATGTGATGTCTTGCCAGGACATGTTACAAGGCTGTCACATCAGTGTGTTTGTGAAGAATAAACCATTCTCAATCATTCAATACTTTTCATTTATTTATAACTTTTATAAGGATGGAAAATCACCTGTACTGATGCCAGCCTTAATTTGTTTATGAATACAAAGAACTATTCTCTGTGTCTGTGTCCACTCTCTGACCGGAGTTGCCATTCTGGATAAAGTGGTTCCAGCACAAAACATTTATTAGTGCTCATTCACGCGCGGGCAGAGAGGGAGAATGAAAGAGGTGCATTCAGTCTCTGCACTCAATTATTGTGCTGCGTGGGATTGGCTCATGCCGTCCCCGCCTGCCGCACAGGGCTATCAGGCTTTCTCACATCACGGTTTTGGGGTTACAGCTTTTGGTTCACTACGGATCAGCGGGGAGAGAAAATACCATATCAATACCATTGCCAATTCCAAGAGCATTTGGTTAAATGCAACAACAAAGAAAATGTGCCTTCATTATGCTGGCTGAGAGCATAAGGAACACATATGTATCTGTTATAAATTTTTTGTGAATTTGAGCACACTTATTACACGCACACACTGCTGCTACTTACACTGTAGAATAATATTTTATATTTTTGTACCTATTTTTCACCTGGTAAAAAAAACACCTTGTATTGTATAGATCGTTGTGTATTGTTGTTTACAAATCTACTACTGTTGAGGAGCCGGGAAAAACAAGCATCTCACATTTTTCTGAATGTACCGTATGTACAATTAAAAAAAGCTGTGACAATAAAATGATCTGTCTTCAGATTCAGATTACTTTATTCACCATATTGTACAGGTACAAATGGAACGTGATTCGACATTACAGTGCATGATTTTTTCACAAATATAAATAAAATAATAAATAAATAAGTGCAAAACAGGACACAACAGTGAGACAACAATAAGACAGTAAAGTGGTTGTGGACATGGATACAGTGCAGCACAGTTCAAGTCCAGAGGTCCAGTCCTAGCAGCTCGCCATAGAGGGGGGAGGGGGGGGAGCAGGGGGACACCTGACTCATTTACCAGGCGAGCTGCTGAGGGGAAGAAGCTGAGTCTATGGCGGGATTTTAATGTCTTGGGCAGCTGTAGCCACCTGCCGTGGGGGAGCATGGTGAAGAGGCCGTGACCCGGGTGGGTGGGGTCAGTCATGATCTTCCTCACCCTCCTCAAGGCCCTGGTGGAATGTAGGGACTCGAGGGAGGGAAGGGGGCAGCCGATCACCCTCTCCGCTGATCGCATCACCCGCTGCAGCTTGGCCTTGTCCCTGACCGTGGCTGCAGGGAACCAGGTGATGATGGACTGGATGATGGCGGTGTGAAACTGGACCATCATAGTCCTCGGCAGCCTGAACTTCCTCAGCTGACGTAGGAAGAACATCCTCTTCCGGGCCTTTTTGTTGCGATGGTGTTCAGCTCCCATTTCAGGTCCCGGGAGAGTGTCATGCCGAGGAAGCGGCAGGACTCCACAGAGGCCACCAGGGTGCCTCCCAGAATGATCGGTGTGGTGGGGGGCTGCCTTCCGCCTGAAGTCCACTACCATCTCCACTGTTTTCTGAGGTGGCTCTCATAAGTAGACTTGTAGTGGGAAGTTACAGTTGGGTAACGTTTTGCTTTCAGAGGTCCATTTTGTCATAGGCCTTAGGAGTGTAGCGGATGTGTCTGAGAATTATTTGACATCTGCCACACATCTGTTGAAGGTGGAAACGACAGTGAATAGAAGTAATATTATTGCTATGGCTCAAGCACTTGTGCACTGAAATAAGGAACACGACTGCACTGGGCTGCATATTCTTCTCTACAAACAACGTGGGCTGTGGATTTTTCCCGATTGAAGACGTTGAATGGAGACCTTGTTTAATTGCTTTAAGGCGAGACAGCACCCCCACTTTTCTAGTGTCTGTGTATCGTGCAACACTACCTCCCAGCCATACTGTGAAGTAATCTTTGTTTGTCTGTGTCTTCTGACCCCTCTGCAGATGGGACCCATGTCAGCGTGGAGCGGTTTGACTGGTACACCTACCGGACCAGAGTTCTGGGTGTCATGATGGACTTGCAGAATGATTCCTTAAGTAATGGCAAGCTCCTGCTGGGGTCCTACACCAAGAAGCCTCTCTGGGTGGACCACAGCGCCACATCGGTAAGTAGACTGTGGCCCGTCCTCTCTCTCTCTTCCGTGTATTAAAGGAACACGCCAACATTATGGGAAATGCGCTTAGAGTCGGACAAGAAGATGGATATCAATTTCCTCTGTCCATTCAGTAGAAAGCTATTCGGCCCAGTTTTAGAATGTTTACAAGTTGCCGGTCGGATGGCGTAGCGGAGATTGCGCTCGTCACCAATGCAAGAGGCTGCGGTCTCGACTCCCAGAGTCAGCATTACCTGCGGCTTGGGTCGATCGTCATACTAACTCGTTTGGCTGGTTTAGGGGGAGGGTAGTCGAGGGTGGCAATCTGGCGTTGTGGACAGCGACGCCTACAGGTCAGGTCTGGGCGCCTGCTCAGCGAAAGACAGGAAATGGTGAAGGCAGCGTGACCTCCCACGCGTTACGCTTCACCAATGAGAGTCCTCACTGCCAGGTGAAAAGAGAGCCACTGGCATGGACATGACAAGGGGCGCCGTTGACACTACATGTCTAGGGGTACAGCATTCCCAACATCAATGTCCTGTTTTAAGACGGATCTGTCTGAAAAGGCACCTCACAAAAAAAAACAGAGGGACGGTTCATGGTAAAAATGCACAATGATCAGATTGCAGCTCTTTTCTCTTTCACAAAGAAGAACACAAAATACCTCCTGAAGTCTGTACAGCACCGTACAAACTGCCGTTTCACAACACGGTGAGCAGCAGAGAGACTCCCCATAGAGACACTATCAGCCCCATGCAGCCGCTTCCCATTTATGTTACGTACCCCCGTAGGGAGACGCAACACAAGGCCACAGACAGGGTAGGTGAGGGTGCAGTGACACTAAAACGCATGAGACAATTTGCAAAATAATAATATTTATTTTACAAACACAAAACTTGGCAACACAGAGAGCAAAGAGGACTTACCAGTCCCATGCAGCCGCTTGTTAAGCCTGCACACAACAGACAACACACCTCACACCTGAGGTTTGTTGTGAAGAGCCTCCCCCATCAGCTGCCTCCTTAACAGCCTCAAAGAGCCTTTCATTGAGCGAACCCTATGTCCAACAGAACATACCACCTGTTGCTTCCAGTCTCCTCTGGAGCAAAGGCAGGACCAAAGCATGTGGCCAAGCCAGAACTGGGGACCAGCGTCTTTATTCTGGGCAAGAACCAGCTCACCACGAGTCATGGGTAGCTGCGTCGCCTCAGAGGCAAGCGTACTCTGCTGAAGTGTCATTTGGTCACCCGTCTCAACAGTAGGCTGAGTAGACACTGGTGGGGAAGCAGGCGTGTCAGACAACTTTATCACGGCCTCTGACAGGTGCCCTACCTCACCCAAACTACGTGCTTGAGCACGGGAGACTGCACAAAGACGTAACACCTCAGGGAGCATTGGAGCCAACACACTACATTGAAAAATAGCCGGGCGTTAAAAAACCTCAAAACATGGCATAACTAAAGAGCAACCAGCGCAACCATACCAAACACCAGCCTATCTAACGTGCCCACTGCACACCAACACCAACCGTCTGTTGCCCACTAACGAGCCCCCATTTATGTTATGTACCCCTGTGGGGAGACGCAACACAAGGCCACAGACAGGGTAGGTGAGGGTGCAGTGACACTAAAACGCATGAGACAATTTGCAAAATAATATTTATTTTACAAAGTCAAGATCAGCAACACAGAGAGCACGGAGGACTTACCAGTGAGCACCAAATTAAATATCAAAAAGAAATAAAAACCCACCCCCCCTTACAGGCGCGGACGCCCCAAAGTACAGGTGGTGGTGCTCACTCTAAAGCTGGTGTCTTTAACAGTAGGTCACCTACGTGATGCAAAATGTAGACCCAGGGTATCTTCCTGCCCTCAATGTCCCTGTGTGCGAAACAAAAGGTTAATACAAAGCAAAGCAATCACCATAGGCTGGGTGACACAAGGAATAAACAAATACACAAACAGGTTATGGGTAAACAGAAATGTACAACTGTAGAAATCGTCGGAAAGGAGAGACGCACAATTTCTATCTTGCGACAACACCAAGTAGTGTGTCATTTATTATCTTCTTAGCACAAGTGACAGCTGTCAGATCTATGCCGTGCTAAACTCTGACAGCTCCTCGTCACCAAAACCTTTTATGAATGACATTCCACCAGCGCGTCTTCTCTAAGCCCAACCCCATTAAAGTGACAGTGCCCCATCAATACATCAAAACAATCTAATGGTGAATTATGTCCATAGCACCCACTACACAACAAACTAAACACAAACACAATGGAGTGAACCAGAGCTTTCGCCAGCTCTACCAAATGTACCTCTACCTGGACATCTCTACCTGGACATCTCTACCTGGACATCTCTACCTGTACATCTTTACACACAAACATGAGAGCAATAGAGCATTAACTAGCTCACACAAAACAATGAGAGCAATAGAGCATTAACTAGCTCACACACCAAACATGAGAGCAATAGAGCATTAACTAGCTCACACACCAAACATGAGCAAATAGAGCATTAACTAGCTCAAATATACATACCCCCCACATACAGTGGCAAATGGCAAAACAGGGCCAACAGTATATATACCCCACACAGGGTTTGGTCCACGCAGGCACACACAGAATTATCACCAAACACAGAGAGACACCCACCACCACACTGAGCCAAAAGAGCTAACTAACACTGCACACAAAATGGGTATATGAAGGGAGAGTGGATGTTGATTGCAGAATCAGCTTCACCTGCCATTGCACTGGGGTGAGTTGCTGATTGACCAGCTGGCTGCTGGTGCTGCAACTGTGAGACACCTGAGAATGGGATATGTTACACAGGAGGGAGACAAAAACAGAACAACCAAAACATGCCTATATACCCACACACAACAGATAACATACATTACTCCCTCTATATACATACATAAGGACACCGTCCGTAACAACATGTGTCGGAGGAAGCGTGTGGTAGACTTCAGGGTTCCCTTGTACCGACCAGTAGGATGAACATGCGCACAACAACCAGGTAGGGGAGGGAGGGAATTGGCATAACGACTAAATTGGGATGGGGAGAAAAATAGAAAATCAGGCGGAGAAAAAGAGGATACTTTTTTTTTTTTTTTTTATACAAGTGGACGTCAATGAATTATTCTTCAACAATATTTCCTCTCCATGTGCTGCACACACCGTTGTTTGTTTCTGGAAGCAGTGTGGATGCTAGGCGCAAATCTTCTGCGGTTTATAATGAAAACGTATTGGTGTAAACAAGCCCTTAATTAACTAGAGGTTTTTTCCCCATCTCAAAGGTTTTCAACATTCTGACGGGCAATGTGCGTGTGATCATCAACTGCAACAAGTCCTTTTACAACCCGGGACAGTGCTTCTTGGCTCCATGTGGTAAGAATCAGAAAGGTCTTTATTTGCCAAGTAGTTTTCACATACAAGGAATTTGCTTTGGATGTTATCTGTGTGACATTAACAGACATAATACAATAAAGAGGTGGAGTAAAATAAAATATGAGCCAAGTTAAGCACAATAGAATAATATAATTATGAAATAAAATATAGGCCAGGGCTATATAGGCCAGGGGGGGGGGGGTCAGCGAGGGTCCCGATGAGGCTCACTGCAGAGGGGAAGAAACTGTTCTTGTGGCGTGAGGTTTTGGCCCTGATGGACCGCAGCCGCCTGCCAGAGGAGAGTGTCTCAAACAGGTTGTGACCGGGGTGGTAGGGGTCGGCCACAATCTTACCTGCATGCTTCAGGGTTCTGGAAGCGTACAGGTCCTGGAGGGATGGCAGATTGCAGCTGATCACCTTATCAGCAAAGATCCTGACACGCTGCAGCCTGCCTTTGTCCTTGGCCGTGGCTGCATCATGCCATTCTGTGATGGAGGAGGTGAGGATGGACTCAATGATGGCAGTAAAAGTGCACCATCATCGTCTTTGGCAGGTTGAATTTCTTCAGCTGCCGCAGGAAGGGAGTACATCCTCTGATGTGCTTTCTTGATGAGGGAGCTGATGTTCAGCTCCCACTTGAGGTCATGGGAGATGATGGTTCCCAGGAAGCGGAAGGACTCCAGTGTCCACGAGTCACACATGGTGATGGGGTTGAGTGGGGCTGGGGCGCAATAAACGCCAAAATCATATTGATTATTGCGTTTCGAAAGCGATCCAAATGCACTCGAGTGTGTATATTGATCCACGTTACAATATATCTCTGGCGGAGGAATTTCCTCGATGCACTGATTGCCACTTCCGGTTTGGCGTGGAGTGTAACTCGCCCGACATCCACCAGGTGGCGGTATTGAGGCGTTGCAATATCAGAACAAGGTCCAGCTGCGATCCGGAGGGAGGCTGGATGAATTATGAATGCCATGGCGAAAAAATGAAATATTGATCCCAAAAACGTGTTAACATGTTGTTGGCGCACAACGCATGCAGGCATTAAAGCGTTCCGTCTTGGGACGGATATCCGTCCATTTGATTTGGAGATTCCGTCATTTGATTTGGAGTCGTGACGGATTTTAACCTGAGCCAATCAGAGGCGTCAAATATCCTTTTTTCCCCTACCGCGGCCGCACCAAACAGTCATTTGCGAGCCATCGGCAAATTCTCAGGCAAATGCAACCAACCAGAAGGCGAGATTGTTCTGAGTTTACAGCCCTTTCACCCGCCTCCGCTGTGCTCAGCACCAATGGGAAGCGCCCATTTTGAGACTCTCTAGCGTCTAGCTCTACTCGCGAGTAAACTTGACTCATCAACACCATGCGGCAACTTTTTACGAGACCGTAAGTTCATTTGACTTATTCTAGTCTAAAGAAACATATATATTACTATTGCTATTGATAAATCTAGGTAACGTGAATGCCACAAAACGAATGCCTTTTGTTAATCAGAACGTTATTTACGCGACAAGCAGTGTGTTGTTGTCGTTGTTGTTGTTGTTGGTGGTGTTTCGTGTGTGTGCTTGCGCCGCTCGCTTTCTGATAAATGTATGAATGTTGATAAATCTAGATAACGTTAATGCCACAAAACGAATGACTTTGTTAATCAGAACGTTATTTGCGGTATCAATTGTTTTTAAGCTCAATAAACGTCTTTCTCCCATTTGTCCGGGAGATCTCTGGGTAACAGTACTGTATATTTGCATATCATATATGTCACAAATGTAACATTACTATATACCTGTATGTCATGTATGTCACTATGAATTGAAAACGGGGGACCCTGATGTAAACAAGACGAACGTCTTTCTCTGGTCTGCATCCCCTTAACAATTGTGTGTATTGAGCTGTACTGTATTGTACCCATTCTGCAATCTGTTAAATATTGATTGATTGTTATTAACAGATTGCAGAATGGGTACAGTACAGCTCAATACACACAATTGTTAAGGGGATGCAGACCAGAGAAAGACTTTCGTCTTGTTTACATCAGGGTCCCCCATTTTCAGTTCATCATAACATATATGACACACATGACATACAGATAGACAATACTGCTACATCTATACATTTATGACATACCAGATTTACAAATACAGTAGCCTATTGTTTGTTTGTGATACAAAAATAGTCTAAAAAGAGTATATACATTTGACGAAGAAACTGTACATTGGAGGTGGTTGGGTGGGATGGGGGGGGGGTTGTAACTATACATTGGATTATCGACAAAACCTTACTTGGTCCCAAGAAGAGGGTCTCGTGTATTAAATAAAGTTTTCATTCATTCATTCACTCTGGATCTTGTAAATCCAGTAGCAATACACACAATTGTTAAGGGGATGTAGACCAGAGAAAGGCGTTTGTCTTGTTTACATCATCAGGGTCCCCCATTTTCAATTAATAGTGACATTTATGACATACACAACATACACATGACATCATGACATTTATGACATAGGGACATACATGCCTTACAGGTATATAGTAATAGTACTGTTACATTTGTCACATATACGATATGCAAATATACAGTACTGTTACCCAGAGATCCTAACAGTAAATATATACATATGATGAGGAGGAGACTGTACATTAGGAGGGGGTGAGTGAGTGGGTGGTAAATAAATATATACAAACGGTGGGGAGGAGACTGTCCATTGTTGTTGTGGCATAATTGCGAAACGTGTTTAGTCCCTTGTTTGTATGATAACAAGCCATTTAGTTCATGGTTCAAAGTGGGGAGGGGTGCTAGCTCGCCATCAATCAGAAGCTAGCCACAAGACTTGCATTCACGCTCTCCAGCACACAACAGTAGGGTCTCTATAGTCACAGTCATGACAGTAGGCTCGCTCTACAAGTAGGCTCCCTTAAAACGCTAACGCTATTAAAAAAAAAATACAGTAGAGGTTAAAATAAGAATATGACTTGGCCAGAAAAAAAGTTCAGTCAGGAGATTTTTTTTTGCTTTAATCCCTGCGCATGGTGGACAATAACGTGTTATCACGTTGTTGGCGTCCAATGTGTTAAAGCACAAAGCAAAGCAAAAAATTTATAAAACTAAATAGATTTTGACTGGCAAGAAGCCTGGGCAAATGTTCGACTTGCATCAAGGAACCCGGACCATCAACAAATCAATCTTAACTATATTCACAGGACATACTTAACTCCTATAAGACTGAACAAAATGGGTCTTAAACAAGACCCCAAATGCTCCTTATGTACAAATGGGGACGAGGGGACATTTATGCACATGTACTGGGATTGCCCACCAGTTAAGATGTTCTGGAAAGAAGTGACTCAACAATTATCAAATCTCTTAACTGAATATACCTGTACACCCCTCTGTATTACTGCTGAATGATGTCTTTGAGTGTGCAGTACATCCACAGCTAAAGAGATTGGTTTTATCTGGTATCACAGTGGCTAAAAAGCTGATAGCATCACGATGGTTTCAACCGGAGGGAATGTGCCGGAAGGTCTGGATTCTTACATATCTCGATGTGATTTATCAAGAAATATCTACAGCAAGAATTTTGGGTCTCAATGAATCCAAAATGACAATGTGGTTAGAAGTGGTGGAGAGAATAAAAGCTAGCATTAATTAATGCTTGTATATCTTTTTTTTGTATTTTATTTTTTTATTATTTTTTAAACACATATAAACAAACATGACAACACACGATAAGATACACAAGCATTAATACACAGTGTATATCCAACGAAATTACCATTTATACCAATGTCTTATACAGGATATACCCCTAATACCTGTTATCTAAAAACCTACACACATATGCTCCAGCTCGAACCCCCCCCTCCCGGACCCCTCTTTGGATAGTACCTCCATTATCCCTCGCTCCTAACCAGACACTACCATTATAAGCTAGCTTTTATTCTCTCCACCACTTCTAACCACATTGTCATTTTGGATTCATTGAGACCCAGAATTCTTGCTGTAGATATTTCTTGATAAATCGAGATATGTAGGAAACCAAACTTTCCGGCACATTTTTATGCTTGTATATCTTATCGTGTGTTGTCATGTTTGTTTATATGTTTGTTTAAAAAATAATAAAAAAATAAAATACAAAAAAAAAAATTTAAATTATATACTTTTTTAAATTATTTTTTTATATACATTTTAAGCTTTCAGGAGGGGCGGGCCGCGCCTTCAAGGCAATGGTAGGGGAAACACTGGATGCATAAGCAATGGATCCGTACAAAATATCATATCGCAGTGAAAACAAATGTGGCTCTTTATTCCATGCTGTTCTGTTCCTCATTGTATTGCTCTGTTCACACAGGACACGCCTACAGCATCCAAAACATGAACCGTGAGCCTGCAGTACTGTACTTCACGAGAGTGGTAGCTGAATGTGCAGAATGATGGTGATGTGTATTTGTCGCCCCATGGCGTTTTTGTTTATTATTGTGTATTTAAAAAATATATTTTGAATAAATGATTTAGCTGGATTCTGACTGTATTATTGTATTGCTCCAATGTGTAATGTAATTAGCAGAATAATATCACTGATGTAAATTGGCAACTTTTCTTAATGCAAAGATTGATCTCTGCAGCACACCTTTGCTAAGGACTTGTAAATATTACACTTTTTATTCCCCGTTTGTCATTATTTGATCTATGATTCGCTGTAAGTGTAAGCAATAGATTCCGCCTCTAGGGGGGGGGGGGGGGGGTTGTGCCACTGAAATGTAGTAACTACAGTATTTGCAGAGGCTGGTGTGTCAGCACCTTTCATACAGGGGATTGCAGTTCAAAGTGCTTTACATCAGTAAGAAAGACATCAAATCAGTGTAAAACAAGCAGCAAGAGCAAAGCATAAAGTGGGACAAAATAATGCAGATATATTAATCAAATCATATCAGAACCTCACGTTCCAATAGGCTTCTTGAATTTCTGTAATCTGTTACAAAACATGATAAAGGTTATAGTATGCACCCAGCGGATAGTGGGGTGTAAAGATAAAGGTAAAAATAATAGCAATGGTAAAATGAGCAGACATATAAAATCACAGTTTTTTACATTAGGATCTAACATCCCACCTTGTTTATGGTTTGATTCAGTTTGAGTAGAATGTGAAAGACATTAATGATGAATTGAGCACATAAGTGCAGACATACTATAAAATCTGTTTCTTTACAGTGCAATAAAATAGTTCTGGATTACTGTTACTGTACAGTTCAAAGTCGTCTTTACCTTCTGTTTTGTATCCACAGTTTAAAACCTGGTATCCACAGTTTAAAACCTGACAGTCTTCCCTCTTGTCTGACACCCACTTTGACCCTTCGAACCTCCCTCTCAGGGTGCAGTTCCCTCTCAGGGCGCGGTTCTAGGCCTGGGTCTTACAGTTTTAAAGCCTGACAGTCTTTCTTGCTTAATACCCACAGTTTAATACCCATCTTGCAATGCTTAGACCAACTCTAGCAGCCTCTGAAGTAATTTCTGATCATCTTTCTGTAAAAATTTGTATCATAAATTGTTAATAAAGAGGTTCCTATGTTGTCAATTTGTTGCCCTGTCAATTTGTTGCCCTGCCAAATAATGTTCACTTACCGGGGGAATGCACCTGCCACAGAATTCACATATATTATTCCTGTGCACAGGGACAGGTAAGTCAATATTTGTGAACAAGAGTCAGTCAGTCCTTCCTAGAGCTAGAAATACGAGGGAGAACCTTTCAATATGTGACGCGACCAGAATGTGAAATATGCTCCATAGACAATGACCTGCCTGGGGGGTTTATAGAATGTATGGGTGAGCTCTTACCTAGGTGATAGTTTAAATTCTAGTCCAGACCCGTTATCCGATAATAGAATATGAATCTCAACTGGGTGTGCGAAGTCAACACATTCACTGTCTGAAGCAGCCCCAGATTTGACATCCAGGTGATATTCTCAAAGTGGAGGATTGTCTAAAGATTCTAGCTTTAGAAGACCTGTTGACAAAAAAAAAGCTATGAATCACAGGAATAACATTAGATTAAAATTGATTGTCATCATACAGCACAAGCACAGTACAACAAAAATAAGTTTGGCATCCAACCAGAATGCAGATTAACCGTAAAGTGCAATAGTAATATACAATGTAGGCCTACAGGTGATTAGACTGGGTATGAAGATTATTGTGATCTGTGTATACCTTGAGAGGTATGTTAGAAGACCCAATGTGCACTTTGAAGTGAGAAAGCCCAAATCGGGGCCAATGACTCCTTCTCAATTGTAGAATAGACAATGTGATGTCTATTAAATTTACATGAGAAGTATGAAATGGGGTGTTCAATACCTGATTGATTGAACATTTTATTAACAGATTGCAGAATGGGTACAATACAGTACACCTCAATACACACAATTGTACATGACATACAGATACAGTACTGCTACATCTAGACATGACATACCAGATCTAATACAGTACTGTTTGTGATACAAAAATGTCTAAAAATAAGTATATACATTTGAGGGGGAAGAAACTGTACATTGGGGGGGGGGGGGCTGTACATTGGATGGTGGGGGGCTACGTCATCCGCCTGAAGCAACACGGCACCCGCACCGAGATTGCTCGCGTCGACCGCCAACTTAAAAGGTTTGGAATACACAGGCACAGTCAAAACTGGGGCATCGACCAGTATGGACTTAACCTGGTTAAAAGCATAGTTGCACCTGGCATTCCACTCAAAAGGGAACTTTCGGATTCAACAGGTCTGTCAGAGGCGCGGCAACTGCTGAAAAGTTCCTACAGAAGCCTCTGTATTACCCGGCCATACCCAGGAAGCAGCGGAGGTCACGACGAGTAGCAGGCTGCTTAAAAGCTACAATAGCTTCTACTTTCAAGCCCACAGGCCGAACCTGATCCGTCCCACTATTTTACCCAGATACGTTACCGTTGCCCTGCCAAACTCACACTTGGTCAGGTTTACTGTGAGGTTTGCATGGCTAAGCCTATTGAACACTATCTCCAAGCTTGCCAAATGCTCCTTCAAAAACTATCTGTACCATCAGACTTATCTACAAGTAGACACGGAGAGCTCCATGAACTACTGCTGTCCTCAGCGATGTCATTTAAAAGCATATACTCCACCTCCTTACGCAAACGTTTTTCAGGGTTAACATGATAAAAATGTTGCTTAGGCTCTGCATCGCCCACATCAATATCATGCTGCAACACTTGTGCGTGAAGGGACATCCTGGAATATATCACAATGTTTAATCAAACAAATATCATTCCTCTGATCTGCGTGCAAGTGAACCAGATGCGCATCCAGGTTGCTCAGCAGCTCTGAATTTTTCAAGAGCCCTCCCACCACTTCCTTAGACGGGATGACAATGTCATCCTCTCGCTCTGACTCATCCTCTGAAAGACAGGAAAAGTTGTCACCACCAGTTTGTGCAACTGCACAGATTGAGACAGACCTGGCAGGGACAGGTTCAAGATTGGAACAAGGGAGACAACCTCTTCCACAGTGGAGCTGGCTACTTGAGCTCTGAAGACTTTCTGTCATAAGGCTTAATCATGTTCACATGACATCCTGGTCTTCCTTCCACGATCCAGTGTGCTGATTACATAATCTAAGTCACCAACTTTACTGAGCACCGTATAGGGACCACTGAATTTAGCGTGCAGACTTGGGCCTGGTACCGGTAACAGAATAAACACTCCCATGCTTTACGGTCGTACCACACTTTCATTTGACCCTGAGTCTCCTCTAGATTACGGCTGGCCGTTTCACACGCCCGGTGCAACTGGTCCCTGACACCACAGACATAATCTAGCAGGTTTCTCTGCTCACTAGCACCCAGCCACCCCTCTCGCAAGAGCTTGAGCGGACCCTGTACAGTGTGTGCAAAGACTAACTCTGCAGGGCTAAAACCAGTCGACTCCTGCACTACACCTCTTGCTGCAAACAACAACAAATGGACCCCTCTATCCCGTTCCTGTCCCCTCACAGAAACATCTTAAAACTTTGATTGCCAGCATGGGATGCGCTATTTATCGCTTGAGTGCCAGCGCTTTAGTCAATGAGAGGGCGAGCACATTTGCGAACGCATAAACTATATCTTAAATTATGGCTGTGTCTAATACGCCCGTCGCTTATCAATGACTTGCTTGCAGTCAACATGTACGAAACTGATAGTTTTTTCATCAGTACATTTCCGTTTTATACCGTTTTGGATATGAGTATAGTTTTGAAGATTTCTAGTGATTCCAGACAAATCTGCGGAAATAGTCATTTACTGGAATACACAAAACACGGAATTTTTTGGCCTATTTATGAATCGTTTTCAAATAAACGCTAGATTATCGATAGTATATGTGTACTTATGCACGCTAGAGAAGCGGGCTGAAAAATCGATTATCCATGACCTGGTCAGCACTAACGTCATACACGCACACACAGCCACACACACGTTGTGAAATATGTGAAAATAACATCTGATTACCCCGAGACTGGTAAAATAAAGTCCTTACCTCACATCAGATGTTCTGCAAAAAGATTATTCCAATTCCTGATCGCCATTCCAAATATCAATCGCGTTTATTGTTCCAACGATCCAACCTCGAAACACATAATCCACGCTGCTTCCAGTCCCCTCAATGAATGCAATGTCTCAATGATAACGTGAGGCTGGATTGATAAAAAACGAATGGATATCGCTAATAAAAGAAATAACGATTAAATAACGAGATTTCTCGTTGTTGGCACTCAACGCATGGCAGCCAACAACGAGATATCTCGTCGTTGGCACTCAATGTGTTAACATGGTTTTAAGAGTGGAATGGAACCTCTCCAAGGCCCCTTGTGACTCAGCATGGTAAGCAGAAGACAGACTGTGTGTGATATTCCAATGTTTGCACCATTGTTTAAAAACAGTCGAAGTAAAATTGGTACCCTGGTCAGTCTGTATGACAATCCAAATATCGAAAAGAAATTAGAAAGAACCTCCGTCACCGTCTCAGCCTTGGTGTTCTTAATAGGTATTGCCTCTGGGAAACGTGTGTTAGTACACATGATGGTGACTAGCCCTGTGTTATCTTTCTTAGTCCTTGGAAATGGACCTACACAGTCGACTATGACCCTCTCAAAAGGTTCTCCTACCGCTGGAATCGGAGGGAGTGGAGCTGGCGGAATCACCTGATTTGGTTTCCCCACCACCTGGCAAACAGGACAAGACCTACAGTGATACTTCACATCCCTCTTCAACCCTGGCCAAAAGAAATCGCGCAAAACCCTGTCATAGGTTTTGCGGACAGTACCCAAGTGACCCGACATGTCATGTGCAATGTCCTGACGGTATTTTGTAGGGACTACTACAGTACATTCCGCTGTGTTCATTTTACTCAAACTGAGTACATTTTACTCAAACTGAGTACAATTTTACTCACTTGGGCTCAAATGGACTCAGTTTGAGTAAAATTTACTCTGCTAAATGTACTGTGCTATACCTGTTCAATCACACCCCACTCATCCTGATTGATTGATTGATTGATTGATTGAAAAGTTTATTAACAGATTGCAGAATGGGTACAGTACAGTACAGCTCAATACATACAATTGTTAAGGGGATGCAGACCAGAGAAAGACTTTCGTCTTGTTTACATCAGGGTCCCCCATTTTCAATTCATCATAACATATATGACATACATGACATACAGATAGACAGTACTGCTACATCTATACATTTATGACATATCAGATTTGCAAATACAGTACTGTTTGTGATACAAAAGTGTCCAGAAAAAGAGTGTATATACATTTGGCGTAGAAACTGTACATTGGAGGAGGTTGGGTGGGTGGGGTGGGGTTGGGTGGGTGGGTGAGGGCTGTACAATGGAGGTGGGGGGGGGGGGGGGGGGGGTTGGGTAGGGGACACACACACATTTTACACTGTACATTGGAATACTGACAAAGCCTTACTTGGTCATTTACTGTACAACTAGGTTAGGACATTTGTAGGGGCCAGTTTCGAATTGCAGTCTCACGTAGGTGTTTTTTGAGAGTGTTTTTGAAAGTGGGTAGTGATTCACATTCCTTTACAGCTTTAGGTAGGGCGTTCCACATTGATGTGGCATAATTGCGAAACGTGTTTAGTCCCTTGTTTGAGCCGAATCTGGGTTTTACATGATTTGTGGAGCTCTCTCTGGTGTTGTGATCGTGGTATTCACTGACCTTTGGGAAGTATTTTGACATGTACATGGGTACCTTGGTCGCGTAGTGTATCTTGTAGACCAGGCCCATTGCAAGTTGCTGTACTCTGTCGTCTACTCTAAGCCATCCTAGGTTGTCAAAGTGGGCAGGGGTGAGGTGGGTTCTAGGAGTCAGGTCAAGCAGTAGTCTGACTAGCTTGTTTTGAGATGTTTGTAATTTGTTTTTTAGTGCCTTTGAGGTGCTTTGGTACCATGAGGTGCAAGCATAGTCGTAGTACCCTTGAATGAGTGCTCCTGCTAGAGTCTTCAGGGTATTCTTGTTTACCAGAGAGGAGATCCGGTACAAGAATCGCGTTCGTTGGTTGACTTTTTTTATTACATTGGATGCCATTTTGTCACAGGAAAGATTAGCCTCTAGGATGGAACCCAGGTAGGTAATTTCATCTTTCCTTGTGATAATATTGTCACCCACTGTAACCGAGAAGCCGTCGGTCTTGCTGAGTTTGTTATTTGAACCGAAGAGAATGGACTCTGTTTTGCCCATGTGTAATGATAGTTTGTTGTCGGCGAGCCATATGCAGATTTTGCCTAGTTCCGAGCTGAGGGCTTTTTCAACCTGTAACTTGTTCTTGTCAGAGACCAGCAGGGCTGAGTCGTCCGCAAACAGGAACAAGTTGCAGTCACAAGCTGACGACATGTCATTTGCATAAATTAGGAATAGTAGCGGTCCTAGTATGCTTCCTTGTGGAACACCACAGCTCACTGTGAGGGGGGGGGATAGGGTACCGTTTACCTCCACCATCTGTTCCCTCCCCTCCAGGTAGGATTGTATCCAGCTCACTGATAAACTATCAAAACCAATTGCTTTTAGCTTGTCAATCAGAATGGTGTGATTGACAGTGTCGAAGGCCTTTTGTAGGTCCAGCATGACCATGCCACAGTATCCTCCACTGACGCGTAAGACCTAGGACTCCATTTACGCATCAACAACTCATCCCATATTAAAAAAACATTGCTTCAGGTCTACCGATACAAATTTGTTAAAAGAGGCAGTAAACTGGAATCACTCTTTTGACAAGAGATAAGCTCATTGCGCTCAGAAGGATAGCCAACAGGAAAACAAAAAGCAAAAAACTTTCCTGGTACCATCAGAGTTTACCTCCTCCTTTCCTGGTATCACCAGTTCAGGAGACAGTGAATCATGATTCTCCAGTGTAGGATGTACTGCCTCAGGTCTGTCATCACCTTCTCTGGGACTCAGTGAATTCTCACTCAAAGAAACACACATTGCATCATCATTTGGACGGGAACATGTCTATGTTCCCCGGGTTCTATGTTCCCCGCTGCCGCTACCCACTCCAGAAAAAGCGACAGAGTTGTGTGAGGGCCGACCATGTCAGCTGTGCTTCATTCTCTGTCGTTACGGTAGTGTTTTCAAACATACACGTCACGACTAAAAAAGGGTCCTATGTTCCCCGCTACTCCCGAAAAAGCGACAGAGTTGTGTGAGGGTGTAGATAGATGGTGCAACAGATTCGCACGTAGGCCTATCAAAGATAATATGTTCAATACACCATAGTATTATAAATGGATCTTAACAAGATAGCCAACATCAGGTCACCGTATAAATAGATTTAGCTAACGGGATAAACATGATAGGCCGAAGCTGCAAGAGCCTGTTGGCTGCACTGAAGTCCACCGAGTTGCTGATCCGCAAGTTGCCTGGTCAGAGAAATCGCCCAGGACTTCAAGACCGACCTGCGCTTCCAAAGCTCTGCTGTCATGGCTCTTCAGGAGGCCAGTGAGGCTTATCTGGTCGGCCTGTTTGAGGACACCAACATATGCGCGATCCACGCCAAGAGGGTGACTTATCATGCCCAAAGACATCCAGCTGGCCCGCCGCATCCATGGAGAACACACTTAATTTGGCTTTGTTTTTCTACATTCATAACCCAAAGGCTCTTTTAATCTAACTTATGCCCCCTTAACGAGTTAGCAGAGTTATAATGCTAAGCAGGAAAGTGTTGCATCAAGTACAAGGCCATATAATTCCAAATTTTTAACACTAGGAGCATAACCTCAATATATCTGTAAAAGATTACAACTATTTCCGAATTTTAACCACTTATCTTCCCGTTTGTTTGATCGTAAATCCCTTTTGACAAAAAAAACCCTGCAGAAATCTGCATTTATTTCATATTTATACACGTTTTCAACCCTATATTACAGCGTGCACCAAGTCTGTGTGAAAAAGAATCTGTCTTTATATTTACAAATGAATGACTAATTCGGTCAGAAATAGCGTAACTAATAACGTTAGTAAGCACTGCTTATTGCTTATTCTATCCGCGGGGTACAGTAAACGTTTCTCCCGGTACATTCTGAAGACCACACCGCTGACTGCTGAAGAACCAGCCCTCTTCCGCACATAGTGAGATCAGAGCAGCGCAAGGGGCCCAATAGGGGATATCTGCAGAGCCACAGAGCCCAGGCGTGGGAGTAGGGGGTATCTGCAGAGCCGCAGAGCCAGGCGTGGACGGGTTTGAGGCGGGGCTTCATGGCGTAGACAAGTATTAGTGGCCTGGACAAGTATTTGCACTACTGCGCAGATGAGGGGGGGGGGGGGGGGGGCTCTCTCGCTCGCTCCCTCTCTCGTTTACGACACATACTGTTATGGTTTGTAACCGACCCCAATCGCACAACACAAGACAGGTATGAGAGTAAGCCAAGAACGGGCATTTATTGAAAACACTAGGAAAAACGGCACTGTCCCTTTAAGGGAGAACACCAATACTGGATAAACAAGAAAGGGAAAAGGCCCAGTGCCTTTAAGAGGCGAGCTGGCTAAGGGGAAGGCAAAGGGAAGGCTAAAGGAAACAGGGCCGGGGCAAGGGAAGGCAGGAACAGGGAGGACTAGGAGGACTGGACAGGGAGGACTAGGAGGAACTAGAGAGGGGAGAACTAGGAGGACTAGGGAAAAACAGGGTAAGGCCTTGGAACAGGGCGAGGGCTGGATCTGCATACTGGGACAGAGAAAACAGGGTAAGGCCTTGGAAAAAGCATTAATGATGTTGCTGCTCTGCAGCTTCTCCCGGGATGGTAGTCTGGGGAAGCAGGTGGGAACATCAGAGCCGCTCTGCAGACTTCTCTCGGCAGATCTCCGAGGTGGGTAAACGGAACCGAGAGGGAGAGAGGGAGTGGGTTAGCTCAGAGTGCAGTTGGAACAGAGCAGGTGACAGGAGAGGTGACTTGTAACCAAAAACAGAGTTATCCAAGTGACTGAATCTTCGGTGTATAATAAACACTGTGAGCGAAGTCCCAAAATACAAATCCAGGTGATAATATCTTCGGTGTGTAAACACACAGTGGGCGATGATAGGCCAAAATATTATCCCAATGAAACAATCCAAAAAGGGCTAAACGCTGGGTGAGTGACTGTCTGATAAAAAGCTGGATATCTTCAGTGTTAAATAAACACACGAAAAACGGATAGGATCAAAGACAGTCATAAAAACTCACCCAGGCGCTGTGCGTAAAGAGCGTTGGAACAGAACGGAGCGAGCGCGTCGCCACGGGGAAAGGGTTGTCCTAGCGGAGGTCTGAGTGGTGCGCGACTTGCTTAGAGTACGCGCCGGTACGGAGGGCGCATCTGGCGCGGAGGTCTGAGTGGTGCGCGACTGCTTGGAGTGCGCGCCGGTACGGAGGATGCATCTGGAGTGCGTCTGCGCGGAAGAGCGCGCCAGGCTCGGAGGTCTGGATGGTGCGTCTGGGCGTCTGCTGCGCGGAGGTCTGGATGTGCGTCAGGACGTCTGCTGCGCGGAGGTCTGAAGTGGATCACTGGGATACCTCCCGTGGAAGTCTTAGAGAGCGCAGTCCAGTGTCTCCCTCAGGCAACGGCGACAGGAGGCGAAGGCTGGAGCACATCTCACGCCGGAGATGAAAACAGCATAAACAGACAGTGGACCTCCCGAAGGAGTCTTGGTGATAGAGAATATGATACGGAATGATACGGCATGTTACGGCACGACCCGACAGGAACTGAGGGGAGAGCAAGGTACTTAAAGCCCACAGGGGAACTAATTAGAATGCACCTCAGGTGCGTGAAGGTAATTGATACTTGAAACTAGGAGTGTGTGTTCGGCACAAGACCAATCAAACACATAATGACAGGTAGTCCAAGGGTGAAGCTGCTGAGAGCAAACGAGAGTAACGAACGCGAGGGTGGGGGCTAGTGAGGTGAGGAGAATGCAATGATTAACAGTAGGCTTAAAGGAACAGAGCGAGTAGGTGAGCAACAGGCTTAAAGGAACCGAGCGAAAACCTCACAGTACCCCCCCCTCCACGGGAGCCACCCGGCGACCCAAAAATAAAGACAGAGTGGCAGGGGACAAAACAAGGCAACAAAACAAAAAGTACTGGGCCAAGCCAGCAGGGAAACCACAACAAAAGTGGGGCTAGCAAAAGAACAGGGTAGCCGAGGGGTAACTAGGGTAGCTGAGGGGTAACCATGGTAGCTGAGGGGCAACTGGAGGAGCTGAGGGGTAACCAGAGGAGCTGAGGGGCAACCAGAGGAGCTGAGGGGTAACCATGGTAGCTGAGGGGTAACAGCCAAGGGCACTGAAAGCTACAGGGCCTATGCTAGCTGTACTGCTACATCAACATAGAGGCTGCGCTAGCTGCCGGAGCTAGACTGGCAGACAGGGCTGGACCAGCATGAGAGAACAAGCTAGCTGGAAGGACAGTCCTAGCAGTGGGAGAAACCTGACCTTGCTAGCTGAAAGGGCAGTCCTAGCAGTGGGGAAACTGACCTTGCTAGCTGAAGCGGCAGTCCTAGCAGTGTGAGATAAACTGACCTTGCTAGCTGAAAGGGCAGTCCTAGCAGTGGGAAACTGACCTTGCTAGCTGAAAGGGCAGTCCTAGCAGTGTGAGAAAATTGACCTTGCTAGCTGAAAGGGCAGTCCTAGCAGTGGGGAAACTGACCTTGCTAGCCGAAAGGGCAGTCCTAGCAGTGGGAAAACTGACCCTGCTAGCTGAAGCGGCAGTCCTAGCAGTGTGAGAAAAACTGACCTTGCTAGCTAAAAGGGCAGTCCTAGCAGTGGGAAAGCTACACAAAAAGTGGAGGCCATGCAGAGAGACCGGGTTAGCTGCCTGGGCATGGCTAGCTACAGGGCCTATGCCAGCTGCAAGGGCTGCATTAACATAGAGGCTGTGCTAACAGCCGGGGCTAAGCTAGCAGACTGGGGCCATGCAGAGGGACTGGGTTAGCTGCCAGGGCATGGCTAGCTACAGGGCCTATGCCAGCAGCAAGGGCTGCATCAACATAGAGGCTGTGCTAGCAGCCGGGGCTAAGCTAGCAGACAGGGGCCATGCTGGTAGTAGAGGCCTAACAAGCTGCAGGGGAGCTAACGAGGCTAACAGGGAAGCAAACAGGGGAGTCAACAGGCTAACAGGGGAGCTAAAAGGGGAACTAGAGGGAACAAAAAAAAAGGCAAACTCAACCACACCGTCTGTGCTGGCTGGGGTCGTCGATTGGTCGGGTCGTACTGTTATGGTTTGTAACCGACCCCAATCGCACAACACAAGACAGGTATGAGAGTAAGCCAAGAACGGGCATTTATTGAAAACACTAGGAAAAACGGCACTGTCCCTTTAAGGGAGAACACCAATACTGGATAAACAAGAAAGGGAAAAGGCCCAGTGCCTTTAAGAGGCGAGCTGGCTAAGGGGAAGGCAAAGGGAAGGCTAAAGGAAACAGGGCCGGGGCAAGGGAAGGCAGGAACAGGGAGGACTAGGAGGACTGGACAGGGAGGACTAGGAGGAACTAGAGAGGGGAGAACTAGGAGGACTAGGGAAAAACAGGGTAAGGCCTTGGAACAGGGCGAGGGCTGGAGCTGCATACTGGGACAGAGAAAACAGGGTAAGGCCTTGGAAAAAGCATTAATGATGTTGCTGCTCTGCAGCTTCTCCCGGGATGGTAGTCTGGGGAAGCAGGTGGGAACATCAGAGCCGCTCTGCAGACTTCTCTCGGCAGATCTCCGAGGTGGGTAAACGGAACCGAGAGGGAGAGAGGGAGTGGGTTAGCTCAGAGTGCAGTTGGAACAGAGCAGGTGACAGGAGAGGTGACTTGTAACCAAAAACAGAGTTATCCAAGTGACTGAATCTTCGGTGTATAATAAACACTGTGAGCGAAGTCCCAAAATACAAATCCAGGTGATAATATCTTCGGTGTGTAAACACACAGTGGGCGATGATAGGCCAAAATATTATCCCAATGAAACAATCCAAAAAGGGCTAAACGCTGGGTGAGTGACTGTCTGATAAAAAGCTGGATATCTTCAGTGTTAAATAAACACACGAAAAACGGATAGGATCAAAGACAGTCATAAAAACTCACCCAGGCGCTGTGCGTAAAGAGCGTTGGAACAGAACGGAGCGAGCGCGTCGCCACGGGGAAAGGGTTGTCCTAGCGGAGGTCTGAGTGGTGCGCGACTTGCTTAGAGTACGCGCCGGTACGGAGGGCGCATCTGGCACGGAGGTCTGAGTGGTGCGCGACTGCTTGGAGTGCGCGCCGGTACGGAGGACGCATCTGGAGTGCGTCTGCGCGGAAGAGCGCGCCAGGCTCGGAGGTCTGGATGGTGCGTCTGGGCGTCTGCTGCGCGGAGGTCTGGATGTGCGTCAGGACGTCTGCTGCGCGGAGGTCTGAAGTGGATCACTGGGATACCTCCCGTGGAAGTCTTAGAGAGCGCAGTCCAGTGTCTCCCTCAGGCAACGGCGACAGGAGGCGAAGGCTGGAGCACATCTCACGCCGGAGATGAAAACAGCATAAACAGACAGTGGACCTCCCGAAGGAGTCTTGGTGATAGAGAATATGATACGGAATGATACGGCATGTTACGGCACGACCCGACAGGAACTGAGGGGAGAGCGAGGTACTTAAAGCCCACAGGGGAACTAATTAGAATGCACCTCAGGTGCGTGAAGGTAATTGATACTTGAAACTAGGAGTGTGTGTTCGGCACAAGACCAATCAAACACATAATGACAGGTAGTCCAAGGGTGAAGCTGCTGAGAGCAAACGAGAGTAACGAACGCGAGGGTGGGGGCTAGTGAGGTGAGGAGAATGCAATGATTAACAGTAGGCTTAAAGGAACAGAGCGAGTAGGTGAGCAACAGGCTTAAAGGAACCGAGCGAAAACCTCACACATACACAACTTAACTTTCGTCTCGTTTACATCAGGGTGTGAGAACTGGAGTCTGGAGCACAGCCCAATTGCTGAATACACGAGAAGAGAAAGGAGCGGTTTCAAGGGTGTTTAATGGAAATTGAGCAACACAGGAATTGGGGGGAAATAGAACGGGGTTAATGTTCTGTCCTGTGGCTGCCACGGCGGCAGTGAGCGAGCAAGCGGTCCTGGTGCTTGTCGGGGGAGCTGCTGGGTGGCAGCGGGTGAATAGGTGTTCCTCTTCGGGAACAGGTGACGTCCAGACAGGGACGCTGGAGCTGCTGGGTGGCAGCGGGAGATTAGGTGTTCCTCTTCGGGAACAGGTGACGTCCAGACAGGGACGGCGGTCTTTTGGGGCACAGGAGAGAAACGGGTTAGAGTAAGCCAATACACGGAGGGTGTCTAGCAGTAGAGCTTTCGGCAGAGACGTCGTACCTGGACAGTGGTAATTAATACCACGACAGCTTCTGGTCAGCGTCGAGGTGCAGATATAGTCCCCTCATCAGGGGAGGATAGGGTGCAGCTGGGGAGAGTGGGGTGTTTGCCCGTGTGTGAATTAGGGGGATGGAATACAGCTGGGTGAATGAGGGTGAAGGAAGGGGTGACTGAAGAAAGAGAGGATGATGAGGAGTGCGCAGTGGATAGAGAGGGGGATGAAGAAGAGCGTGTGGAGGACGTGAGGGGAAAAGGAGGGGGAGTGAAGTAGGCCCGTGCTGTGATTATGACAGGACCCCCCCCTCGACGGGCGCCTCCCGGCGGCCCAGGCTTGTCAGGGTGAGCCCGATGAAAGTCCTGGACGAGAGTTGGGTCCAGGATCATTGGCCGGGAGATCCAGCTCCGCTCCTCCGGGCCGTAGCCCTCCCAGTCGACCAGGTACTGGAAGCCGCGGTCGCGTCGCCGCACGTCCAGCAACTCCCGGACCACGTAGGCCGGGTGGTCGTCTATCACCAGCGGAGGAGGGGGCTCTGGAGCAGGGGGAGACAGGGGGCTGGAGACCACCGGTTTGAGCTGGGAGACATGGAAGGAAGGGTGAATGCGCATATGGGGAGGGAGCTGGAGCTTGACAACAGAGGGATTAATGAGGGACAGGATCTTGTAGGGCCCCACGAAACGGGGGGTTAGCTTTCGTGAGACGGATTTGAGTGGCAGGTCCCGAGACGAGAGCCATACCATCTGACCTGGTACATAGGCGGGAGCCAGGGTCCGGTGACGGTCGGCGAAGCGCCGGTTCTGGTCCGCAGTCCGGAGCAGCGCAGCCCTCGTCTCCTCCCAGATCGTCCTGCAGCGATGGAGATGGTCCTGCACCGACGGCACGGCGATCTCCTCTTCCTGGGCAGGGAACAGCGGGGGTTGGTAGCCCAAAGATGACTCAAAGGGGGACTGACCTGTGGCCGCCGAAGAGAGGGAATTGTGGGCGTATTCCACCCACGGCAGGAAGGCGCTCCAGCCGGAGGGGTCCCGGGCTGTCACGCAGCGGAGTGCGGATCCCAGGTCCTGGTTGGCCCGCTCCGACTGGCCGTTGGTCTGAGGGTGGAACCCGGAGGAGAGGCTGACCGTGGCCCCCAGAGCCCGACAGAAAGCCCTCCAGACCTGGGATATGAACTGAGGGCCTCTGTCGGAGACGATGTCAGCTGGGATCCCATGGAGCCGGAAGACGTGGAGTACCATCAGGTCAGCAGTCTCTGCAGCAGAGGGCAGTTTGGGGAGAGCAACGAAGTGCACAGCCTTTGAGAAACGGTCAACAATGGTGAGGATGGCAGTGTTACCGTGTGAGAGGGGAAGGCCGGTGACGAAGTCCAGGGCGACGTGCGACCAGGGCCGACCGGGGACTGGGAGTGGACGAAGGAGTCCGGCGGGCGGTCGGTGGGAGGCCTTCGCACGAGCACACACGGTGCACGCCAGGACGAAAGCGCGGGTGTCCTCTCTCATGGTGACCCACCAGAAGTGCCTCTTCAGCAGAGATAGTGTCCGGTCGATCCCCGGGTGGCACGCAAACCGGGAAGCGTGAACCCACTCGAGCACCTGGGAGCGGACGAGGTCAGGGACAAAAAGCCGGTTAGGTGGACCGTTACCTGGGTCCGGCTGGGCACGCTGTGCCTCCCTGACGACGGACTGGATCTCCCAGGTGGCGGTGGCCACCAGACATGAGGTAGAGAGGATGGTGTCGGGGTGTGTGGACCCCTCCTCAGGGACGAACTGCCGGGAGAGGGCGTCTGGCTTGGTGTTCTTGGAACCAGGCCGGTAGGTCAGGGTGAAGTTAAACCTAGCAAAGAACAGCGCCCAGCGAGCCTGGCGGGAGTTCAGGCGCTTGGCCGTTGAGACGTAGGCGAGGTTCTTGTGGTCCGTCCAAACCAGGAAGGGAACCTCCGATCCCTCCAGCCAGTGCCTCCATTCCTCCAGGGCTAGCTTGACCGCCAGGAGCTCCAGGTTCCCGATGTCGTAGTTGACCTCGGCTGGGGTTAGGCGGCGTGAGAAAAAGGCGCAGGGGTGCAGCTTCTGGTCGGTGGCAGAGCGCTGGGAAAGAACCGCCCCTACTCCGGTGCAGGAGGCGTCCACCTCCACCACGAACTGGCGGGACGTGTCCGGCTGGACGAGGATGGGAGCAGTGGTGAAGCGCCGGCGCAGCTCGGCGAAGGCGGAGTCCACTGCGTCGGACCAGACGAAGGGCACCGAAGGCGAGGTGAGTTAGGTGAGAGGCGCCGCGACCAGGCTGTAGTCCCTGATGAAGCGCCGATAAATGTTGGCGAATCCCAGGAAGCGTTGGAGCTGTTTAACGTTGGTGGGACGGGGCCAGTCGGACACCGCTCTGATCTTCTCGGGGTCCGCCCGGATCTTGCCGCCCTCTATGATGTAGCCAAGGAAGTCGATGGAGGAGACGTGGAACTCACACTTCTCCGCCTTGACAAACAGCTTGTTCTCTAGAAGACGCTGGAGGACCCGGCGGACGTGCTGGACATGCTCCTCCATGGAGCGGGAGAAGATCAGGATGTCATCTAGGTAGACGAATACGGAGCGGTGGAGTACGTCACGGAGAACGTCATTGACGAGGGCCTGGAAGACAGCAGGGGCGTTGGTCAGACCGAAAGGCATTACCTTGTACTCAAAGTGGCCGAGTGGTGTCTTGAAGGCCGTCTTCCACTCGTCTTCTTCCCGCATGTGGACAAGGTGGTAGGCGTTCCTGAGGTCCAGTTTTGTGAAGATGGTGGCACCTTGCAGGGGCTCAAAAGCAGAGTCAATTAAAGGTAGGGGGTATTTGTTCTTTACCGTGGTGTTGTTGAGACCCCGGTAATCGATACAGGGGCGAAGGGAACGATCCTTCTTGGAAACGAAGAAGAATCCTGCGCCGACAGGAGAGGAAGAGGGGGTGATTATGCCCGAGGCCAGGGATTCGTGAACGTACTTCTCCATTGATTCTCTCTCTGGGCGCGAGAGGTTGAACAGGCGACTAGCGGGGAGTGGCGCCCCGGGGAGTAAATCAATGGCGCAGTCGTATTGGCGATGGGGAGGCAGGGAGAGAGCCTGTTGTTTGCTGAAAACTGCCTTCAAATCGTGGTAGGCCGGCGGAATAGCAGACAGATCTATGTTCTCTTTGGGGGGGTACGAACCGGCGCCCTCTAGTGGCGGCCGAGCCGACTGTAGACAAGCGACGTGACAGTGGGCGCTCCAGCTGGTCACCAGGCCGGTAGGCCAATTGATAACGGGATTGTGTAACTTGAGCCAAGGCATGCCAAGGACAATGGGATTGTGGGGAGAGTTGGTAACGTGAAACCGAATACTCTCGCTGTGATTCCCGGATAGCAGAAGGCGAAGGGGTACGGTGTGGCGAGTAATCCGCGTAAGTAGTTTCCCCATTTAACCCCCGGGCGTCGCGGGGTATCGGCAGGGCGTCAGTAGCGATGTTGTAACGGGAGACTACTCTGGCGTCGATGAGGTTCTCGTCGGCCCCTGAGTCACCAGGGCAGATAACGGGAGTGTTTGGTTATTCAGACACAGCGTGAAGACGTGAGCGGTCGAGATCCATGGGCTCGGAGGAACTATTTTCTTCAGCGCGGGCGGCGCGACGAGGCGGATCGGGTATAGGCGAACGAGCGGTGCTAGCCTTATCTCGACGACGTTCCCGAAGACGCAGGTCCAGTTCCCTGGCCAAATGGATTAGCTCGCTCAGGGAGGTGGGTCTTTCTTTGGACGCAAGCTCGTCTTTAATAGCGTCGTTCAAGCCCTGGCGGAATGCGCCTCGCAGCGGTGTGTCCCCCCAGTCGGAGCTGGCGGCGAGGATGTGGAAATCGATAGCGTATTCGCTTACGCTGCGGCTTCCCTGGCGGATTGAAAACAGGCCGGAGGCCCCCTCTGAGCCATCTGGAGGGTGGTCAAACACTTTACGCATGTCGTCGACGTACTCGGAGTACGAAGTACAGAGGATGGAATTATTAAAGTGGAGAGCGGTGGCCCATCTCAACGCCGCGCCTGTGAGCAGCGCCGACAGGTAAGCTACTTTAGACCTATCGCTGTGAAACGTGTGGGGTTGTTGTTCGAACACTAACGAGCACTGGAATAAAAACGCACGGCATTTGGAGACGCTTCCATCGTAACGCTCTGGTGCGGGGACAGGGGGTTCTGTATGCGGGGGGCTTGGTGCAGCGGGGGAAGCGGCTGGTAGGGCCTGCTGTGCCAGGTGTGCCTCAATACGGCGATATTGTGTTTCTCGCTCCGCAGAGCCGTGTGCGAGAGCGGTAAGCTGAGCAATGATGTCATCCAACGAGTGAGCGAGTTGGTCTACCCGAGCATTCTGGTCGTCGGTAATACTCACAGGCTCCCCTTGAAACGTCCTCTTACGTGATGGAGGTGTATCCTCCTCCTCGGTCTCGAGTACAGCTGGTGCTGACATCTTGGTCGTGGTATACTGTGATAACTGGAGTCTGGAGCACAGCCCAATTGCTGAATACACGAGAAGAGAAAGGAGCGGTTTCAAGGGTGTTTAATGGAAATTGAGCAACACAGGAATTGGGGGGAAATAGAACGGGGTTAATGTTCTGTCCTGTGGCTGCCACGGCGGCAGTGAGCGAGCAAGCGGTCCTGGTGCTTGTCGGGGGAGCTGCTGGGTGGCAGCGGGTGAATAGGTGTTCCTCTTCGGGAACAGGTGACGTCCAGACAGGGACGCTGGAGCTGCTGGGTGGCAGCGGGAGATTAGGTGTTCCTCTTCGGGAACAGGTGACATCCAGACAGGGACGCTGGAGCTGCTGGGTGGCAGCGGGAGATTAGGTGTTCCTCTTCGGGAACAGGTGACGTCCAGACAGGGACGGCGGTCCTTTGGGGCACAGGAGAGAAACGGGTTAGAGTAAGCCAATACACGGAGGGTGTCTAGCAGTAGAGCTTTCGGCAGAGACGTCGTACCTGGACAGTGGTAATTAATACCACGACAGCTTCTGGTCAGCGTCGAGGTGCAGATATAGTCCCCTCATCAGGGGAGGATAGGGTGCAGCTGGGGACAGTGGGGTGTTTGCCTGTGTGTGAATTAGGGGGATGGAATACAGCTGGGTGAATGAGGGTGAAGGAAGGGGTGACTGAAGAAAGAGAGGATGATGAGGAGTGCGCAGTGGATAGAGAGGGGGATGAAGAAGAGCGTGTGGAGGACGTGAGGGGAAAAGGAGGGGGAGTGAAGTAGGCCCGTGCTGTGATTATGACACAGGGTCCCCCATTTTCAACTTCACTTTCGTCTCGTTTACATAGATCCCCCCATTTTCAACTTAACTTTCGTCTTGTTTACATAGGTACATAGACAGTAATGTTACATCTAGACATTTATGACATACCAGATCTAGTAATAATAGAGTATATACATTTGAGGGGGAATACATTTACATTTAGTCATTTAGCTGACGCTTTTATCCAAAGCGACTTATAGGTACATAGACAGTAATGTTGCATCTAGATATTTATAACATACCAGATCTAGTAATAATAGAGTATATACATTTGAGGGGGAATACATTTACATTTAGTCATTTAGCTGACGCTTTTATCCAAAGCGACTTATAGGTACATAGACAGTAATGTTACATCTAGACATTTATGACATACCAGATCTAGTAATAATAGAGTATATACATTTGAGGGGGAATACATTTACATCTAGTCATTTAGCTGACGCTTTTATCCAAAGCGACTTACAAGTTCTGTACGACAAGCCATCAGGAAGGGCACAATTCTATCAGCTGAGCCCCCCCCCCCCCCCCCCCCTCATCCCTGCAGTAGTGCAAATACTTGTCCAGGCCACTAATACTTGTCTACGCCACGAAGCCCCGCCTCAAACCCGTCCACGCCTGGCTCTGCGGCTCTGCAGATACCCCCTATTGAGGCGTGGACGGGTTTGAGGCGGGGCTTCGTGGCGTAGACAAGTATTAGTGGCCTGGACAAGTATTTGCACTACTGCGCATACGGATGAGGGGGGGGGGGGGGCTCTCTCGCTCGCTCCCTCTCTCGTTTACGACACACAATACACAACTTAACTTTCGTCTCGTTTACATCAGGGTCCCCCATTTCAACTTAACTTTCGTCTCGTTTACATAGACAGTAATGTTACATCTAGACATTTATGACATACCAGATCTACAAATATACAGCACTGTTTGTGATACAAAAATATAGTAATAATAGAGTATATACATTTGAGGGGGAATACATTTACATTTAGTCATTTAGCTGACGCTTTTATCCAAAGCGACTTACAAGTTCTGTACGACAAGTCATCAGGAAGGGCACAACTCTATCAGCTGAGTAACAATGTTCATAAAGTGTTGAGTGCTACAGTGTAGGTTAGTTTATTAGGACAAGTGCATGACAGTAAGGTTAGTTAGGGTTAGATTTTTTTTTTTCTATTTTTTTATTCAGATAATGGTTGAAGAAGTGCGTCTTTAGTCGACGGCGAAAGATTGGACGGGTTTCGGCTGTCCTAACTGGGGTGGGTAGTTCATTCCACCATTGTGGGGCAAGGACTGAGAATAGGCGACTTGAATGAATGAATGAATGAATGAAAACTTTATTTAACAGATTGCAGAATGGGTACAATACAGTACGGCTCAATACATACAATTGTTAAGGGGATGCAGACCTGAGAAAGACGTTTGTCTTGTTTCCATCAGGGTCCCCCATTTTCAATTCATATAGACATTTATGACATACACAACATACATGACATTTATGGCATAGGGACATATAGGTATTTAGTACTGATACATTTGTGACATAGGCGGTATTCAAATATACAGTACTGTTACCCCTAGATCCTGACAGAGTATATACATATGATGGGGAGGGGACTGTACATTAGGAGGGGGTGGGTGGGTGGGAGGGAAATATACATACGGCGGGGAGGGAATATATACATGCGGTGGGGAGGAGACTGTCTATTAGGAGGTGGTGGGGGTTTTGGGCATTTACGGTGGCCAGTTTCGAATTGCAGCCTCCCGTAGGTGCTCTTTAAGGGCGGTTTTGAATGTGGGCAGGGATTCACATTCCTTTACAGCTTTGGGTAGGGCGTTCCACATTGTTGTGGCATAATTGCGAAACGTGTTTAGTCCCTTGTTTGAGCCGAATCTGGGTTTAACATGATTTGTTGAGCTTCCTCTGGTGTAGTGGTTGTGGTATTCACTGACCTTTGGGAAGTATTTTGACATGTACATGGGCACCCCGGTCGTATAGTGTATCTTGTAGACCAGGCCCATTGCAAGTTGCTGTACTCTGTCGTCTACTCTAAGCCATCCTAGGTTGGCAAAGTGGGCAGGGGTGAGGTGGGTTCTGGGGTTCAGGTCAAGTAGTAGTCTGACCAGTTTGTTTTGTGATGTTTGTAATTTTGTTTTAAGCGCCTTTGAGGTGCTTTGGTACCATGAGGTGCACGCATAGTCATAGTACCCTTGAATGAGTGCTCCTGCCAGAGTCTTCAGGGTATTCTTGTTTACCAGAGAGGAGATCCGGTACAAGAATCTAGTTCGTTGGTTGACTTTTTTTATTACATTGGATGCCATTTTGTCACAGGAAAGATTTGCCTCTAGGATGGAACCCAGGTAGGTAATTTCGTCTTTCCTTGTGACAATATTGTCACCCACTGTAACTGAGAATCCGTCGGTCTTGCTGAGTTTGTTATTTGAACCGAAGAGAATGGACTCTGTTTTGCCCATGTGTAATGATAGTTTGTTATCAGCGAGCCATATGCAGATTTTGCCTAGTTCCGTGCTGAGGGTTTTTTCAACCTGCAATTTGTTCTTGTCAGAGACCAGCAGGGCTGAGTCGTCCGCAAACAGGAACAAGTTGCAGTCACAGGCTGACGACATGTCATTTGCATAAATTAGGAAGAGTAGCGGTCCTAGTATGCTTCCTTGTGGAACACCACAGCTCACTGTGAGGGGGGGGGATAGAGTACCGTTTACCTCTACCATCTGTTCTCTCCCCTCCAGGTAGGATTGCATCCAGCTCACTGATAGGCTATCAAAACCAATTGCTTTTAGCTTGTCCATTAGAATGGAGTGATTGACAGTGTCGAAGGCCTTTTGTAGGTCCAGCATGACCATGCCGCAGTATTTGCCAGCGTCCACCTCTTGTTTGATGTGGTCGTTCAAATAGAGGAGGCATGTGTCAGTGGAGTGGGATGTTCTGAAGCCAGATTAGAATTCGTAGATTAGGTTTTTTTCCGCCAGGTACTTTTCGACCTGTTCGTAGACTATTTTCTCCATGACTTTCGAGATGGAGGTAAGAATAGAAACAGGGCGGTAGTTGCCTGGGTCTAATTTGCTGCCCTTTTTGTGTAGAGGGGTCACTCTCGCAATTTTGAAGTCCTTGGGGACGTGCCCCTGTCTTATAGAGAGGTTTATTATGTGTGTGATGACTGGGGTGATGGCGGCTGCTGCGTCTCTGAGGAATTTGGAGGGGATGTTGTCATGGCCAGTGGCCTTGTTAGGTTGGAGGGCGCTCAATTTTTTGAGTACCTCATCTGTAGTTACCATTTCGAGTTTGAAGTCGTCTTTGTGGACCCCTAGGTTTTTGTAGTATGCTACTATGTGTTCTACCCCATAATGCCCTGAGTGGGAGGGTAGTTTGTTTACCAGTGTTGTGGCTATGTTTGTGAAGAAGATGTTTAAGTAATTGGCTACATCCAGCTTGTCTGTGATGAGCGTGTTGTCCGTCTTTATGTTTATGTTTGAGAATCTGGTTTTAAGTTTTTTACTGCAGCCTAGTTGATTATTGAGTAATTTCCAAAGTTCGCGGGGTTTGTTTTTGTTTTCCTCCGTTTTGTCGTTGATGAAATTTCTTTTTGCGGTTCTGATCATGGTGTTTACGTCATTTCTTAGTCTGTTTCTTTGGATTTTTAGTTCAACCACGTGGGCTTGGAGTTCACTGTTTGAGCTTTTGGAAAGCTTTGTCTGACTTTTATGAAGTTCAGAGCATTTTTTGTCTCTGGTTTTCATAGCGGTCAGTATTTCAGTGTGCATCCATGCCTCAGCGCGATTTTTAACCCTGGTGGTTCTTATGGGTGCCATGTTGTTGAGTATTGCTGTGAATTTGGTTTTGAATCCAAGCCATGTTTCTTCAACCTGTGTACCACTGAGTTCATCTGACCAGTCCAAGCTCCCCAGTTCTAGGTTAAAGGCCTCTCTAGAGTAAGTTTTGAGGTCTCTAGATGTGACTGTTTTGTGACAGCCGGCCTTCTGTTTTAGCTTTTTGCGGGTACAGAAAATCATATAATGATCACTTAACCCGCATGCTATCACCCCTTTACTGGAGATCATTGACTTGTCAGAGGTCAAAATGAGGTCAATGGTGGTTTGTGTCGAATCGCATACCCTTGTGGGTTGGGTGATTAGCTGGCTGAAACCGTGCAGATCAGAAAATCTACTGAAGGCCTTGAAGACGGGTGCTGATTTACGCAGCATATCCGTGTTCCAGTCCCCAATAAGAATTTTTTCTACCCCCTCCACCCCAGCTAAACACCCATCAAGTGTGTCATAAAAGCCACTCTGTTCTGGTGGTCTATAGATTGTGCCTACTAGTACTGGTTTCGCCCTGTCTAATAAGATTTCAATCCAAACAGTTTCAATTTCATCATGGTTAAGGTCAGTACGGTTGATGTATTTGGTATCCTTGTGTATATACACACAGACGCCACCTCCACAGACGACTTCTCTTTGATGACCCTCCCGGAGCTTGGATAGGAGTAGGAATAAACTGTACATATACAGCACTGTTTGAACCTGGCACACAACATACTTCACATGTCATTTTTCTTTTTGTGGAGACGAAGATGATGAGTACCAGTCTTCTCCTCAGACATATAAAATAATTTTTTCAATACAAGTACGACTCGAGGCGAACCGAAATCCATCTCGAACACGCCTAGAATGTGAAGAACCTCTATGCGTCGCGTAACGTTACTAGTACAGTATCTGACCGCGAGTGACACCGCATCCTGGACATCCAGGCGACATGACAACAAGTCCCAACGCTGTTGTGCGCAGAGGATCCGTTTCACGAGCCTGGCGCAACGAACCCAGGCGTTACACGCGCGCTACGGATCAGATCAGTTCCACACGCTGCTGTTACAGTTACAGTTCTCCGCTGCTTGGTACAAGTTTGAAAAGGGGAAAGCAATCCCAAAGGGTTTAGATTGAAAACTAATGATAACAATAAATAAGATGCGAGTAGCCGTTCATGTAACCGGTAAGGTAACCACCCCCCGCACAAATCAGTGCAGGTGGAAGATAATTGTATTCTGTACTTTATTATTGTGCCATTACTGTTCCTGCTCTCATCACTGCAGTGCCAGTGTGAATCCCTGGACTTGTGAGTTGTTTTGGTGAGTTACTTGTTAGTCAAAAGTCAAAGTCAGCTTTATTGTCAGCTCTCGTATAATGTGCAAGACATACAGAGAAATTAAATTGCATTTCCCCCTTCCCACAGTGTATATAAAGAACAAGATCTAATATAAACATAAAGTAACATATAGTACACTATAAACATAAAGTAACACAGTACACTATAAACATAAAGTAACATATGGACAGTATACAGGACTATATACAATGTAGACAGTAGCTAAAAAAAAGTGAATGTATGAGTGAATGTAAATAGAGGTCAACGAGAACGATAGGTTATGTAGATAACCTAGTTATATTAGTATTGGCTAAGCGTCCCGCTCTGAGCCTTACGAGATACTCCTATCTCCTGTGATACCTAATGTATCTCCCACGAACAAAAACACATGCACCCCACCTGTATGGGGCCCCGCCCCTTATGGTGGCACCGCCCATATAACAATGACCCTGGTCATGAAACACCCTTCCTCGCCAAAACCCGTCCCAGGAAAAGATCCCTCAAGAGGGAACTCAGGGCGCGCAGAGCGGGACGCTTAGCCAATACTAATATAACTAGGTTATCTACATAACCTATCGTTATATTTCGTATTGCATCGCGTCCCGCTCTGAGCCTTACGAGATAATGGGGAAGAGCGGGCGTGAGACCCGACAGATGTACCCCCTGAGGACCCGTAAGCCCACATCAAGGGGTGCGGGGAGCCCTGTCACCCCATCCTTCCTAACGAAGGGGGGGCGCAGTCAACTCCACCTGAATGCGAACAAGAGGGAGCCAGAACCCCTTGAACACACCGTACAGGCGGAACCACGTGTGACTCAACACACTGCGGCCCATACCCATACACTCCTGCTACCCGACCAAAGGACGGGAAGCAGGAAAGGCCACAGACCCCAGAACCGCCTGGGAGACAGAACCCCCGGTCATGTCCATGAGGAAAAACCTTACAAAGGAGCCCGGGGAGGACCATGAAGCTGCAGCACAGATGGCCTCCACCGAGGCCCCACCCAGGAGAGCGGCAGAGGCAGCCACCCCACGAGTGGAGTGCGCCCTGACGCCCCCAGGGGGATCCTGCCCAGCCAGCGTGTAGCAGAGGGTAACACCCTCGCACAACCAATGGGACAGGCGCTGCTCCGACAGTGCCTTACCAGCACGAGCCCCACCGTAACAGACAAAAAGCTGGTCGGTAACCCTGAAATCCTGAGTACGGCTGAGGTAAATCCCCAAGCACGGACTGGACATGACAGGTGAAGGCCCGCATCTAACTCACCAGTGTGAGGAGGAGGACGAAACGCCTGAACCACAATATCCCGGGAGCGGAAGGAACTCCGGATATTCTTAGGCACGAAAGCAGGATTAGGTCGCAGAGTGGCACCGCAATCGGTCCGAAAAGACAGGCACTCTGGATGTACCGAGAGAGCACAGAGCTCACCTACGCGTTTAGCGGAAGTGACAGCCAGAAGGAACGCGGTCCTGAAGGACAGCTGTCCCAACGGCGCCCGCTCGAGCGGCTCAAACGGGGCCAAGGACAACCGACCGAGGACCAATTGAAGATCCCAAGTCGGAGCCAAGGAGCGTTGCACCGGCTTAACGCGTCGAGCGCCAAGCAGGAAACGCTTCACAAGAGGGTGGCTGAACAAGACATCCCCTCAAACCCCTCATGATAGGAGGATATAGCTGCTGCATATACCCTCACCGTCGAAGCCGACAGTCTATCAAGGAGAGACTGGAGGTAACTAAGGACAGCAACCAGGGGGCAGGAGACTGAGTCCTGGCCCCCCGCCTTACACCACACTTGGAACATACGTCATCTGCCCGCGTAAGCGCGACAGTGGAGGGAGCATGCGCATTCCAGATGGTAACACCATCAGGATCAAGAACCTGCGCCCCTCAACGTACCCGTCCCAACAACTGACCTAACAGATGTATGGGGAAGAATCCCTGGCGGCACGGCATCGGTCCCAGACCTGCCTGGCCATGTCCAGACGCAATCCTCACCCGTCAGGATGAGGGCCGCCCCGCGACAGTACACCTGCACCCACATTCTCCCTGCCGGGGATGTGGGGAGCCCTTAGGCCGCGCAGATGGAGGACGCCCATAGCCAGCCGCCCGCCGCCTGGTGCAGACAGGGGGAGCGTACTCCTCCCTGTCTGTCGATACACGACACTGACGTCGTATCGTCCGTCCTGATCAACACCATTTGTGGACCAGAAGGACCGCTTTCAACACCAACACATTGAACGTAGCGCAGACCGGGCAGCATGGTTTGCCAGCTGCCCCCTACTGCGTTGGCCCGACGCATCACCAGCGAGGGAGGCGTCGGTGAAAACGCGACGTGAGACAGCGCCGTAACCGTCCTAGGACGGAACCTCCCGAGCGTGTTGACAACACGCTCTGAGATGGATGCCCATAGCCCTCCAACCGTTGACTGGGAAGAGGAATACTCTACATCCAGTCTACAGCAACCCCAGGCTGGTAGAGACCTGCCTGGTACGAGACCTGACGATCCACCTTGACCGCGAAGGACCAGAACGTCATCAGGGCAGAACACTCCGTAACCCCGGATGACGCAGAGGCCCCAGTGCGGCCTCCACGCACTTGGTGAAGATGCGGGGAGCCAGAGAAAACCGAACGGCAGCCTCTGGTACTCATACGCTAACCCTGCAAAGGAAGCGTAGGTAAGCCCTAGGATGGAAGATCGGGGATGCGCATACGCATCCTACAGGTCTATGGAGGAGAAAACGGGTGGGGTTGTGTAAACACAAGTCCCTGCCTCACCATTCTCTCCATCTACCTCGACATATGGTACTGCCGTAGTCATATGTGACGACACTCCCAACGCACCCGCCGTCACGTGGCGCAGGTCCGCCAGGAACTGTAGATAGTTGGCCCGGTCCCCCCCGCTGTGCGAAGACAACCCTGGAATCGTGCGAGGAGCGCGTTCCGTGTCGGAACACCTGACCCTGACACCACCCACGAGGCAATCGCACCCAAGGGGGAACCCCGACAGAAAAGGGCCTGTCTGATACGGGGGGCTTCCGATCAAAAAAGCCCCCCCACTGAACACCCCTCCAGAACATGCTGAAGGAGTTGTTCTGCAGCCGGACATGCAAGGTGTAAGGCCCCCATGGGTTCCTACACACCGTAGCCCTGCAGTGATATCACTACCACCCCAAACCATGTGAGCTGCGACCACTTGCCAATATTCCAGGAGTGGGAGCACCAACATGATACCTGGCCTGGCGAAGGCGAGGCCGGGGAAGCCCGCACTGTGTGCCTCAAAAGGTTTCGAGCCCCCCTGCTGACAACACTTAAGTTGACAGACGTAACACCAGGCTCAACCAACACAGTTCAAGGTGTGGGAGCCGCTTGACAGCACAACATTCTCACGGACAGACCCAGGCTCAGCCATCAACTGGGTGTCAGCCCCTGTCTCCATGAGAAGCGAAGAATGGGGCCGCATACGCTTCAAGAAGGTTCGCGGCCCGCAGCCAAAGGAACACACCCAGAGCCCCGCTTCTGAGGGTAACAGAAAGCGGACTGAGCGGGGAGCGGGCTGCTCGCGGCAAAATGACGACGGAGTGGTTTACCAACACCGAAATCACCCAAAATGGCCGATCCCTCGGCCGCCAAGACTGTCGGCCTCGCGATACCCTGTCGATTCTCCAACCAGGGCACCACTGGCGGGGGAAACATGGCCGCCTGTCGAGGGCCCCGTCATCGCCGCTGACAAGGCCGTGCTCTCTCTTCTTCTGGCTGCGCGGTGTGAGGCGGTGTAGGGCCTAGGACAATACCGCCCGCGCTCCAGCAGAAGACCAAAATCCCCTGCGGAGAGGGGAACCCTGAGCGGTTATAGCTTGCGGCTGGGTCAAAGCTAATAACGTCAACAACCTTGCGCGATGTGTCGACGTCGGCCGGGCCTCAAGGCCCCTCCACCAGACACCATTTCTTTAATAGAAAAAACACCAATTCGAACACAGTTCTAATCGTTGCCAATTCCATACCGTGGCGGTACAAGCCTTAACAGCCCACCAGCCACTCGCCAGGCCGACCCATGATGTCGGCCGGGCGGGGCATTGTTTCAATATATCAAAAACAAAGGACTGACGTTAACATGGAGCACCAGTGGTGATTGCAAACAGCACCCTCCACTGTGGTGTGGACCATGAAAAGGTTAAATGAATAAAAGAGCTAAACCACAAAAACTGTAGAATGAGCAAACCCATACACACAAAGTTTAAGGGGAGACGGACCAGACCCGTCTTCATTCAAAATATTCACAACAGAACACCAGCCCTAGTTTAGCCCATTTACCAAAAAAGGTAAACAAAGCCCCCCCCCCGCACTACTCCCCCAGTATACCGATTGACCGTCAGTATGAATGGTTTGAGAGGAGAGAAAGCTGTAGCAAGACAGACCTTCTCATAGCAGAGTGACCAAATGAAACAATAGCCCCCTACACAGGGCCGCCCCAGGAGATGGGGGGCCTCGCGTCTAAAAACGCACAGGGCCTCACATTTCTCCCAAGCGGCCCTGCCCTTATACTACTGCAGCCTAACGCCAGGCAATGTGGAACCCAAGACAACAATTGCCTGTGCACAGACACGCAACATGTTTACCATGTCGGCTGGACCCATAGCCCCACTACCCGACGCCAACCCAGATGGGAACACCGTTCAACAAACCCCGCCGGAACACAAGGTAATACCTGGCTAGAACCTAGCCACGACCTACCCCGTTGTCAACCCATTTACCCAAAAAAGGTAAATAGAACTCAAAACCCCACAACAGCTACCGACTGACCTTCATTGATGAACCGGGCAAGAGGCGGGAGAGTGACAACATCTCACGGCGGAGACATTAAAACAGCATAGCAATTAGCAGTAGTGATAGCATGCGGCAGTAGCGATAGCATGTTAGCATAGCTTTAGATGTTTTAGCAGCACGCCCAAGACAGCTTGGAAACCGTTCCCTGCAGAGAACGTTCACCAAACCATCTTGCCCCTGGCGCCAACACACAACAAGGTTGTGTTAACAACACAAACCAGCATTACTAACACTAATACCCATGCCTGAAGACACAGGGCCTACCTGAGTACAGCTGAACCTCGATGTGCAGTCATCAAACGAGGAACATCACAGGCCCGTCGTGTCGCCGAAAACATGCGTCGAAGATGCCAGGGGCCAGCAACCTCCGGTAAGCTTCCAACATTATTAATCTTCCTTAATCTTTTCATTCCGCTAGCTCGTATGGTGCACGCATCCAATACGCTGGGACGAAAATAGAGGAAGGGTGTTTCATGACCAGGGTCATGGTTATATGGGCGGTGCCACCATAAGGGGCGGGGCCCCATACAGGTGGGGTGCATGTGTTTTTGTTCGTGGGAGATACATTAGGTATCACAGGAGATAGGAGTATCTCGTAAGGCTCAGAGCGGGACGCGATGCAATACGAAATATAACTTAGTGCAACACTTTTAGCAGCAGTGGTACATAGTAATTATGAATAATAAATAATGGCAGTAAAATACAATAATGGCAGTAAAGTGGCAGTGAGATGATGGATATGGCAGTAAACTAATATGATGTACACTAAATAAATAAACTAATTAATGGCAGCAAATTAAAGTGGCAGTGTGTAGGTCTGTGTGTGTGACACAGACACACACTGCCACTTTACTTTGTGTGTCAGTGGTTAGTCCAGAGTCTGTGGGGGGCAGAAGAGAGATGGGGAGAGGTGTGTGTGTGTGTGTGTGTGTGTGTGTGTGTGTGTGTGTGTGTGTGTGTGTGTGTGTGTGTGTGTGTGTGTGTGTGTGTGTGTGTGTGTGTGTGTGTGTGTGTGTGTGTGTGTGTGTGTGTGTGTGTGTGTGTGTGTGTGTGTGTGTGTGTGTGTGTGTGTGTGTGTGTGTGTGTGTGTGTGTGTGTGTGTGTGTGTGTGTGTGTGTGTGTGTGATAAGACTGGGGGTCCAGACCTATAATCATAAGTGATTGTAAGTCTGGGTGGTAATTTTATTTATTTTGAGTACTTAACACCCATTAGAGACAAAAGGAAAATAAAAATGAATAAGGGCAAAACATATTAGGCTTGTGGTCATTTTAATGAGGACAGTGGCGGATGCGCCTTGAAGGAGGCGACAGGGACAGGGACAGTCCACCAAAAAATGGGGAGGGGGCTGCACTGGGGGGGGTCCCACATTGTCCCTCACAAACATACCCTTTGTCCCACATTTGGTTTATTGGGATCTGGTCACCCTACTCCCGGCGAACCGAAGATAGTCTGGACGCTCCCTCCTCCTGAGCAGAGTTGTCTGTGAAATTGACACCTTCATTGGATTTATTCATCTATAATCCTACGCTTAAATATTGTTTAAAATTAAAAGCTAAATACTATTACTTTGTGTGTCATGTTTCCAAATAAGATTGATCACAACGGAAAATGCTTTATACCTTCAATTTGTTGGTTAAATTACCTCCGTGATCAATCTCACTCTCAGTGAAGTTTCTCATTTTCGTTTGCTTAGCCACATTCCACAAACAGGCATGTTCCCATAGGGGTGTTTAATTACCATATATGGTTGATTAGGGGCAGTTCTGTATGCAAATACTTAGAATCATGCACAAGCATAGACGGTAAGAACAATTGGTATTCATCAACAGCATGTGTGCATAAGACCTGTGTCAGGATTGGGGGTGGTGTCAAGTCAAGTCAAGTAATTTATTTATATAGCACGTTTAAAAGCACAAGAGCCAACCAAAGTGCTGTACAATCAAAGCTTAGGTGTAGGACACACACGCAGACACACACAAAAAGGGGAATCTTAAAGTTACCCACTGGAATCGCTGAGCGATGAGAGAGGTTGGGGGAAAACACAAGAATAAAATAAATGAAAATAAAAGCTGTAGGAAACACAAAACACCAGTATAAAATAACTGGGGGAAAAACCCCAAAGTAACCTTCTTCTTCTTATTATTGGAGTTTTATGGCGGACGGCCACCATGATTGGGGCATTTACCGCCACCTACCGACCCGGGGATCGGGCCAGTCACCAGTCTCCCCTCCCTAACCCCGACTCTAAGTTTGGGGCATTACCACCATCTCCTGGTATCCCTAATCCCCTACAGCAGCGGTTCCCATACTTTTTTGGCCGTGCACCCCCTGTCACCTCCCGACCTAGCTGACGCACCCCCCAATGGGTTTCTGTTAGAAAAAATTGTTGCTGGTCTCCGTGCACAGATTTTATTTTTTTATTTGATCTCTTCCTTATTTAATTAAAATGTTCACGACAACATGGATGCATGTACTCTGCCAGCATGTTTAATATCCATAATACTAAAGGTTTGACTAAGATTTGTATGAAATTTTAATGTAAAAAAAAAAATATATATATATATATATATATATATATATATATATATATATATATATATATATATATATATATATATATATATATATATATATATATATATTATTTTTTTACCACCATTAGCCTTTTCATGTCACGCACCACCTAGAGGGCGCTTGCACACCACAAGGGGTGCGCGCACCACAGTTTGGGAACCACTGCCCTACAGTATCCATTTTCCCTCCCCCATCACGAAGTGCAACTAATGCTGCTCATCTCTGACTAAAGGCCCTCCCATAGTCGAGCAGACTGTACACAGAGCAGACTCCGCGGAGGTCCGCGCGGACTCTTTGTGCTTTGATCTCAGCGGACAGCAGACCCACAGCAGAGTCCAAGTGCGAAGCTCCTATTTTCTGACGCGCGGACATCCGCTGACTTGGTGTCACACAAAACGCTGCTCGGCGTTTTGGTTGACATCGAACTGCATTTAATGTGACACCGATCTGCATTTTACTCTGACCACTCGCTCCGTGCCAAGAGAGATGTTTGAATGGCTTTTCTAAATGTGTGTAAAATTGCCAGTTTTATTTCGAAATATTGGAAACGGAGATAACATAGAATGTTATCTCCGTTTCCAATATTTTGAAATAAAACTGGTGCTATTATTTCATGCAATGCGTGTTTGTCATTTCAGCACCACGCGCTGTCCACCTCAAGCCTATATACCTGTTATTCAAGTGCGTAAAACTGCCCGTTTTATTATCGAAATATTGGAAACGGGGATAACATACTCTTTATTTTGACATCGGATGACGACGACATGACAGAAGTTGAACAGCGTGGGGACAATTGTGTAAACTGGCGCGTGACATGTAGGAAATTGGTCCGTGGAGGTCCGCTTGACTATGAAAGCTCAAAGAGTCCAGTGGACCTCCGCTGAGTCCAGTCCGCGTACAGTCTGCTCGACTATGGGAGGGCCTTAAGCCCCCCTCTGTGACACACTCCTTGCCACCTAAGGGTTGACTCTGGACTTCCTGAATATTCCCTAACCATCTCCTCCCATTTCAGACCTTCCATGCCCAAATGTTGAACCGCTACCCTAACAATCGTCTTTATCCTCTTTGTTTTGCCCTTAACCATTGCTGTAGCATTAACTACCCCTGCCACAAAGGCCACAATACTAAATTTCTCCTCCCACACCCTCTCTCTATCCTCCTGTCCTACCCTTTCTGCCAAATGCCCTTCTCTAAACCCCTGCACCCTATCTTGACTCCCCCGTCCTACCACCCTAGCCGCCTCTGCATACGATAACTTACCCTCCCTTCTCACTCTCTGAACCTCAACCTCCCTCTTCATCACCTCACAACCCCTAAACTATGCTCCCCACCACAACTACAACACTTCAGCTTCACCCCCTCTCCACACTTCCCGTCATGTTCCCCGCCACACTTAGCACACCTCTGTTTCTTCCTACATGCAAAGGCTATATGCCCAAACTCCTGACACCTATAACACCCTAAACACCATAAACCCTATAAACACCTCACTAGGAACAACCTCACCCTCAAACTGAATCACTACTGTCTCCGTCTTTATCAGCTCCTCTCTTCATCCTTTCTGCACTCTTAACTTTCCTATTACGCATGTTTCTCCTTAAATCTCCCACCAGCTGCTCTACGCTAACCTCGACCGGTATCCCAACTATCACCCCCTTACACCACGCTAGTGCCGCCTTCATGTCTCTGTATCCCAGTAAACAGTTCTCTCGACTGGTCAATTTACGTCTCTCTCGCTTTCGATAACCCCGCTCCGGCACACCAGGACCAGACTCCCCCCAAAAGCCACAAGGCAACATGATTCCCACTCGTGTCCCCCTCCACAAGCCTCCTGCCGCTTCCTGGTTGTCTGATACACACCGCTGTGACAGCCATCCCCGTCGGACCCCTCTAGTCACCCAAAGTAACCACCACTGCCTAGCACTACTTAAAGGCACTGCACACCTGACACCAATAAGGTGGCAATCAAGCCCACACACCTGCCATGCCGCATGGCACTTAACTGGTGTCTGGTGATTGACAGCTCACCAGAGAAAACCCCAAATACCTCCATAGCACACTAGAATAAACTAAAATAAAACCCACATTGTTAAAGTTAGAGGTTCTATGTAGGATTGCAAGTAACTGTCTAACTGCATATATAACTGTTTCCACTAGAGGGCGCTCTAGGCGGAGCCACTCATGATACCACCAGGTGGCGAGTATATAAAGAGATGTCTCCCCCCCCTCTACCTCTTTCCCACCTGCCTCTCAGAGAGAGGAGAACTCTAGTACTGCTGCTGTTTAATAAACCACGCCAAAGGCTAAAGATAGAAAACATGCCTCTTGACCACATTATTGTCGCCCCATAGCCAGATTCTGTCAACACACATAAACCGTGATCCATCACAGGACCCCCTCCCTAAGGAACGGCACTCGACGTTCCTGCCACACTGACTGAACCCTGACGTAACCCCCCATCAGACGCTTAGCCGCATCGTGGCCGCTTACATCATCAAAACTCTTGACTTGACTTGACTATCATGGTCCAAAACTGTCTTCATCTCCGCTATGAAATTATTTGCATCGGCACAGGCCAGAGTCTGCTTATCCCACATGGCTGTAGCCCATGAGAGGGCTTCATTAGAGACGAGAAATGATATAGGCTACTCTGGCTCTCTCTGTGCTGAATATAGAGGGTTGTAATTAAAAAACCAGACTGCACTGGGTGATAAACCCCCTACATCTCCCTGGATGCCCATCATAACATCTCGGCTCGGTACTAGGACTATGGAGTGGGACCAGAGGTGCTTGTGGAACCGTAAGAGTAGGAGTTTGTACTATTGGCGGATTCTGGATATGGTTGAGTATTTGTTTCAACATCTCAGCATGTGTGTTCTGTTGTTCTGTGATAGTGCGAAGAATATGCACATGAGCGCCTAACATTGTTCCCTGTGCATTAATAGCACGTCCCTGTGCTGATATTTGGGAACCAAGTGCAAGGGCATCTACTGTGTCCTGTGATGGCTTGTCCATTCTCTCAGGATTGGGGGTGGTGTAGGAGTAGGACACACATGCAGACACACACAAAAAGGTGAATCTTAAAGTTACCCCTGGAATCGCTGAGCGATGAGAGGGTGGGGGAAACACAAGAATAAAATAAATAAAAAATAAAAGCTGTAGGAAACACAAAACACCAGTATAAAATAGCAGTTGAAAACAACAACAACAAAAACAGCACTAGAGACAGAGAAAACACGAGCTTGAGACACTCCGCTACTATTGAGGGAAAACATGAAATGGACAAGCATCCGAACACAGTCAACCAAGCCTATTAAAGGCAATCAGGTGGCAATCAAGCCCATACATCTGCCATGCCGCATGGCTATCTCAAACCCTGCCCTCTTTTCTTGATCCTCCAATCACAACTGTCACTTACCTCGGACAAGCTTTGTTTGTCCGAGGTAAGCGACAGTTGTGATTGGAGGATCAAGAAAAGAGGGCAGGGTTTGAGATAGGTCCATTAACTGGTGTCTGGTGATTGACAGCTCACCAGAGAAAACCCAAAATACCGCCATAGCACACTAGAATCAACTAAAATAAAACCCACATAAACCGTGATCCATCACAACCTGTGTACGCATTATTGATAAATGAGTGAATGAATTAATGAAAACTTTATTTAACAGATTGCAGAATGGGTACAATACAGTACGGCTCAATACATACAATTGTTAAGGGGATGCAGACCTGAGAAAGACGTTTGTCTTGTTTCCATCAGGGTCCCCCATTTTCAATTCATATAGACATTTATGACATACACAACATACATGACATTTATGGCATAGGGACATATAGGTATTTAGTACTGATACATTTGTGACATAAACGGTATTCAAATATACAGTACTGTTACCCCTAGATCCTGACAGAGTATATACATATGATGGGGAGGGGACTGTACATTAGGAGGGGGTGGGTGGGTGGGAGAGAAATATACATACGGCGGGGAGGGAATATATACATGCGGTGGGGAGGAGACTGTCTATTAGGAGGTGGTGGGGGTTTTGGGCATTTACGGTGGCCAGTTTCGAATTGCAGCCTCCCGTAGGTGCTCTTTAAGAGCGGTTTTGAATGTGGGCAGGGATTCACATTCCTTTACAGCTGTTACATTCAAGCCTAACATATGGCTCGTCAAGGCCTTGAATGCGACGTGGTGGACACAGGACACTGGACAAAAGTTTATCAAAAATAACTATTTATTTACAACTAACTAAATGGACAGAAATAGTGGGAGCTGGGTGTTCCAGACTCCAAAGTTAAATAACAAAACTATAGGCAAAAAGAAAGAACAAGCCGAATGTACAACAAAACAATGAGAGCAGGTGAGACGCTGGAGAGCTGAGACATCTCCTGTGAAGTGGGGGAGACTTGACTCCTGCCTGCACTCTGCATTTGTAGGGCGTGGTGCCTCATCACCACACCTGTGATCAATTAAAAAACGGCCATTTTAAACACAAGCAAAACAGGAAGAAACAGTGTGTCAATTAAACCACCAATTAGTGACAGCACACTTAACCACAATGTGAATATGCACCACAGACAGTATCCCTCCACCATGTGAAAGTAATACGTAACACCCCCACACCGAAGATTTATGTTCTTCTCCCAACTATAGCCCAAAGAAACCAACACCAAGAGAACGAACATAAATAAATAAGGGGATACTTACCAACCTTACCAAAAAAAATTGCAACCACACACTCTAACATGTGCAGCGCCTGTACTGTGTTGAGTGTGAGCCCCGGTCAAGAGTCACACTCAACTGTACACCAAAAATTACTGTGACCCACAAAGCGAGCCACTACCACAGCCGGGATAACGCGTCAGCCAGCACATTATCCTTACCCTTAATATGAAAAATCTCAATATTAAAAGCCTGCAGGAACAAACTCCAGCGCATTAGACGTTGGTTCTTGTTCCGCATGTTGTTAATGAAGACCAACGGATTGTGATCCGTGTACACCTTAAGAGGCATGTTAGACGACCCAATGTACACCTCGAAGTGAGAGAGAGCCCAAATCATGGCCAATGACTCCTTCTCAATCGTCGAGTACACCAGTTGGTGCCGATTAAATTTCTTCGAGAAGTACGAGATGGGGTGTTCAATACCCATGTCATCCTCCTGAAGCAACACAGCCCCCGCACCGAGATCACTGGCGTCGACCGCCAACATAAACGGCTTCGAAAACACGGGCGCAGCCAAAACTGGGGCATTGATCAATATGGACTTCACCTGGCCAAAAGCAAAGGCGCACCAGGCATCCCACTCGAAGGGAACCTTCGGGCTCAACAGGTCTGTCAGAGGTGCGGCAACTGCCGAAAAGTTCCTACAGAATCCCCTGTAGTACCCAGCCATACCTAAGAAGCAACGGAGGTCACGCCAAGTAGCCGGCTGCTTAAAAGCCACAATAGCTTCCACCTTCGAGCCCACAGGCCGAACCTGACCCCGCCCCACTATCTTCCCCAGATAAGTCACCGTAGCCCTCCCAAACTCGCACTTAGCCAGGTTCACCGTGAGGTTCGCAAGCTTAAGCCTGCTGAACACCAGCCTTAAACTAACCATATGCTGTACCCACGAATCCGAATAGACGACCAGGTCATCCAGGTAAGCCTCACAGTCAACAACCCCAGCCAAAACCTTATTGACCAGCCTCTGAAAGGTTGCAGGGGCATTCCTCATACCAAACGGCATGACCTTATACTGGAGGAACCTCTCAGGCGTCACAAAAGCAGAGATGAGCTTTGCCCTCTCAGTAAGAGGCACCTGCCAATAGCCTTTCAAAAGGTCCAACTTGGTAACAAAGGTAGCGCCACCCACCCGATCCACACAATCCTCCATCCTCGGCAAAGGAAAACAGTCTGGCTTGGTTACATTGTTAACTTTCCTGAAGTCCGTGCAAAAACGATCTGTACCATCAGACTTATCTACCAGTAGACACGGAGAGCTCCACGAACTACTGCTGTCCTCAGCGATGTCATTCGAAAGCATATACTCCACCTCCTTACGCAACCGATCACGCTTTGCAGGGTTAACCCGATAAAAATGCTGTTTAATAGGCTCTGCATCACCCACATCGATATCGTGCTGCAACACAGTCGTGCGTGAAGGGACATCCTCAAAAATGTCACAACACTCCCTAATCAAACAAATTATATCACCCCTCTGATCCGCAGGCAAGTGAACCAGATGTGCATCCAGGTCACCCAGCAGCACAGAGTTCTTCAAGCGCCCTCCCACCACTTCCTTAGACAGGACGATGACATCATCCTCCCGCTCCAACTCATCCCCTGAAAGACAGGAAAAACCGTCACCAACAGTCTGCACAACTGCACAGGTCGAGACTGACCCGGCAGGGACAGGTTCAAAATTGGAACAATTTTGGGGCCGGCCACTTTGAGCTCTGAAGGCCCCCTGGCATGACATGGCTTAATCATGTTCACATGGCACAACCTGGTCTTCCTACCACGATCTGGCGTACTGATTACATAATCCAGGTCACCGACTTTCCGCAGTACAGTGTAGGGACCACTAAACTTTGCATGCAGACTCGGGCCCGGTACCGGCAATAGAATGAACACCTTCTCTCCTGGAGTAAACACTCTATCCCGTGCTCTACGGTCGTACCACACCTTCATTCTACCTTGTGTCTCCTCTAGATTAGACCGGGCTGTTTCACACGCCCGGTGCAACCGCTCCCTGACACCGCAGATATAATCCAGTAAGTTTCTTGGCTCACTAGCACCCAGCCACCCCTCCCGCAGGAGCTTGAGCGGCCCCCGTACAGTGTGTGCAAAGACTAACTCCGCAGGGCTAAAACCAGTGGACTCCTGTACTACCCCTCTCGCTGCAAACAACAACAAATGGACCCCTCTATCCCACTCCTGTCCCGTCTCTTCACAGAAACACCTCAACATAGTCTTAAGAGTGGAGTGGAATCTCTCCAAGGCCCCTTGTGACTCAGCATGGTAAGCAGAAGACAGACTGTGTGTGATATTCCAATGGTTGCACCACTGCTTAAAAACAGTCGAAGTGAAATTGGTACCCTGGTCAGTCTGTATGACCCTGGGCAAACCAAACAACGAAAAAAAATTTGAAAGAACCTCAGTCACCGTTTCGGCCTTCGTGTTCCCAACAGGTATCGCCTCTGGGAAACGTGTGTTAGTACACATAATGGTGACCAGCCCTGTGTTACCTTTCTTAGTCCTCGGGAACGGACCTACACAGTCGACTATGACCCTCTCGAAAGGTTCTCCTACCGCTGGTATCGGATGGAGTGGAGCCGGCGGAATCACCTGATTCGGTTTCCCCACCACCTGGCACACAGAACAAGACTGGCAGTGACTCTTCACATCCCCTTTCAATCCCGGCCAAAAGAAATCCCGCAAAACCCTCTCATGAGTCTTGCAGATACCCAAGTGACCCGACATGTCATGTGCAAGAACCAAAATATCTTGACGGTATTTCCTAGGGACTACTACCTGCTCAATCACACCCCACTCATCATCCGCCGATGTGTATGACCTAGGACTCCATTTACGCAACAACAAATCATCACGCATCAAAAAACATTGTTTCAGGTCAACGCTTTCTTCCACAGACACAGATTTGTTAATAAGAGGCTGCAAACTGGAATCCTCCTGTTGACATGAGATAAGAACCTTGCGCTCCGAAGGATACCCAACAGGGAAGCTAAGAACGCCCGTGTTCCCTGGCACCGTCGCAGAGTCAACCCCCTCCTTCCCCGGTATCACCAGCTCAGGCAAAGCACAATTCTCACTCACAGAAGAATACACAGCATCACTATGCTGATCCACCCTGGATACCTCCTGCCCCCCATTAAGAATGGTGTCGCACAGGTTAACATCACAATCAACATTCTCCTCATCCAACTCTCTCATAGCCATAGCTCGAGTTACCGCACAGGTTGTGAAAACCCCAGGATACTGCCTCACCAGATCATCGCCTGCCACTTGTGTATCTGGCACACATGTCACCTCGGGCCTCACAAGCACCTTCCCTCCAGCCAGGTCGTTACCAAGGAGCAGCGTTACCCCTTCCATAGGGATCTTGTCAGCCGCCACCCCGATAGTCACCGGGCCTGACACAAGGGCACATTCAAGAAACAAATTATGCAGAGGGACACTCATTGTGTGCATTCCAAAAGCCTTAACTACAATCCCAGCATCCAACTCAGAGCTGCTCGTAAAGGGCAGGACACCACTCCGGATAAAAGATTGTGACGCACCAGTATCACGGAGAATAGTCACAGGCACCTTAGGACCTCCCTCTGTCAGAGATACAAACCCCTTACTCTTGAAGGGCGTGTAAAGGTCATGAACCACTGCATCAGAGACCCCTAGTGGAGACAGAGCAACAGGTCTCACTATCAACAACACTGGTTTGGGCGGCCTAACATTTGGGCGCTTCTCGGGGTGTAAACGAAAACAGTTATCCACAATGTGTCCCAGTTGCCCATGTGACCGGTGTAGTAGGGTGTACTCTCTGACGGCGTTGTGTTAAGGACGACAGACATGGATGACTGTTGACGGACTTTATTTCCCTCCTGTTAGGTTACAATGCAACACAATGCACCAGCATTAGGATTAGTCATCTGCACTGCAGCACGTGAGTCCACGGACCTCCAGGTGGAACTGGCTCACCAGAATGACACATTTTAATACATAGTTACATTGGAAAAATATACACAATTGAATACAAAACGGACACATGGGAGCTACTGTACACACATACCTGTTAGGTTACAATGCAACACAATGCACCAGCATTAGGAATAGTCATCTGCACTGCAGCACGTGAGCTACAATTGGGAAAAGACGTGATTCCATTAACTACCATGTCACCAGCGCACGTGTGTGCAAACTTCCTACATGCTATTAAAGTGCATTTTACCCAGTCAAACCTCCCACAAAACAACTGCACAGGTACATATTAACAACAGTAGTTACATTACAAACTCGTTTCACAGTTTTAGGAATGTAACATACAATATTTAACAACTTTTAGACCGAAGTCTTTCACTGAACATAAGGAGTAGTACTCACTCCACGGACCTCCAGGTGGAACTAACTCACCACCGGAAAGCAGGCAAGATGCGTGTCCCGGAGGACCGGAAATGTAAGGGTGTCGATTTCAAAATAAAAGCCTTAACTCCCAAAAGTGCAATAAAACAAAACGAAAGGAATGAAATCAACTCAAATCAATAAAATAAAACGTTTAGGAGTATTAGTGTTATGTATTAAAGTGTATTTTGTGATGGGGTGTAATTATCTATACAAGGCAACAAGGCACTTGTTACATTCACCCCACAGAATTACACCTACATCGAATAAAATAAAACTGTGCCTACCTCGTGTCACACTAGTCACAAGCTTACTATGAGAACCACACACTGCGGAACAATCCAACGATACCTGTCACCTAATAAAAGGCCAGGAGGGCACCAGGAGTGGCCAACTCCCACCATACCTCCAGGGATAACGACGGTGCCTTATACACCATCCAGCTACACTTGACCATACCATGACGAGGGCACATACACATAAATAAAACGGTTACTCCTTATCACCACAAAGGACACTGTATCAGGCTGTAAGCGCTACACACAACACTGCAGCTAACCTCACACACGTTTGATAGAGGCTTGTGGCTCGAAGCCCATCATACTCTCAAGTTGGACCATTGTCTCTATCAGCCGAAAGACTGGCTTGATGACCCTACCGAACCTGGACGTGTAGTGTTCAGTGGTCTGTGGACCCTGGCTCTGACCAGGCACACTGACACTCATTAGCTCAGGAGTACGCCCTGGTTGTGTGGACACAACACTGTCCTCATGCTGGACTACAGCAGGGGGGGAACTCGGTGGAGCAAGCAACAGTGGGGGACTGGCGGCACTTGCCACTGGAAGCTCACTCAGAGCAGGGGACATCCCCTGGGGGGAATACGGACGTAGCCCTTCATCCTCACTCTCCACTGAAGACTGCTCCTGCACCCATGATGCGGTGCGATCCCCATCAGGTCCATCTCCCATGGAAGGTCCATCTCCCATGGAAGGCTCTGCCGCCACACTGTCCGCGTCTGAGGCACTAGCTTCAGGCATGACTGAGAGGGAGGCTTCACCAGTCCGGTCTCTGATCCGATATATGTGGCACTGTGGTCTGGAAGCGATGACGGTGTAGACGTCCGGCTCCCATTTGTCCGCCAGCTTCCGCTTCCCTCTGGCGCCCTTGTTCGCCACCAGGACCCGATCACCCACCGAGAGGGGCAAGCCCTTCATCTTCTTGTTGTACTGGTCAGCCTGATGCCCCTGTTCCACTGAGGTGTGCCTCTGGGCCAACAGCATAGCAGACTGGAGATCGGCCGCCAGGGACTTCACATAGGCATCATAGTCACAGACCACCTCGTCCTGGAGCACATTCTTAAACAGCAGATCAACTGGCAGACGCGGGACCCTCCCGAACATCAGGTAAAAGGGGGCAAAGCCAGTCGTCTCATGTTGTGTACAATTGTAGGCGAAGGTCAGGCTCTGGACCATCTGGGGCCATCTGTGCTTAGACTCCGATGGCAGGGAGCGCAGCATTCCACCCAGGGTCCGATTGAATCTCTCAGTGCCACCATTCCCCATAGGGTGATACGGAGTGGTCCGGGACTGCGTGACCCCTGCTAACTCCAGCAGCTCCGCCATCAACTCACTCTGGAAGTTCGCTCCTTGGTCCGAATGCAGGCGCTGTGGGAAGCCATACACACAGAAATAGTTGTCCCACAGCTTTTTAGCAACCTTCTTCGCGGTTTGGTCTTTGCAGGGGAAGGCGTGGGCCAGCTTTGTAAAGTGGTCAGTTATGACCAGAACATCCACAGACTTGTTGTTCTTATCTTCAGCTGACCAGAAGTCGATGCACACCAGCTCCAGTGGTGCAGAGGTTATTATGCTCTCCAGAGGGGCTCTGGCCGCCGGCTCTGGAGTCTTGCTGAGTACGCATCTGGGACAGTTCCTCACATGGCCCCGCACATCCTTCTCCATGTCATACCAGTAGAAACGCTGACGTACGAGAGACAGCGTCCTAGGTTGACCTTGGTGACCAGCCAAGTCATGCACTCCAGACAGCGCCTCCGACTTCAAGGACTCAGGCAGAACATACTGGAACCTCTTGTGCCTGGTCATGTGGTCCTTCGTAACCCTGTACAATATGCCGTTCTGCATAGCGAGCCTCTCCCACTGCTTCAGCATCCTCAAGGCGGGCTGATCTTCATAGCAGCGCTCGCGTCTGGAGGGTCTGCGGCCCCTTTCAACGTAAAAGATGACTCTGGAGACGGTGGCGTCTTTTCGCTGGCGGGCCTGCAGATCGGCCAACGACAAGGAGGAGACTGCGTCGTGGTCGGCAGTGACAACAGTGGACAGGTGACCCGCCATAGATACTGCCCTGTGTCTTGGCGCAGAGTCCCAGTCTTCCTGGGAGGAAAGCACCGTGGAGGTCTCATCCGCCGACATGGACACATCAGCAACCGCACACCCAGAAGGGGTCACTAGAGCTTGGGGCTGGCATGTCAGACGGAAGATATCCTGCACCCCCCTGTTCTCCACATCACACACTTGCTCCAGAAGAGCAGAGTAAGGCTCGGTCAAGAGACGCCGGCTGAGCGGCCTCACGAAGGGATCTCTGCTCAGCGCATCGGCCACTGTATTCAGCCTCCCAGGCACATGCTTGATGTCGAAGCAGTAAGGGGCCAGCTTGGACACCCAGCGCTGCTCGCATGCGTCAAGTTTAGGCTTGGTCATGATGTACGTGAATGGATTATTATCAGTCCACACAGTGAACTTGTGACCCTTGAGCCAGTGACTGAATTTGTCACACACTGACCATTTGAGGGCCAGGAACTCCAGTCTGTGGGCAGGATAGTTCGCTTGACTGCGGCTGAGCGACTTGCTCGCAAAGGCGATTGGTCTGGCCTTCCCCTCCCCGACAGGGACTTGAGAGAGCACTGCTCCAATACCGTCCAACGACGCGTCAGTGGAGAGGATGAACGGCCTCTCAAAGTCCGGGTGAGCCAGCACTACACATTCGACGAGCGCCCTCTTGAGCTCCTCAAACGCAGTCTCACAGGCGGGAGTCCAGTCCTCAGGAGTCAGCTTCCGGAACGTACCGGCTCTCGTACGACCAGCACTGGTCTTCCCTTTTCTCTTCTGGCCAGCTGTCAAGGCAAAGAGGGGCTTGGCTATACTGGAGCAGCCATGTATGAAATTTTGGTAATACAACACCATGCCGAGGAAGGATCTCACTCTCTTCTGAGCGGGAGTGCGGCCATCCGACTCCATCAGATCCTCTCTCTGGAAGCCAGAGATGACAGAGACCTTCTCTTGGTCGACAGAGACTCCACTGGCATCGACCACATGACCCAGGAACCTGACCGACCTCTGTAAGAAGTTACATTTCTTCTGTGCGAGCTTGAGGTTGTTCACTCTGAGTCTGCAGAAGACCACCTCCAATCGCTTCAACGCCTCCTCCTCAGACGGCGCAAACACCAGCAGGTCGTCCAAGTAGCACAAGAGGCTGGAGTAGTTGAGGTCGCCAAAGATGCCGAGCATCATACGCATGAAAGATGCCGGACTGTTGCACAGGCCTTGCGGGAGTCTGTTGTACTCGTACAAGCCCAGTGGTGTTGTGAAGGCAGTGTACCGCCGGTCAGACACATGGAGAGGGACGTTGTAGAACCCTGAGGTCAGATCCATGGTGCTAAAGAAAGCGTTCCCACCAAGGGCAGCAAGGCAGTCGGACTGATGGGGCAACGGATGAGCATCTTTGACGGTCTTTGCGTTGAGCCAGCGGAAATCCGTACAGATCCTGAGGTCTCCATTCTTCTTCCACACCATGACCAGAGGTGAGGCATACTCGCTCATCGACTTGGAGATTATCCCCTTCACCTCCATCTCAGTCAACACCTCTCTCAGTTTGTGATAGTCAGCTGGGGGGACACGCCTAAAGGGCAGGCGGAACGGACGGTCGTCCGAGAGGTGGATACGGTGCACAAAGTCTTTGACCTTTCCACAGTCCAGCTTGTCCTTGGAGAAGACATCTTGATACGTCACCAGTAGGTCAGCTAGCCTCTTCTTCCCATCAGGAGACACATCACATGACTTGATGTTCACGTCCTCCAGTCCACAGTCGGCCAACATCTGCTCAGCATCTAACGAGGAGCCAGGAGAGGCGGAGGAGCTGGAGACACCAGACTGCTGCTGACACAGGCCCTGAGTGATGGACAGATCTTCAACAGCAAGACAAGGTGAGACATCAGCCAGTTTGGCATTACGACGGAGTGTGATGGGGCTCTGTGTCGGGTTCAAGACCTTCATGGGGACCCAGCGGTCGCCCCACATGGGAGTCACCACTCTCCCCACTATGATGTTGCGAGGGGCCGACCTCGCTGAGGTGGGCTCCACAATGACTGTACTCCCAGGAGACACATGTGCACTGGCTGGTAGCTTCCCCCACACTAGATACTCCTGCTGAGGGAGGAGGGTAACCGCCTGGCATAGCTTCACTGTGCCTATCACCCCGGGCGGGTCTGGGCCCGACCAGCGGGAGGTGCAGCTTAAGAGCTCAAGGAACTTCTCACACTCAGGGTCTCTGTTTCTGCAGGACACAAGCTCCCAGTACTTTTCAGTCGACTTCAGCCTTTGGAGAACGGACTTGATTACATTAGTGCCAATTATAAACTCGTCTCTCTGACCTGGCACAACCAACGTAGGACATTTTGACCCACAAACTTCAATCTCCAAATCATAGACACACTTTGGTCGAGTAGTCAAGCCACCACAACCAACCAGCACCACATTCACAGGTGCCGGCTGGACACGAGGGAGAACACCAGCGGTTTGTAACTTTTGTTCACCTTCCTCACTGAGCGTGCATGACATACTACCAGAATCCAACATCCCCCTCAATGTGTACTTGTCACTGACTAACACTGGAGCATAAAACAGTTCACTAGCTCCGTTCACTCTCTGTGACCCAACAAAGATGGCTGTTTCATTTTCTGGAAGTAATCTGCAGCTGTTTACATAGATGGCTTCTAAGTCTGGTTCTCTCTCGAGGGTTTCATTCACTTTGCCCATACTATCCCTCTCATTGCATGGGCTGGCTAGTTTAAAGGGGCAGCATTGACAGGATGGGTCTGAGCGGGTCTGTTGGAGGGAGATGCTGATGGCTGGGAGATGCCAGGGCATGAGTCCTCATAGTGACCAGGGCGGAAACAGCGGTGGCACAGCCGATAGAGCATACAGTGTTGATAAGTGTTATGCCTGCTGTCTTGACACACTTCGCATGGGTCGTGCTGGTTGTGCGGGTAACTCTGCTGATTCGGTCTGGCCTGGTTGCGCAAATAACCCTGCTGACTCGGTCTGGCCTGGTTGCGCGAGTAACTCTGCTGACTCGGTCTGGCCTGGTTGCGTGAGTGGTACGTCTGCCCATTACTTGGCTGGATGTGGGAGCGAGACGGCTGACCAGGCTGAGCCTGTACTGCTGGGGCCAGCGAGGCCGAACACAGTGAGAGCACACGGTCTAACAAGTCAACCACCTGATGAAGGCCAGGTTCTACAGAGGGGGGACTCGCCGGGGCAGGAGTCATTAAGATGGGTGTAGGAGGGCTGAGGGCCTGCGCTGCGGCTAAGACCCTGTGGGGCTCACTAAGCTGTTCATGAGAAGAGCCAAAAGAGGGAGGCTGCTGTGACTGCACAACAACAGAAGACTGCTGGGCCCCACCATACAGGACAGGAGGGGATGGGCCACCAGCCATGGGGCTCTGACTGCATGCCGAGATGTTAACCTGCTGTGCCCGTGAACTGGATCTCCTTTGGTCTCTCTGGTAACCATCTAGACGCTCCTGGACCTCAGCTGCAGTCCACTGCTCCACAGGCTTCAGCTGGAAGGACATAGCTAGACTGGGATCTGGGCAGTGCGTGATCAACATCATCACGACCTCGGCGCTCGCATCATCAACACACCGACCCCGGCGACGTAGACACTCATCTGCAACATCGATTGCTTTATTCAGCCGGACCCAGTAATCCATCACTCCCTCACTAGGCCTGGGAACCATGGCATAGAAGTCGGCCATGGGCATACTGGAGTATGTCAGCTCGCTGAAGTTACGCTTTAAAATGTCAAACACAGCTGCAGGGGTCATATTGGCAGACAACTCAGGCCGGCTACGCAGTGACACCTTCACTATGTCTCTAGCTTTACCAGTCAACCTGCCCATCACTAGATCACACAATTCTCTGTCGGTTTTACAACTCGCTCTAGACAGATACACTAGCATCATGTCTTCCCACTCATGTATGGAGACTGGCTCAGTGCGATCACCTCTGAAGAACGGAGGTGGTTTAGTCTCCGCCTGCACTATCACTTTCATCCTTGACATGTCTGCACACCCAGAAAAACATTGTGGTTGGGGTGCGGGGACCTTGGGCTCAGGGGCGGGGACCTGGGGCTCAGGGACGGGGACCTGGGGCTGATAACTGGTCTGGTGCATGGCATGCAGAGTAGATGCAATTTGTTCTCCTATCTGTATGGCAAGGTCTGTGACGAGGCTGCCTAAATCCTCTGACCTAGCGAGTTGCGGGGCTGCATCATTGCCATGCGTGATTGGAGTAGATGTGGCCACTGGCCCCACTGCTTCAAACACTGACTGGCGAACTGTAGACTGACTCAGTTCCACAGGTCTTCCCCTCCCACACATAAGAGCTGACTGACCCCTGCCATATACAGGCATCAAACCCACCATCTCCAGATCTGGTGGTACTTCTTCAGACATGTTCAAGAATAAAAATAAAAATGCTTTAGAGGGCTATAAACAAAAGAAAAGTATGTGTGAATGTGTTAAATGGCCGCTTGTTACTGCTCAGACTCTAAACACTAGACTACACACGAATACATGTAGGCTACTGTATGGCTATCCATTCACAATTTACCAGAACAGATGGGGGGGAAAAAAATTATAATATATATATATATATCTCATTACCAGCCAACCATATAAACAAATTAGTTCCTAATTATATTTACAGTGGGCATGTGTTAGATAGCAACACTTGTTACTGCTCAAACTTTGAACATTAGACCATAGGCTATCTATTCACAATACATAACAGATGAAAGAAAAAGAAAAAAAAAATACAATGGTCTTGTACAACTAGTGTCGTTTCCAATTACTGTATCATTACAATAATATTTACAATTACAATCTATAGCATATTATTATCAAACAAAAACAACCAATATCACATATGCGCTTATCCTATGCGCACACGTTAACGTTCGACGTTGTACTCAGCACAGCCAGTTGAATGAAGAAGCGGCGTGCAGACAGCGTCCCCGGTGGACAGGCGAGCGTTGTCCGTTGTCCGAGGTCTAACGGCACCACGTGTGACCGGTGTAGTAGGGTGTACTCTCTGACGGCGTTGTGTTAAGGACGACAGACATGGATGACTGTTGACGGACTTTATTTCCCTCCTGTTAGGTTACAATGCAACACAATGCACCAGCATTAGGAATAGTCATCTGCACTGCAGCACGTGAGTCCACGGACCTCCAGGTGGAACTGGCTCACCAGAATGACACATTTTAATACATAGTTACATTGGAAAAATATACACAATTGAATACAAAACGGACACATGGGAGCTACTGTACACACATACCTGTTAGGTTACAATGCAACACAATGCACCAGCATTAGGAATAGTCATCTGCACTGCAGCACGTGAGCTACAATTGGGAAAAGACGTGATTCCATTAACTACCATGTCACCAGCGCACGTGTGTGCAAACTTCCTACATGCTATTAAAGTGCATTTTACCCAGTCAAACCTCCCACAAAACAACTGCACAGGTACATATTAACAACAGTAGTTACATTACAAACTCGTTTCACAGTTTTAGGAATGTAACATACAATATTTAACAACTTTTAGACCGAAGTCTTTCACTGAACATAAGGAGTAGTACTCACTCCACGGACCTCCAGGTGGAACTAACTCACCACCGGAAAGCAGGCAAGATGCGTGTCCCGGAGGACCGGAAATGTAAGGGTGTCGATTTCAAAATAAAAGCCTTAACTCCCAAAAGTGCAATAAAACAAAACGAAAGGAATGAAATCAACTCAAATCAATAAAATAAAACGTTTAGGAGTATTAGTGTTATGTATTAAAGTGTATTTTGTGATGGGGTGTAATTATCTATACAAGGCAACAAGGCACTTGTTACACCCACAACCATGGCATGTCCGATTATCCTTATTATCCTTACTTACCCCTGGCCCACTAAACCTCACACCACCCCCAGCGCTGGAGACCACAGGCCTGTTAGGAGTCCATTTCGGCCTCCCCACATCATGCCCAGGATGGCTCCGTCTCTCAAAAGACGTCCTGTGGGTCAAAACATACTCATCAGCCAGGACCGCTCCTGCCGAACAGGTCCTGACTTTCCTCTCATTTAAGTACATAGCAATATCCTCAGACACGCCATACACCTTGAATTCCTCCAATAAGATTAGGTCCCTAATCTCCTCCACTGTGGTGACCTTCTCTGCTGCACACCACCGGTCAAAAAGCAACCGCTTTTCCCTCACAAACTCCACAAAAGACTGAGAGTTCTGTTTCCTCAAATTGCGGAATTTCTGGCGGTAAGCCTCAGGGACCAATTCATAGGCTTTAAGGATAGCCTGTTTCACCAAAGCATAATCTTTATTATCAGGATACATCGACGCATACACGATCTGTGCCTTACCGCGCAAAGCACTCTGCATGAGGATAGTCCATTTATCTGCCGGCCAGCCGCAACTGCCAGCTATGTCCTCAAATAATAAAAAAAAACTATCGACGTCCCTTTCCAAAAAAAACGGAACCATGCTTTTCTGCCTAGCCATATCAAAACCCGGCTCCCGATGCACATGTATAGCACCAGCACCACCCGCATTACGCATCGCCATCTCCCGGTCATATGCTGCCTGGGCGCGTACCTCCCGTGCCACCTCAATAGCTTCCTGGGCCTCACGTTCTGCTCTGGCTGCAGCTGCTGCTGTAGCTGCTGTAGCTGCTGCAGCTGCTCTTCTCACCCCAGCAGCCTCCTCAATAGCCTCCTGGGCCTGGGCAGCTGTAGCTGCTGCAGCTGCTCTCCTCATCTCACTAGCTTCAAGGTCCTCACGGTCTGCCTTGTTAACAGCTGCAAGCTCACGCGCTGTTCTAAGCTCCGCATCTCGCCCACGCGGTAGCTCAAAGCCTTCTCCCTCCTCCTCCAGAGTTCTACCTGCAGCCACACCAAAAACCTTCAGTGTACTCAGCTCCTCAATTAATTGACCTACCAAGTTCTCCTTTTTCTGGCCTGCATCGAGGTCTATTGAAAACCTTGCTGCCACCTGTAGTAACTCATCCTTTGAACATTTTTTTACCTTAGCCAGTGTTGGCTCTGCAATAAAGTCATCAATGTCCAACGTCATTGTCTATTATTCACAGTAAACGACAACAAATGAATACAACAATATTAACTACTAATTAAGTAATTAATCAACCAATCAATTAATTACCAGTACAAGGCAATACTACAATTAATCCACAACAAGGGACATAGTTCAGTACCCAAAACACAAGCAACTCACCCACCGTTCCTACGACCTGGGGTTCAAACTCCAATTTCCCTGTATCCACAAAAAGGTGTAGCACGTAATTAAATGACAGTGATTGAAGATACACGGCATAACACAGCACGCAATTAAACTCACAAGCAGTAGTTCAAAACACGGCATTTTATGTTAGCACGCAAAACAAATCACACTGTATTTAAGACACACGGCATAACACATACTGGATCAAAAAGGTCAAGCTCAATAATGCACACAGATCCTATACTAGAGAATCACAGCAGACACTGCTACTGGACACTAGCTACAGGCCTCTGCTGAGACGAACCACCCACAAGACTAACCCTGTGGTAGGCATTTATCCCAAAATACTGGAACAAACGCTCTTCAGTAACAAACCAAGTGAGGCAAAACCCCTTGTGTTACTCAACAAACAAATTCAACAAACAAATTCTAATACAAACAGGTGCTCCATACAATCTGATTTGACTCACAAATAGCTTCTAAAACCTATACTGCAGTCAAAAGAAAGACTGCTAGGCCCACCACATGTCTAATCTAACAAAAACACTTATATCAGGTCCTAACACACTAATTACATTTCCCGGCCCCCTAACCTACCTATACTGAAAGCTAATGCACTGTAGACCTAGCTTTCTTCAACCACACCTGCTACCAGCCAAAGATCATATACCAATCACTTCTTTGACTGCCCCAGGAGTACGTGGTACACAGGAGGCTAACAACAGCCAGAAAACAATGAATTTACCTACCTGTGGTGTCCACTAAACTAAATATTTTAAAGCATACCAGTAGTCAAATCAAATTATAAATTAAGAGCATACTTACCTGTTTGTAGACCGGCTAGAGCCCCCATGTTACATTCAAGCCTAACATATGGCTCGTCAAGGCCTTGAATGCGACGTGGTGGACACAGGACACTGGACAAAAGTTTATCAAAAATAACTATTTATTTACAACTAACTAAATGGACAGAAATAGTGGGAGCTGGGTGTTCCAGACTCCAAAGTTAAATAACAAAACTATAGGCAAAAAGAAAGAACAAGCCGAATGTACAACAAAACAATGAGAGCAGGTGAGACGCTGGAGCTGAGACATCTCCTGTGAAGTGGGGGAGACTTGACTGCTGCCTGCACTCTGCATTTGTAGGGCGTGGTGCCTCATCACCACACCTGTGATCAATTAAAAAACGGCCATTTTAAACACAAGCAAAACAGGAAGAAACAGTGTGTCAATTAAACCACCAATTAGTGACAGCACACTTAACCACAATGTGAATATGCACCACAGACAGTAAGTATCCCTCCACCATGTGAAAGTAATACGTAACAACAGCTTTGGGTAGGGCGTTCCACATTGTTGTGGCATAATTGCGAAACGTGTTTAGTCCCTTGTTTGATCCGAATCTGGGTTTAACATGATTTGTTGAGCTTCCTCTGGTGTAGTGGTTGTGGTATTCACAGACCTTTGGGGAGTATTTTGACATGTACATGGGCACCCCGGTCGTATAGTGTATCTTGTAGACCAGGCCCATTGCAAGTTGCTGTACTCTGTCGTCTATTCTAAGCCATCCTAGGTTGTCAAAGTGGGCAGGGGTGAGGTGGGTTCTGGGGTTCAGGTCAAGTAGTAGTCTGACCAGTTTGTTTTGTGATGTTTGTAATTTTGTTTTAAGCGCCTTTGAGGTGCTTTGGTACCATGAGGTGCATGCATAGTCATAGTACCCTTGAATGAGTGCACCTGCCAGAGTCTTCAGGGTATTCTTGTTTACCAGAGAGGAGATCCGGTACAAGAATCTAGTTTGTTGGTTGACTTTTTTTATTACATTGGATGCCATTTTGTCACAGGAAAGATTTGCCTCTAGGATGGAACCCAGGTAGGTAATTTCGTCTTTCCTTGTGACAATATTGTCACCCACTGTAACTGTTACAAAGGGTCAGATCAAACCGAATATATATATTTATTACTTGAGATATATTGTATAGTATTTGTATATCGTCTGATATCCCTTGTATATTCTTTGTACATATACACGGAATATCCCTTTACCTAGTACAGGCCAGACCATAATATTCGTTCTCCTATTGGACAGCGACCCCCTAGGCGCCACGGCCATACCCCCAATGTCTAGTTCAAAGTCACCGCTAAGACATGTCTCAACATGCCCAGGTTTGCGCAGTAATACGAGACAGAAATAAGGCTGGTACTAGATTATTCACCTTACGTATAAATACGGCGCAGGTGGATACAGCAGTAATCTTAGTAACAAGTTGAAGCCTTCACCACGATACAACGTGCTGTGAAGTGGGCCCGTTTTGCCCCGAAATAGAGCCTAGAGACCGCGTGCGAATTGATAGCTGAAGTGTCAGAGTTTAACGCTGTATCGTCGAGTTCGACCTATTCTATTATTAAGTAATAGTCTATTATGTATAGTGTATCGTGCGGCTACCGTTCTACAGTGACCAGCATTACCAATGTTTCATCGTACCGAGCTAGTGTGCTTATCCAGGCTGGGCGGCCTAACCTTGGGCCGCCATCCGAGGAGCCCTAGACGAGAACCGTGTGGATATGTACACTGGATAACCTACACCGACGACTACAGAGCCCTTTTCGGCTGGATTATATTGCTTTGGTCCTGTGGCTGCTGGAGCAGAGAATCGTCTACCCCCACTACCGTGTGGGATTTACCCTGTGAGGAGCCCCGTCGAGTCCGCCTCTAGGACTCTGAGGCTGGCTAGCTTTTATCCATGCTGCAGTGCATACCGGAGAATAGCTGTTGCTTTGTCTACGGATCAAGGGATTATTGCACCGTCTCCTGTACCTGGAGTCTCTTTATTCCTCGTTGATCCAGACTTTTGCTACCGACAAATCCTCTCCCCTGCTGGCTTACAACCGGAGGGAACCCCCCTAGTATCTCCAGCTGACCTACGAGTGTACCTTATATAATTCTTATGCTACAGGTGGTATTAATTATCCCCTTCGTAATATGCTCATGGACTTACGCTCTTGACCTATTCATGCACATTCTTCGCCTTACAAGCGCAACTCTCATTCTCAATAATGTAAGATAATCTTGATGCTCTTCTAATAAATATTACAAACAGTACTTTCTTTGTTAAGCCGTGTTATTGTGGGGGTGTTCATCTCATATACCGCTCCTACCAAGTGTCATGGAGAGGGACCCTGTCGGCCACCCGCCCCCTGCGGACGGGTGTCCCCCAGGGCTCGGTTTTAGGACCCCTTCTCTTCTCCCTCTACACTAAATCACTGGGTAACATTATCATGTCTCATGGCTTCTCCTACCACTGTTATGCCGACGATACTCAACTCTTCCTCTCCTTCCCTCCCTCAGATATCCACGTCTCTGAGCGGATCTCGGCCTGTCTGTCCGACATCTCCGCCTGGATGACGACCAACCACCTCAAACTGAACCTAAGCAAAACAGAATTGCTCCACCTGCCGGCCAAATCCTCCCCCCTGACCGACCTTTCCATCACAGTCGAGAATGCAGCTGTGACCGCGTCCCCGACCGCCAAGAACCTTGGTGTTGTCCTCGACGACCAGTTGAACTTCTCTGCTCACATCGCAGCGACAACCAGAACCTGCCGATTCCTCCTGAGCAACGTCAGAAGGATACGCCCCTTCCTGACAAAAGAAGCCACCCAACTCCTCGTCCAATCAACAGTCATCTCCCGCCTCGACTACTGCAACGCACTGCTCGCTGGCCTCCCGGCCACTGCCACTAAGCCTCTTCAACTCATTCAGAACGCAGCGGCCCGCCTGATCTCAAACCTACCGAAGTCGGCCCATGTCACCCCACTTCTTAGGGACCTGCACTGGCTCCCCATTGCTGCACGAATCTGCTTCAAGGCCCTCGACCTAGCATACCGTGCGGCAAAGGGAACTGCTCCCGCCTACCTCCGGTCAATGGTCTCTAACTACACACCCTCAAGACCCCTACGCTCTGCATCTTCTGGCCGCCTCAGACCTACTCCTATCCAAGCTCCGGGAGGGTCATCAAAGAGAAGTCGCCTATTCTCAGTCCTTGCCCCACAATGGTGGAATGAACTACCCACCCCAGTTAGGACAGCCGAAACACGTCCAATCTTTCGCCGTCGACTAAAGACGCACTTCTTCAACCATTATCTGAATTAAAAAAAAAAAAAAAAATCTAACCCTAACTAACCATACTGTCATGCACTTGTCCTAATAAACTAACCTACACTGTAGCACTCAACACTTTGATGAACATTGTTACTCAGCTGATAGAGTTGTGCTCTTCCTGATGGCTTGTCGTACAGAACTTGTAAGTCGCTTTGGATAAAAGCGTCAGCTAAATGACTAAATGTAAATGTAAATGTAAATGATATACATGTGTACTGTATGGCCAGTAGTAATGTACATAACTCAGTAGTGGTTTAATGATACCATACTTATTCAATACAGTCAGGGAATTGTACCCCTCAGTTACAATTGGTCCTTCGAGCCGGAGGGTAATTAGCGTAATATTAATATAATATTAATATTGACATGGCCAGCGATGAACACTCCACAAACGGTTCTCCTAAGCTAGATCGCCCGCAGCGCAGACGGCAGCCACCTCCTTACCTAGAGGACTACGCTGCCAGTCTACTACCTAGCTTTATACAGACGTTAAACGCGGAAAAGGCGGATAGTAAAAGTATGTCAAACCCTACCGACCAGGCGACCCTGCCAGTAGAGACCCTAGTGGGTTCTAACGTAACTGACCAAGCTCACGGGGGGGACCAGGAGGGACATGACATGACTTTACCCCCCGACAACGTCAACGGGACAGTCCCCGGAGAGCTCCAGGATAAAGAAAGCACTCCAGGGACGGAACCCGACCCACTACCAGAAGAGACGCGCACCCAGGAGATGGACCTCCTCGGAGCGCGACAGGAGAACGGATCTCCAACGAGCACTGCTAGAAGCCGATCACCTCCATCAGTGTCTTCCCCCAGCGAGGCGGACAAGATGCTGGCGCAGGCATTTATCGCCACCCTGGCAGCCTCCACTGAACGCGATCGACTCCAAGCACAGACGCTTAGCGAGCGCGAACATTCTTCCATGGAACAAGAGCGCCTCCGAGCGCAACACCAAAGTGAGCGCGAACACTCTACCATGGAAAGAGACCGCCTGCAGGCTCAACAACTGAGTGAGCGCGAACAATCTGCAGACCAAAGAGAACGCTTCCACGCGCAACTCCAAGCGCAAGCCCTTAGTGAACGCGAACACTCTGCGACCCAGCGAGAGCGCTTCCAGGCGCAGCAAAGGAGTGAAGACGACCGCATACGACTGGAGACCAGACGCCTCCAGACGGAAGAGAATATGGAAAGAGACCGCGCCGAAGCCCAGCGCGCCGCCGCCGATGCACAGCGCGAAGCCGCCAATGCACAGCGCGACGCAGCCCAAGCCCAGCTCGAAGCAGAGCGCGACCTCGCTCAAATCAAGCGCGAAGCCGAGCGCGACCGATTACAAGCGCAGATAATGGAGCAACTGATTGCCAGGGCGACTCCCCCTCCCTCCGCACGGAGCTCCAGGGCCTCGTCAAGACAAGGGTCTAGGGCACCCTCTCCTACCCGATCAAGCGACCCGGAGCCCGGCCAACAGAAAGAGCCTATACAAGTCTCCGAACCCCCTCCCCGACCGGTCCATGCGAGACCCAGCAACAGGGAAGAACCGGCCTACGCCGCCGAGAGACTGAATAGACGATTGCAAGATCTAGAAGACCTAGCAGAGGAAGAAGAAGAGGAAGAGGAGGAAAGTCAAGCCCACCAGCAGCATCGTACTCCACAGGACCAGGCGGTCCAGTACAGCCCAGACTTTACACCCAAGGCCCTGCGTTACAGACCCCCGACCCAACTCAAGGGCGAGTTTGACGCACGACCAGCCCCGAGGAACAGCACCTGGGTACCCGGGCCTTGGTACCCACCAGGTACCAGCCCACAACGACACGTAAGGGGAGACTCGCCTAGGAGGCCTCTCCCCCAACGCTCACCGATGTGCCAGCCATCCATGGCATCGTACCTTGGCACACCGACGTTCCCGGACTTCACACACGAGGACAGAGCACAGTACACAGAGCTACGAATGTGCTTAGAGACAATGATGTCCGATGTCCCCGATGAGACGTACAATTATGCTATCCTACTCAAGCACCTGAAGGTGCCCAGAGCGCATAATATAGCGCTGGCATATTCCAACTCAAGTACCCCATACACCGCGGCTCTAGTAGCCCTCGACCAACGTTATGGACGCATATGGGACTACGTAATACAAGAGATAAGGAATATTGACCGTCTACCCCCAGCCACAGACAATCGCTCATTGGATGACCTCTCTATCAAGGTACAATCCCTGGTAGGGATGCTGGGGGCACAAAAGGAAAAGGGTAGGCACGAACTGTACGCAAACTCTAATGTTGAGAGAATATTAGAGAAGCTCCCGCCCGCCTGACAAGAGCGCTTCAGGCGGCAAAGAGACCACCATGATCCCAACGGTCCCGAGCCATCCCTCCTAGACCTGGCCGACTTCCTGGCGAGAGAAGTCAGCAGCCTACGACTGGATACGTTCGTGCGGAGTGTACCAAGCTCCAGAGAGGGACCTAGGAGATCAAACGATAACCGCAGGCTGGTGACCGTCATGCACCAAGCCGAATCAGTACCGCGTAACAAGAACCACAGCACCCCCTCGACGAAAGAGAAGTGGAAGATTGTATGCCAGTACTGCGAAAAGGAACACTGGCTGTCACACTGTGACACGTTCAAGAAGATGACCGCCGATGAGGTGAGTCAATGGATAAAGTCCAACCGCCGCTGTTACCGCTGTGCGCGCAGTCACATGGCAGCCGAGTGCCGCTTAAAGAAGAGGTGTAGTCGGTGTGACGGAGCCCACTTGGACGTTTTACATGACAGTAACAGAAGAAAACCCGCACCCTCAAGTAGCACCAAAGCAAGCATCATGTACATTGACCCCGCCAGCAGCGGGGGCGCCCGGGTGCTCTTGAAGGTGGTCCGCGTAACATTGAGCTACGAGGACAAGGTCATGGACACCTACGCCGTCCTTGACGACGGGTCAGAAAAGACCCTCCTCCTCGCATCCGCTGCGGCCCAGTTGGGGCTGCGGGGGAGCGAAGAAACGATGACGATTCGGACTATAAGAAGAGACCTGAAGACGATCAAGGGTGAGAACGTCTCCGTCACTATCGCAGCAAGCGGGCAGCCAGAGAGACGGTATAGGATCACTAATGCTTTCACCAGCCAAGACATAGGCCTGTCGCGGTACACCTACCCCATCGCCAAGCTGATGGACAAATACGTGCACCTGCGTCAACTACCTATACCGCTTGTTACAAAGGATCAGATTAAAACGAATATATATATTTATTGATTGATATATATTGCATAATATTTGTATATCGTTTGATATCCCTTGTATATTCCTTGTACATATACACGGAATATCCCTTTAGCCTAGTACAGACCATAATATTTCATTCTCCTATTGGACAGCGGTCCACAGGCGCCAAGGCCATGCCTCCAAAGTCAGGTTCAAAGTCACCGCCGGGGACATGCCTGGACATGAACGGTATTGCGCAAGGATATGAGACAGGAATAAAGCTGGTACTCGTTTATTCATCTAAGCGTATAAATACGGCGCAGGTGAATACAGAAGCACTTAGTAACTAAAGTTGAAGCCTCACCCACGATACGACGTGCGGTGAAGTATGGCTTGTTTGGCCCCAAATAGAGCATTGAGACCGCGTGCGAATTAATAACTGAATTGTCACAGTTTAACGCTGTACCGTCGAGTGCGACCTATTCTATTAAGTCAGTAATAGTCTATTTGTGTATAGTGTATCGTGCGGCTAAAGTTCTACAGTGACCAGCATCACCAACGTTTTCCTCGTATCAGCTAGAGTGCTTATCCAGGCTGGGCTGCTTCTCATGGCGCTTTCACCCGAGGAGCCCTAGACGAGGACCGTGTGGACATGTACACTGGATTATCTACCAGACGACTGCATAGCCCTTTTCGGCTGGATTATATTTGCTTTTGGTCCTGTAATTAATGGAGCGGAGAATCGCCGACACCCACAAGTGTGTGGGATTTACCCTGTGAGGAGCCACGTCGAGTCTGCCCCTCAAAACATGAGGCAGGCTAGCTTTCTTCCATGTGGAGCTACATGCTACGGAGAACAGCTGTATTCGTCTGTGGATCAAGATCTTATTGCACCGTCTCCTGTACTCGGAGTCTCCTTATCATCGTTGACCCAGACTCTACTACCGACAGATCCTCTACCCTTGCTGGCTTACAACCGGGGGGACCCTTCCAGTATCTCCCGCTATATTACTAGTGTACCATAGATATAATTCCCTAAGATTCAGGTTGTATGATTACCTCCTGCGTAATATGAGAATGGACATTCGTTATTGATTTGCCTACGCACATTCCTTTGCCTTATAAGCGCATTCAAAGTGAAGTAAAGTATATTATGTACCTTTTGCTGCAATAAATACTTAAATACAACTTTGTGTAGAACCGATTCATTGTGGGGAAGTGTTCATCATTAGATACCTGTGTACTGTATGGCCAGTAGGAATGTACATAAAGACGGTAGTGGTTTAATGATACCATACTTATCAATACAGTCAGGGAATTGTACCCCTCAGTTACAATTGGTCCTTCGAGCCGGATGGTAATTAGCGTAATATTAATATAGTGGTATTAATATTGACATGGCCAATGATGAACACTCCACAAAACGGTTCTCCTAAAATAGATCGCCCGCAGCGTAGACGGCAGACACCTCAGTACTTAGAGGATTACGTTGCCGATATACTACCTAGCTTTCTACAGACGGTAAACGCGGAAAAAGTAGATAGTAAAATTATGTCCGACCCTATCGACCAGGCTACCCCGCCAATAGAGACCCTAGTGGGTTCTAACGTAACTGACCAAGCTCACGGTGGGGACCAGAAGGGACCTGACATGACTTTACCCCCCGCCAAGACCGAAGAAGTAGTCCCCGGAGAGCTCCAGGATAAAGACAGCCCTCCAGGGATGGAACTCGACCCACTACAAGAAGGGGCGAGCACCCCGGAGATGGATCTCCTCGACTCGCCACAGGAGAACGGATCTCCAACGAGTACTACCAGGAGCGGATCACCTCAACCAGCGTCTTCCCCCAGCGAGGCGGACAAGATGCTGGCACAGGCCTTCCTCGCCAGCCTGGCAGCCTCAACCGAGCGCGATCGACTCCAAGCACAGACGCTTAGTGAGCGCGAACATTCTTCCATGGAAAGAGAACGCCTTCAAGCGCAGCAACGGAGTGACGAAGATCGTATACGTCTAGAGATTAGACGCCTTCAGACGGAAGAGAATATGGGAAGAGACCGGGCCGAAGCCCAGCGCGCCGCCGCCGAAGCCCAGCGCGCCGCTGCTGGTGCCCAAAGAGAAGCAGAGCGCAACCTCGCTCTCACCAAGCGCGAAGCCGAGCGTGACCGATTACAAGCGCAGATAATGGAGCAGCTGATTACCAGGGCAACACCCCCTCCCTCCGCACGGGGCTCCAGGGCCTCGTCAAGACAAGGGTCAAGGGCACCCTCCCCTACCCGATCAAGCGACCCTGAGCCCGACCACCAGAGAGAGCCTATACCCCCCTCCGAACCCCTTCCCCGACCGGTCCAAGCGAGACCCAGCTACAAGGAAGAAACGGTCTACACCGCGGAGAGGCTAAATAGACGACTACAGGATCTAGATGACCTGCCAGAGGAAGAAGAGGAGGGAGAGGAGGAGAGTCAAGCCCAACAGCAGCACAGTACTCCACAGGACCAGGAGGTCCAGTACAGCCCAGGCTTCACCCCCGCGGCTCTGCGCTACAGACCCCCGACTCAATTCACTGGTGAGCTTGACGCACGACCAGCCCCGAGGAACAGCACCTGGGTACGCGGGCCATGGTATCCAGCAGGTACCAGCCCACCAAGACACGTAAGAGGAGACTCGCCTAGGAGGCCTCTCTTCCAACGCTCACCGATGTGCCAGCCATCCATGGCATCGTACATTGGCACACCGACGTTCCCGGACTTCACACACGAGAACAGAGCACAGTACACAGAGCTACGAATGTGCTTAGAGACAATGATGTCCGATGTAGCTGATGAACCATACAAATATGCTATCCTACTAAAGCACCTCAAGGTGCCCCGAGCGCACAATATAGCGCTGGCATATGCCACCTCTACTACCCCATACACCGCGGCTCTAGCAGCACTCGACCAAAGATATGGACGCATATGGGACTACGTAATACAAGAGATAAGGCATATTGACCGCCTACCCCCAGCCACAGACAATCGCTCACTAGATGACCTGTCTATCAAGGTACAATCCCTGGTAGGGATGCTGGGGGCGCAAAAGGAAAAGGGTATGCACGAACTGTACGCAAACTCTAATGTCGAGAGGATTTTAGAGAAGCTTCCGCCCGCCCGACAAGAGCGCTTCAGGCGGCAAAGAGACCACCGTGATCCTAACGGTCCCGAGCCATCCCTCCTAGACCTAGCCGACTTCCTGGCGAGAGAAGTCAACAGCCTACGGTTGGATACGTTCATGCGGAGCACACCAAGCTCCAGAGAGGGACCTAGGAGAGCAAACGATGGCCGCAGATTGGTGACCGTCATGCACCAATCAGAATCAGTACCGAGCAGCAAGAACCACAGTACCCCCTCGATGAAAGAGAAGTGGAAGATGGTGTGCCCGTACTGCGAAAAGGAACACTGGCTGTCACAATGTGACACGTTCAAGAAGATGACCGCCGACGAGGTGAGTCAATGGATAAAGTCCAACCGACGCTGTTACCGATGTGCGCGCAGTCACATGGCAGCCGATTGCCGCTTAAAGAAGAGGTGTAGTCGGTGTGACGGAGCCCACTTAGACGTCCTACACGACAGTAACAGAAGAAAGCCTGCACCCTCAAGCAGCACAAAGGCAAGTGTTATGTACATTGACCCCGCCAGCAGCGGGGGCGCCCGGGTGCTCTTAAAGGTGGTCCGCGTAACACTGAGTTACCAAGACAAGGTCATGGACACTTACGCCGTCCTTGACGACGGGTCAGTGAAGACCCTTCTCCTCGCGTCCGCTGCGGCCCAGCTGGGGCTGCGGGGGAGCGAAGACCAGATGACGATTCGGACAATAAGAAGAGATCTAAAGACGATAAAGGGCGAGAATGTCTCCTTCACTATCGCAGCAAGCGGGCAGCCAGAGAGACGGTATAGGATCACTAACGCTTTCACCAGCCAAGACATAGGCCTGTCGCAGTACACCTACCCCATCGCCAAGCTGATGGATAAATATGTGCACCTGCGTCAACTACCTATACCGCTCATAGACGGTGCCACCCCGACCCTGCTGATAGGCTCCGACCATGCAGACCTCATCGTCCCGATGGACCGGGTCCACACAGGGCCCAGAGGCTGTCCTGCAGCAGTCGAGACCCGCCTAGGATGGACACTACAAGGCCCCCTCGCTAGGTCTCTTAACCGAACAGCAGCCACTAGCTGCCTCCACTCCAGAGTGACAGAAGAAGACACCACCCTCCTACAGCATGTCGAGAGGCTATGGACACTAGAGACAATGCCCTTTAAGAACGAAAAGAAAGACATTCGTTCCAAGGAAGACATTTACGCTATAGCCCTCCTCGAGCAGGGGACAAAGAGAGTCAAAGTCAACGGAGTGATGAGATACGCAACTCCACTCCTGAGGCGAGAGGGTATGCCTACCTTCCACGCCCCAAAAGAAGCGACGGAGCGGTATCTATTGAACACAGAGCGGCGCCTAGCCAGAGACCCCGCTCAAGAGACTGTGTACCGCGCTGAGATTGACAAGCTAATCACAGCGGGACACATAAAGAAAATTGACATTAAAGAGGCCGATCAGACTACCGAATCATGGTACGTGCCGCACCACAAAGTCCACCACAACGGCAAGGATCGTATTGTGTTCAACTGCAGCTACCAGATCGGATCACAAAATCTGAATAAAGAGCTCTTGCCCGGCCCAACACTCGGCCCCTCTCTACTAGGCGTGTTACTACGTTTCCGCCAAGACAAGGTGGCCATCAGCGGCGACATCAAAGGGATGTTCCTGCAGGTGAGACTAGTGGAGGAGGACAAGCCCCTGCTGCGGTTCCTATGGAGAGAGAGGATCGGGGACGAGCAACCAGCCATCTATCAATGGGAAGTCCTCCCTTTCGGAACCACATGCAGCCCATGCTGTGCTACGTTTGCACTGCAAAAACACGTCGCAGAGGACCCAGCAGCCGATGAAGAGGTCCGACAAAGTGTAGGAAATAGTTTCTACGTGGACAACTGTCTGCAAAGCGTCTTGACGCCAGAAGAAGCCGAGGCCCTTCTACTCAAGCTCCGCGCCTCCCTGGATCAGATGCAGGATGGCTCCGGCCGCCTTAGCGAGCTGATCACGTTGTACTTCGGTCAGCTCCGTACCGCCCGTCATTATCCCGGACATGAACCTCGCCAGCTGCGCGATGTTAGACGTGGCAGCCAGGGATTGAGTCGCGGTGATGAATGACTGGTCACTCCAGTAAGCCAACCGCCTCGCCGATTTCCCGTGGGGAACCGGCTTCCGTAAAGGCTCCCACACCATCTCAGGACAAAGGAGAGCTGCCATCGGCCTATCAAGCCGAGGCACCCCCTCCTTCATACCTTCTACCAAACCCACCACCCTCGTGACTCGCACATAGGCGGGAGTGAGGCCCATGATGTGGGAGACCACCTGTCCCTGACGGACGTAGGCCTCCATCGAGGGGAAAAATGGGCAGACAACGCCCGTCTCTCTCACAGGACGACGTTGCCATAAATTACCTATGAGATCATCAGGGACAGGAACAGGCAGTGGCTGCGGCAGTGGCACGCCGTTTGCGACTGCCGCCGCCGCCATGAGCTCGGGGAACAAAGCACGCAGTTCCCCCTGCATACTTTCCCCCACCGAGCTCGCGTCCCTCACATGCGGCAGACTACTGGACATCGCAGAGCCACATTCCGATGTGGCTGACAGCAGGGCATCCCGCCGCTGAGTCGGAGGTTCTAACCCAACATCAGCGTACGAGGGACCCCAAGGAGACCCCGCCAGTGTAACCTGGATGGGAGGCGGACATGTCTCCACCGGGGCGTCGAACAAGAATCCATCTGCCTCTACCATGTAGTCCTCAGTTTCCATCGGCCATGGAGAAGCAGACGCATCCTCATCCGGCTCCAGCAACTCCCCAAAACCAGGCCGTTCGCATCTGCAAGCCACCATCTTACGACGGGAGCGAGCAGACGCAAAAAGCTTGCGTCTCAAATCCTCCGCCACCAGAGGAGCCGGCCGCCCAACAGCGGACGACTCTCCGGCGGCAAAGGAACCAGAGCAGGAACCAGGCCATCTCACAGGAGACGGCGCTGGTGCACCAGCTCCTTGGAGAGGCAAACTATCCACCGGACACCTACCGGGCGCGGATGCCGTCCACGACAGTGGCGTCAACCCCGCTCCAAGACGCACGGCAGAGGAGCAAATGAAGAACCGCTGGTGAAGGGTAACGTTGCTAGCGCGACCCCCCGAGGTAAACATTATGACTTAGCTTTTTTCTTTGTAAAAGTATGAGAGAAAGAAAAAAGCAAGAAACAATGCAAACACGTAACTCAACTTTCTTCAGCTTAATACCCTTGTCAAGTGATTGGTATACAGGCACTCTCTTGTGGTGAAAGTGAAGAAGGAGGCGAGTGTGGGGCCACACACCTGCTTATGAAGGTAGCGGATGGGGTGTGGCCAGACGAATGTTGGTATGTAAAGGTACATTGTGAGTTTTTATTCAGTGCATATGCACGAAGTGAGATATGTGCAGATGACGCTGAGCGGAAGCTAGTACGATATAGAACAGGAGCTCGTCACTGCAGTCTCTCACCAGAGTGCTCTCACCATTTTCAACCATTTGCTCTTTGTTCTATTTTGTCCATGTACTTTTGTTGATTATATCCTGAACCAAGGAGGCTGGTGCACCCAGCTCTCCATTCTTTTTGTTCTTTAAATAGTTGTTAAATAAATATTGTTATTTTTGGTAAAACGTGTCCGACTTCCTTGTTGTCCACCACGCTACAACCAAGGCCTACCGGGGAAACGAGCCATATTCCTGTTACTGTTGAGGCCTTAGGGCAGGGGTGTCAAACTCATTTTCACAGAGGGCCACATCAGCATTATGGTTGCCCTCAAAGGGCCAAAGACCGTATAAATGTTAATGTAATGTAAAATAAATGTAGCTACTCATTTACATATTGTTAAACATGTTGTTTCTGTATTTATTACTTATTCAAGTTATACATATTGCATATGCATTTGCATAGATGTAAAAATATATGTTAGCTTATGTTATTTTAACAAATACTTTTAGTTTATCAGAACCCCATATTACTCCATCAATCAATGATCAAACCATTCAAGTAAATAACAAAGAAGAATATCATCAAATACAAGCTATGACATTAAGTTTGTTCAAAACCTTTTTGTCACAGTCAAGAGGGGCAGAACTAACAACTGTGAGCTGCAAAGAACACGTGGGACAGATGTAGCAGATGTTACAAAAACAAATGGCTGCACACAACCTTGCAGAGGCCATACATCCAACTAATGGAAGATAGTTTAATTAACTTTAATTAACAGATTGCAGAATGGGTACAGTACAGTACAGCTCAATACACACAATTGTTAAGGGGATGCAGACCAGAGAAAGACTTTCGACTTGTTTACATCAGCGTCCCCCATTTTCAATTCGTAATGGAATTTCTATTATGTGTCTGCATGAACACACAACTGTAACTGTACTCAAAAATAACAATAAGGGTTGTCTCAGTTCACAACTATATTGGTCAAGTTTTGGGTGGGACTTGTTTGCGTCCCTACAGCTTCTTATTCAATTGAGCGAGATGCTCGGTTATGTCACACAGCCAGTTTGCATCTGTCAGTTCAGACAATATTTCTTCAACCCTTTGTTACCTATTCCACCTGGATCTTTTTTGTATTTTGGGCTGTAAAATTGTCAAAGAATGTCTGAGGAGTAAGTGCTTTTGGCTTTTTTCCTTTGTTACTTCATCAATACCTCAGATGTTCAACATACATGCATAGACGCCTGGCCATAAGAGCATTCGGAGCATCTGCTCTCCCACTATTGAACTTGGGGGAGCAAAGGTATGCTCTTGCTCCACCACTTTTTGATCATATGAAAAATGATATGATATAAATCTAACCATAACTACGTAATTTCAATCAAATTAATAATACGCAATGACACTTAATAACACGTTTTTAAGTTTCCAAAGATTGCGACCCCCCCCCCCCTGCCCCATTTTAGTTTGATCCAGTGCCTCCCATCTCCAGCGCACAGCGCTGCAGTCTGGCTGCAGGTAGGCTGAGTGTAAATATCAAAGCCCACAGAGTGTGTCATAATATTGGTGGCAGGCAGGCAGGCTTTTCCAGTAAGTTGTTCAAATAAAAGGATTATGTTAGACATGTCTTTACTATTGAGTGGTAGTAAAAGTACTGAAAGAAACGGTCCCCAAGTACCTAGTAAATTATTTTAATAAAGTAGGAGATGTCCACAAACACGCCACAAGAGGAAGCCCCACGGACCTGGTCCCGCCGAGAGTCAGGACATGCATGGGGAAAGATGCATTTTTTTTTACTCGGCTACGGTAATGTGGAATGCCCTGCCAACATTCATAAAACTCCTGAACTCCCCTCTCGGATTTAAATCCGCCCTAAAAACATGGCTCAGCAGCAACTCAAATTGGTCTTAAAATGTTTTTTATCTCTTTTATCATAACTTGGCTTTTATTTCTTTTATCATGAGTTGGTTTTAAGGGTTTGCAGATTTTCTTTTAACATTAGTTAACTGTATGAGTTGTCAGGTTAGGTGTTTTTATACACATTTTTAGGATGTATCCTGTCTAGTGTACATGTCCATTTGTGTTTCTGTGCCTTTTTATGTTCCATGTATGGACCACAATGGAAACAAGCCTTGGCTTTATTGTGTTTTATCCATTTTTGACCAGCGTTGTTGACACTGTTATTGTCTTGTCTTTTAAAATGTTTTTTTTGTCCTACGATTTGTGTCAAAATAAAGTATTCAATTCAATTCAATAAAGTATTCAAAGTAGAACTTCTACGGTTCTACCACGCAATACAATAAAAGTGTTTCACGGTCCCGAAATGCGATCTGGTCATACGGTTTCCTCTAATAAATAATAATAACGTTTCCCTCCTTGGTTGGCGTTAGCTTTAGTGCTAGCCGCTAGCTAGCGTTATCTAGATATGTGGTGTGAGCTGGATGACGTTGACTTCATTTGCAAACGTTAACGCTATCTATATGGCAGACAAGCAGGGCCGGATTAACGACGGCCGCGGCCCGTGGGCCTTTAGTGACGAGGGGCCTCCATTTTATTTTTATTTTTTTTACTTTTATTTTTATTTTGGAGATCGATGTCATGACTGTGCACTGCAGACTCAGGGAGGAGGCAGAGAAGGAGAGAAAGAGACACAAGAGTTACAGGTAATGGAAATATATCTTTTTTCTCTTTCTTATTAAAAACTTGGCCTATTTGAAAGGAGATTGATTTAATAAAAATAAATGAGCGAAAAATCAATATACAGTGTATATACAGTATATATATATTAATATATTATTATTATAGTAATTGGCTATCATACTGCAATATAAACTGAGTTTTATAGTGAAAAGAGCAGCTTTATTGGTCAAGATTGAAGGCTCTATATTGCAGGAAATTGCACGTACAGGTTCATTAAATTTAAAAGAAAATCTGCCATGGAGGGGGTCGTGCCGGACACCCTCCAAACCACCCCTTGCCTGTCAAAAAAAAAAAAAAATATTACAAAAAATTAAAAAAAATATCTTGCACCCAAGTTCAAGTTTCAAGTTTCTTTAATAGTTGTCATACAGAAGTACAGAATACTTTCATACAAAATGCTTCTTACTGTTACGCTCCAGAGACTGTGCTAGACAAGATAGTATCAAATAACATAGTATAGCATGTAATTTAGAAGAAGAAAATGAGGTCACAGTGTTCGGTATAGACATATGTACAATGTTCTGAGTTACCATATAATATACAATACTATGCAGTGTACTAATGTACAGTACTATATAGTGCAAAGCAGAAATGGGATGAGGTACAATTTAGGTACAATTTACCGTAAGGTGTACGATTTGTAGTGCAATCCTTCATCAATAAATATAAAGTGTGGGGAGTGGGTGCTACAGTGTGTTTGTTTAAAGTGGGTGTGTGCTATAAAGTGTGTGGAGTGGGTGCTACAGTGTGTTTGTTTAAAGTGAGTGTGTGCGTGTGGATGTGTGTGCTATGTGCGTTTGGTGGTTGTTGTTGTGTAGTGTTCATTCATTGTTCGTTTAGCAGCCTGATGGCCTGGGGATAGAAGCTTCTTCTGAGTCTTTCTGTGCTCGCCTTGAGACTCCGGTATCGCTTGCCTGACCGCAGCAGTTCAAAGAGGCAGTTGTTCGGGTGACTGGAGTCTTTAATGATTCTCTTAGCCTTGCCCTTGCAACGCTTGTTGTAAATGTTCTGGAGGGTGGGGAGCCCCCCTCCAATTGTGCGTTCGGCTGAACGTGTCACTCTTTGTAGTCTGCTTCGGTCTTGTGCAGTGCTATTCCCAAACCAGGAGGTGATGTTGCCGGTCAAGATGCTCTCTATTGTACATGAGTAGAAGTTCTTAAGGATCTTCTGACTGACTTGGAACTTCCTTAGGCGCCTGAGGAAGTAGAGGCGTTGTCGTGCCTTCTTCACAACACTGTCAATGTGTGTGGTCCATGTCAAGTCCTCGGATATGTAGGCTCCGAGGTACTTAAAGCTGTTGACTCTCTCAACCGGTGCCCCGTCGATGCTGAGGGGGCTGTAGTCCTTGACCCCCGACCTCCTGAAGTCCACAATCATCTCCTTTGTTTTGCTGACGTTCAGGGAGAGGCTGTTTTCCTGGCACCATCCCGCCAGGACCTTGACCTCTTCCAGGTAGGCCCTCTCGTCGTTGGCAGAGATCAGGCCCACCACCACTGTGTCGTCAGCAAATTTGATGATTGTATTGCTACTCCGCTGAGCCACACAGTCGTGTGTGTACAGGGAGTAGAGGAGGGGACTCAGAACACAGCCCTGGGGGGCCCCTATGTTGAGGGTGATGGATGAGGAGGTGCAGTTGCCTGCTCTCACCACCTGGGGTCTGCCAGTCAGGAAGTCCAAGACCCACTGGCAGAGGTCATAGTTCAAGCCCAGGTCCCTGAGCTTGGCTATGAGTATGGAGGGGACTATGGTATTGAATGCCGAGCTGTAGTCGATGAATAGCATTCTCACATAGTTCCCCTGCCTCTTGTCCAGGTGTGATGCTGCTGTGTGCAGCACATGGGCTATGGCGTCCTCCGTGGACCTGTTGGGGCGGTATGCAAATTGCAGGGGGTCCATGTTGATGGGGAGGGAGGAGCAGATGTAGCCCTTTACTAGCTTCTCAAAGCACTTCATGGCTATGGAGGTGAGAGCTACAGGGCGGTAGTCGTTGAGGCTTCTTCAGGCAGGTGGGGATGACAGCCTGTTCTAAGGACAGGTTAAATATGTCAGTGAATACTGGGGCCAGTTGGTCGGCACAGACTTTTAGGACGCGGCCGGGGATGCCGTCCGGACCTGCTGCCTTCCTGATATTCACTTTTTTAAAGGTCCGCCTCACCTCATGCTCTGTTACCCTGAACACTGCGCCTCCATCAGCAGCCGACCCCCCCCCCCCATTGCCGTGGCTTGTGAGCTGGTGTTGTTATTACCAGCATCAAACCTCGCATAGAAGGTATTGAGGTCATTTGCTAACTTTCAACTATACCCCCACTTTCAACTATAACTAGGCGGCCATGCATACATGTATGTGTAAGAATGTGTAATAACTAAGGCTGTCAAAGTTAAAGCTTTATTAACGCATTAACCCACAATTCTTTTAACGCCGCTATTTTTTAACCCAAGATTAATGTTTTAAAAAAAAATTATAATAATTTAAATTAATATTTTTTTTTTATTTTTTTTTACCCGAGCTCTTGGGGGCCACATCAAATGACGTGGCGGGCCACATTTGGCCCACGGGCCATGAGTTTGACACCTATGTCTTAGGGCAAGTAATATAGGCTTGGTTGTAACACCATGTCTGTTCCGATACCATTTTTTCCTTCCCGATCCGATTCCGATACCTAAGCTTTGGGTATCGGCCGATACCGATACTGATCCGATACCAGTGCATACATTTAAAAAAAAAAAATAAAAAAAAAAAATATATATATATATATATATATATATATATATATATATATATTATATAAATTATAAAAAAAAATATTACAGCTGTTTTATATATACTGTTTTTTAGTAATAACTAGAAAGTAATGGTATTTATTCAACAACAGGTGATTGTATAGATTAGTATTAGTATCATTCATTGACAACTATGCTCAATGAGTTCACCCACGGAAAGGTTGTTGGGACATTAGGCGTGTTCGTGATTGGCGAGGCGGACGCAGATCTGCGCAGGTTTTACTACGGCCTCGCCAAGCGCGTTGCATGACGGTTAGAATGTTGTCCGACTTGCTCTGAAAATCTGACGAGACGAGGCGCGGAACTCTCGCGGGAGTGAGCCACGCACAGCCTTCAGAGCAAGGCTCCACAGTACCTCTCACTCGGCTGCTCCCAGCTGGGAAGCGACTTGCTATGGTCGCGCAAAGCGCCTATTGGCTCAGAAAAGTTGTCAGTCACCAGCCACGTGACAGCCAGGGAGTTATGAGACGTTTGATTGATTGATTGAAAACTTTATTACAGTACGGGTCCCGCGTACCCGTCTATCAGATATATTTATTATTATTATTATTGGATACAGGAGTTTGGGTACCAAGAGCTTTCTCAAATAACGTTATGTGTTATCATCATATCATCATGATAAACTTCAAGCTGTCAGACACACACACACATACTGTGAGGATTCGCCTGTTCCCTGGACCTTTATTCCCTGTCTCCTCACCTCACCAGCCCCCACCTTTGGACTTTCCCTGTCTACTCTCCTTCACCAGCCCCCACCCTTGCGATGATTTACTCTCCTCTGCTCTTCACCAGCCCCCACCCTTGGACTACCTTTCGCAGCTGTCATAGTTTATGATTAGCGCCCCAGAGGGCTTTAAATACCTGGACCTCCCTCCAGTCCTTGTCGGGTCGTTCTTGTTACTACAATCTACTGCCGCGTCTCCGGCGTGAGACGTCGTGCCACCCCTGTACTTCACCACCTGTCGCCGTTTGCCTGGAGTGGGACGCCGTCTACGCTCTCTAATTCTCTACGGGAGGTTTTCCAGTGTTCCCACTCCAGACGTCAAGCCGGCGCGCATCGCTTCCTATTTCCACGGGAGGATGCGCCTCTTCGCCCCGGTCCCCTGGGACCCCTGTTTTCTGCGCTGCCCGTCTGCAGCATCCGAGGGGGATCTCCATGCCAGGCCTGGAGTGGTGTTCCCACTCCAGACGTCAAGCCGGCGCGCATCGCTTCCTAATTCCACGGGAGGATGCGTCTCTTCGCCCCGGTCCCCTGGGACCCCTGTGTTCTGCGCTGACCGTCTGCAGCATTCGAGGGGGATCTCCGTGCCAGGCCTGGAGTGGTGTTCCCACTCCAGACGTCAAGCCGGCGCGCATCGCTTCCTAATTCCACGGGAGGATGCGTCTCTTCGCCCCGGTCCCCTGGGACCCCTGTGTTCTGCGCTGCCCGTCTGCAGCATCCGAGGGGGGATCTCCGTGCCAGGCCTGGAGTGGTGTTCCCACTCCAGACGTCAAGCTGGCGCGCTCCCACTCCAGACATCAAGCCGGCGCGCTCCCACTCCAGACGTCAAGCCGGCGCGCATCGCTTCCTAGTTCCACGGGAGGATGCGTCTCTTCGCCCCGGCCCCCTGGGACCCCTGTGTTCTGCGCTGCCCGTCTACAGCATCCGAGGAGGTTCTCCGTGCCAGGCCTCCGCCGTCGGGCCCCTGGTCCCCGTGCCAGGCCTCCGCCGTCGGGCCCCTGTTCCTCATCCCTGTAAGCAGCTCTGGCCCTCGCCCTGTCCAAGGCCTTAACCCTGTTCTCTGTCCCTGTCTCCAGCCCGCCCCTCCGGGCCTCTGTCCCTGTCCCCCTCTCCAGTGCCCCTGGTCCTGGTCCTTGACATGTTAGCCCTGGCCCTGTCCCTTAGCTTTAGTCCCTTAGCCTGTTCGCCTCTTAAAGGCACAGTGCCGCATTTTTCATATTCTTTGACTCTAGTGTTTTTTGTGTTCTCCCTTAAAGGGACTGTGCCGTTTTTTGTTATGTAAGAAATAAATGCCCTGTTTTGGCTTACTCTCATACCTGTCTTGTGTTGTGCGATTGGGGTCGGTTACAAACCATAACACATACACACATGCATCGTCTGTTTTGCCTCAATACTGTATATATAATTCTGTTTTGCCTCAATATATACCGTATATATATATATATATTGATGCAAAACAGAATTATTCAGCAGTGTGTTGTGTGTGCGTGCGGCCAGGAGCGTGCAACAAGATGGTATACTGTACATTATGGTATATGAATAGTATATTCCACTATAGCAGTATATAGTGTGCTGCACATTTGAATCTGATCTAATTTTGCACACGGCCATCACATTATAATGAGCTGGACAGGTGTGTAATGTGTGTGTGTGGTGACGTGAAAGCGTATCTGCCATGCGATACTAGACGAGAGGCTCTCGTGAAATCGCAAGTGTCCGACGTTCTGACTCCTCCCCCGGCTGCACTCGGCTACTCTCGTCTATTTTCGAGGCAAGCCAAAATCAATCTCGAACACGCCTATCGGTACCGCACGGACGTTATACGTTGTTGCACTTGCTACCCAGTCTGCTCTGGTTCAGTTAGCTAGTAGCAGAAGCTCTGGCTAGTAGTAGTAACGTTTATGTTGTGATTTTCGATGCAAAATAAATATTCAACATTCTCTTTTGAGACTCCACATCAGACTCTTTTGGCACTCTCATTTGGCACTAAAAGCTAAACATTGTCACCGGTATGGCTGTCCGCATTATGTCATTAATTGCGTGCATGTGTGGGAGAGGTGACGGCACTTAGGTTAGCCAGTTAACGTGAGCTAGGTTAGCCAGTTAACGCAAGCTAGATGGACAATGTAACGTTACTGGTGAAAAAGTGATTTACCTTGGAATACTCCTTTGCCAACTTGCTGTACTTTGCTTGCAGGTCTGCAGCCATTATTGCTGGATTATGAATAGCTCCAACTTTAGCCAAGGTAACGTTAAGCTAAAACTAGCTTTTCAGGTAGCTCTTCAGCTAATGCTAATAACACCAGCAAGCGAATAGATCAGAGCTCCCCGTCAACACCGCTCTGTCGGGACGATGGCATTTAAGAAAGTATCTTCTGTTAAAATGACAAACAGCATTGACACTTTAATTCACTGTAAAACATGTTTGTTTTATAATGCTCACTCTCAGCAGGAGGATACCGCATGTGTTGTTGATAAATTACGTCATATGGTATCGGAGAGTAGAATTTACGTGTAGTCGCCGATACCAATACCAGCATTTTAGGCTGTATCGGAGGCATTTCCGATACTGGTATCGGTATCGGAACAACTCTAGTCACAACAGGAATATTCTTTTTGGAATCCGACTAGCCACAGGTAAGGACAATTTAATGTCAATTTCAGCTTGATCGTGCAAGGATTTTGTTGAAGTCAGAGATTCTGTGTAGGATTGTTAGTAACTGTCTGTTGAGATCAGAGGTTCTGTGTAGGATTGTTAGTAACTGTCTAACTGTACATATGGCTGTTTACACTAGTAACTGTTTACCTGCATATATAACTGTCTCCACCAGTGACTGTCTAGTTGCATATATATCTGTTCCCACCTTGTGGCGAGTATAAAAGCGAGTATAAAAGCAAAGGTATACTCCCACTTCGTTCTCTCCCCCCATGCCTCTCAGAGAGAGGAGACCTGTATGTTATTGCTGCTTTCCATGTGAATAAAAAGGAACAACGCCAGTTAAGGCTCAAGATAGAAACCATGCCTCTTGACCACATTATTGTCGCCCTATAGTCGAATTCTGTTAACAGGTTATGGGCCCAGATAACGCCGGGGTGAAATAGTGGAGGTACTGTAGCAAGCTTAGCTGAAGTATAGGCTAGGATAGCGCCGGGAGCACCGCGTGGCTAGACGCTAGGCCAACAAGAGCAAAAGCTAAGCATACCATTAACGAAGAGGATGGAAAACAAGAGAAGAGACAAATGGCAGACATTCAATGGAAAAGCGGAGAACTATGAGCTCTGGGAAGAGCGCATGCTGTGCTGCATGCACGGGGCGGGGCTGAAGGAGACGATCCTGGCGGCCCCCACCGGAGAACTGACAGCGGAAGAGCAAGCCCTGGACGACCAGCGGAACGCAAGCGCGTACTGTGAGTTAGCGCCGATGCTCGACGACATCAGCCTGGGGCTGATATTCCGCGACACTAAAGACAGAGGCCGAGAAAGCCTGGCGGTACTGAGAGAGCATTTCATCGGGCGAGGAAGACCCAGAGTCGTGGCCCTCTACATAGCACTAACGGGCCTGAGGAAGGGGACCACCGAAACCGTGACCGAATACGTCATCAGAGCGGAGCAAATCACGACGCCACTGAGGAGTGCCGGAGAAGCACCAAGCGATGGGCTAATGATGGCGATGATAATGAGAGGACTACCGGAGCTGTACAAACCGTTCACACTCCTGGTAACTGTTAAGTTCACTACTACTGCAGCCTTTACGGTAATCTGTTAAAAGGTGAATGGGCTCTGTTGTTGGGCGTGTCTTGTTTGGGACTGGAGGAAGGCTGTGGCCACTACGCTGTGGAGAGCGTGTAATAAACATGAATGAAAGATAACGGTTGTCTTATTTGCAGCTTAACATGGTAGCAGAGGATGTCGGCCTCTAACGTTACTAACTACAGGCAGCCGCCTGGACTGGACGAAAAGACGTCTTTTGAGAAGTGGAAGAATGAAGTGGAAATGTGGTGTCGGGTGACGGATTTAGCCAAGAAGAAACAAGCGTTGGCTGTTGCTCTATCGTTGACGGGTAGGGCGAGGGATACTGCGTTGGAAATAACTGTCGATGATCTAAATGAGGATGATGGAATGGTAACTTTGATTCGGGAACTTGACAGGGTGTTTTTGAGAGAAGAGAAGGACCGGGCTTACGAAGCCTATTCGGAGTTTGATCAGATTTCGCGAGGAGACGGCGTCTCTATGGTGGACTATATTGTTGATTTTGAACAGAAGTACAACCGGATCAAGAAGTTCGATATGGTTCTACCTGACGCTGTTTTGGCATTCAAACTGCTGGATACAGCGGGCCTCGACATCAAAGACAAACAACTGGCATTGACTGCCTGTGGTAAGCACACCTTTGTTGATATGAAGTCAGGACTGAAACGTATTTTTGGAGAAAAAACAGAGAAAAAGGCAGGGGGCATTACTGTGAAGCAAGATGCAGCTTTCTACACAGATCAGAGACGTGAGCAGCAGAGGCGGGAGCAGCCGCGATCTCAGAGTGGACAAGTTAGAGGGCCATTCGCAGGCACAAATCCGCTTGATAAATTTGGAAGACGAACGAAGTGTGGGATTTGTCAGAGCACATTCCACTGGGTGAAAGATTGCCCAAACAAAAAAGAATATGGAAAGGTGACGGAAGAAAATGAAGAACCAGATGAGTGTAATATAACACTTTTTTCTAAGGAATCAGATGCAGAAATATTCATGGTTGAGGCTCTGGGAACGGCTGTCATTGATACGGCATGCACAAGGACTGTATGTGGTGAAAAATGGCTGGATAACTATGTTGGGGGACTAAATGAGAAACAAGTCAAAGGGTTGGTTAGCACAGAGAGTAGCAAACCTTTTAAGTTTGGGGATGGGCGAGTTGTACATTCTACAAAAAAGGTCAAGATACCAGCCAAGATAGGAGACACAAAATGTTGTATTGAAACAGAGGTAGTCTCATCTGACATTCCTTTACTGCTCAGTAAAACGGCGCTAAAGAGAGCAGGAGCTGTGTTGAACCTGGAAAACGATACAGCTATAATGTTTCAGAAACCAGTAGCTCTGGAGTTGACTTCATCTGGACACTACTGTCTGAACATACTAGATAAAGAGTCCCCAAGTGAAGCATATGAGAATGTGATCCTGGCCATCACAGATAATATGACCAATGTGGAAAAACACAAAGCTTTACTTAAACTTCATAAGCAATTTAGACATGCATCAGTTGATAGACTAAAGAAGCTGCTGACAAATGCTGGAAACACGGATGATGAATGCATTGCTATTCTAGGGGAAATAGTAGGAAAATGTGAGATATGTCTCAAGTACAGCAAGGCTAAGCCCAAGCCTGCTGTTGGTCTGCCCATAGCCTCCAGGTACAACGAGACTGTGGCAGTTGATCTACATGAGCTAGAACCAAATGTGTGGTACCTACACATTATCGATCACTTCACTCGCTTTAGTGCAGGTATCATTGTGACCTCAAAGAAGCCAAGTGTGATAGTGAACAACTTTGTACATTCCTGGATCAGTGTCCATGGTCCACCTGAGCGTCTCTTCAGTGACAACGGTGGAGAGTTCAATAATGAGGAAATAAGAGACATGGCGGAGAACTTCAACATCGAGATCAAGACAACTGCTGGCTACAGTCCATGGAGCAATGGTTTGCTGGAACGCCACAACCAATCCCTTACAGAGATACTACTGAAGGTAAATCTTGACAAAGGACTTGACTGGAAAACGGCTCTTGATTGGGCACTCATGGCAAAGAACACAATGCAGAATGTGCATGGCTACAGTCCACATCAGCTGGTGTTTGGACAGAACCCGAACCTTCCCTCTGTGTTTGTTGACCAGCCACCTGCTTTGGAGGGAACTACAATGAGCGCATGGGTGGGAAAGCACATAACAGCATTACATGCAGCAAGGAAAGCTTTCACGGAGGCAGAATGCTCAGAGAGAATCAGACGAGCTCTTCGAAAGCAGCTTCGTCCAACAGATGAGAAGTATGAAACAGGAGACAAAGTGTTCTACAAAAGGACAGACTGTGTTGAATGGAAAGGCCCTGGGGTTGTGATAGGGCAAGATGGGGTGGTGATTTTTGTACGTCATGGTGGGACATATGTCAGGGTTCATCAATCTAGGCTGCGAAAAGTGCACCCTGGGGAAAGTAATACTGTGGGCAATATCGATGTATCTGTTAGTGATAGTAATGTGCCTGTTACTGACAATGATATGAATAGTAACAGTGGGGACATGCCCGTTACTGATGGTGATATAAATGGTGACATGAATAATGACGTAGAGGCAGCGGGTGTAGCAAACCAGGATATAGATAACCCTCATGGGATCAATCAAGACGATTATCACCAGACCGGCATAAAGGTAAAAACCGGTATAAAGGTAAAAACCGGTCAGACAATCAGCTTTGTGGATAATGTAACAGGGGTTCCTCACACAGCTAAAGTGATGGGACGAGCAGGAAAGGCTACAGGAAAACACAGCAAATGGTACAACCTACAGTACTTAGAACCTTTTGACATCACCGGTACTATGGGGTCAGTTGATCTTGCTAAAGTAGACAATCTTCAGGTTAAGCCACTAGATGGTGTAGAACTAGATGGTGTAGAACTATGCTCTGATATGCAGGAAAATGATGTATTAGTAACAGAGGGTGTATCATTTGATAAGGCTAAACAAGATGAAATCAGTAACTGGAGGAAAAATGAGGTGTTTGAGGAGGTGAAAAATGTGGGTCAAAGACAGGTGTCAACGAGATGGGTGTGTACGCTTAAAGAAACCCCTGATGGTATCATACCCAAAGCACGGCTAGTGGCTAGGGGTTTTGAAGAATTTAACACTCAAGATCTACAGAAGGACTCGCCTACATGCTCATCAGAGTCCCTTAGATTACTCATGTCAGTTCTGTGTCAGAAAAAATGGACATTGAACTCTATGGACATAAAGTCAGCTTTTCTTCAAGGAATGGAGCTGTCTCGGGATATACACATCCGCCCTCCTCCTGAGGCTAAAAGTGACGGGACACTGTGGAAGCTGAAGAAGTGTGTCTATGGACTCGCTGATGCCTCTCTCTACTGGTACAACAGAGTAAAAGCAACGATGATCAAAACAGGGGCCACTATGTCACAAGTTGATCCTGCTGTATTCTACTGGCTTGATGAAAACTGTATTGTGACTGGTGTTCTTGCCTGTCATGTGGATGATTTCATCTGGGGTGGCTCACACGCATTTGCCACGACGACCATCCCCCACCTCAAAACAGTTTTCCAGGTGGGACGTGAGGAACAAGACAACTTTCGCTACGTGGGGATGGAACTCTCTACAGTAGGTGGAGACGTGCTTGTGCAACAGGAGATCTACATAAAGAACCTTCAGCCCATTCTCATAGACCCATCAAGAGCGTTGCACCGTGATGCTCTTCTCACAGAGTGTGAGACTGACAACCTAAGGTAAAAAATAGGACAACTCTTGTGGGTGACTAGACAGAGTAGGCCAGATATCATGTTCGATACATGTGTCCTTGCAACCAATCTAAAACATGCTACTGTGCAAACTATGCATGACGCAAATCAGAACATGTCACCCTGAAGTTTCACAACTTAGGAAAGGAGGACTCTTTGAAGCTTGTTGTTTTCAGCGACGCATCCATGGGAAACCTCCCAGATGGGGGAACACAAGGAGGGCATCTCATCGTTCTGATGGGTGAGAAAGGACGATTCTCTCCAATCTGCTGAAAATCAAAAAGGATCAGAAGAGTGGTTCGGAACACGCTGGCAGGAGAGACATTAGCTCTGGCTGATGGTATTGATAATGCCATATTTTTGTCCTCCCTCTACTCTGAACTTACCACAGGTATGGTCAAACAGCGCACCCTACCTGTGATGTGTGTTACAGACAACTTCTCCCTTGTGGAGGCTATCAAATCCACCAAGTCAGTGACTGAGAAACGACTGAGACTGGAAATAAGTGGAATCAAAGAACTTATCCAGAACAAGAGGATCCAACGGATTCTGTGGTCTACTACAAAGGACCAGCTGGCAAACTGTCTGACCAAAAAGGGAGCATCTTCCCTTGTGCTGCTTAAAGCACTGAAGGATGGACAGTGGAAGCTAGATGACTGAATAACTGGTTATAATGACTGAGTTTATTTATTTTTGTTTTCTTGAAATATCCTCGAAGTCTATTTCTTTTAAGAGAGTGAGATTTGGGTTTTTGTTTTCTTGAAATATCCTTGCAGTGTATTATTTGTTTAAAAAAAGAGAGTGAGATTGTTAAGTTCACTACTACTGCAGCCTTTACGGTAATCTGTTAAAATGTGAATGGGCTCTGTTGTTGGGCGTGTCTTGTTTGGGACTGGAGGAAGGCTGTGGCCACTACGCTGTGGAGAGCGTGTAATAAACATGAATGAAAGATAACGGTTGTCTTATTTGCAGCTTAACAGTAACACACGGTTCAACGGACATTACGTTGGGACAGTTCAAGGCTAAGTTAAGGAACTTCAAGGCCTCAGAAGACACCCACCCAGCCACCGCGGAGGAGGGGGAGAGGGTGCTAAAGGCCCGAGCGACGCCAAGAGAGAGAACCAGGACCACGACGGAACTGGCGTGTTGGCGATGCGGAGATAAAGGCCATCGGTGAAGCGAATGCACAAAGACTGTCTGGTGTAGCTTCTGCAAATCCACGGGGCACACAGACAGAGCGTGCATGAAGAAACACAACCAGAGCGCGCAATGCGCGCATGGACAAGATGGCGGCTACGGACGAGACGACGGCCATGAACGAGACGGAGGCCACAGACAAAATGGCGACTACAGACGAGACGGAGGCCACGGACAAAATGGCGGCTACGGACAAGATAACGGCTGTGGACGGGGTGACGACAGCGGACACGATGACGGCGACGATCGACGTGAGATGAATCGAGACGACGCCCGGAGAATCGATGACGGCGACGATCGACGTGAGATGGATCGAGACGACGCCCTGAGAATCGATGGCGGCGACGATCGACGTGAGGCGAGTCGAGACGACGCCCGGAGAATAACGGGACAAGAAGACTGCGCTTTTGGAGTGCAGACAGCGGGCATCGCCGGACCGGCCCAGCTGCAGCGGGCCCAGAGAAGGGGACTGATCCCATGTCATCAACGTCAGGGGTCGGTTCAAGAACATTGACGACACTTTCCACCCGGAGAGGCACTGCATGGAGCTGGCGGACGGTAGACGCATCTACGGATTGGCACAAGAGAGGGGAGACGCACAGGTATGCCTCACGGACAGCAAGGGGCGCCGGCCTACGGTGACGCTAAAGAACGCTCTATATGTGACCACTGTGTTCCTGCTCTGCTTGAATAATGGACACGGGAGACAGGATGGACGGAGTACTTCTTTTCTTTATACTGTCAAGCATAAGAGACATACAATGCCTGTTGGTTTAGTACACACATCTCTCTTATCATTCACGGATAGACTGAGGTGGAAGCAGCATGTAAAGCCAGATACCATACGTCGCGCAGCAAATACGTCACTTCCTCTTGAAGTGACGATTTCAAAATAAAATACCTATTTACAATAGTTGGTTATCCCAAATCATTCAGAATTTACAATAAACTAAAAACGGTAAACTAAAACAGCTGCTCATTCTTCAAACCGTTACATACACCCCCTTAAATTCTGCTTAATTTGGGAATACTCCAGAACGTCACAAAACAAGAATGGCAGAGGGAGAGAGGGGGAAGCAAAAAGCCTCTCAAAAAGAGAAACTAGAGCACTGATGTATAACAATGTCAATTTGAAACCCTTCCAAAGGAAGTGCGTAAGAATAGGGTGGTACCAGACCCCATACTTATTGCAGACAAAACAGAGATGCCATTTACACCTCCAATACCTACATAACTCTTGCTCTTACTACATATCTAGTTATCCACCCTCTTCCCTCAGCGCCATTAATCCCATACCAAACTAGACAAAGGCACATGGATCTTGAACCATTGCTTGACCATTATCCAGGATGAAATCAAAATCAAGAAATGAATGAAAAAAATAAATATAAAAATAAAACTCTCTGTCATCTAGACCGGCAAAACACGTGTAAGGGAGCACATACCGGGATCAATAACAGCTAAAGCATCCCCAACCCGCTGTCCTAACATCTCACAAATCAGCCTCATAGGAGGTCTGACCCGTCTCCCAAACCGTGTAACAACTGAACCAGCGTAACTATCTTGCGGTTGTGTGCAAACTACTTGTTCAAGCTGAACCTCAACCGTATGTGAGATCACCATTCTTTTTCCATACCAGAACTAGGGGTGATGCGTACTCACTGTACGACTTCCGGATGATGCCTCTCTCTTCCATCTCATTCAGAGCAGTTCTCAGCTTCTCATAGTGGTTCGGTGGTACTCGCCGGTAGGGCAAGCGGAATGGCTTCTCGTCGATAAGGTGTATCTTATGGATGACATCTGTCGCCTCTCCACAGTCCAACTTGTGTCTTGAGAAGATCGACTCGTATTTCTCGACGAGTTGCAGAAGTCTGTCTCTCCACTCATCAGACACCTCACAGGCTTCAAGATTCAGCTCATGTAACCCCAGCTTCTCCTTTGCTCTTTCCATCTCCTCTCTGGACCTTGGCTCTTCAGAATTACATGTGACACGCTGTGTGTTAATCTTTATGCCCTCAGGCGGAGACAGATCCTCAACTGCAATGCAGGGAAAGACATCTGCAACCTTCGTATTTCTCTTTAACACAACTGTCTTATTGGTGGGGTTAATCAGTTTGAGAGGGACCCACCTGTCGCCCCATAATGGCGTGATGACTCGTCCAACCATGATATTTCTGGGCCTGGATCTTGACTGGGTCGGTTCAACAATCACTGTGCTGCCTGTTGATATGCCAGCTGACTCTGGCAACTTTCCCCAAACCAGGTGTTCACACTGTGGCTGTAGTGTAACACATTTGTTCAGCTTGACTGTGCCAACTTTGTCAGGCACAGACTCTCCCTTCCACCTCTCCGAATTAGAGAGGAGAGACAAGAACCGCCGACAGTCATCATCCATGGCACCACCTGGTTCAGACATGATCCTCCAGTAACTCTCTGTGCTCTTCATCAACTGTAAAAGTCTCTTTATAGCATTGCTGCCCAGTATCAAGTCATCTGTCTGCCCAGGGATCACTAGCATTGGGATAAGCAGCTCGCAGCCAAACACAGTGACCTCCGACTCATACACTGCCTTTGGTGTGACATGATGCCCGCCTGCACCAACCACAATGATATCATCAGCGGGATATTTCCTGACGTCAGGGTTGTGTTGCAAGAGGCGGGCCTCTGCAGCCTCACTCAGAGAGCATGCCATAGATCCACTGTCTATCATGGCCTTCATCTGGACTCTGCCCGCCACAGACACGTCTGTATAAAACAGACTATCAACTGCCTGAAGTTTGTGTATCCCCTGAAACACCACCGTCTTGCCAGAAGGCGCAGCAGAGCAAAGCGAACTATACTCAGTCTCCAAATCAACAATGTCACAGCCGGGAGTGTCACCACCATGATCTGCACCATCCTCCCCCAGGTGCAGATCTACTAGTTTTCCGACTGTTGATGGGAGGCAGGTCTCCTCCCATTGGGGCAGTCACGTCTGGAGTGATCAGGTGCGTGACACTGGAAGCAAAGTCTGTTGTCACGGCAGTGAGTGAAGGCTGAGTGAGCAGTATTGTGGCAGACAGTACAAGGCATGTCATGAAAACCATCAATCCTGGGCTGCTGTGGCCTGGTCTGCCTGTTTGAATTGAACCGTGTTGCAGTAGTAGCAGCGGGTCTCTGTAGCAAAACCTTCTCGAGCATGCTAATGACACGTTCAAGAGCAGAGGACTCAGTACTCTTTGCCTGTGACAAGTCCTGGCCCTCAGGAGGCAGTGCCGCGGCCTGTGAAATATCCATTGTGTTCACTGTCACCTTCTCTTTTGGCCCTCTATTCGCCGCAGCCCTCAAACTCATCTCACAATGGTATTCAATCAGTATGTCTTGGACCTCATGCGCTGACCATTTGTCAATCGTCTTTGACCTGAATGTCATGGCGAGTTCTTTGGAGGGGCAGTTTCTTATGAACAAACGTGCCACCTCTGTGCTCGGGCAATCCAGTGACTTATTCTGCTCCTTCAAGCGCGCAATGGCGAGGTCCACTGCACGATTAAGTCTGAGCCAGTAGTCAAAGGCATCCTCATCTCTTTCTGGTAAAGTCGTGTAAAAGTCTGCCAGTGGAAGAGGCGAGCACGGGACTGTGTCAAAATGTCTCAGGGTTGCGGGTAGTATCAATGTCACTGTTTCTTGTGCCAAACCTGACCACATCTCTAGCCCTGCCCCTGAGATGAATGCGAATTTCATCTGCCTGCTCTTCAGTCCTCAAATTCCCCCTCTTGATGAAATCTCTCATTAGGTCCTCCCACTCACCCACTGAAACATTATCAGACCCATCCCCTCTGAAGCTAGGGGGATCTCTAATTTTTCTGTGGGACACTAGCTGGACCTGGGACAGGTCAAGTACTCGTGAGCTAGATGAATTAGAATCAGCCTGTGCAGGCGTGGACGTGGGAGGTGCAGTGCTAACAGGTGGACTAAGCTGAGTGAGAATACCATGTGCTAGTTGGCGACTGACCTGTTGAATCACCTCCCCCATCTGACTCACGAAATCAGCACTAGGTGTAGCAGGGCCCGGAGTGGACGTACTAACGACGGGGCTCCATGCATGCTATCTACATGAGGACTGTGAGGAGGAACCCCGCTCCCACTGACTAAAGGAGCCTCCGTGGAACCTCTACTATTCTCCACACCAATAACACCTGGCCGAAAAGGAGGAGGACTTTCAAATTGCAAAGCTGCAGGCACATTCAAAACGCCTCTACCCCTACCCACACTCCCTCCTAGTGGGGTGTTATAATAATCCATTCTAAAAGTCTGGCAAAAATATACAATGATGTCAAAATAAACTCAAACTGCCCAATTGAGGAAGCAGCAATTACAATAGAAATAACTGCTATAGTATATTTACAAAGAGAGGACTGGCAAAAATATACAATGTCAAAATAAACTCAAACTGCCCAATTGAGGAAGCAGCAATTACAATAGAAAATAACTGCTATAGTACATTTACGAAGAGAGGACTAAAAGCTGTGCATTGAGATAAGTACTAGCCCCGATCCACGTAGACAGGCAGCAGCAGGACAATCCCCGGGACGTGAAGATGAAGTTCATCTCCAGCGAAGAATCAACGAATCACAGCACCAATGTGACCACTGTGTTCCTGCTCTGCTTGAATAATGGACACGGGAGACAGGATGGACGGAGTACTTCTTTTCTTTATACTGTCAAGCATAAGAGACATACAATGCCGTCAGCCTTAAAGGTCCCATGCATAAATGTCATTTTTCAGTCTCTAGCATTGTATTATAGTAATAGGAGTTCGTATCAATGTGTTTTAGGGTCTAAATACCATATTGGCGGATTGCTCCGTTTCAGCCCAGCCCCTCTCGTCCTCTAGTAAATCGTGTCATTTTGATTTGAAGACCCGAGTCACGTCACTGGCCGCTGTGGGTAGCGCACAGTGATGCGATTGGCTCTGTGGTTGGAGCTAATGCCCGCCCCCATTCTAGGTACCTACTACCTAGAAACAGGAGTGCAGTCACTTGCATATCTTCCACGATGAGCAAACCCCGCAGAACATGTTCTGTTCCTGGCTGTAAAGCTACTAATACGTCTTTGCACGGTTTTCCCGTGGATGCCGAACTTCGCCAGCAATGGAACAAGTTCGTTTTTGGGGACCCTCCTAGTTCTGTCGCAACGTCTAATACTCGGGTTTGTACTGCACATTTTTCCACCGAAGACGTTGTCAATCAAGGTCTTTTTGATGCTGGCGTGGCATCCTGGATGGTGCTAAACAAAGGAGTTGTACCTACTATTCGGGACCCGACACAAGTAGTAAGTAGATATGTCGTAATTAGCCAGCTAACTAACTAATTGTTGCTAGCTACGTTCACTGTGTGTATGTGGGAGGGAACCTTGGGGGGTGGGGTGAGGTATGTTATCATCAATACAATCTAACGTTACTGTATATAACTGCTGCTCTTTATAAAGTAACGTTATAGCAAACTATTGAAGCAAGCTAGTCATAACTTCTCAATAAAAAAACACAACTAGTGAGAGGTAAACAAGGTAACGTTATATTTGTGGCTTGGATTATATAATGTAATTGTTTTACTATTTGGTCATTCTTAGGCCACAAGTTCCAGCGCCCATGTACGCCTGCCTCCAGCTTCGAGGGACATCAGTTGCCAGACCGACAACCCAAATATACGTTCTGTTGGTACACAGCTGTCTATGAAAACACTACGGTCACATGTCAAGAGTCAAGGTAGGTTTGTAACATTTCTGATCAATTAGCAATTAATGTATTCCAACACACATAGTTTTGGCAGCTATATATAATAGCCTTTACATATAACCCCCCCCCCCCCCCCCACCCAGTTTTGTGCCTCATCAGACAACACCCTTCCCCCCCCAACCAATCACTAAAGCAAATTTTTAACCGGGGCCTTGAATCAGGAGTTGATAACTCAGTGTGATGTAATGTAACTTAGTATAGCATAATGTGACCCAGTATGGTGTAGATTGGCCCTTTCACCGCCACACTGCAGGAGGTTGACCCTTTCACTACCACACCACATTAGATTAGCCTTTTCACTGCCACACGATAGAAGGTCGACCTTTCACTATCACACAACAGAGGATTGACCGACCTCTCGCTACCACACTACAGAAGACTAATCCTTCCTTCATGTTGAGCTCAAAATTCACAGCAATAATTATGTACAGTTTGAACTATAGCACCTCAAAGGCGCTAAAAACAAAATTACAAACATCTCAAAACAAACTGGTCAGACTACTGCTTGACCTTACTCCTAGAACCCACCTCACCCCTGCCCACTTTGACAACCTAGGATGGCTTAGAGTAGATGACAGAGTACAGCAACTTGCAATGGGCCTGGTCTACAAGATACACTACACGACCAAGGTACCCATGTACATGTCAAAATACTTCCCAAAGGTCAGTGAATACCACGATCACAACACCAGAGGGAGCTCCACAAATCATGTTAAACCCAGATTCGGCTCAAATAAGGGACTAAACACGTTTCGCAATTATGCCACATCAATGTGGAACGCCCTACCCAAAGCTGTAAAGGAATGTGGATCACTACCCACTTTCAAAACCTCTCTCAAGGGAAACCTACGGGAGACTGCAATTCAACACTGGCCCCTGTAAATATCCTAACCCAACCCCCTCCAATGTACAGTCATTTACCTAGTATGGTTTTGTCAATAGTCCAATGTACAATTTTGTTTGTTTGTACAGTGTCTCCCCCCCCCCTCAATGTACAGTTTTACTTGTTTATACAGTGTGCCCCCCCCCCCAACCACCTCCAATGTAAATTACCCAGTATGGTTGTCAATATCCCAACGTACCCAACCCCCCCCACCCAACCTCCTCCAATGTACAGTTTCTACGTCAAATGTATATACTCCCTTTTCTTGACTCCTTCTGTATCACAAACAGTACTGTATTTTCAAATCTGGTATGTCATAAATGTATAGATGTAGCAGTACTGACTATCTGTATGTCATGTATGTCATATATGTCCTGATGAATTGAAAATGGGGGACCCTGATGTAAACAAGACGAAAGTCTTTCTCTGGTCTGCATCCCCTTAACAATTGTGTGTATTGAGCTGTACTGTATTGTACCCATTCTGCAATCTGTTAATAAAGTTTTCAATCAATCAATCAATCAATCCCTTGTTTGACTAAACTATGTTTTGTAAATAGGTGTTCAGGCGAAAGTCGTGTCTGTATCTGGGGACCACAACTACTGGCTACTGGTCTAGTCAACAGGGTCCCTCCACGTCAACACCTGTGAAGGCGTTTAGACCCAGTAAAAGACCACGACTGGAGTCTGATGACGATGAAGTGACCTACAGCTCGATAGACGTTCCAGAGCCTCATGATTCCACTTTCAACATTGACTCTTTGATGAGCGAGCCCTCGATTGTAGCGTAAGTTGTTACAAAAATCTCCATGGCCCGTAAATAGAAAAGCTGTATAGTTGTGCCGTGTTATTTATTTGTGTTTTTCTCCCTTGAGCGAGCAGGGAACCGTCAAAACCAATCTATGAGGTCCAGAAATACATCGTTTACGAAGACAGTCTACTGGAATTATTCCAACAGTGTCCGGTGTGCGATGCTGGATGTCATATCAAGAAGACTACGCGAGGGACCTTCTTGGCTGTCTCCCAGGTCTGCCCCAGTTGTAAATATAGCCGAAAGTGGGCCAGTCAACCAATCATAGGGAGCACACCAGCTGGAAATATCCAGCTGTCGGCAGCTGTTTTTTTCACTGGCTCATCTTTCACCCAAAATGGAGAAGGTATTTGATTTGATTGATTTGATTGACAAGTCAGATATACATTATGTTTTTGTTTGTGATTCACACATGCATATTAACAAAGCGTTATTCATTTATTCTTTTAGGTTCTCAATGCGTTACACGTCTCGACAATCAAGTACAGAGCGTTTCGGAAACACGCCAAGATGTTCTTGGAACCGGCTGTTATGAGTATGTGGAATACCGAGCAAGACGTTACACTCGCCAGATTAAGCCAGGAGGAGATGGTGATAATCGGAGGTGACATGCGAGCCGACTCTCCAGGTTAGAAAAAGCTCCCCAATGTCAAATTTCTACTTTATGAATACATTTTTAATATTGCACTACATTGATTGAAATTGTTATTATTATTTTCAACAGGCCACAGTGCTAAGTACGGTAGTTACTCTGTGATGGAACTCGCCACCAATCATGTCATAGACGTCCAACTAATTCAGGTAATTAACAAGTCTGAAGACACCGCACCCTTCATTGTGCTCAAACAAACACATCTCACAAAGCTCTCGCTCTTGAATCTTGAATCGCTGTAGGTGTGAAGTGGTCTGGCTGTGTGTGTGAGCGGGGGTTAGGAAATGGAAATTGTGGGATGGGGGAATGTAGTGTTTTTGACGCTGGTGACTATTTTGAAAAGGCTATTTCATTGCTCTTCCCTTCCCTTCCATGCTTGTACCTCAACAGAGCAATGAGGTAGGGGGCAGCTACCATATGGAGAAGGAGGGCTTGAGGAGAAGCCTCGCTCTTCTGAAGGAGCGAGATGTGACCTTGGACTGTATTGTCACAGATCGTCACCCGCAGATTCAAAAGTACCTGAGAGATCTGGGCATCAAACACTTCTACGATGTGTGGCACGTGGCCAAAGGTATGACACTTATGTCGAAAGGCATCCCACATTCAATCCCTTAGGATGTTGTTATCCTGTTCTGTTTAGATTGACGACTGTTATGTAATGTTATGTTATGTAATTCAAGGTCTGTCTAAGAAGCTGGACAAGGTTGCACAAGCTAAAGACTGCAAGGTGATAAAAAAATGGCGCCCACACATATCTAACCACCTCTACTGGACCGCTGCCACATCGAAGACGCCCGCTGAGAGGGTGGCTAAGTGGAAGCCATGTCTCAATCACATGATGAATGTACATGAACACGACGAAGAACCACTCTATCCACGTTGTCTTCATGCTGACCGTGTATCGAGAGATAGTAGCAAGTGGGTTAAACCTGGTATGTCTGTCTGTCTTTCATCATGATTATATACTCAACATATTTATTTATGTTCTCATTCTAGATTGGTGTGATTTACAAATGTATACTTGCTTGAATAATTCTAATCTACTGTAATATACTCTAATGAAATATCTGAATGCAATTTCTTTTTTACTTTAGACTCAAAACCGGCCCACCAGCTAGAGAAGGTTCTGCTAAACACAAGGATCATCAAAGATGTCTCCAAACTAAGTCCACACCATCAAACGTCTTCACTGGAGTCCTATCACAGTGTGATTTTACGTTTTGCCCCAAAAAACGTTGTCTTTTCATACATTGGAATGCTTTGCAGGTATTTTATATTGTGTACAAATGACTAATTATGGACTCCTGATTTGTCAAATAACTCATTATGTTGCATTAGATAACCTCAGATCAACTACAAATATATTGCTTATCGAAATTTTCCTTTCAGACTATACCTAGCTGCAATGCATTTCAATGAAAACTCAAACTGCCAGCAAGCGACAGATGCTTCGGGAGCCCCGGCTTACAAAATGAGCTTCCCCAAGGCCAAAAAGGGTGTACACACTATAAAACCAAGGAAAATCGCTCCCACAGTTAGTAAGTCAAAATATCAACATTTATTATTGCACACACATGACCTATATAAATAGAAAAATATTTCCACTTACAGTGGAACAGCATTAATAACAATAAATTGAATAAATAATAACCTTTTTAACATGACAAAACAAATAACAATTTCTCATTTACAGACTATGTCAACCAGCTTATGGAGCTCCTGTTTGACTCCGTCATTCGTGACCCCCAACCATATCTCCAGGTGGTTGAGCAGATTCCCATCCCAGAACATCTGTGCGCACAGTTCCACAGGCCTTCCATGGAAGAAGCGGTTGCCGCCTATGTGTCACGCTTCAATCTTGTACCGGTCTGAAGCCAGTGTAGACACCATCAGCATCCGGAAATTCGGTGTGGATTCGAACCACTACACAGGAAGGGATTACTACCCTCACTCTGCGTCCTAAGAATCCCCAACACCAGGCCACAAAACACCTGTACGCGATATATCTGAAACGGCTAAAGAAAAAGAAGTATTATATTTATGCACAAATTTAAAAAAAAAAACGCTGTGAAATAACCATTTGTCATGTCATGTCATTGGACAGTAGCAAGCATTGATTATATGGGATGTGCAATAAGGATTAGATTGTGTTTGCAAGAAAGATTAGTATAGTCTGAGAGATGCAAGATGGAGAAACACCTGTAAAAAAATATATAAATCTGTAATAAATATTATTTACTTATTGATTCCGCTGGCTGGTATCCGGCCAAAATCTGCCTTGTATATATTCGTTGCCATTTGGATGGTATAGGGGTTGAAGCACACTGGATGAAATCCCGGATGAACAACCATGCACAGTAGTCCATTGGGTTCCTGATTAATTCGACGTCTGACCTATATATATAGAAAATTAAATCGTTAGCCATATGCATGGTTTTCAGTGCTACCAAGATGCAAGGTTGTGTTACTACTGTACCTGGGGAACCTCCATGCAGCAGACATTCTCAGCCTCTGTTGGCATCCGTTCACAATTTCCGCACGTGCACCTAGTAGATTGATTTGAGGGTGAAGGAAATTATCAATCAATGATCAAAATGGCTACAATACAGTACTGCTCAATACCAACACAACTGCTATAGGATGCTATGATGGAGACCAGAGAAAGACTTTCGTCTTGTTTACATCAGGGTCCCCCATTTTCAATTCATCGTAACATATATGACATATAGATAGACAGTACTGCTACATCTATATATTTATGACATACCATATTTGTAAATACAGTACTGTTTGTGATACAAAGAGAGCCCAGAAAAAAAAGTATATACATTTGCCGTAGAAACTGTACATAGGAGTGTGGGGGGGGGGGGGGTTGGGTAGGAGGGGTGGGTGGGGGACACTGTATAAAACGGTAGCTGCTCTTTATAAACTAACATTTTGGCAAACTATTGAAGCAAGCTAACAAGGTAACGTTACTTATAGCAAGCTATCGAAGCAAAAGCTGGCTGATCGATCAAGTAAGTAAGTAACGTTATTTCGGCAAGCCATTAGACTAACGGTGGAATCAACTTACCAATCGTAAACTATTTGTAAGCCTCGCTGTTGTTTGGGGGGTGGGTGAGTACAATCTAACGTTAGTGTGTTTTCGACGGGCCGCGACAGAAGTACACTGTATACAGTATAACTGCTGCTCTTTATAAACTAACATTTTGGCAAACTATTGAAGCAAGCTAACAAGGTAACGTTACTTATAGCAAGCTATCGAAGCAAAAGCTGGCTGATCGATCAAGTAAGTAAGTAACGTTATTTCGGCAAGCCATTAGACTAACGGTGGAATCAACTTACCAATCGGAAACTATTTGTAAGCCTCGCTGTTGCAAATCGACTTCTTCTTCTTCTTCTGAATCATACTGTGGGTCGCTCTCTGGATCCCAAACATAATGTACAGCCATGATTGTTGATTGTTATTAATGCTGTTAGTTAGTAAAATCGGTATATGTTTTGCGTGTCGAAATAAAAACACCTGAGACCTGAGAGGGAAGGACGGGGAGATGGGCGGAGCTATTTGGTGGGTGGCTGTCACTCAAAGCATTCTGCTAGTATGGGTGGAGCCAAGCCAATAACAGCCTGATTTCTTGAGGCTGAAAAATGCTGGTTTTGAGTACAAGATTAGAAATATAAAACAATGATTATTTTTGGAATAAACATTACAGATGTGTTACATAGACTCACAGGAATTGTGTAAAGTTGCCCAAATAGTGCTAGGAATAGCAGTGCATAGCCCCTTTAAGCACATCAATGTTGGTTTAGTACACACATCTCTCTTATCATTCACGGATAGACTGAGGTGGAAGCAGCATGTAAAGCCAGATACCATACGTCGCGCAGCAAATACGTCACTTCCTCTTGAAGTGACGATTTCAAAATAAAATACCTATTTACAATAGTTGGTTATCCCAAATCATTCAGAATTTACAATAAACTAAAAATGGTAAACTAAAACAGCTGCTCATTCTTCAAACCGTTACATATACGTACCATCGTTCCCACAAGGACTATTCTCTGTAATAGTTGCTACTGCAAGCGGCGCCAAGGTATTCTTCGATAAAGGTAAACATTTTCTTGTAGAACCTGACGGTACCCGGTTTGACATAAAGATGTACCAGAGAATATTTTATCTGAAAACGGAGTGTGTATGTAATCCAGTGTAATGATAATGATGATGTGTGTAGCGGGACGGCCAGTCACGATATTCAGACATGGCACGAGATTATGGGTCATTGTAATTACCAGGATTTACTGAAACTGCAAGTAGTGTCAGAGGGCATGCACATTGAAGGGGAGAAGCGTAGACCTGACAAAAATTGTGCAATGTGCAAAACGGGGAAGTTTACCCAACCGAGATACAGAAATCCCACAGACAGAGTAAGGGTACCACTTGCACTAGTTGACATGGACCTAGCAGGCCCAGTAAGCAACGAGTCCATAGGAGGTTTTAGATATGTACAGTCTTTTACAGACGTGTGTACAGGGGCTGTGTTTGTTTACTTTATCAAAGAAAAGAGTGACACACTCCAGGCCACAGAAAAATTCCTGGCAGACGTAGCCCCTTATGGTACAGTAAGATGTTTGAGATCCGACAACGGGACTGAATTCACAAACAGAGAGTTTCAATCACTGTTGAGGAAGAACAGGATAAGACACGAGACGTCATATCCATATTCCCCACACCAGAACGGAGTGGCAGAGAGAGAATGGCGCACTCTTTTTGAGATGGCTAGGTGTAAGCTAGTAGGCAGTAACTTACCTAAGAGCCTATGGCACTATGCGGTACAAGAAGCCGCTTACACCAGAAACAGGTGCTTCAATAAGCACACGGGCACCACCCCATATACAGCACTGACAGGAAAGAAGTGTAATCTAGCCAGAATGCACCGTTTTGGATCAGAGTGTTATGCGTACCTGCAGGACAGAGGAAAGCTAGAGTCCAGGTGTGTAAAAGGGCTCTTTGTAGGGCATGACAAGGGAAGCCCCGCTTTACTGGTTTATTGTCCCGGTAAAGGGATAGTGCAGAAACACAGGCTAGTCAAGTTTGTCACAAAGACAACATGTGAGGGCGAGACACAGACAGAGGAGCCAGAGCTGGACTCCAGAGTAAGGTGTGTAGAAACTGAGACACATCAGCCCAGTGTACTTAGCACGGTCGTGCAGGCAGACAGTCAGCCACCCCCAGAGGGCGGTGACGAGGAGCACCCTAGGGTGACGCCGAGTGCCCCAAGCAGTGGGAGGTACCCCTCGAGGGAACACAGACCCCCAAAGTATCTGACAGACTATGCTCGGAAAGGGAGTGACGAGGAGAACAGTACACCCATCACCGTTGATTACTGCTACAGGGTAGTCAGTGGGGTCCCTCAGACCTTTAAAGAGACCATAGCGTCCCCTGAAGCAAGTAAATGGGAGAGAGCGATGGACGAGGAGATGAGGTCCCTAGAGGACAACCACACCTTCACTCTAACAAATTACCAGAGGGCAGACAGACAGTGGGAGGAAAATGGGTGCATTCAATCAAGGAGGGAATTGAAGGCCACGATAAATACAAAGCTAGGTTTGTAGCTAAGGGTTTCAGTCAGAGGGAGGGGATAGACTATGGTGAAACATTCTCCCCCACAGCCAACCTGACCTATGTTTTGTAGTGAGTAAGTTGTCCCAGCATTTTGCTGATCCCACAGAGGAGCACTGGATTACGGTAAAACATGTTTTTCGCTATCTTAAAGGTACAGCAGACAGACAACTGTGTTTCAGAAAGAGCAGCGAGGGCCTAGGGCTTAAAGCCTACAGTAATGCAGACTGGGCAGCTGACACCACAGATAGAAGGAGTACCACCGGATATTGTGTGAGTTTGAACGCAGACAGCTCATTGGTTTCGTGGAAAACAAAGAAACAGCCCACCGTGGCTTTATCAACTTGTGAAGCCGAATATATGGCTCTAGCTATGACCATACAGGAGTGTATTGACCTGGAACAACTGCTCGAAGGGATGGATACCTATGTATATAAGAGTTCAAGTTCAAGTGTCAAGTTTCTTTAATAGTTGTCATACAGAAGTACAGAATACTTTTATACAAAATGCTTCTTACTGTTACGCTCCAGAGACTGTGCAAGACAAGATAAGTATGAAATAAAATAACATAGTATAGCATGTAAATTAGAAGTAAAAAAATGAGGCGGTTAGGTGGCCGAGCGGAGATTGCGTTCGTCACCAACCCCGGAGCTGTGAGCTGGATTCGCCTGTTCGAATCCAGCTCACAGCTCCGGGGTTGTCACCAGCTTGGCTGGCCGTCTGCACTAATACAATTGGCTGTATTAGAGGGTGGGAGAAGCTGGCGGGGTGGGTCCGGGTCGTTGTAAACAGCGACTCCTACAGTTCGGTCGGGGCGCCTGCTAAGCGCGGATAGGACTTGAGGGGCGATAGTGTGGTCCTCCCACACGCTACGCCCTCTCGATGAGAATCCGCGCTGCCAGGTGAAAAGAAGCGGTGATTGGCTGGACGTGTGTCGGAGGAAGCACGTGGTAGCCTCCACTCTCCCAGATGATCTGACTGTGGGGGGTAAGTGCGCAGCGACCAGGAAGGGACTGGGAATTGGCATACGACTAACATTGGGATGGGAGAAAATCGGAGGAAAATGGAGGGGGAAAAAGATAAAAAAAAAAAAAAAAAGTAAAGTAAAAAAATGAGGTCACAGTGTTCAGTATAGACATATGTACAATGTTCGATGCAGAATAGACGTAACTGAGTTACCATATAATATACAATATACTATGCAGTGTACTAATATACAATACTATATAGTGCAAGGCAGAAATGGGATGAGGTGCAATTTAGGTACAATTTACAGTAGGTGTACGAGTTGTAGTGCAAATCCTTTATCAATAAATATAAAGTGTTTGTGTGATCTAAATTGTGGAGAGTGGGTGCTGCAGTGTGTTGTTTGTTTAAGTGAGTGTGTGCGTGTGGGTGTGTGTGCTGTGTGCATTTGATGGTTGTTGCATAGTGTTTATTGTTCGTTTAGCAGCCTGATGGCCTGGGGATAGAAGCTTCTTCTGAGTCTTTCTGTGCTCGCCTTAAGACTCCGGTATCGCTTGCCTGACCCCAGCAGTTCAAAGAGGCAGTTGTTCGGGTGGCTGGAGTCCTTGATGATTCTCTTAGCCTTCCCCCTGCACCGCTTGTTGTAAATGTTCTGGAGGGTGGGAAGCCCCCCTCCAATTGTGCATTCGGCTGAACGTGTCACTCTTTGTAGTCTGCTACGGTCTTGTGCAGTGCTATTCCCAAACCAGGAGGTGATGTTGCCAGTCAGGATGCTCTCTATTGTACATGAGTAGACGTTCCTAAGGATCTTCTGACTGACTTGGAACTTCCTTAGGCGCCTGAGGAAGTAGAGGCGTTGTCGTGCCTTCTTCACAACACTGTCAATGTGTGTGGTCCATGTCAAGTCCTCGGATATGTGGGCTCCGAGGTACTTGAAACTGTTCACTCTCTCAACCAGAAGACTGTTGTTTATGAGGACAACCAGGGAACCATTGCGATTGCTAGAAACCTTGTGTGTCGGCAGAGATGTAAACATGTCGATATAAAATATAATTTCATTAGATCTGTCATCAGAGAAGAAAGGATGACACTGATGTATTGTCCCACGGATGACATGGTAGCAGACGCTATGACGAAACCTGCCTCCAGATTGAAATTGAAGAGATTTGCAGAGGCCATGTTTGGTGTGTTATATTGACTGCCATGTTCTGTTGATGTTTTTGTGATTATATTATTTCCTTTGTAAAATATTTTTCCAAGAAGTCAGCCAGTGTGCTAATACAAACCTAAGTGGGAGTGTTGAAGTCAGAGATTCTGTGTAGGATTGTTAGTAACTGTCTAACTGCACATATGGCTGTTTACACTACTAACTGTTTAGTTGCATATATATCTGTTTCCACTAGAGGGCGCTCTAGGCGGAGCCACTCAGGTACACCACCTTGTGACGAGTATAAAATAAAATGTATCCACCCACTTCCTTCTCTCCCCTATGTCTCTCAGTAAGAGAAGACCTATAGTGACTGCTGCTTAATATGTGATTAAATAAACCACGCCAGTTTGGGCTCAAGATAGAAACCATGCCTCTTGACCACATTATTGTTGCCCTATAGCCGAATTCTGTTAACAGATTTCATAGCCATCCCCCTGATCAGCGTATGCTGTGGTAATAACGAATGCTGTTATTGGCAATCAATTAATCATTGCATCTTTCATGCATTCATGATGAAACATAATACCGATCATATGCATTTGGATTTTTAACTCTAGCGTGTGTATGGACGAAACGCCAATGGATTTAACATTATTAGCGTCACGCCTTATAAATAGCCTCACAGGAATTAGCCCCGATCATTCCGAAATAACACTCATATTCACCACGTTATAAAACGGGAATGTATTGATGGGAAAATTATAAATTTTTTGCATCTTGAACGGAAGGTTCATACTGTCAAATGACCATGATATTGTATCCATAGCTATAGTATAAAATATAGATTTAGCTCTACAAACAACGTGATGCACAGTGAAAGTTTGTAATGGAAAGCTGGCGTTCCAGCCACATTCCAATGGCCGTGAATGTGTTAACAAGCTAATTTACTGTATATGCACATGACTATTCACGCAGTGTCATTTATGTAGTATAAACGTATATCTCTCCAGGCAGGACTACCAACAGAACTATGACACTGTCAGACTCACAAAAACGTCTACAAACCGGTACGTCAGATTCTCTTGCCGCAAATGGCTTCAAAGACACAGGAGGATACAGGTCATTTCCTTGGTCACCGCACAGCACATGGCCGTTAAGATACCCACAGTAATTGCATTCTCAAGCTGCTGTGTGTGGGTACCGGCCGGGCACAGAGCAGGTACGGCCTGAGGTACCTGGGTTGACAGATGACTTCTTTTATGGCTGAACGTATTCATTCAGACAGCAGCCCCCAGGGCTGTGCAGCCATTGGGCTCTTGTTCAACATCATAATGGTGTGCGGTAAATGTCGCCATCACAATCTTAGGGAGGGAAGAGCTTTTACCTTAATTGCTTGGTTTTATGATCAAGACAGAGGGAGGATAGGCACAGGCATTCCTATTTCACCAACCTCTAAAGAGCTCTTTGACAAAACAACCCTCCATAGGCCAATTTTGATTTTGAGGCCAGGAACAAGCTGCACTACCCCAATTATCAGGAAACAATGAAATGCAGGTGGGGTGAGTGTGGCCAGTATAATCCAGCCTGAAGTACAGGTGGTGACATTTGAGTAACTGTGAAGAAGTGACAGTAAGGAAAGTTTATCTTTCGTTTACTTGAACATGGACTGAAATCAAGGCAGGGAATAATTATGTGAGCTAATTGTGTACATGCTTGTGACTGCAACTTGTTCCTGTTTGCGGACGACTCAGCCCTGCTGGTCTCTGACAAGAACAAGTTACAGGTTGAAAACCCTCAGCTCGGAACTCGGCAGAATCTGCACCTGGCTCGCTGATGACAAACTATCATTACACCTGGAACAGAGTCCATTCTCTTCGGTTCAAATAACAAACTCATTGAAATTACATACCTGTGTTCTATCCTAGAGGCAAATCTTTCCTGTGACAAAATGGCATCCAATGTAATAAAAAAAGTCAACCAACAAACTCGATTCTTGTACCGGATCTCCTCTCTAGTAAACAAGAATACCCTGAAGACTCTGGCAGGAGCACTCATTCAAGGGTACTACGACTATGCCTGCACTTCTTGGTACCAAAGCACCTCAAAGGCGCTAAAAACAAAATTACAAACATCACAAAACAAACTGGTCAGACTACTGCTGGACCTTACTCCTAGAACCCACCTCACCCCTGCCCTCTTTGACAACCTAGGATGGCTTAGAGTACATGACGGAGTACAGCAACTGGCAATGGGCCTGGTCTACAAGATACACTACACCACCCAGGTACCCATGTACATGTCAAAATACTTCCCAAAGGTCAGTGAATATCATGACCACAACACCAGAGGGAGCTCCACAAATCATGTCAAACCCAGATTCGGCTCAAACAAGGGACTAAACACGTTTCGCAATTATGCCACATCAATGTGGAATGCCCTACCCACAGCTTTAAAGGAATGCAAATCACTACCCACTTTCAAAACCACTCTCAAAGAGCATCTACGGGAGACTGCAATTCGAAACTGGCCCCTGTAAATGTCCAAACCCAACCCCCTCCAATGTACAGTTCCCCCCCACCCCGCCTACCCAACCCCCCCACCCCACCTCCTCCAATGTACAGTTTCTTCCTCCTCAAATGTATATACTCTCTTTTTAGACTCTTTTTGTACTCTGGTATGTCATAAATGTCTAAATGTAACAGTACTGTCTACCTGTATGTCATGTATGTCATATTTATGATGAATTGAAAATGGGGGACCCTGATGTAAACAAGACGAAAGTCTTTCTCTGGTCTGCATCCCCTTAACAATTGTGTGTATTGAGCTGTACTGTATTGTACCCATTCTGCAATCTGTTAATACAATTTTCAATCAATCAATCTTCTACTTCACTGACATTGCTGCTATGATATTGTTTTACCATTGGTTGATTTTTTTTATCAATATTTAAGATCATACCTTCACAGGAGATATATTGAGGGATAATCTTACAAAATTGTTAGAAATTACAGTGCAAATTGTCACTAATTTGGCATTGTTAACAGAATCAGGCTGTAGGGCGACAATAATGTGGTCAAAAGGCATGGTTTCTATCTTGAGCCTTAACGGAGGGTTATGTATATAACCCAGTTCTATGAGTTATGGTGCGCTCAGCACCTGTCTGCACTGTACTTCACTTCGTGCACGAGCACTGAATAAAAAATTCCACCATGTACCTTTACATCCCAACATCCGTCTGACCACACCCCCTTCCGCTTACCTTCATAAGCAGGTGTGTGGTCACCTACTCGCCTCCTTCCCAAACTTTCACCACAAGGCGAGATCAAGGGCCGCAGCGGCGTCCAGGTGCTGAGCGCACCATAACTCATAGAACTGGGTTATATACATAACCCTCCGTTCTATGTCGTTATGGCTTGCTCAGCACCTGTCTGCAACAGGGGCTGAGCGGGAGCCATAGCCCGACAAATGTACCCCGCTGAGGCCCCCCACAACCATCAGACCGGGGAGGACCGAGCCCCCCCGACCCTCCCTAATGGAGGATACCCCCCCTATTGGAGGTTCACGGGAGGGCGACGGATCCGACCGTGCGAAGAGGCACTCAAGCAACCCAACGCACAGGGTGAGCAGACCGTGGCTTGACCCCACGACTACACACACGCACAACCCGCATGCCACCCGGGAACGAACGAAGGAACAACCTCGTTACTGCCCCCAAAATCACGGGGTCAAGAGCAAACCCAACCCCGTGGCAAGGCCGTAGCAGCGGAGCGCGAAGGAAGACCCAGACCCACTGAAGGGACTGGATCCCCTGGAAAAGGGGGCCCGGAGAGGTCAATGATGCCAGGCATCAAGACCCCACCAGGTGGTCACCTAGTGACACCGCCCCCCACATCGCCAGCGTATTCGGATAAGGCCCCTCCAAGAGCGGGCCCTTTCCCCCCAATAGCACACCGCCTGGACAGGCAGTCAGCATGGCCGTAAACACTCAAAAGGTTAACCAACGGAAGCAGGCAGCGTACCGGGGAAACCAGGCAACAGGCTGTAACCTGAGCCTGGAGCACTGCGTTTCAAGTTTCTTTAATAGTTGTCATACAGAAGTACAGAATACTTTCATACAAAATGCTTCTTACTGTTACGCTCCAGAGACTGTGCTAGACAAGATAGTATCAAATAACATAGTATAGCATGTAAATTAGAAGTAGAAAATGAGGTCACAGTGTTCAGTATAGACATATGTACAATGTTCGATGCAGAATAGACGTAACTGAGTTACCATATAATATACAATACTATGCAGTGTACTAATGTACAATACTATATAGTGCAAAGCAGAAATGGGATGAGGTACAATTTAGGTACAATTTACAGTAAGGTGTACGAGTTGTAGTGCAATCCTTCATCAATAAATATAAAGTGTGGGGAGTGGGTGCTACAGTGTGTTTGTTTAAAGTGAGTGTGTGCTATAAAGTGTGGGGAGTGGGTGCTACAGTGTGTTTGTTTAAAGTGAGTGTGTGCGTGTGGATGTGTGTGCTATGTGCGTTTGATGGTTGTTGTTGTGTAGTGTTCATTGTTCGTTGAGCAGCCTGATGGCCTGGGGATAGAAGCTTCTTCTGAGTCTTTCTGTGCTCGCCTTGAGACTCCGGTATCGCTTGCCTGACCGCAGCAGTTCAAAGAGGCAGTTGTTCGGGTGACTGGAGTCTTTAATGATTCCCTTAGCCTTGCCCCTGCACCGCTTGTTGTAAATGTTCTGGAGGGTGGGGAGCCCCCCTCCAATTGTGCGTTCGGCTGAATGTGTCACTCTTTGTAGTCTGCTTCGGTCTTGTGCAGTGCTATTCCCAAGCCAGGAGGTGATGTTGCCAGTCAGGATGCTCTCTATTGTACATGAGTAGAAGTTCTTAAGGATCTTCTGACTGACTTGGAACTTCCTTAGGCGCCTGAGGAAGTAGAGGCGTTGTCGTGCCTTCTTCACAACACTGTCAATGTGTGTGGTCCATGTCAAGTCCTCGGATATGTAGGCTCCGAGGTACTTAAAGCTGTTGACTCTCTCAACCGGTGCCCCGTCGATGCTGAGGGGGCTGTAGTCCTTGACCCCCGACCTCCTGAAGTCCACAATCATCTCCTTTGTTTTGCTGACGTTCAGGGAGAGGCTGTTTTCCTGGCACCATCCCGCCAGGACCTTGACCTCTTCCAGGTAGGCCCTCTCGTCGTTGGCAGAGATCAGGCCCACCACCACTGTGTCGTCAGCAAATTTGGTGATTGTGTTGCTACTCCGCTGAGCCACACAGTCGTGTGTGTACAGGGAGTAGAGGAGGGGACTCAGAACACAGCCCTGGGGGGCCCCTATGTTGAGGGTGATGGATGAGGAGGTGCAGTTGCCTGCTCTCACCACCTGGGGTCTGCCCGTCAGGAAGTCCAAGACCCACTGGCAGAGGTCATAGTTCAAGCCCAGGTCCCTGAGCTTGGCTATGAGTTTGGAGGGGACTATGGTATTGAATGCCGAGCTGTAGTCGATGAATAGCATTCTCACATAGTTCCCCTTCCTCTTGTCCAGGTGTAATGCAGCTGTGTGCAGCACATGGGCTATGGCGTCCTCCGTGGACCTGTTGGGGCGGTATGCAAATTGCAGGGGGTCCATGTTGATGGGGAGGGAGGAGCAGATGTAGCCCTTTACTAGCTTCTCAAAGCACTTCATGGCTATGGAGGTGAGAGCTACAGGGCGGTAGTCGTTGAGGCAAGCAGGCTTGGATTTTTTGGGTACAGGGATAATAGTGGACTTCTTCAGGCAGGTGGGGATGACAGCCTGTTCTAAGGACAGGTTAAATATGTCAGTGAATACCGGGGCCAGTTGGTCGGCACAGACTTTTAGGACGCGGCCGGGGATGCCGTCCGGTCCTGCTGCCTTCCTGATATTCACTTTTTTAAAGGTCCGCCTCACCTCATGCTCTGTTACCCTGAACACTGAGTCTCCATCAGCAGCAGACCCCCCCCCCCCATTGCCGTGGCTTGTGGGCTGGTGTTGTTATTACCAGCATCAAACCTCGCATAGAAGGTATTGAGGTCATTTGCTAAGGAGATGTCACTGTTCAGTTTGAGGGAGGTGCCTTTGTAGTCTGTCATCGTTTTGAGCCCCTGCCACATAGCTCTGGAGTCAGCCTGTTCAAACTGGAGTTAAATTTTATCCCTGTAGCGCCGTTTGGCCTCTGTCACTGTCCTCCTTACGTTGTATCGCGCCACCTTGTGGTCATTCATGTTGCCTGCCACCAGGCCGTCGTTGTATGCTTTGGTGCGTGCTTTCAGAGCTTCACGGATGGATTTGTCTACCCAGGGTTTTTGATTTGGGTAAACTCTAATTGTGGTAGTGGGGATTGTTTCTTCCACCAAAGTACGAACATGCGGACGAGACAGGCGCCAAAGGAGTCAGCTGAAACAGCCCTCCCGGCGGAAGGGGCGGATGCTGGCGTTGTTGATCACCATGACGAAGCCTCCATCAAAAAAAAACCACCCAGAGGGGTCAAGGCAGAGAAGGCTGACATGATTGGCAGACGTCATGAACGTGCAGGGGCACACTCAACCGGACAACCCGGGAGTTGACACTGCTCCAACACACCAGGGAATCAACCACCCTGTCGTTACCATATGCGGTGGTTGTTCCTATAACCCCTCAAGAAAAAAGGGGTTATCCCAGGTCTACGGTACCAACGAAACTTTACTTCGGACCGGGCCCGGCGGCTCGGGAAGCACACAGGGTTACCAGAGGAGGTCCAGAAGACCACCCCAACAGCCCCCTCTCCGCCATGCGTGAGAGAGGTGCGGAGAAGAGAACCAGCCCCTTATGATAGTGCCAGGTACAAAAAAGTACCCAACAAGGGTCTCTATAACGCCTAACCTTGTGACGCCCCGGGCCGACCCGGCCTTTTTCCCCCTGGAAAACGCCCAAGTCCCTCAGGGTACCAGAACAGCAGATCTGCATCCCCGGCGGACAAACGGGTTAACTGACCTGGACCAGCGTGACCAGAACCAGTCCCGTGCCCTAACCACGCCGACATGCCTACTCCAGGAGAAGGGGCAGATATGCGTGTTGATCTAAAACATGAAAAGAGGGCGCCACCCAGACGGGCCGGTGTGAACCGCGCTCGGTGGCCTACCCCAAGGGCGTAAGACCCCTCTACCTATGTTCAGATCCATTCCGTTATCATCCCCCAGATATGAACGAGAATCCGTCGAGAACCAGTAACAGGTTCTCGGAAGAGGACAAAACCTCCATCCCAGTTGCTTTATAAAAACGCCGTTTTAACCACAAGCAACCAAGGCGTACTAGCTACCCGCATGATTCTTAACAGAACACCCCGAGCTAGCACTATGCATGCGTCGGGACCAGTGTTGTGCTAGTTACTGAAAAATAGTAACTCAGTTACTTTACTAGTTACTTACACCCAAAAGTAATGAGTTACTGTGAAAAGTAACTATTTAGTTATTTAAAAAAATAAATAAAAAGATTGCTCCCAAGTCCCATGCCCCAGATACTCAAAATCGGTTGATCAACTTGACAGTTTCCATTCACATCACTGAACTCTGCTAAGCAATGTGGTCTATACAAACACAAATACTGTACTCACTACATACTGCTCTCACCAAGCTGCATCAAAGACATACTGTACTCACTACATACTGCTCTCACGAAGCTGCATAAGAGACATACTGTACTCACTACATACTGCTCTCACCAAGCTGCATCAAAGACATACTGTACTCGCTACATACTGCTCTCACGAAGCTGCATAAGAGACATACTGTACTCACTACATACTGCTCTCACCAAGCTGCATAAGAGACATACTGTACTCACTACATACTGCTCTCACCAAGCTGCATCACAGACATACTGTACTCACTACATACTGCTCTCACCAAGCTGCATAAGAGACATACTGTACTCACTACATACTGCTCTCACCAAGCTGCATCACAGACATACTGTACTCACTACATACTGCTCTCACCAAGCTGCATCACAGACATACTGTACTCACTACATACTGCTCTCACCAAGCTGCATCACAGACATACTGTACTCACTACATACTGCTCTCACCAAGCTGCATCAAAGACATACTGTACTCACTACATACTGCTCTCACCAAGCTGCATCACAGACATACTGTACTCGCTACATACTGCTCTCACCAAGCTGCATCACAGACATACTGTACTCACTACATACTGCTCTCACCAAGCTGCATCAAAGACATACTGTACTCACTACATACTGCTCTCACGAAGCTGCATAAGAGACATACTGTACTCACTACATACTGCTCTCACCAAGCTGCATCAAAGACATACTGTACTCGCTACATACTGCTCTCACGAAGCTGCATAAGAGACATACTGTACTCACTACATACTGCTCTCACCAAGCTGCATAAGAGACATACTGTACTCACTACATACTGCTCTCACCAAGCTGCATCACAGACATACTGTACTCACTACATACTGCTCTCACCAAGCTGCATAAGAGACATACTGTACTCACTACATACTGCTCTCACCAAGCTGCATCACAGACATACTGTACTCACTACATACTGCTCTCACCAAGCTGCATCACAGACATACTGTACTCACTACATACTGCTCTCACCAAGCTGCATCACAGACATACTGTACTCACTACATACTGCTCTCACCAAGCTGCATCAAAGACATACTGTACTCACAAATCTGACACAAACAAATGTTGTCCCGAGTCGATATAATAAGAAGTGCGCCGGTTGAAGGAACAGCCTTGATGTCGCCGGAGCGTTTCATTATAACCATCTTGCAACAGTGTTTAAGATATCAATCAAAGCATTGCAACGTTAGAATAGTTAGGATATCAATTGTGCATGAAAGGACTATATTTATATTGTTTGATTAGTATTATGAGATTCCCTGGCAGATTTCGTACAGTCAAAATCCGTTGATCAACTTGAGTTTCAGTGAACACATTGCACTCACCTGCGGTGGTCGAGATCTAACGTTAGTCCAGCTGACTCCAGCAGCCCCTCAAACATGTTCTTTATCTAGTTTCCATGTTGTATATTAATTATCTCTCCAAGTAGTTGCTAAATGGTTTGTTAGTTTGTTACTGCGTTCTTTTTATGTAGATTCATAGCGAGAGTCCTCCTTTTGTTTACTATAGAGAGCGTCTATTTCTTTCCGTAGCCGCATTTCTGGTTTCCGCATTTCTGATTGGCCAGTGGCCACTGACTGACGCTCTCTGGTCAGAGAACGTCAGAGAACGTCAGTCAGTGGCCAATCAGAAATGCGGAAACCAGAAATGCGGCTACGGAAAGAAATAGACGCTCTCTATAATAAACAAAACAAACGCTCGCTATGAATCTACATAAAAAGAACGCAGTAACGAACTAACAAACCATTTAGTAACGGTAACAACGTTACTGAATTTTAAAAGTAATGCGTTAGAGTACTAGTTACGGCAAAAAGTTACTTCGTTACTGTAACGCGTTACTTTGTAGCGCGTTAGTCCCAACACTGGTCAGGACACAACCACATCAATGAATAGGCTATTTAGACCTTTCATTGAATCCCCAAGGCGCCTGGGGGAAACGACAAGAAGGGTGTGGTGCTTCCTATACTCCACACTCTTTTATTTAAAAAGAAGGAAGCACCAACAGACATGAATCCCATTTGACACAGCTGAGGGTAAAAACTGTTTACATTTTTACATCCAGTCACCCCTATCACAGAGGATTTTAGACTGAAAATTCCCCAGAGAGCCTTCCCACGTGAGTCGTAGAATGAAAAAGCCATGGTAACTTCGAGTCATGTGACCAACCGACTCAAGTTACACATAAAATCGAGCGTAGTGGACCCGTAAGTCCTACGCTCTATCCCGACACTTACGTACAGATCTAACTCACGGAAGCCATCGTCAATAGCAACGTGCGTAGTGACGTATGCTATGACGGGGGAAACCCAACACTCAACGCCAGTTAATAGGAGCAGAGTCAGGGCAACCTTTCCCCCCCCCCCTCCCAAGTCGCCTAACGGCTTGGCCCCGACTGGCCTAACAGGAGATGAGTAAACCCCCCTGACCAATCAGAAGAAGGAAGGAGGGGTTTATTCGGTACCCCCTCACAAGCCCTTCCCCCTGCACACAATAACAACTTTAGCATATGATACCTTTGGTAGAATGCTAATGAAATAGCGCAAGCTAATACAATGCACGCTACCCACAGATAACTGTGAACAGGGTTTACAACAAAACCAAGTCGCGTGTGTGTGTGAATCCTACACCCGCATCCTATGTTGTACATAGAAAAACACTGATAGAGAGAGCGAAACGGCTGGGCCGTGGTACGTGTTCATACGAGCATTACTGCAACTAACACAACAGTGTTGTAGCTCAACATTACTTGTGTAAGCAACAGACCATACAACTAGCCTCTACCTGCATGTGGAGTCTCAGGCCGAGGTAGAAAACCTTTCTATAACCGAGTGTAGGCTGCAGACCTTGCTTAAGCTCATAACATGAACGTAACCCTCCTATCAATGCATACAAGTGAAGATTCACACTTTGCAACCTCATCATATGTTTTGGTGAAGAAACACACAGTTTGTTAACAAAAAATACAGTCCTCCTTTAGAGGGGACTTTTTATTTTCGAACAAAATTATATGAGAGGGCCGGGGAGGGGTAAACAGAGGGGACCACAGGGGAAAAAAGTCACTGGTCACCTGCCGCCTCGAGCCGCTCGGGATTTGCCACCCCGGGAAGCCCCGGAGGGACGGTAGACAATCGGCGGCTGGTCACGGCGATCCCTACCGTCTCCTCCAGGCGCAGATGGGCCGGCTGCAGCGGCGGCACCCTCTCTCCTCCTGGCCTTCTTCGAAGGGCCAGCAGTGGCGGTGGTAGCAGCAGCAGCCACGGCGGAGGAAGCTCGACGACGTGGCAGCCGTCTGACTCCACCGGCGATGTCGGGAGGGGGAAAATGAGGTTGGAGCACGGAGCGCTCCTCGTGCATTTCTCTGCACGTCGAGGTCATCAACTGCAGGGCCTTCCCGAACAGTCCAGCATCGGAGAGGGGTGCCGTCAGAAGAGGAATCCTCTTCTTCTCCGGTACACGGGCCTGCTCCAGCCAAAGGTGGCGCTGGGTTATAGTTGCCAGGGCTCGCACTTTCCCAGCGGCTATGGCCTGTGACTGCGTCAGATGCAGGATAGCTTCTGCCGACTGGGTGAGCTGGTCATGTTGTACATCACTCAGCTCCATGCCGCCCGTCAATATCCCGGACATGAATCTTGCCAGCTGCGCGATGTTAGACGCGGCAGCTAGAGATTGTGTTCCGGAGATAAATGACTGGTCGCTCCAGTAAGCCAACCGCCTCGCCGATTTCCCTTGAGGAACCGGCTTGCGTAAGGGCTCCCACACCACCTCCAGACAGAGGAGCGCGGCCATCGGCCTATCAAGCCGTGGCACACCCTCTCTCATACCTTCGACCAAACCCGCCACCCGCGTAACTTGTACGTAGGTGGGGGTGAGGCCAATGATGTGGGACACCACCTGGCCCCGACGAACATAGGCCCCCATTGAGGGGAAAAATGGGTAGACAACGTCCACCCCTCTCACCGGGCGATGCTGCCAGAGATGACCTATTAGATCATCAGGGACAGGAACAGTGGCTGCGGCAGCCACCGCCATAAGCTCGGGAAACAAAGCCTGCAGTTCCCCCTGCAGACTTTCCTCCACCGAGCCCGCATCCCTCACATACAGCAGGCTTCGACTGGTCAAGGAGCCACACTCCGATGTGGCTGATAGTAGGGCATCCTGCCGACGAGTCAGAGGGTCTTCCCCGACATCTTCAAACAAGGCGCCCCAAGGAGACATTTCACCCCCCTCCAGTGTTACCTGGACGGGCGGGATACATGTCTCCACCGGGCCTTCAAATAAGAACCCGTCCGCCTCTACCATGTAAGCCTCTGTTTCCATCGGGCAGGTAGAGACCGACGCATCCTCACTGGGCTCCAGCAACTCACCAAACCCAGGCTATTCGCGTCTGCAAGCCACCATCTTGCGACGGGAGCGAGCAGACGCAAAAAGTTTGCGTCTCAAATCCTCTGGAACCAAAGGAACCGGCCGCTCAACAGCGGACGATTCCCCGGAAGCAGAGGAACCAGAGCCAGGACCAGGCCATCGCAGAGGCGACGGCACCGGTGCACCAGCTCCTTGGAGAGGCAAACTACCCATCGGACGCCTACCGGGCGTGGCTGTCAACCACGAGAGAGGCAACAGCCCTGCACCAGAACGCACGACGGAGGCGGAAATGGAGAACCGCTGGTGGAGAGTGGCTCTGCGACTCTCCGAAGTAGACATTATGACTTAGATTTTTCTATTGAATATTTATGAGAAGAAAAAAATAAGCACAATGTAAACACGTCTCAACTTTCTTCAGCTAACAACCTCGTCAAGTGGGGATCTACCGAAGGCACTTCCTTGTGGTGAAAGTGAATAAGGAGGCGAGTAGGTGACCACACACCTGCTTATGAAGGTAAGCGGAAGAGGGTGTGGTCAGACGGATGTTGGGATGTAAAGGTACATGGTGGAATTTTTTATTCAGTGCTCGTGCACGAAGTGAAGTACAGTGCAGACAAGTGTTGAGCAAGCCATAACGACATAGAACTGGCGTGGTTTATTATTCACATGGCAGAGCAGTGACACTACAGGTCTTCTCTTACTGAGAGACTGGGGGAAAGAGAAAGAATGGGAGGAGACATCTATATTTATACTCGCCACATGGTGGTGTACCTGAGTGGCTCCGCCTAGAGCGCCCTCTAGTGGAAACAGTTATATATGCAGTTAGACAGTTACTAACAATCCTACACAGAACCTCTGACCATAGCTGTCAACATTGGCAGGAGACAAAACGTGTACATTTTAGCCCCGCCCCTTCCCCCGCCCCCTCGGCCCGCCCCCTCCCACCCGGCCCCGCCCCCTCCCAATGGAGATGCCTCGTCGCTGCCATCTGCTGGTCAAAACCTGTATGTACCCAGCCATTCGTTTTAGGGTAAACTTTTCCTACTTTAAGTGTAAATGCTATGTAAATGGTTTTGTTGAACATTTGTATTTCACAGGAGAGAAACTGTATTCAAAGAAAGCTATTAAAATAGTCTTTGAATCTAAATATACTTTCTTTGTGTTGATTTTACATTAATTCCATGATTTTACTCAAGTAAATATCTGTTACAAGCTTCGGTTTTATGTAGAAAAATGCTGTTTTTAATCTAGATTAATCTAGATTGATTACAGAAAATTGTGAGATTGATTAGTTAATTTTTGGCGGCGCTGGTGTATATATGTAATGTGTGTATATATGTCAGAGAATCAGCCCCTTGCGTCCTTAGTGTATAGCATATGACATGGTGTATGTTAGTTCATTGATGTGACAGTGTCTGGCAACATACTGTTTGTGTTCTTTTTATTTATTTTTTCTTTGTGTTTGTGATTTGTCTTGATGTGTTTGTGAAACTATAAAAGCTGAAAATAAAATATTATAAAGTGTAAATGCTATAAAAATACAGTAAATTACATTTGATCAAAATATTAACCATTAAATAAAGGTTGTAATCTGTAAATGTATTTGATTTGACTGTAAATGTTATGAATTGTATGGTATATTGACTTGAACAAGACTGTTAGATCAACCCTGAAAACTGGAAATATCTGTTATAATAGTTAATTCAAAATAATACTTTAATAGTGAACTGTTGCATGCATTACAGGGACTCTCAGAGTACATTCCGGAGGAGCCTTCAGGCAAAACCTCTCATGATAAAGTTGTTTACACAGTTGTAGAGAGCCATTTCAAACCCCCATAAACCAAACAGGCTGAAAGCGGAGATGCCTCTGTGAGACAAGACCAATGTGGTTGAATCTATACAATAATAGATTACCATTTTTAGGAATGCCAAAGCTGGATCCTTTCATAGAGTAATACAAAGTGTCAGTTTGGTAGATGGGGTTTGGTGCTGGCTCTTGTGGACTGAATGGTATTAACCTAAGAAGCAATGACTGTACTGGGTTAATGCTAGATCATTACACAAGCCCTATTAAGGGAATGTTAAAAGGTCTGAAGTCATCAGACCTCCTCGATGCTGAAAACTGGAAGAAGACACCAACACGGAAGTCAGGGGGGGCTGACCAGCCTCCCCCAGAAGGTCATCTAAGGAGAAACGCCATGTGTGGAAGCAAGGAAACTATGGGGGGGGGGGGAGTCAGGGTATAAAACAAGGTATTTGGTGAGAGAGAGGCCAGGCCAGCTCATGACCCGCCACGACCGTTCCCCAGGGGGTCTGAGTCCTGCGCCTCCATCTCCACCGACCATGGTTCTACTTTGTCGTTACGTAAGTAAACTGTATATAGGAAAGATGTCTATCTTAGACCAGGTTTACCATGTGGTGGCAAACAAGTACTATTGGTCTATTTCATACATAACATGAATACTATTAATGTGCAAGACTGTCTTGATGTGAGAGCCACCGTGTCTGGGCTATTGTGATTAACCTCATCAATCCTTTTGTACAATCATGTATTATGCTGAATACATTCCTGTATGTAACCAATGCATTATCTCTTGGCCGCTCTGCAAATAAATGAGTTTGGACCATAGCTCCTGTTGTCTGGCTATACACGGTTATTTCTCATCTGACTAAGTCAGATGAGGACCATGGTTCTATGTCGCTCTCCTTTTCTTCCATCCAGTTAGCAACCTCATTGTGCTGCAATTAACCGTAGATATTCATTAGGAATACACGACAATTGAAAATGGGGGAAGTCCTTCTCTGGTCTGCATCCCCATAACAATTGTGTATTGCGCAATACTGTATTGTACCCATTCTGCAATATGTTAAATCAAGTTCAAGTTCTTTAATAGTTGTCATACAGAAGTACAGAATACTTTCATACAAAATGCTTCTTACTGTTACGCTCCAGAGACTGTGCTAGACAAGATAGTATCAAATAACATAATAACATAATATAGCATGAATTTAGAAGAAGAAAATGAGGTCACAGTGTTCGGTATAGACATATGTACAATGTTCTGAGTTACCATATAATATACAATACACAATACTATGCAGTGTACTAATGTACAGTACTATCTAGTGCAAAGCAGAAATGGGATGAGGTACAATTTTAGGTACAATTTACAGTAAGGTGTACGAGTTGTAGTGCAATCCTTCATCCATAAATATAAAGTGTGGGGAGTGGGTGCTACAGTGTGTTTGTTTAAAGTGGGTGTGTGCTATAAGTGTGTGGAGTGGGTGCTACAGTGTGTTTGTTTAAAGTGAGTGTGTGCGTGTGGATGTGTGTGCTATGTGCGTTTGGTGGTTGTTGTTGTGTAGTGTTCATTCATTGTTCGTTTAGCAGCCTGATGGCCTGGGGATAGAAGCTTCTTCTGAGTCTTTCTGTGCTCGCCTTGAGACTCCTGTATCGCTTGCCTGACCGCAGCAGTTCAAAGAGGCAGTTGTTCGGGTGACTGGAGTCTTTAATGATTCTCTTAGCCTTGCCCTTGCAACGCTTGTAGTAAATGTTCTGGAGGGTGGGGAGCCCCCCTCCAATTGTGCGTTTGGCTGAACGTGTCACTCTTTGTAGTCTGCTTTGGTCTTGTGCAGTGCTATTCCCAAACCAGGAGGTGATGTTGCCGGTCAAGATGCTCTCTATTGTACATGAGTAGAAGTTCTTAAGGATCTTCTGGCTGACTTGGAACTTCCTTAGGCGCCTGAGGAAGTAGAGGCGTTGTCGTGCCTTCTTCACAACACTGTTAATGTGTGTGGTCCATGTCAAGTCCTCGGATATGTAGGCTCCGAGGTACTTAAAGCTGTTGACTCTCTCAACCGGTGCCCCGTCGATGCTGAGGGGGCTGTAGTCCTTGACCCCCGACCTCCTGAAGTCCACAATCATCTCCTTTGTTTTGCTGACGTTCAGGGAGAGGCTGTTTTCCTGGCACCATCCCGCCAGGACCTTGACCTCTTCCAGGTAGGCCCTCTCGTCGTTGGCAGAGATCAGGCCCACCACCACTGTGTCGTCAGCAAATTTGACGATTGTATTGCTACTCCGCTGAGCCACACAGTCGTGTGTGTACAGGGAGTAGAGGAGGGGACTCAGAACACAGCCCTGGGGGGCCCCTATGTTGAGGGTGATGGATGAGGAGGTGCAGTTGCCTGCTCTCACCACCTGGGGTCTGCCAGTCAGGAAGTCCAAGACCCACTGGCAGAGGTCATAGCCCAAGCCCAGGTCCCTGAGCTTGGCTATGAGTATGGAGGGGACTATGGTATTGAATGCCGAGCTGTAGTCGATGAATAGCATTCTCACATAGTTCCCCTGCCTCTTGTCCAGGTGTGATGCTGCTGTGTGCAGCACATGGGATATGGCGTCCTCCGTGGACCTGTTGGGGCGGTATGCAAATTGCAGGGGGTCCATGTTGATGGGGAGGGAGGAGCAGATGTAGCCCTTTACTAGCTTCTCGAAGCACTTCATGGCTATGGAGGTGAGAGCTACAGGGCGGTAGTCGTTGAGGCAAGCAGGCTTGGATTTTTTGGGTACAGGGATAATAGTGGACTTTAGCAATTTAGCAATCAATCAATGTATTACCATAGTGCCTTTATACCTTCATCACTGTAGGCTACATATTAATACTACAACTCGTTAAAGCTATAAAAAATACCTATGGTCATTAATTTAGCAGTGGGAATATCATTTTTGGAACAGTGTGTGTGTCTACAGAGAAAAGTGAGATAGAAAAAAAGCTAATGCGATTTTGTGTTTTTCCTTAATATCTCTGCAATGCCTGCGAGTTACCAGTAACTGTATTTGTCATACCATGACAATTCACAACAACTTTTAAAACGGATCAATTTATATTTATAAATCGCATTCAGGAATTCAGGAAATTGGGCGTCAGTGAAGGCATGCTCTCCGTGGAGGAATGGGAGGAGGGGACGCGTGAACCTTAGGGGACGACAGGGGAGGCGCAGAGCAAACGGCTGTTCACCAACACATTTACACATTCCTGCATCACATACAGTAACTTTGTATTGTTTTATCCACAGAATATTTGCAAACCTTTTGTTCCAGAGACAAAAGCCACAGAGTGGGCAATCAAGAGACACTGGCTAAGTTGATTTGACACCCTCTGTGCATCAGTCTCTCCCCTGAGCTCTGAGCTTTATCCGGTCGCTGTTCTTATTCTTCTTCGGGTCGCAACGGTCTGACTTCCTGTGATAACGTTCTAATCTACACTGCTGCCACCTGTCGTCACGGAGGGGAATTGCAGCCATTTTGTAAAAATTAATAAGTACAAAATACGTGCCAATTCCGTGAACCGTGAAAAGGGCGTGAAGAAGGTTGAAAAAACAGGAGAATCCCGGGAAAAACGGGAGGGTTGACAGCTATGCCTCTGACTTCAACACTCCCACTTAGGTTTGTATTAGCATACTGGATAACTTCTTTGAAAAACATTTTACAAAGGAAATAATATACTCCAAAAACATCAAAAGAACATGACAGTCAATATCTACACACCAAACATGGCCTCTGCAAATCTCTTCAATTTCAATTTGGAGGCAGGTTTCGTCATAGCGTCTGCTACCATGTCGTCCGTTGGACAATACATCAGTGTCATCCTTTCTTCTCTGATGACAGATCTAATGAAATTATATTTTATATCGACATGTTTACATCTCTGTCGGCACACAGGGTTTCTAGCAATCGCAATGGTTCCCTGGTTGTCCTCGTAAACAACAGTCTTCTTATATACATAGGTATCTATCCCTTCGAGCAGTTGTTCCAGATAAATACACTCCTGTATGGTCATAGCTAGAGCCATATATTCGGCTTCACAAGTTGATAGAGCCACGGTGGGCTGCTTCTTTGTTTTCCACGAAACCAGTGAGCTATCTGCGTTCAAACTCACACAATATCCTGTGGTACTCCTTCTATCTGTGGTGTCAGCTGCCCAGTCTGCATCACTGTAGGCTTTAAGTCCTAGACCCTCGCTGCTCTTTCTGAAACACAGTTGTCTGTCTGCTGTACCTTTTTAAGATAACGAAAAACATGTTTTACCGTAATCCAGTGCTCCTCTGTGGGATCAGCAACATGTCGACAAATAGATGAGGCTACCCACCGCTTCCCTGTACATTTTTACATCTGTCAGTTTCTGAGCATCCTCCTGGTAGTCCAGTGTTTGATCACATGGTGTATCCCTTGTTCTACATTCCTGCATGTCAAAACGTTTCAGAATCTTTTCCACATATCTCTTCTGGGATACTGTTACACAATTGGCAGACTGCTCAAAATCCATACCTAGAAAATGCTTTAACCTCCCAAGGTCTTTCATCTTAAATCTGTTGGAGAGCATCTCTTTCACCTGTGCTAGGCTCCTGGTGTTGTCCGCTGCTATGATCAAATCGTCTACCCAAATGACGATGATCACTTTTCCCAACTCCTTTGACTCCCTCGAGTAAACACAGGGGTCTACTGGGTTCTGTAGGAAGTGATCTTTGATAAGGCATGTATGAAGCATCTCGTTCCAATTTCGCCCAGACTGTTTCAGGCCGTAAATGGATTTTTCCAGCGTACACACCAGCTTCTCTCCTTTCTTTTCGTAACCCTCAGGTTGTTCCATATATATCTCTGTGACGTACATGGGTACGTGGGTTGGTCATTACCATTATTACTGTATTTATGGCACCATCTGAACATCAGGTTAGTATATGTAAATGTGTTGTTTTGTATGTGTGATGTTGTGTCATCTCCTAATCTTCTGTTCTGTTCCGCAGATGCCACTCATCTCCCTGATTGGATTGGTTGCACCTGATTGGTGCATCTTCAGGCAGGCAGTGGAGATGAGTGAATAACAGAGTGGGAAATGACACACGTCCGGGCGCCTCATTTGAGTCACTGCCATGTTCCAGAATGGAGTGAGGAGGTTGCCCTCTCATCTAGCTGTCTGGAAGTGATATCTTGTGGTTTCTCTTTGTGTCCCATGACGGGCACAATTGTATTCATATTATTTACTAAGTGTTTGTTTGTATATATGTATGTCTTGTTTGTCCTCCCCTACCTTTTCCCCTTGTGCATTATGGTGGAGGTTTAAATCCCTATCACCATACATATATAATTTACTATTTGGAAAACATCTTGTGTTGTGGCTTTCTTACCTACCTGGGACATTGCTTTAAACGCATTTACTGAGAGAGGCTGTTTTTTGTTGATGTGCAGCCGGCTCCAGTTATTATTCTGTGTGGTCCTTAGACCTTTGTACATGACATGGGGGCTCGTTAGTTTGCACAATTGTATGGTTCCTTGTTTGTTATGTAACATTGTAACTTGTCAGTTGGAGCATGTCAGGTAAGATAGCGTTTTTTTTCCCCTTTGGTAAAGTTATATTATTGTGTTTCCATTGTCCGTGCTACACAGTTTGATTGGTGTAAACCGTTCTTGTATGTGATACTCTTAACTAAATCTTTTTTCTGCCACATAGGTAACAGGGTGATCACCTGCCTGGTTAGGGGAGGGGGGCACGCGTCGTAATTCCGGTGGAGCGTGCAATGAAATCGGTAAGCGACTGAAGATATGTGTAGCCTCATCCCGCTAGAGGAGTAGTTTAGCTGGGGATATGCTAGATAGAGTGACACAGGTGATCGTAGTTAGGTGGTTAGGACCAACGTTTATTGTTTTCATAAATGGTAGATGTGGGCATTAAATCAGATTGGTTGAAATGTATACTGCGGAATGTGGCGATTAAATGTGTAACGCACGGATATTGTGGAGTAGGTGAGTGGATATTTCCTGGTGCCTGTTATTTGTTTGGTGGTAACGCGGGTTGCTAAGGGAGCACAGGGTATTTATACATAGGTTATTTGTGGCATAGTCACATTCTGCAAGGGGTATGGCTGGGACAGCTTTTACTTTGGAAGTTTTTTTGGCGGACCCTACGAGGGAACAAATTGATATCTGCACAAAAATAGACTTGTGTAGTGTCGCCAAACATTATGGCATTACTGTCCAAAGTTCGAAAAGTAAGGAGGAGTTGAAAACAATCGTGCTGGCTGGGTTGTTGGATAAAAATATATTTAGTTTGCCCATAGCCCAGGGAAATGTCTCTGAGAACGTCGCGCACGGCGAGGCGGCTGAGGATACTGGTGGTTTAGATCGAAACGCTGGTGCGGTACAAAAACGGAGAGGTGGCATTTCAAAGGGGGAGGAGAATGACAGTGATGACTCTGTACACTCAGGACGTGCCTCTGTTTCTTCTCCCACTCGTAAATCAAGTAGACGTTTGGCCCGTCTCCAGATGGAGGAGAGAGCGGCTATACGAGACAGGGAGGAGAGGAAGGAAGAGAGAGACAGGGAGGAGAGGAAGGAAGAGAGAAGGGAGAGAAGGGAAGAAAGAGAGATGCTGAGGGAAAAGGAGGAGAAGGATAGGGAGCTCCAGTTGGCGATAAGAAGGATGGAGTTGGAGAGTGGTGGCTCTTCCTCCTCCTCAACTGAAGCCTCCCAGGCCCTTTTTAATATTGGGCAGCATATTTCTTTAGTTCCCCTTTTTCGGGAGTCTGAGGTGGAATCATATTTCTCTGTTTTTGAGCAAATAGCGTGGGCTTTGCATTGGCCAAAGGACCAGTGGGCGATTTTATTGCGATACAGACTCACTGGTAGGGCTCAGGGGGCGTGCCAGTCATTATCGAATGAAGACAGCGTGGTATATGAGAAAGTGAAAAGTGTTGTCTTGCGCGTATATGAACTGGTGCCGGAAGCGTATAGGCAACGATTTAGGGCACTAAGTAAAGCTCCCTCTCAAACACATGTTGATTTTTCCCGTGAACAACAGACTATGTTTACTCGTTGGTGTGAAGCATGTAACGTGGATGGTGTCGAAGCTTTGAGTGAGTTAGTCCTCATTGAGCAGTTTAAGAAATGCGTGCCCCGAACGCATTTTAGTGTACTTAGAGGAACGCAAAGTTTCTACCCTCCAGGAAGCTGCAATTTTAGCAGACGAGTTTGCATTGATCCACAAAAATGTTGCTGTGCGAAATAATGTGTATGTAGGAGGGGGTGCGTTCTCTCCTTCTGAGCAGCCGTATCAGGGAGGTGACGAGCGAGCATTCCGACCTCGATCACCGCCGTCTCGAAATGCCTTTGGTGACGAGCGAGCATTCCGACCACGCTCACCGCCGTCTGAAAAGGCCACCTTTGTGTGTCATTATTGTAAGAAAGAAGGGCATTTTATGAGGGACTGTCATGCGCTAAGGGATCGACAGGAGACCAGGGAGTCAGCCCAGGAACCGAAAGGGGTGGGGTTGATTGGTACAGTGTCATGTCCTGACCAGAATAGTTTTTTTGAACCCTTTTTGTTTGATGGTTATGTGTCCCTGTCAGGTAAAGTTGGGGACTACCAACGGGTGAGAATACTCCGTGATACAGGAGCCTCTCAATCGTTCATCCTGGCTGATGTATTACCATTGGATGTGGGCTCCTGTCAGTCGAGTGAATTGGTGAGAGGTATTGACATGGGGTGTGTGCGCGTGCCGTTGCATAAGGTGCATGTACAGTCTGCACTGATCACAGGTTGTTTTCCGGTCGCGGTTCGCCCATGTTTTCCCGTAAAGGGCGTGGATTTTGTCATGGGGAATAATATCGCTGGGGGTAAGGTCGTCCCTGTGTTGGAGGTTGAGGACACTCCATTTACTAACTCATTGTGTGATGCATTGATTGATAATCACCCCAATGTCCCTTCTAATTGTGCTGTCACTAGGGCACAGGAGCGGAAGCGAGGCCATGGTCTAGCGTTGGGTGACTCTGTCTGTGGTGAGTTTTGCAAATTGGCGGTGGAGCAGCATTTTGAGGCGGGGAATGAGGTGTTTATTGTGCTGCCCACGCCTGGTACTATGCTCACTGCCCGGTTCTCAGGACCTTATGTGGTAAAAAGAAAGGTGTCTGCCACTAAGTATATATTGTATACGCCCGAGCGGCGGAGGAGGACACGCTGGTGTCATGTGAATAGGCTAATGAAGATTCCTGCCCGCGTCTCGTCGGAGTTGGGATGTGACAGGGCTGTTGGTTCACATGCTGTGTTGTGTTCTGATGTGCCTTACAGGACGCACAGTGTTGTTGTTGGGAGTGCGGACCCCGTTAAGCAGTTCGCGTATCGGTGTCCGGTGGCGATGAGGGAGGTCATGGGGAGAGAGGCTCTGTACCCCCTTAAAAAAAGGGGGGGCTAGCTACACATGGCCATGGTCCCTGGAGCTCTTTTTGCCTTCTGGCTCCCAAGGCTAATGTGTCTCTCCGTTTTCTGTACTGCAGGAGGGTGACGCAGGGCCTGTGTGGTGCTGATGTGGCCCATTTGGTGGGTGATTTTGTGGAGGGAGAATTTTTTTGTTGTTGTTTCTGTTCTCCCTGGTATGTGCTACTAATCTCATGTTGGGTAATAAGTAATGTTTTGCTAACCCTCCAGGTTCGCTCTTATGGGGGAGGTGTGACGTACATGGGTACGTGGGTTGGTCATTACCATTATTACTGTATTTATGGCACCATCTGAACATCAGGTTAGTATATGTAAATGTGTTGTTTTGTATGTGTGATGTTGTGTCATCTCCTAATCTTCTGTTCTGTTCCGCAGATGCCACTCATCTCCCTGATTGGATTGGTTGCACCTGATTGGTGCATCTTCAGGCAGGCAGTGGAGATGAGTGAATAACAGAGTGGGAAATGACACACGTCCGGGCGCCTCATTTGAGTCACTGCCATGTTCCAGAATGGAGTGAGGAGGTTGCCCTCTCATCTAGTTTGTCCTCCCCTACCTTTTCCCCTTGTGCATTATGGTGGAGGTTTAAATCCCTATCACCATAAATATATAATTTACAATTGGAAAACATCTTGTGTTGTGGCTTTCTTACCTACCTGGGACATTGCTTTAAACGCATTTACTGAGAGAGGCTGTTTTTTGTTCATGTGCAGCCGGCTCCAGTTATTATTCTGTGTGGTCCTTAGACCTTTGTACATGACAATCTCCCTATCTATGGGTGCGTGCAGATAGGCTGTCTTCACATCCATCTGATGTAAAATCAGATTGTCCTCAGCTACTTTCTGAACCACTACCCTTACACTGGTCAGATTGGCTGTGGGGGAGAATGTTTCACCATAGTCTATCCCCTCCCTTTGACTGAAACCCTTAGCTACAAATCTCGCTTTGTACTTTTCGTGGCCTTCGATCCCTTCCTTGATTGAGTGCACCCATTTCCCTCCCACTGTCTGTCTGCCCTCTGGCAACTTGGTTAGAGTGAAGGTGTGGTTGTCCTCTAGGGACCTCATTTCCTCATCCATTGCTCTCTCCCATTTACTTGATTCAGGGGACACTATGGCCTCTTTAAAGGTCTGGGGTACCCCACTAACTACTCTGTAGCAGTAATCAACAGTGATGGGTGTACTGTACTGTCCTCCTCGTCACTCCCTTTCCGAGCATAGTCTGTCCTGGCTCCTCTGTCTGTGTCTCGCCCTCACATGTTGTCTTTGTGACAAACTTGACTAGCCTGTGTTTCTGCACTACCCCTTTACCGTGATAATAAACCAGGAAAGCGGGGCTTCCCTTGTCATGCCCTACAAAGAGTCCTTTTTCACATCTGGACTCGAGCTTTCCTCTGTCCTGCAGGTACACATAACACACTGATCCAAATCGGTGCATTCTGGCTAGATTACACTTCTTTCCTGTCAGTGCTGTATACGGGGTGGTGCCCGTGTGCTTATTGAAGCATCTGTTTCAGGTGTAAGCGGCTTCCTGCACCGCATAGTGCCATAGGCTCTTAGGTAAGTTACTACCTACTAGCTTACACCTAGCCATCTCGAAAAGAGTGCGCCATTCTCTCTCTGCCACTCCGTTCTGGTGTGGGGAATATGGGCATGACGTCTCGTGTCTTATCCTGTTCTTCCTCAACAGTGATTGGAACTCTCTGTTTGTGAATTCGGTCCCGTTGTTGGACCTCAAACATCTTACTGTACCATAAGGGGCTATGTCCGCCAGGAATTTTTCCGTGGCCTGGAGTGTGTCACTCTTTGCTTTAAGAAAGTAAACAAACACTGCCCCTGTGCACACGTCTGTAAAAGACTGTACATATCTAAAGCCTCCTATGGACTCGTTTCTTACTGGACCGGCAAGATCTGTGTTAACCAACGCAAGTGGTACTTTTACTTTTTCTGTGGGATTTCTGTTTCTCGATTGAGCAAACTTCCCCTTTATGCACACGACACATTCTTTATCAGGTCTACGCTTTTCACCCTCAATGTGCATGCCCTCTGTCACTGCTTGCAGTTTCAGTAAATCCTTGTAATTACAATGACCCATAATCTCATGCCATGTCTGAATATCGTGGCTGACGGTTACTTTACACTTATCATTGTCATTACACTCTGTTTTCAGGTAATACATTCTCTGATACACCTCTATGTCAAATCGCATACCGTTGGGCTCTACAAGAACATTTTTACCTTCAATGAAGAACACTCTGCACCGTTCGCAGTAGCAGCTATTACAGAGAATAGTCCTTGTGGGAACGATGGTACATAGAGAGCGTTCTTTAACGTCACTGTACGCCGGCGCCCCCTGCTGTCCGTGAGGCATACCTGTGCGTCTCCTCTCTTTTTCGCCAACCCGTAGGTGCGCTTTCCGTCTGCCAGCTCCATGCTTGTCTCTCCGGGCGGAAAGTTCTGTCAAAGTTCTTGAACAGACTCCTGTCGTTGATGACGTGGGACGACGCACCTGTGTCCACGATCAGTCCCTTCCTTTGGGCCTGTTGCAGCTGCGTTGGCCTGGTGACGTACGCCGTCTGCGCCCTGGGGATGAAGCCCTCTCGTTCCGCTACTCTCCTGTCGTTGCCTCGATCCGTCTCACGCCAAACATCGCCGCCATCTTGTCCATGCGCGTTGCGCGCCCTGGTCGCGTTTCTTCATGCACGCTTGCCTGCGTGCCGCGTGGATCTGCAGGGGCCACACCAGACAGTCCTCGTGCAGTTACTTCTCCGATGACCTTTCTCTCCGCATCGCCAATACGCCTACTCCGTCGTGGTCCTGGTCCTCTCCCTTGGCGTCGCTCAGGCCTTTAGCGCCCTCTCTCCCGCCTCCGCGGGTTGGGTATCTTCTGAGGCCTCGAAGTTCCTTAACTTAGCCTTGAACTGTCCCAGCGTCATGTCCGTTGAACCGTGTGTTACCAGGAGTGTGAACGGTTTGTACAGCTCCGGTAGTCCTTTCATCATCATCGCCATCATTAGCCCATCGCTTGGTGCTTCTCCGGCACTCCTCAATGGCGTCGTGATCTGCTCCGCTCTGTTGACGTATTCGGTCACAGTCTCGGTTTGCCCCTTTCTCAGGGTCGTCAGTGCTGTGTAGAGGGCCATGACTCTGGGTCTTCCTCGTCCGATGTAATGCTCTCTCAATACCTCCAGGCTTTCTCTGCCTCGGTCTTTAGTGTCGCGGAATATCAGCCCCAGGCTGGTATCGTCGAGCAGCGCCGCTAACTCACAGTACGCGTCTGCGTTACTCTGGTCGTCCAGGGCTTGCTCTTCCGCCGTCAGTTCTCCCGTGGGGGCTGCCAGGATCGTCTCCTTCAGCCCTGCACCGTGCATGCAGCATAGCATGCGTTCTTCCCAGAGCTCGTAGTTCTCTGCTTTTCCGTTGAATGAGGGCCATTTGTTCCTCCCTCTGGTCGCTGCGCGTTCTAAGATGGGGTTCTCCCCCTCACCTCCGTTGTGTTCAGCAGGCGCCATGCTTTCTAAGGTGGGGTTCTCCCCCTCGCCTCCGTTGTGCTCAGCATGCTCCGTCTCCCCCGATGCCGCCTCCTCGGGGCTCTTGGCTGCTACCTTCCAGTGACTCCCGGCTGCTACCTTCTTGACCCTCCTGTGAGTCTTCTTGGCTTTCATGTCGCTTCTTTGATGGTGGGCATAGTTTTAGCTCCTGTTGGCCTAGCGTTTAGCCACGCGGTACTCCCGGTGCTAACCTAGCCTATACTTTAGCTAAACTTGCTACCCTTATTATTTCGCCCCCGGCGTGATCTGGGCCCATAACCTGTTAACAGAATCAGGCTGTAGGGCGACAATAATGTGGTCAAGAGGCATGGTTTCTATCTTGAGCCTTAACTGGCGTGGTTTATTATTCACATGGCAGAGCAGTAACACTACAGGTCTTCTCTTACTGAGACTGGGGGAAAGAGAAAGAATGGGGGGAGACATCTATATTTATACTCGCCACATGGTGGTGTACCTGAGTGGCTCCGCCTAGAGCGCCCTCTAGTGGAAACAGTTATATATGCATTTAGACAGTTACTAACAATCCTACACAGAACCTCTGACTTCAACAGGCATCATTGTGAAAAAAGGTCAGATTTGACCACTTACAATGATTAAATGACAAAACAAATAATTTTAAAAGATGTCAACATAGCTAGGCCATATGTCAAGGGGTTAAACATGAATACTGGATAGGTTGACAGCTTCTACCCAAAAGTGATTACTTAAGTTGCAATATCAGTGTTGGCCCCCTGACTAAGAGTTGAGGAGCTCACACTCACCCATCTTATTTCATAATACAACATTTCCGAATGGACGTTTGGATTAAACCAAGTGTATGCTGTGATGCTGAACTTTCCCAGTGGAACACAAGTTACTTAACGTTACACAGGTATGTTATGCACGTTAATTAAGCTATGCACTTTAGCTGGCTAACGTTAAGATAGCAGGAGCCGTCGGCCAACAAAGATGTTGTTTCAACAAATGGATTCACAAAATGGATTATAATCCAAACATTATTGAAGCCTCCCGTGACCAGTAAGTAGGTACTAATACTCTTAACACGTTGGGTGCCGTTAACGTAGAACTACGTTTCTGTCGCCCAACCGCTGAGTGCCGGCTATGTCACAGAAACGTAGATCTACGTTTTTCTCACTGTATTTCTTTTAATCGCTATTGCCATTCATAATTCAGCGGGGCACCTTGTGCATACTGTTCTGAGTGTGTCTGAGCTGGCAGACGGTCTTATACCGCCCTCTAACGCCTTCTGCCATTATTGCACCCCGTTAGAAACGGGTTTGTTTCTTTTCTCTACTGAGCTGCGGCGTGGGGGCGGGTCCTAAACACTCCGGCAAAACACACGCTTGTAGGGATGGTTTGGACTACTGACCCCGCCCGCCCGTTGAAGTGCAATACCCAACAACGTCGAAGACAGGATTCGCTGTGGATAACTGGAATGGCGATGAGATAATTGGATTCTTTTTTTTTGCATTACATCATAGACCAGGTAAGGACACTATATGTGAAAGCTTGCGTTGATCTGATATTTATTTCTACTGCGATTGAAGCTATCTGTGTTTTATGTGTGTGGCTGTTTTCCGTTGGGTGCAGGAGGGGAGGGGGGGAGCGCCGCGCTCCAGGGCACATTTCATGTATTCACGAGGAAGGATAATAATGATAATCTAGTGTCGGGTTCAGTTAATTTGACCTTGAAGAGACGGTAAGGAGAAGGTTTTAGGTTCAAAGATTTATTACAGAGTGAATAAAACAATATTACAGAGAATACACATCACAGCTGTGGAGTGGACACAAAATCAGTACTTAGCTCAGGGCTTCGCAGAGACAGTGTGCCTGGCTCCTCCCTTAAATCAAATCAAATTTATTTATAAGGCCCAACAACACACGTTAATGTCCCCATGGGCCGTACAGGTCTTCTTTAAACAAGTCAAGAAGAAAAGATAACAATAAGTCAAGAACAGAACAAGGACACCATAAGGTCCAACAAATTTAAAATAAATGCAAATAAATGAAAGAATGCAAGCACTCCCAGACATACCCCACGCGAAGGTAAGGAAGAACTCACTAAAACCTAACAATAGGTACAAATGCTCCACAGGCAGTGTGGATGAGAGAAACCTTAGAAGGGCCATTCAAGGGAGGATCTCCCTTCTTAGATGTCGGTGATAGTAGTGTTGCAGACGGACAGTTGGTAAGCATGCACTCAAGTGTGTAGTGAAACACAGATGAGTGCATGCAATAGCAACTGAACATTTTGAAAGATTAAACATAGAGCTGATAGCGATAGCAACTGAACATTTTGAAAGATTGAAGATAGAGCTGATAGCGAATCTATTTGAGGCACAGGGGCGGCGCAGAGAGGGTCGCGTCCTCCCCGTCTTAATCACGGGACATTCAACACTCCTGTCATTGCTCAGGTACAGCCGGAGACAGGGAGATAGGGGGCGGCGCAGAGAGGGTCGCGAACTCCCCGACATCATCGCGGGACGTCCGGTACTCCGGTCACCACTACGAGACCTCCGGAGACAGGGGGGCACGCAGAGGGGGTCGCAACCTCCCGGCCTTCATCACGGGACGTCCGACACTCCGGTCAGCACTCCAGGACGGCAACTCACAGGGGGACAGGGAGACGGGACAGGCGTTAGACAGCTCATGTGATTGTAGTGGGCGGACATAGCAATAGATACAAGTGGTAAGCATATATGTGAATGGAGTAGATATATGAAGTAAGCATATTATGTGAATAGAATAGAAGTACTTAACCCAGCAATCAAACCGCGTTGACTGTTAATCTGTTAACAGTCTGTTAATACTGTTAATCAGTTGACAGGACCACGGACAGACGACGATAGATAACTGATCCAAGGCCTCGGTGGTGCATGTAGAGCAGTCACTGCAATCTTGGCCAAGACCCCGAGGCATCCATCACCTTAGTCAGCGCTAGGAGACGGGCACTCAGAGAGATGGGGGAGGGAAGGGGGGGAGGGGGGGGGGATGAGTTAGAGAGTTCCCATGTTTGTGGTGCTGCAAAAGAGCAGACACGTAGTACCCTGTAGTGCCATGTAGTGCCATGTAGTACCCTGTAGTACCCTGTAGTGCCATGTAGTACTATGTAGTACCCTGTAGTGCCATGTAGTACCCTGTAGTGCCATGTAGTACCATGTAGTACCATGTAGTACCCTGTAGTACCCTGTAGTGCCATGTAGTGCCCTGTAGTACCATGTAGTACCCTGTAGTGCCATGTAGTGCCATATAGTACCATGTAGTACCCTGTAGTGCCATGTAGTACCATGTAGTACCCTGTAGTGCCATGTAGTACCATGTAGTACCCTGTAGTACCATGTAGTACCCTGTACCCTAACTAAACTAGACAGATTAATCTAAAGGTCAGTCCCCGACCAGGTGAGATCAGGGTAGGTTGAAGGAGAGAGAGAAAAGATGAGTCTTAAGCAGGGATTTAAAAGCTTCGACAGAGCAGGCGCCCCTGATGACGGCAGGTAATTTGTTCCACAGGTAGGGAGCGCGGTAGACAAAGGCTCTGTGGCCGGCGGATTTCTTTTTAACCCTAGGGATCGATAGAAGCCCCGCATTTTGTGAGCGCAGAGCACGAGCGGGCGAGTATCGGGAGATGAGATCGGATAGATAGAGCGGTGCAAGCCCATTTAAAATTTTGTAGGTGAGGAGTAGCACTTTAAAGTCAGATCGGGCTTGGATAGGAAGCCAGTGTAGGGCGGACAAAACTGGTGTGATGTGATAACATTTTCTAGTTCTAGTTAGTATCCGTACAGCCACATTTTGCACGAGTTGAAGATTTTTGATGCTTGAATTGCCAATTTATACTCCATGCAACACGTCTAAACAAGGAGACAGCTAAAATAGCGAGGATCTCGGTTTACAGTCTTTTTCACCTGTGGTTCAGTTGTGAAGGACGGACTGTGGGTCAAATTAGTGCATTTCTATATGGCAATGGCCTGCTTTGATACAGTAAACAGCACATTTTGTAATAGTAGACATATTTGTAGATGGTTGTCTATACATTCTTACAATGGATAAATGGAACAATAGATTCATATAGCATATATTTGTGAATACTGTAACTAGTTTATTTTAGTAGGCCAAATCCTGCCTCCTCTGTCTGGGGTCCCTACCAACAGCTGCCTGGCCTGATCAGAAATAGCTGTTGGTATTGCCACTGAGTAGAGAAGATTACACCACATAAGAATGATAGAAGAATAAATGTATTAAGGGTGACACTAGCGTTGATTTCGGGAAGATCTGATAATCAGGCGAAAAATGACAACATGTTTATTGAATTACACAAAAGCGCTGCTTTCGCGTCTTTTCCCTGGAATTACTCAGAAGCAACTGTTGAATTTAGAGGTTGTATGTAGGGTTGTAACTAACTGTAACTGTACTCTACTGCTCCCATGACTGCATATATATGTGTCCACTGGAGGGCGCTATAGGCGGAGCTTCTACTGTCTACGCCAGGTTGGGAGTATTTAAGCCTTTGTTCCCTCCCTCTCTATCTTCTTACCACATCTGCCTCTCCCGGAGAGGAGTGCCCATGTGCTGTGCTGCTGTGAATAACTATGAATGAATAAACAAGCCAAAGGCTAAAGATGGAATTCATGCCTCCTACCTATATTATTGTCGCCCCATAGCCAATTATGTCAACAGGTTATGGGCTCAGATCTCGCAGGGGCGAAATAATAAGGGTAGCTAGCTTAGCTGAAGTGTAGGCCAGATTAGCACCGGGAGTACCGCGTGGCTAGATACTAGGCCAACGGAGCTTAAGCTACACCTACCACCAAGAAGGAGGATGCAGGAGCAAATGGCCCTCATTTAATGGAAGGGCGGAGAGATATGAGCTCTGGGAAGAGCGCATGCTATGTTGCATGCACGGCGCAGGACTCAAGGCGGTGATCTTGGCGGCCCCCGCGGGACCACTGACGGCGGAGGACCAAGCCCAAGACGACAAGCTTAATGAGGACGCATACTGTGAGTTGGCGCCGCTGCTCGACGATACAAGCTTGGGGCTAATATTCCGCGACACGAAGGACAAAGGCCGAGAAAGCCTGGGAGTGTTGAGGGAGCATTACATCGGATGGGGAAGGCCCCGAGTAGTGTCCCTCTACGTAACGTTAACGGCTCTGAAGAAGGGGCACACAGAGACGATGACAGAATACATCATCTGAGCTGAGCAGATCATGACGGCGCTCAAGAGTGCAGGAGAGGCACCAGGCAAGGGGCTAATGATGGCGATGGTGATGAGAGGACTACCGGAGTTGTACAGGCCATTCGCAAAGTCCGTTGCCCTGCGGGTTGTACGCCGTACGATCTTCACCCCCAGGTGCTCCGCAACTGCAGTCCAGAGCTCCGAAGTGAACTGGGGGCCCCTGTCGCTTGTGATGTCCCCCGGTGTGCCAAATCGGGCCACCCAGCAGCTGATGAACGCATGTTTATTGAATTACACAAAAGCGCTGCTTTCGCGTCTTTTTCCTGGAATTACTCAGAAGCAACTGTTGAATTTAGAGGTTGTATGTAGGGTTGTAACTAACTGTAACTGTACTCTACTGCTCCCATGACTGCATATATATGTGTCCACTGGAGGGCGCTATAGGCGGAGCTTCTACTGTCTACGCCAGGTTGGGAGTATTTAAGCCTTTGTTCCCTCCCTCTCTATCTTCTTACCACATCTGCCTCTCCCGGAGAGGAGTGCCCATGTGCTGTGCTGCTGTGAATAACTATGAATGAATAAACAAGCCAAAGGCTAAAGATGGAATTCATGCCTCCTACCTATATTATTGTCGCCCCATAGCCAATTATGTCAACAGGTTATGGGCTCAGATCTCGCAGGGGCGAAATAATAAGGGTAGCTAGCTTAGCTGAAGTGTAGGCCAGATTAGCACCGGGAGTACCGCGTGGCTAGATACTAGGCCAACGGAGCTTAAGCTACACCTACCACCAAGAAGGAGGATGCAGGAGCAAATGGCCCTCATTTAATGGAAGGGCGGAGAGATATGAGCTCTGGGAAGAGCGCATGCTATGTTGCATGCACGGCGCAGGACTCAAGGCGGTGATCTTGGCGGCCCCCGCGGGACCACTGACGGCGGAGGACCAAGCCCAAGACGACAAGCTTAATGAGGACGCATACTGTGAGTTGGCGCCGCTGCTCGACGATACAAGCTTGGGGCTAATATTCCGCGACACGAAGGACAAAGGCCGAGAAAGCCTGGGAGTGTTGAGGGAGCATTACATCGGACGGGGAAGGCCCCGAGTAGTGTCCCTCTACGTAACGTTAACGGCTCTGAAGAAGGGGCACACAGAGACGATGACAGAATACATCATCTGAGCTGAGCAGATCATGACGGCGCTCAAGAGTGCAGGAGAGGCACCAGGCAAGGGGCTAATGATGGCGATGGTGATGAGAGGACTACCGGAGTTGTACAGGCCGTTCGCAAAGTCCGTTGCCCTGCGGGTTGTACGCCGTACGATCTTCACCCCCAGGTGCTCCGCAACTGCAGTCCAGAGCTCCGAAGTGAACTGGGGGCCCCTGTCGCTTGTGATGTCCCCCGGTGTGCCAAATCGGGCCACCCAGCAGCCGATGAACGCCCGGGCCACCTCCGCTGCCGTAGTGGACGACAGTGGAACAGCAGAGCAGCGTTGGCTAGCACGGTCTTGGCAGCCCCAAAGGCGCTGTCCATCCCGGAGGACCAATCTAACTCGTCCTTGGGCACTTTGCCCCGCAGGGCCTCGTACAAGGGGCGCATGAGGTGGGCAGCATGGGGAAGGAACCAGTTGTAAAAGTTCACCATGCCCAGGAACTCCTGTAGAGACCGTACGGTGCGGGGACGAGGAAAACTGGCAGCGGCCTCCACCCTGGCGGGGAGTGGGGTGGCTCCCTGTGGAGCGACATGGTGTCCGAGGAAGGTGATGGAGGACTGCCCGAACTGGCACTTGGTTGGGTTTACGATGAGGCCATGTTTACTGAGCCGCTCAAACAGCTGCTGGAGGTGTGTCATGTGCTCCTCTATGGACGTACTGGCTACAAGAATGTCATCCAAGTACACAAACAAAAACGGCATGTCCTGGAGCACAGAGTCCATCAGGCGCTGAAACGTCTGCGCCGCCCCCATGAGCCCGAAAGGCATTCTTAGGAATTCGAAAAGCTCAAAGGGTGTAATGACAGCTGTTTTTGGCACATCCCGTGGATGGACCGGCACCTGGTGGTAACCGCGCACCAGGTCCACCTTGGAGAAGATGACAGCCCTCGGCAGGTGGGTAGAGAAGTCCTGTATGTGCGGGACAGGGTACCGGTCGGGGGTTGTGGCGTTATTAAGGCGATGGAAATCGCTGCAGGGGCGCCAACCCCCGCCAGCCTTTGTAACCATATTACCAGCCCTCGGTGGTAATATGGTGTTCCACACCGTGTTTGGCCACTGCAGATGAGAACGTGGGTGTGGTGAGGTCAGGGAACCCGGCGAGCAGGCGTTCATACGGGTCCCCGGTGGCAAGTGTGTTCAACAGGCAGAGAGCTCCGCCCCCCCCAACCGCCCCAAGTGTGCAGGGGTAAGAGGAAAAAGAGAGGGCATCGATCAAGCGACAGTTTTTAACATCTACCAGCAAGCTGAAGGCACAGAGGAAGTCTGCTCCCAGGAGCGGCATGGACACCGCAGCCATAACAAAACCCCAGCCGAAACGGCGCCCCCAAAAACACACCTCCACATACCTGGTGCCGTAGGTACGTATGGGCGTACCGTTCGCTGCGTCCATCTGGGGCCCGTGTCTGCCGTCCATGGTGTCCACGCCCTGTGCCGGCAGGATGCTGCGTTGCGCACCCGAGTCCACCAGCAGCCGCCGGCCAGACAAGGAGTCAGTGATGAACAACAGCTTGCAGTCATGGCCGGCACCCACAGCCACTAATGAGCGCCGGCCCTGGCGTTTCCCTGCCCCTTGAAACTGCTTGGCCCTGTCCCCAAACCTGGCATGGTAATAGCAGAGCCCGTCGTCGGGTTGGCGTCGGGCTGTCACCGCAGCCGCAGTGTCTGTATAGGCCTCCAGTGGTGGGGCATAGGTGCCCTGGTGGGGCAGCAGCGCATGGACAAACTGCTGCTGCCTGTTGGCCAGGAAAACCCTGTCTGCTTCTGCAGCCAGGCCGCGATAGTCCTTGGTGGAGGAGAGGAGGGAACTGGCCAGTGCTGTGCGCACAGGCACTGGAAGCTCTTGCAGGAAAATGTGTGTAAACAGAAAGTAGGGATCAGCTGATCCCAGCATAGCCAGCATCTTCTCCATCAATTCTGATGGTTCGCCATCGCCGAGGCCGTTGAGGGACAGCAGGCGGTCCGCTTTCTCCAGTTCTGACAGTTCATACTAGGGATGCACCGATATGAAAATTTGCCACCGATACCGATTGTTCAACTAACACAATCGGCCGATACCGATATTTGTGGCAAATATTTTTTTTTATATTTTTTTTAGTTTTTTTTGTAATTTTTATTTTTTTGTAATATTTATTTTTTTATTATTAAGCTACTGTATATTTGTGTTACAAATTGTGCTCACCGATATGAACATAGGCCTCTTTACTTACTTAAAAAAAGGAAACATCAAGAAATAGCACTATCTCTCTCCCAGTATGGTCTGCCGGACTGCAGCTAGATACTAGTTCTCCCAGTATGGTCTACCGGGCTGCAGCTGGATACTATTGTCTCAACCAGAGCTCTCAACCAATGAAATTTTGATTGACAGTCGATTCTGCCAATTACGTCACACACCGCTTGCACCCGCCTCTGCTGTTACCACCAATCGGCAAGCGCGTATACATTTTTTACTTCCGCTTTTGTCCGCCATTGATTTTGACGAGAGCTGAGCTCGTCTACAACAACAACAACGTTAGATCCCCGCGGCGGCGCGGCCGACGTTTAGCTTTTAGCTCCGCAGGATGACTAAACGAAGCATAATGATTTTACTGCAACGAATGTTATAATAAAACAAAGCCTTTCTATACATGTGTCTGATTGAAAACTTTATTAACAGATTGCAGAATGGGTAAAACTCAGGGCTCTATGAGCAACGGAAGGAACTGAGCTAGTATGAACGAGTAATGCTTGCTACGTTCGGGTAAATAATATGCTGATGTTATTGAACGTGTAACACTAACTATATAACGTTAATGCCACAAAACAAATGCATTTGTTAATCATAAGTAGCAACTTTGATGCAGTAGCTTGTGTGTGTGTGGGCCGGGGGCAACGTTGTGCAGGTCGCGACGCGACTGAACTTTTTTGTGCCTTTTGACGCGACACAAATTGATGGATATTTATCGGCTACTGCCATCGGCACATCTGAGCTTATCGGCCGATAGGCCGATTGCAGTCAACAAGGCACTTATCCGCCGATACCAATACCCGACCGATACATCGGTGCACCCCTAGTTCATACAGCTTCAGAAGGAATGTCTTTAGCGCATTGTACTTGTCAGCTGCCGGCGGATCCTCCAACAGCATCATCGCCCGTGCCGTCGTTGAAGCATCCAACGCCGCCACCACATGGAAGTACTTAGTTAGATCTTGTGTTATTCCTCTCAGCTGGAATTGGGCTTCGATATGTTGAAACCACGGCCGGGGATTATGCTGCCAAAAGTTGGGCAACTTGACGGTCGCAACGTAAATGTTCGCTTGTAGCATATTAGCGTCGTTAGCATTCGGTGCGGGTGCTTGCGGTTGCGCGACGCCGTTGTCTTGCATAACGCTAAATGCTGTTAACGTTAAAAATGTTCTTCACAGGGTCACCAATGTGGCGATAAGAAAGTAGCGAGCCAGAGACGTGGTTCGAGTTGAGGTACTTTACTTCTCACTCACATAGCATTTACAAATAACCACAAACTTAACCCGGAACTGGAAGTGGTATTTAACCTTTACCCTAAACCAGGGGTCTCAAACTCAATTTACCTGGGGGCCGCTGGAGGTAGAGTCTAGGTGAGGCTGGGCCGCATCAAATATTCCACAAAAAAGGGTTTCAAGTATTAAAAAAAAAGTACAACTGATCCAATCTTCTCAATCTTTAGCAATAACATTTCAGAACATGAACAGTTCTTCAGAACATGAACGGTTCTTCAGGCTTCTCAGTGGTGTCAGTGGACTCATCCACAGCTATGGAAATGCACTGTGCATTTTTTTTATTCTATCACAAAGCTGTTTAATCAAATCACCAGCCAGTATTTCAGTTATTCTGGTTTATGTGCGATCTGATGGGGATTTGCTTTTGTTTGCTTTCAAACATGGTCTCCATCACTTCAGTCATACATTATTTTCAAATAGCTACCGTTTCTTGGCATATAGTCACATAATTGGTTTGGTGCCGGGACCAGGGGAGTAGCTGGGGGGGGGGGGGGGGGTTAGGATGATTCCAAGGGCCCAGCACTATTATTATCTTTTTATTAATATGGTTTTATTATTATCCTAAAGTAAGTTAATGTAGATGACTCAAAAGTATAATTGCCTGTATTATAAAAAAAATAGGTAAAAACCATATTATGCTTTTTCATCAATAAATAAATGCCCCAAATCTTTTTATAGACAAATTGATTCTTTCATGGGGCCCAGAATCTCCAGCTACGCCCCTGGCTGGGACTCAGGATGAACGCATATTTTTCCGTCCATTCACCTTTGAATTGCAGTCGACTTTTCTTTTACTGACCATCTTTGAAAATGCCATATTTTTCTGCTGGCGAAAAAATAGGCTAATAGCTACATTTATCTCACAGAGATAAAACTGGGAGCGAGTTTACTGTAGATGCGCTGTCAACTCTGCTCCGACTTGAACTGAAAGAGAGAGACGACATGCAGTCCGTGAAGACCCGCCCTACTCCCCTACTCTGCCTCTGATTCGCAGACTGTGGTGAGGGGGGAAAACGCTGAGACGCCCTGTAGCTCTCACCTCCATAGCCATGAAGTGCTTTGAGAAGCTAGTAAAGGGCTACATCTGCTCCTCCCTCCCCATCAACATGGACCCCCTGCAATTTGCATACCGCCCCAACAGGTCCACGGAGGACGCCATAGCCCATGTGCTGCACACAGCAGCATCACACCTGGACAAGAGGCAGGGGAACTATGTGAGAATGCTATTCATCGACTACAGCTCGGCATTCAATACCATAGTCCCCTCCATACTCATAGCCAAGCTCAGGGACCTGAGCTTGAACTATGACCTCTGCCAGTGGGTCTTGGACTTCCTGACGGGCAGACCCCAGGTGGTGAGAGCAGGCAACTGCACCTCCTCATCCATCACCCTCAACATAGGGGCCCCCCAGGGCTGTGTTCTGAGTCCCCTCCTCTACTCCCTGTACACACACGACTGTGTGGCTCAGCGGAGTAGCAATACAATCATCAAATTTGCTGACGACACAGTGGTGGTGGGCCTGATCTCTGCCAACGACGAGAGGGCCTACCTGGAAGAGGTCAAGGTCCTGGCGGGATGGTGCCAGGAAAACAGCCTCTCCCTGAACGTCAGCAAAACAAAGGAGATGATTGTGGACTTCAGGAGGTCGGGGGTCAAGGACTACAGCCCCCTCAGCATCGACGGGGCACCGGTTGAGAGAGTCAACAGCTTTAAGTACCTCGGAGCCTACATATCCGAGGACTTGACATGGACCACACACATTGACAGTGTTGTGAAGAAGGCACGACAACGCCTCTACTTCCTCAGGCGCCTAAGGAAGTTCCAAGTCAGTCAGAAGATCCTTAAGAACTTCTACTCATGTACAATAGAGAGCATCCTGACTGGCAACATCACCTCCTGGTTTGGGAATAGCACTGCACAAGACCGAAGCAGACTACAAAGAGTGACACGTTCAGCCGAACGCACAATTGGAGGGGGGCTCCCCACCCTCCAGAACATTTACAACAAGCGTTGCAGGGGCAAGGCTAAGAGAATCATTAAAGACTCCAGTCACCCGAACAACTGCCTCTTTGAACTGCTGCGGTCAGGCAAGCGATACCGGAGTCTCAAGGCGAGCACAGAAAGACTCAGAAGAAGCTTCTATCCCCAGGCCATCAGGCTGCTAAACGAACAATGAACACTACACAACAACAACCATCAAACGCACATAGCACACACATCCACACGCACACACTCACTTTAAACAAACACACTGTAGCACCCACTCCACACACTTTATAGCACACACCCACTTTAAACAAACACACTGTAGCACCCACTCCCCACACTTTATATTTATTGATGAAGGATTGCACTACAACTCGTACACCTTACTGTAAATTGTACCTAAATTGTACCTCATCCCATTTCTGCTTTGCACTATATAGTACTGTACATTAGTACACTGCATAGTATTGTATATTATATGGTAACTCAGTTACGTCTATTCTGCATCGAACATTGTACATATGTCTATACTGAACACTGTGACCTCATTTTCTACTCCTAAATTACATGCTATACTATGTTATTTGATACTATCTTGTCTAGCACAGTCTCTGGAGCGTAACAGTAAGAAGCATTTTGTATGAAAGTATTCTGTACTTCTGTATGACAACTATTAAAGAAACTTGAAACTTGACGGGACGCGTATGTGATTGGACCAGACTCGTACACAGACAGACAGTGGCCGTGCAGCCGGACATGCAAAGCACTGCTCGCAGTCAGAGGAGATAGCGAGGATGCATTTGCTTCCACTTTACTTGATATCACTCCGGAATCACGTTTCAACCAAGTCACTAACATAACGTTGCTGTCATGAGCCTGCGCTATGGTAGCCTACAAGTGATAAAATAAATAAAACGTCCAACTCTCGCGCAACGACTCGGCAAACAGTTGCGCGCGGGCCGCATTAACACTAAACTTTGATGTCCAGTAGGGGGCTGCAAAATATCATCCCGCGGGCCGCAATTGGCCCGCGGGCCGCGAGTTTGAGACCCCTGCCCTAAACAGTAAAACCCACACTCTTAAAGGCACATGCCCACCTTGGTGAATGTCTCTTAATATAGGTCACCACAGTACAGTCCTTTACAGATGTGGGTACAGGTGTAACGGATATGTGCCGCGATAGTGTGACTACGGCACATAGAAGTGTGTAAAACTCACTCCCCAGAGGCATATAAAAAACCGAGCGCTTAGGAGGGAATTCCCTTCTTGGCGCAACGGTTTGTTATGTCGGCCCCGGTGCAGACGCTCGGGGTTCGACTCCCACTCGAGGCACGGTCGAATTTCGTGGCAGGTGCTAGGTGGCACCTGCTACAGTGGTGCCGTGACCCGGATGCCTTGGGTGGTGTGAGTTTAGGGGGGGTGAATGTAACGGATATGTGCCGCGATAGTGTGACTACGGCACATAGAAGTGTGTAAAACTCACTCCCCAGAGGCATATAAAAAACCGAGCGCTTAGGAGGGAATTCCCTTCTTGGCGCAACGGTTTGTTATGTCGGCCCCGGTGCAGACGCTCGGGGTTCGACTCCCACTCGAGGCACGGTCGAATTTCGTGGCAGGTGCTAGGTGGCACCTGCTACACAGGCGTAGTGTTCGTCTATTTCCTTAAAGCAAAGAGTGATGCACTCCAAGCCACGGAGAAGTTCCTTGCCGATGTAGCCCCCTATGGGGACGTAAAATGTTTGAGGTCAGACAACGGGACCGAGTTTACAAACAGAGAGTTCCAATCACTGCTGAGAAAGAACAGGATCAGACACGAGACGTCATGTCCCTACTCCCCACATCAGAATGGGGTAGCAGAGAGGGAATGGCGCACCCTTTTATGAAATGGCCAGGTGTAAGCTAGACGATAGTAACATACCGAAGAGCCTGTGGCATTATGCGGTACAAGAAGCCGCTTACACCAGAAACAGGTGTTTTAATAAACACACGGGCACCACCCCATATACAGCAATGACAGGGAAAAGATGTAATCTAGCCAGAATGCACAAATTCGGATCAGTGTGCTATGCTTACCAGCAGGACAGAGGCAAGCTTGAGTCCAGATGTGAAAAAGGGAAGGTGCAAAAGCACAGACTAGTGAAATTTGTCACCAAGACAACGTGCAAAATCGAGACACAGACAGAGGAGCCATGGCTGGACTCCGGGGTAAGGTATGGAGGGACAGAGACACCACAGCCTAGTGTACTGAGCACAGGCATGCAAGCAGACAGCCAGCCACCCCCAGAGGGCGATGACGAGGAGCACCCGAGGGTGACGTCAAGTGCCCCATGCAGTGGGAGGTATCCCTCAAGGGAACACAAACCCCCAAAATATCTGATAGATTATGCCCGGAGAGGAAGTGACGAGGATGACAGTACACTCGCCAGTATTGATTACTGCTACAGAGTGGTGTGTGGCGTGCCTCAGTCTTTTAAGGAAGCCATAGTGTCCCCAGAGTCGAGTAAGTGGGAGAGAGCGATGGACGAGGAGATGAGGTCCTTAGAGGACAATCACACCTTTACCCTCACAAAATTGCCAGAGGGCAGACAGACAGTGGGAGGGAAATGGGTGTACTCAATCAAGGAAGGGATCAAAGGCCACGAAAAGTACAAAGCGAGATTTGTAGCTAAGGGTCACATCTGGTGGAGCATGTGAAGAGAGCAGTCTACCAGGGTGGCACATGTGAAGAGAGCAGTGTACCAGGGTGGTCACATGTGAAGAGAGCAGTCTACCAGGGTGGGTGGTCATATGTGAAGAGAGCAGTCTACCAGGGTGGTCACATGTGAAGAGAGCAGTCTACCAGGGTGGTCATATGTGAAGAGAGCAGTCTACCAGGGTGGTCACATGTGAAGAGAGCAGTGTACCAGGGTGCGGTGGTGTAGTGGTTAACACTGTCGCCTCACAGCAAGAAGGTCCAGGGTTCGAATCCCGCTTGGGGACCAGGTTTCCATGATGCCAGGTACCCAGGTGGGGGTATCTCCCAGGCCTTTCTGTGTGGAGTTTGCATGTTCTCCCCGTGCTTGCAAGGGTTTCCCCCCGATAAGATAAACCCAATGGAAAAACATGCACAACAACAGATCGCTAACACTGTGGCGACCTTGACGAAGACGGACAGGAGCACTTGGATTGGTCCCCGGCACGCGGCTCACGTTGACGCCCTATCTGCTCCCGGCTGCCCATGGGGGGAAGGACGACGGGATCAATCGCATCGGCGACTTGTGTGTGTGCCGCTCCAATTGCATGTCCAGTTCGTTGCATGCCGAATAAAGACCCCCTAAAGAGGTCCTGCATTATTAAAGGGTGGTCACATCTGGTGGAGCACGTGAAGAGAGCAGTCTACCAGGGTCTTCATATCTGGTGAGCATGTGAAGAGAGCAGTCTACCAGGGTGGTCACATGTGAAGAGAGCAGTCTACCGGGGTGGTCACATCTGGTGGAGCATGTGAAGAGAGCAGTCTACCAGGGTGGCCCATGTGAAGAGAGCAGTCTACCGGGGTGGTCACATCTGGTGGAGCATGTGAAGAGAGCAGTCTACCAGGGTGGTCACATGTGAAGAGAGCAGTCTACCAGGGTCACATCTGGGGGAGCACGTGAAGAGAGCAGTCTACCAGGGTGGTCACATGTGAAAAGAGCAGTCTACCAGGGTCACATCTGGGGGAGGACACTGCTTGGTAAAAAGGGAAGTGTTTGATACTGTTTTGTAAATTGTTATATATATTGTTGAAATATACAGTATATATAAAATATATATATTATTATTATAAAAGAAATACAATAAAACATGTTTTTCACTTTAACTTGTATGTAAATAATATTTGCAAACAATAGCTTTGGTGCCCAAAGTGTTCTATGCCAGTAACTGCTGGCAGCCATTTTTGGAAATGGTTACCATGGTCACCAGAATGCCAATCTGCAATGCCCCAATATCCATATTCTTTCTAAATATATTAAGCTATATATGTACCAAATTTGATGCTTTTATCACAAATGTAACAATAGGTTAGCTATGCCGCCCCACTATATACCATCAATCACACTTCTAATGGTAATGTTGAATTCTTGTTGGATTTTTATAAGAGTTTGAACATAACTAGTGCAGGAGTGAGCTTACATATTCAGCAGAATTAGAGTAAGCTCTGCATCACTTCTCAAACCCGGTGGCATGTTCTATGTGCACGCGCAACAAAGGTTCCTCCACAGACTCCCAGAGGCACCAGCAGCTTTTCAGATCAGCAGGCCTGAATCTTAACAGCCAATCAGATTTCTTGGCCTGTCAGTGTATCCCAGTGTCGCACCGGAAGAAACGAACACCGCCGTCTGCGTTCCTCGTCGAAAAATACCCACCATGTCTAAAACTGTCTGCCAAAGGAAGTTTAATTATTTTTCGAAGATCCAACATAAAGCTCCCGGTGCCTCAGGGAGACGGTGGAAACCCTTTGCTGCGCATGCAGAGCACACGGGGCCGGGCTTGAAAAGTGATGCAGAGTTTACTCTAATTCTGTTGAATATGTAAGATCACTCAGGAGCATTTCTTGAGTGAATCAAGTGTGGGGGGAAAACTGAGATATGGACAGACAGCTGCTACTCAGAAAAGTAGAAGCAAAGCACACCGGTAGTTGAACGTTATTCCCATAGATCACGTTTGGGCAAAAACATACCTGTCAGACACAATGATAACCGCTGAATAATGTAAAAGGCAGTGTTGTGTGTCTGCGTAAATGGGCGCACGTTGTCTTCCAAAATGCATTCCTTCCCCATCAATTGAATAAATAAAAGTGTTTGAGTGATGTTGAAGAAAAGATTGTACGCAGCAGCATAGACTGTATAATAGCTTCATAGTTGGTGTCGTATAATTGGCTTGTACTTCCTCCTGCGTGTGGTTTGGCCACCGGCCCAAAATACAGGTGTAATGTGAAAAATTACTGGAATGTCCACAAGTTTGCTTTAGAGTTATATCAAAATCACGATGGAGCTTTATTGATCCGGCCAGATTTGGTCGTTCGAATTCTCTCCACGCTATGCATACACTCTAGTTGTAGGTATTGTTCCTGATACATTCAAAGCAAGAATGTACAGGTTCTTACCTAAGTAAAAAATAAATAAAAATACAGCTTACAAAGAACTTGAATCAAGCGAAAACAATCATAAAATAAAAATGCTCTTCCAATTTGCAATAGTAAACAAGGATTGCGCCTTCACCGATGAGCGGGTTTCTCGAGTTGCGTGTGTTCCGTTTTCTTCCTCGACGTCTGTGTTCCGTGTCGGCTCAACTGCACTTTTTTATGAATCACACAGAGACTGGCCTTCGTGACGTCACATCCGGTGCCACCAAGAAGGCCCGTCCAATAGGAAACTGCTTGTGGCCAGATTTGAAAACGAGGAGAGTCTTTGACCCTCCTCCCGACACACAATGTGGATTTAGTCACAAATCAGTTTTACGGCCAAATTAGATTGAATAATTAATTATCTGATTCAATATACAATATACATGTTTTGTTCTATGTCTTCTCCAGACGCACATTCTAGTTCCACTTATGAAGATTTTCCACCTTTGTACAAGACAGTTGCTTAGTATAGTTATTTAAACATCCTTTAATTACTATCTTCAGTTAGTTTACAACCTGAAAGAGTACCATAATCAGAAAATACATTACATCATGTTGTTTTGACCAAAACACATCATACCAAATACATGTTTTACCTCAGGCCTGTAAATACGGTTAAAAACATTACTTATTTACTATTGGCACTAGGGGTGTAACGGTACGTGTATTCGTCCCACAAATTTACGGTACGGCCGTCACGGTGCGGTACATCCAGCCATACGCCGAATACGTCTCAAATGACAAGCGGACAGAATTAACAACAGCGCGCACTGACACTCTGTACTCGGCTCTCCCCTCCTCCTCTCCTGTTTACTACAGCCTATTTGTCCCTAAAACAAAACCATGATGAATTAATTAAATGTTTAACACAGCAGGGTCATTACAATTTTGCAGTTTTCTTTAGTTTTCTTGTTCATTTGACTGTTGGGTGCCAGTTTCACCAAAGTCAGCTGACTGTCACACTCATCTGATAAACGCCTCAGTTATTTTGTTCACAACATGCAGCTGGTCCTGACTGCTTTGATATTTAAATACTTCACAGCTGACTGTGTCCCAGTCTCGTTTACATATAGGCCTAATGGCCCCAGACCCGGCGTCTCCTGTAACCTGAGACTTTCTGACTCTTGTCCCAAGTTGTCTTGAGTTGAACTGATTGAATCAAAACAGACTGATAACTAGTTATAGATGTATTTAAAGGCTTTTAAATAACCATTAGGCTGTAGGTTTTGACATCGCTTTGCATTTTTATAGTCTGGTGGCTTAGCAAAATGATGTGGACGCGCCGGATAAAAGCGCCAAATCTTTTCCACGTGTTCTCCATCATCATAGCTTTCATTTTGGGGTAGGGGCCACGTCATCATGATGGATTTCAAGATGGCCGCCATGTAAAATCAAGGTTCTGCCAATATCTTGGTCCTAGCGCGCTCAATATTTGAGCGAACACAAAGGTATTGGTATCCCTGTAAACTATAGAAGCTAAGATTTCCATTGGTACCATTTACATTAAGCCCAACTGTTGGGAAGGGGGTTTTAACACACCCTGCGGCAAAAACGGGTTTACTCGTTATTGCCCGCCAATCGAATAACGCCAACAACGAGTTTACTAGTTTTTATGATCGTTATTTCCTTTATTCGCTATTGGCATTCATAATTCATCCAGGAAGGCTCCGGGAGCCAGCTGGACCCTGTCTGATATTTCAACGCCTCAATACCGCCGCCTGGTGGATTTCGGGCGAGTTGCACTCCACTCTAAACCGGATGTGGTGCTCTGTGCATCGGGGAAAATCCTCCGGCAGAGATATCTTATTATGTTGATCAAGACAAACACTCGATTGCATTTGATCGCTTTCGAGACGCAAGAATCAATATGCTTTCGGCGTTTATTGCGTCATACAAAGGGAAAATGGATCTAGCAGATCGACGTCAAATAATTGGATTTTTTTTTCTCCAGACGCATTGGCCACAGGTAAGAGGAATGTAACGTTAATTCCAGCTCGATTGTACATTTATTTCATTGCAATCCATCTGCTCAACGTATGATGTCTTACTAAGGAAAGCCGTTACTGACAATCAAGGAATCATAAACGACCCCCCCCCCCTTTTCTTCACGCATGATGGAGCATAATGTATACCGAGCATGTGCATTTGAATTTTTTAATATAGCGTGTATAGGAACTAGAGGTGGGCATAGATTAATTGTTTTAATCTAGATTAATCTATCTGCAATCCTGGATTTATTCTAGATTAATCTAGATTAAAACGGCAAAAAAAAATGGCATTCAAAATATGTGTGTTCTACCCAAATAATGACCAGAAGTAAGTCCTTACTTTTTCTTTCCTCCTTATGTTTCTCAGGCCAGGTGGCCCATTACACCATGAGCCCATCTCCCGTTTACAAAATGCATTACAGACTGTTTGAAAAGCTGTTTTGCTATGATAATTGGTAATGAAATATCAAAATAATGTTAAATAAGATGTACTTGTGTTTAATAAGTTGTTTTATTCAGAAGTTAACACAAATAAATAATATTACCAGTACAGTACAGTATCTAGCACACTCTCAGGAGCAAAACAGAAAGAAGCATTTCAAACTTGAACTATGTGACATGGCTTGACTCAATCAGTCCAATCTCTATTTCTCCTTCCACCAGTCACTCAGGCAGACCAGCTTGTTTATTATGTAGCGGTGTCTACTTATAGTGCCTATAATATTTTTCCCGTTGGGTGCCAGACAGGGCCAAACCCTGCCAATGCAAATCAACTGCTCCAGTGGAGTTGCTCAGTGGCCAATGGTGTCAACTGTGGTTGTACTGGGCAGCTCCCAGGTGTGAATGGAACTGTGTGAATGTGAAGCAGGGCGTTCCTGAAAAAGAGCATCTGTGCTCAGCGAACCTACCCTGGGTAAATAAAGGTAAAAAAAAAATGTTTGATTAACTGCGTCAATTATATTATCGCGCGATACTAGTATCGCGTTAACGCAGCACGTTAACGCCGTTAACGGCCCAGCTCTAATAGGAACGAAACACCAATCGACTACTGCAACGCACTGCTCGCTGGCCTCCCGGCCACTGCCACTAAGCCTCTTCAACTCATTCAGAACGCAGCGGCCCGCCTGATCTCAAACCTACCGAAGTCGGCCCATGTCACCCCACTTCTTAGGGACCTGCACTGGCTCCCCATTGCTGCACGAATCCGCTTCAAGGCCCTCAACCTAGCTTACCGTGCGGCAAAGGGAACTGCTCCCGCCTACCTCCGGTCAATGGTCTCTAACTACACACCCTCAAGACCCCTACGCTCTGCATCTTCTGGCCGCCTCAGACCTACTCCTATCCAAGCTCCGGGAGGGTCATCAAAGAGAAGTCGCCTATTCTCAATCCTTGCCCCACAATGGTGGAATGAACTACCCACCCCAGTTAGGACAGCCGAAACACGTCCAATCTTTCGCCGTCGACTAAAGACGCACTTCTTCAACCATTATCTGAATTAAAAAAAGAAAAGAAAAAAAATTATCTAACCCTAACTAACCATACTGTCATGCACTTGTCCTAATAAACTAACCTACACTGTAGCACTCAACACTTTGATGAACATTGTTACTCAGCTGATAGAGTTGTGCCCTTCCTGATGGCTTGTCGTACAGAACTTGTAAGTCGCTTTGGATAAAAGCGTCAGCTAAATGACTAAATGTAAATGTAAATGTAATATGCGTCTGGGCCTATAACTCGCATTCTAGGAATTACTGCTATACACTCCAAAAACATACTTATATTCACGACGGTACTAACACGACAATGTATGAATGGAAAAATGTAACGTTCCCACATCCGGAACGATAGATACCAGATGTTGAATGGGCCATAGTAATGTCGATATAGCTATAATATTTTAAAAGTTATAGCCCTGCAAAGAAGGTGAGCGACTCCATAGGCTTACAGCACTAGCAGAGAGTGGTATAAGATGGGCAAACTGCATGGCACAGAATGTGTTTCCTGGTCTCGCCGGACCGGATCAGTTTATCCCGTTGTCCGCCGGGACGCAGACAAGTTCTGGTACCCCGAAGGACCCTGAGCTTTTCCGGGGGGAAAATGCCAGGGCGGGCCGGACGTCACAGGGGTTGATATCATGAATGTGTGTGTCATGTAAATGCCACTATGAGTTGCCCTTAACGCGTGAATACTTTCCCTAAGGGAGTTGTACTTTTGCCCGATCTGATTGGCTACTGACGTTTATGGTCATGTGCGTCAATCGTGTGACGGCAAGTTCTGCCACCAACCTGTTAAGCCTTAAGGTCCCCCTATAGGGGACTTTTCTTTTCTTGATCATAAATCGATCAATAGAGACCGTATTAGATCGCCAATTATCATATCATGGGGTATCATTGGAAAGCCACACTCATTGGCTACAACCCTGTGCAAAGATTTTCGAGATCGCCAAATGATTGACGGAGCTAGAGCCCCGGGAGTCGGGGGTGGTAATGTGTACTTTTGCGTACTTTGGGGCACGCCTCACATATCGGCATGTAACTCGAGAACCGCTGAACGGATTTTGTCACCTGAAACATGCGAGTCCTCGAGTCTAACCTAGTGAAAGAAACCCCCTTCCCAGCCGACCGCATAAAAAAACGCAGTTTTTATGTTGTTGGGCAACCAAGGCACGCCGGCCCAAAAAGCGGATTCAATCATTGAAAAACACCCTGGGCCAGCGCTGATCGGTCTCGTAAGACCAAACGCTGATTTATGAAACAGCGTGTAAGCTCGTAAATAACCCGAGAACAGTGACAGCGAATTTCTAACGGACAGCAGGAAGTCGGTCTATTAGAGACACAGACACAGGCTTTTATACGACGAGCCTGGGAACAAAAAACCGCATCAATTCTGCTCTTTATGTAAGAGGGGAAGACAGCGATTTTCCCAGAGACCTCAACGTGAGTAAAACAATCGAAAAAGCTTCATGTAACAATTTGGACTAAGTAGACAAAACGGCCCAATATACACTACTGTTTAGAGAGCAGAGCAGAAGGACCAATAGTTCCGACTGCATCGCATCATCTATCCTTTACAATGACAGCGGTCTGTAGCACAGACCCTGTAACTCACGGACATGTCTCTTGGCCAATAGGAAAACGCGCCTGTGACGTCTTCAATGGCCGGGGAAATCCTGTGTCCCACCTATCCTAATTTGGTGTGGGAGACAGGGAAATCTCCCCCCCTCCCCGTTATTTGTCCACCCCCCTCAACCGCCTCACCCCAGATACGACGCAATAAAAAAGCAGAGCCGTGACACCAGTTGCATAGCGCGCTACATGAAAGCACATACACCTTTCTGTAGAGTAATAGCTTTACATCCTGTACGCCAACCACAGCCGATAACCTCGTTTGTGTAAAAAACGGGTTTCATCCACGGCTCTTGCTCATGTGCGGAAAAACTTGCCATCAGCAATTTTTTTACCTTTACCCTTAACACATCTTGCGCCAAAAACGAGTTTACTCATTATTGCCCGCCAATCTAATAACGCCAACAACTAGTTTACTCGTTTTTATGGTCGTTATTTCCTTTATTCGCTATTGGCATTAATAATTCATCCAGGAAGGCTCCGGGAGCTAGCTGGACTCTGATATTGATATTGTCTGATATTGCAACGCCTCAATACCGCCGCCTGGTGGATTTCGGGCGAGTTGCACTCCACTCTAAAACCGGATGTGGCGCTCTGTGCATCGGGGAAAAAGCTCCGGCAGAGCTATCTTGTTACATGGATCCAGACAAACACCTCGAGTGCATTGGATCTAGGGCTGCCGCGGTATTGATGTTTTCCTTACCGCACATTTTTTTTAGTAGTCTACTCTTTATAGCATATAGCCTGCCTCTAGTCTAAATGTCTATCTTTAGAGGATGACTTTGCAGCATGAATATTGTTTGGGATTCGGCAAGCACGCATTCGTTATTGAAAGTGAAACACGGATTCGAAGTCTCCCCTCTGGTCGTGCGCCGTTCACTCTGTGTCGCGGGCAGGGGTGGTAGCGCCCGGCGGTTACCCCCCCCCCCGACCCTTTCTTCTTCTTATTATTATTATAAAGTTACTACTTATGATTAACAAAGGCATTCGTTTTGTGGCATTAATGTTATATAGTTACACGTTCAATAACATCAGCGTATTTACCGGACCATAGCAAGGTGATAGAATAAACCATCAAACTACTGTCATACCCTTTTGTAAGGTGATAGAATTAATGGTAATATCTTATATTTAAAGGCACCCTCGCTGAGTCTGTGTGTCTGCCTTCTCCTCTTTCCTGCATTTGGCTTGACCTGCTGACCCTTGGTGCAGGCTGTGGTTCCGTCCCTCTCACACACAAGCATACACACACACATACACACAGGACAGATACACACACACTTACACATAGGACAAGCACACACACACACACACACACACATACACATAGGACAGATACACACACACACATAGCTCACACACACTTACACATCCATACACACAGATACACACACATAGATTTATGACCTCAAACTCTCGGCTCCAACTGTCATGAGAACTGTCATGAAAATCACGAACTATTAGATGGATGCCTAAAAGTAAGGGCCTGAACTCTTCAGGACCCATTGACCCTTGACCAAGTGCTGGGTCAGACCGGTAAACTAGTTAACCAATGCCACTGGGTTAAGGCCTAACAATAGACAGGATGTTAGATCTTGTGTTAAGCCAGCTGACCACTTTTAGTATAAGTCATATCTAGCTAAAATAAAACAGTAACAACATTAATAGTGAGGCTTAGTGAGTAGTGAGGCTGTTATCTTGTCTATCAGAATAAGAAGGGTATCAGACTACTTGGGTTATACCACAAATAGAACTGGGAATTACTGTCGCTTATCATTTGTTTCATATCATTTGGTTGAATGACAAGGTTTATTTTTATTTTAAAAGCGGTGGTAATTTTATTTTATTACTTTAATTAGATTTTATTTCTTTTAAATGTCTTAGAAGTGAACAGCCACTGTTGTGTGCTCAGTATATGTATGGATGAGCGTTTGAATTAAAAATTTTAGATTTCTTTTCTATTTTTGATCTGTAATTTTCTGGACTGAAAGGTGTTTAATTAAGCCTGTAGAGGTGTCAAGTCACAAGGACATGTTTGAATGGAACGGTTGTGTGATGATGATGATGATGAGTGAAAAGGATGAGTGCATGTGGTGTTTGAAGCATGTTATCTTTTATTCCTTTGGTGTTTTTGAATATGCGTGGATATTTCATGTGTGTGGAGGCCACAACAGAGTGGTGTTTGTTTATTGAAGAGTGTGGCTTTGTTTAATTTTTTTCTTTTGTGTTTAAATCTGTTTTTTCATGATCTGGTGGGAGAACACTGGTGAAAGCTGAGATGCGTCGGAACAGGATATGAGCTAAGTAGTTCGATCACATTGTGTGGATTATCAATGGCTCCTTTTACTAGTGTGCTGATATATTGTGTAAAAGAATTTGCATTATGCTTTGTTTCTTCACAGCTCAGTCGAGGGGGGGATTGCAGATCAACTCTGAGGATGCAGGGAATACATTACATTAGAATATATGGCACGGTAACGTAGAATTTCATCTTCCCTGTTTCTCTGCAGTCCAGCGGTGGTCAATTACCAAATTGTGGTGAGAGAATTCTTGTACACGGAGACCCCCGTCTCTATAGAACCCCATGCAGTTGGGGCCGGGTTGTAATAAACTGAACAGATGGGGTTTGGGAAAAATGTCCAGGCTAAAAGACTCGTCTGACGACAGGTTGTCATGTGATAATGGATGACTGGACCTGGGGCATACCTGGCCGGCCTGAGGGCTGAGCTGAAAAATGTGGACAGGAGTCTCTGAGGAATTATGAAGTATTGATTGGAACGTGGGGACAGGGAAATGACTGAAAGATAGATACTGATGGGCTTTGTTTTGTGCACATGTGATTTGATAGAAGGCACAGACAAAGGACGGATAGATTAACACAACTCAGGGTAGGAACATACAGAGTGAGGATAGGTAGTAAAAAAAATTCATTGAGTGTCTGCTTTCCCCGACCGAACTGGGCTGTGGAGACCAAGATGGTAAGATTATGTCCATTATATGGTCATAAAGGGGGGAGGATAGAGGATAGATGGGAGAGCCAGTTGATGAATTATGCAAAATGTGGTTGAACTATTGTTTAAGAAAGAATTAACAGGAGAAGAAAATATGAATGAAAAATGAATATTGTGATAACTAATGTATGTTTTCTCCCAACCAGATCATATAAAAGAATGTGGGAACAAACTTTCATGTAGATTACGAAAATTGGGTTTTAAATTTGTGATTTATTATATTTTAATGTGTAATTTTTAGATTAAAAAAATTGTTTTAATTGTTTTCAACAAATCCAAAAGTTGTTCTTTAAAAGGTGGGCCTCTGGCTTGAGGAGCAAAAGCTCATTGATGAGAGGTACCAAAGAATAATGAGAAAAGTGAAACAAAAAAAAAATTGGAAAAAATGTATGATTTTAATTTTAAAAATGAAAAATATTGTATGGTTAGTATGTATAGAAATCAAGTCAATGTACTGTTTATGACAATAGTAATTGCCAAAGTGAGGAATGTGGTAACCTTGACTGGATTTCATAACTAATATGTGTGAATAATTAGAGAATCATAATGTAAAAGCCAGGCTCAGCCAAAGGTAATTGTATTGGCGTTACAAGAGACAGCCATTCTCAACCCCCACACGTGACTGAGTACTGTATGTTAAAATGGTGATAGCCCCCCACTGGGTGCAGAGGGCAGACCAGCCCAGCCCAGACTTGGGAAGAGCAGAATGTATTCACAGGATGATAGTCATGGAAACTAATTCACAAACAAATTATCTATTAATCGACTGTTTAGTGTCAAAATGTAAGCCAAGAGTAAAATTATGATAATATTAGAAGTGTGTAAATTCATAATACACTAGAGACTTGGTAAAATGTTTAAGTGGAATACCCCCCTGGACTGAGAAAGACCTGAGCAGCAAAGGAGGGGGGGTCAAAAGCAGATCCCTCTGTTTACTGAAGGCCGACACCCACCCAGGAGATCGATTGGGGACAGCCCCCACAGAAGACCAACCGGATTGGACCAAACGTATTAGTAATGTGCTAAGATTGGGGGAAAATTATAGTATTTAAGATCGAACACAGTGGTAATTCGGAGAGCCCAGACACCCCAGAGTTCTGCGGCTCCCGCCCCCACCAGAGAATGCTGTCTGCTGATTTTTCATGTAAGTAAGCTGGATGGAGTAGTCACTGTTTGTGATATATAGATTTAGATGCTTATCTTAAAAAACAGGCTTACTCATGAGAAAAGTGCTTACAGTAGATTCTCTATTTTCATTGATGTTAACAATGACTGTTGTATGTACATGTTGGAGTTTGAGAATGCAAACCTGTTGATCTTTTGTACAAGACAAACATGTTAATGTACTCTGATAATCCTTGTATGTGAAAAGCAACTTTCTAATTCACTCTGAGCCGCAGAGGCAAATAAATGGGTTTGAACTATAGTTCTTCTTTTGCCTGGCCTAAACAGTTATTTTCTCTATCAGTAGAGAAAGACCATTTGAATCATTGAGAACCTTCTTTCCTCCTTCCAGATAGCAATCTCATTGTACTGTAAAATAACCTTAGATATTCATTAAGAATATACCACAGATCCCCCAGATATGAACGAGAATCCGTCAAGACCCAGTAACAGGCTCTCGGAAGAGGAAAAAAAACCCATCCCAGTTGCTTTATAAAAACGCTGTTTTAATAACAAGCAACCAAGGCGTACTAGCCACCCGCATGATTCTTATCAGAAACACCCAGAGCTAGCACTATGCATGCGTCGGGACACAAAACACATCAACGAACAGTCTAACCAGACCCCACATTGATCCCTCAAGGCGCCTGGGAGAACGACAAGAAGGGTGTGGTGCTTCATATACTCCACACTCTTTTATTAAAAAAGAAAGAAACACCGACTGACATGAATCCCACTTGACGCAGCCGAGGATAAAAACAGTTTACATTTTTATATCCCGTCATCCCTACCACAGAGGATAGACGGAACTCCCCAGAGAGACTTCCCACGTGAGCCATAGATTGAAAAAGCCATGGTAACCTCGAGTCATGTGACCAACCGACTCAAGTTACGCATATATAGAGCGTAGTGGAACCGTAATTCCTACGTTCTATCCCGACACTTTGACAATAACAGACCTTACATACGGGTCTAACTCACGGAAGCCATCGTCAAATAGCAACGTGCGTAGTGACGTGTGTAGTTCCAGATTCTGGGCCCCATGAAAGAATGTATTTGTAGGCCCCCAGTGAATGCGAGCGCGCGAGCGTTTTTTTTTTGGTGCCATTTTCTTATTGATGAAAACGCATAATATGGTTTTTACCTATACATTCGGATCAGCAGTTCAGCACCTGCACTGTTGGTGGGTGAGCCTAGTAAAGGATGTCGCATTGCGTTCATCTTCAATGAATGGACCAATGCAATAGTCTACCAAAGCCCCCCCTCTCTCTCTATATATCTCACACACACACACACACACACACTTCAGAAACAAACATAGTATCAATGAGAGCATCAATAATACACCTGAGTGATGTCTAGTAAAAAATAAAAAAATAAAAAAAATGTGGGGCCCCCTTCCAGTGCTGGGCCCTTGGAATCATCCTAAGCTACCCCCCCCCAGCTACGCCCCTGGCTATGGCGGGGGAAACCCAAGACTCAACGCCTGTTAATAGGTGCAGAGTCTGGGAAACTCTCCCCCCCCCCCCCCCTCCCAAGCCGTCTAACAGTTTGGCCCTGACTGGACTAACAAGAGAGGAAATAAACCCCCTGACCAATCAGAAGAGGGAAGGAGGGGTTTATCCGGTACCCCCTCACAAGCCCAACCCTTGCATACAACAACAACTTAGCCATATGATACCTTTAGTAGCAATGCTAATGAATAGCGCAAGCTAATACAATGCACGCTAACCACAGACAATCTGTGAACAGGGTTTATAACAAGACCAAGTCGCGTGTGTGTGTGAATCCTACACTCGCATCCATGTTGTAACACAGAAAAAACACCGATAGAGAGAGAGAGAACGGCTGAGCCGTGGTACGTTTTCATACGAGCATTACTGCAAACCCAACACAACAGTGTTGTAGCTCAGAACACACAACTAGCCTCTACCTTTATGTGGAGATTCAGGCAGAGGCAGAAAAACCCCTTTTTCAACCGAGTGTAGGCTGCAGGCCTTGCTTAAGCTCTAACATGAACGTAACCCTCCTATCAACCCATACTAGTGAAGATTCACACGTTGCAACCCCATCATATGTTTGGTGAATAAACACACAGTTTGTTAACAAAAAATACAGTCCCCCTTTAGAGGGGACTCTTTATTTTCAAACAAAATCATATCATGGTGGGGCCGGGAAGGGAAACAGAGGGGACCACAGGGGGAAAAAGTCACTGGGTCCTAGCGACGCCTGCCACGAGCCGCTCGGGATTTGCCACCTCGTGGAGCACCGGAGGGACGGTAAGCGATCGGCGGCTGGTCTCGACGATCCCTACCGTCGCCTCCGGGCGTAGATGGGCCGGCTGTCATAGCGGAGGCGCCCTCTATCCTCCTGGCCTTCTTCCCCGACGGTCCAGCAGTGGCGGTGGTGGCAGCGGCGGCCACGGCGGAAGATGCTCGACGACGTGGCGGCCGTCTGACTCCACCGGCGACATCGGGAGGGGGGAAATGAGGCTGGAGCACGGATCGCTCCTCCTGCATCTCTCTGCAAGTCGAGGTCATCAATTGCAGGGCCGTCCCGAATAGTCCAGCATTGGAGAGGGGTGCCGTCAGAAGTGGAACTCTCTTCTCTGGCACACGCGCCTGCTCCAGCCAAAGGTGGCCCTGGACCAGAGTTGCCAGGGCGCGCACTTTCCCAGCGGCTATAGCCTGCAGCTGAGTCAGATGCAGGATGGCTCCTGCCGACTGGGCGAGCTGGTCATGTTGTACATCAGTCAGCTCCGTGCCGCCCGTCAATATCCCGGACATGAATTTTGCCAGCTGCGCGATGTTAGACGCGGCAGCTAGAGATTGTGTTCCGGTAATAAATGACTGGTCGCTCCAATATGCCAACCGCCTCGCCGATTTCCCTTGGGGAACCAGCTTCCAGTCTTCGAATGAGGCGCCCCAAGGAGACATCTCACCCCCCTCCAGTGTTACCTGGACGGGCGGGAGACATGTCTCCACCGGGCCTTCAAATAAGAACCCGTCCGCCTCTATCATGTACTCCTCTGTCTCCATCGGGCATGTAGAGACCGACGCATCCTCACCTGGCTCCAGCAACTCACCAAAACCGGGCCGTTCGCGTCTGCAAGCCACCATCTTGCGACGGGAGCGAGCTGATGCAAAAAGTTTGCGTCTCACATCCCCTGCAACCAAGGGAACCGGCCGCCCAGCAGCGGACGATTCCCCGGAAGCAGAGGAACCAGAGCCGGAACCAGGCGACGGCCCCGGTGCACCAGCTCCTTGGAGAGGCAAACTACCCATCGGACGCCTACCGGGCGTGGCTGCCGACCACGAGAGAGGTCTCAGCCCCGCTCCAAGACGCACGACGGAGGCGGAAATGGAGAACCGCTGGTGAAGTGTAGCGTTGCGAGCGTGACTCCCCGAAGTAGACATTATGACTTAGTTTTTTTCGATCGAAATATATGAGAGAAGAAAAAAACAAGCAACAATGTAAACACGTCTCAACTTTCTTCAGCTAACAACCTCGTCAAGTGTGAGATCTACCGAAGGCACTTCCTTGTGGTGAAAGTGAAGAAGGAGGCGAGTAGGTGACCACACACCTGCTTATGAAGGTAAGCGGATGGGGGTGTGGCCAGACGAATGTTGGGATGTAAAGGTACATGGTGGAATTTTTTATTCAGTGCACGTGCACGAAGTGAAGTACAGTGCAAGATGATGCTGAGCGAAAGCCATAATGAAATAGAACATCATGCAAGTCCAGGTAATAATGTTAACCACAGTAGCTACAGTAGGTACCATCATGCCAGTCCAGGTAATAATGTTAACCACAGACACACACACACTTTGTTTCCCTTTCAAATGTAGAAGACGCAGAGGGACACACAGCAGAACACTACTACCACCACCAACAAAGAAAAACCACATCTCCTTCCAGTCCAATGTGTAATATGCAGACGTGAGAAATATTTCACATAAAGTCACAGTCGGAAGAAGGTCAAGGAGAGTCTTACAACATGTGAAACACTGACAGCTGGTAGGCTGTGTGATGCAGCAGAGGCCCGCTCCTCCATATACGTGGGGTGGATCTGGTTGCTGCAGAGGCAAAGTACCATTTCAGATGTTACAGCCCATGTCAACCTTCTTCTTCTTCTCCTTGCGGTGCAAGGCAGCAGGATTCTCCTCTTTCCTCTGGAGGGGATCAGCTTCACCGGTCACCACCCTCTTCCTCTGCCTTCCCATCCTGCCCACTGGAGCTGAGTGGAGAAGTGCAGAAGAGAAGATGTTTAGGTTCAAAGGGACAGTCAATGGCATGCTTGAGGAAGACCGGTAAGGTTGAAACGTTGCATCTACTGCCTTTTTTGTTTATTAAAATCACCTTGGAACTACAAGTGAGTTGCGAGCCCCGCTTTGTTCTTATGTATTACTGTTTTTACAGTTTGGCTCAGCACCAACAAACGGAGGATGTGCGTTATTTATTTTTTCTGACTGTTCAAATAAATAACATGTTATTTTCACACTTGTTATTGTGTTATAAATGTTGATTGATTGATTGAAAACGTTATTAACAGATTGCAGAATGGGTACAGTACAGTACAGCTCAATACACACAATTGTTAAGGGGATGCAGACCAGAGAAAGACTTTCATCTTGTTTACATCAGGGTCCCCCATTTTCAATTCATCATAACATATATGACATACATGACATACAGATAGACAGTAGGCCTACTGCTACATCTATACATTTAATTATGACATACCAGATTTGCAAATACAGTACTGTTTATGATACAAAGAGTCCAGAAAATTTGATGTACAAACTGTACATTGGAGGAGGTATGGTAGGTGGGGTGGGGGAACTGTACATTGGAGGTGGTTAGGTCGATCTACCACTATGATCTTCGTCTCTTATAGGCTGTGTGATGCAGCAGAGGCCCCCAAAGATGAGCACCTGCTCCTCCATATACGTGGGGTGGATCTGGTTGCTGCAGAGGCAAAGTACCATTTCAGATGTTACAGAGATTACACAGTATGTCTGTACAAGAAAAACAACAGCACAGGGACCATCCAATATCAAACAATTGTTAAGGGGATGCAGACCTGAGAAAGACGTTTGTCTTGTTTACATCAGGGCCCCCCACTTTTAATTCATAGTGACAACAGCATCTAAAACAATATATTTATATGTATATTTATATATTGGAAGAGTATATTTATGAGACAGTATATTTTGTACATATCGCTGCTGGCGGGACAAAACCTCATAACTCCAAAAACCCAACTTTTCAGCAGATGAAAAAACGAACACAGATTTGAGGGTGAATAGAGTTAGGAGGTTTAGACAGATGATCGGTTTAATGCTTTCCCATTGTTTAAACTTTGTAAAACCCACACACACATATGGAGGATGATCTAAGGAGTTGATTTATATAAAAAAAAATATATATAAAAAAATTGAGTTATGAGGTTTTGTCCCGCCAGCAGCGATATGTAACGGTTGTGACAACGTCACCTCAAACTTCTAACGTCACGGGCAACAACACAGACCGCTATACCGTCATTCATAGTGTAACACCAAACAAGAATGTGAAACAACTTATTAGTATTGGGTTAGAGTTGTTTGATTTCCACTAACGTAATGTTAGATTGCTATCTGAGAAAGTTACAATGCTAACGTAACGTTAGTCTATGTGAGCTGGCTACACCATTTGCCATGTGTAATCTGTAGGCAAAACGGACTGCATATAAACGGCTGATGACTCATAACTTCCTATCACGTTTGAATAATGCTGTAAAGTTAAGTAAAAATGCATTTCAATAGTAATGTATATGAATTAAGAGCTTACAGATTGAGAGCTAAATCCACTGTTGTCAACAGACGAGACGCGATATTTACTTCCTAGTTCCTGAGTTGGAGGAATGTCATTGGGAGAAATCAAGTCACTTGACGTTGTAACGCGTTTTGAAACCTACCGTGCTGTTTTTAGTGGGAACAAAGTCCTTTCGGTTGGTATTCTTAATCCACTTCTGGCGAATATCTTGGTCGTCTGCACGGCCAGGGAATCTATGCAAATGGTATGGTCTCAAGACACGGGCAGTGGTCGGTCAAGTTGAACACAAGTGAGGTAGAGAGCCACGAATTTCATAATAAAAGCGGCGACTTAAAAAAATTATTAAAAACACGCTTGCGCCCAAAGGACATTTTATAAAACGAGGCATGATACAATACTATACATACAATACAATACTATGTATTTTAGCCAAAACATGTGGTCAGAACACAGTGGATTTAGTCCATTCGCTCTCATTCTCTCTCTGCCTCTCTCTCACTTTGTCGAGGGCGGAGCTCTTCCTGAATGAACAGAAAGCAGGCACCTCGGCACGTTGTCACCAGCTGTATGAGAGCGCCCCCGCTGGTCATTGTTACCGTTAATACGGTGCCCAAACGGTCCCCAAACAGTGGTTCCAGGACTTTTCCCGGCTTTATCTGTATACGGGTTTCGAATCCATGCGCTGTGGACCAGAGGCACGTATATAGCCGTGGCATTTGTTATTGCTGTTATTGCATTTTAATAACCGGCTCAAGATCCCCGACCGGCTCTGCAGATCTACCCTTGTCTGTTAAATCGAGAACATGCAATACCGGCCAGATCCTCTTAGGGGCGCCATCGCTCCACTGCAGTATGCCTTGTGGGCGAATGGAAAACTTATTTTTTTTCATTCAGTTTCAGTTTCATAGTACCCGGATCCTGAACCAACACAATGTACTGTGGATCACGTTTCGAATCGCAGATTTCACCATGGAATAATGGGATTTATCATCAGCCAATGGACATATCGATGCCGATTGATAACGGGAAAATGCTGGGGGGTATCCCACGGGCTCACGGTAAGACCTTTTTCACCTAAATTACAGACGGATCGGAGCTTGCTGTGAAACGCAAGCAGCAGATCAGTGAATGTGGCTAGTTACACGGACACTGTTATTGGTAATCAATAATACTAAACGACGTCCCCCGCCCCCCCCTTACATGCATACATGCTCTGGGACAGCCCGGATCATAGCTCCATAACTAGCTTTCCAGAAAATATATGAGACAAAATCTGCGATAAAGCTTATATTCACGGCGCTATAAAATGACAACCTATTGATGCATTTTTTTTTCTTTAAGCCATTTTGAAGGGACGGTTTATGAACTCAATTGCCAATGCGAATGGACAGATAGCAATACTATAAAGTATAGATATAGCTGTACAAAAAGACACCGGTCTGTTGACAAACCCTGGTCCTCAAGCACTATACACCCTCTCACACCCGGTGGCAGTGATGGTAGATAATACAATTTCTCCCCAAAGCAGTACCTTTCCTTGTTGACTGGTGCAGACCTGTACAGAGCACCTGCCCCAATTGCACATAGACCGTAGGGAAGAAGGGGTTAAACGATAATGCACATTAATGGGAAGAAGAGGTTTAAACAATAATGCACAGTAATTCACTCACACACAGTGGTCCCATTTATACGCCTCTCCTTTTAGTTTTAATTGGGTATTTACATGAACAAGCTCCCGTCAGGGTTAATACGCTTTCCATGTACATCAATATACCAATTGTGCCATATGCACCACACAATAACACAACACAACAAATACACTCGCGTGGGCCCACACTGAAACCAAATACCTGTCTAAGCCGGCATTACCTAAAACAACAAACGTCGGGGCGCCCCTAGTCACTGGTGCACGTGCCAGCTCAAAGTATTTATTCTCTTCGCCCCTTAGAGGGCATGCTCTCGAAAAGGAGAATGTTCGCAGATAATGTTCCAGAGCGCTGGGAGCGCTAACAGTACCTGGTGTGAGTGTACCAACTGAGTGCTGTTCCGTCCCCACAACGAATGTTTGGTGCGTGTGTTGGCCGTCAAACGGCCCCGCGTGATACACAGGAGAGCTGGCTGGGCTGGTGGTAAACAGGTGCAGGCTGCAGGCAAGTAGAGCCCCGTGCCGTCGGGCGGCGGCGTCTGCTTTGAGGGCTGGAAACGGTGTGGCAATGCGTGGAGCTAACCAGGTTACTAGTCCTATACTTGAAGCTAAGCTGTGGTCAGTGCGACCCCCTAGCCTCTCGCCTATACATTCCTAAACGCAGCGCGTGGAATATCCACAGTACAGTCCGGCAGTAGAACGTCTTCCTCTTGGTTCAAACGTACCCTAAGCACTATACTGGGAAGTTATAGTGCAAGTTATAGTGCAAATTCTTTCATTTATTTGCATTCATCTAAAAATGTTTGCACCTTATGGTGTTCTTGTTCTGTTCTTGACTTATTGTTATGTTTTCTTCTTGACTTGTTTAAAGAAGATCTGTACGGCCCATGGGGACATTAACGTGTGTTGTCGGGCCCTATAAATAAATTTGATTTGATTTGATTTGATTTAAGTTACTATCCCACACCGTGGCAGGAGTCGTATTTCGTGTGTCTTTAGTATCGGGAGCTCTTGGTCCACACGTCTGCTTGCTTCAATGGAAAACGATGAAGAGAGAGTCCCGTGTCTCCAGCCCCTCCTTCCTACCAACCTCTTCTTCACCTGTCGTGACCAGCCCAACGTCGCACCAGCTCCCCCTGGCGACAGTCCAGTGCTATGTCCCACTGCTAACCAGCGGGAAGTGTGTGTGGGGCTCACATCGCCATCCCCATCAGAGCAGAGCCACCACAGTCGGAGCCTAACAGGTGGCACCTCTGACGCAAGAGGAACTTGCTCTACCATGCCCCTACGCCTTCCACCACCATTGTCACATCATAGTCTGGGCGTCCCACCCAACCGCTCACCATGGTCGAGCTCGCTGCCACTAATACCTCTGCTGTGCCCAACAACTGCAACGTTACAGTCTCAAGCCACAACCTGTACACCGGGCCAAAGGCAGCAAGCCTACATGTCGACTCAGTCTCTACCGCCGACAGTAACCTCCACTGTTCGGGGCAGCTCCGAGGCCCCCAGCCCCCACCGCGATGAGTCTGGTCATGCCACAGTCTGACTTCCAGGTGATGCAAGCAGTGGGTCACGTGGGCCAGCAAATGCCAACGGTACCAGCCTACCTACCGGTCAAACCAGCCTGTGTCATCAATTGTGGGGAGCAGGCATGGCAGCAAACCAGCAGCCGCACAGACCCGGTATGAGTTTACGCCGATGAGATCTGCATATCAAGCGTATCAATATACCACAGCTACGCCTGCACAGCCTAACTATCAACTCCAGACTGCAACAGCGCTCTACCCTGCACAACGGTTACCCACTGCAACTGCTCTCCAGCCAGTGGGCCAACATACAGCAGGTGCACCTCAGCAGTCTACCCATCAACTACCCTCCTGGACAGCGGCATGTTCACCATACACAACCGCTGTTGCAGCAGCGAGGGCATATCAGCCTCCACCAATCATCACTGCTCAGCAAGTGTACCAAGCATTGCCGCACCAACTGAGCCACCATCCACAACCAGTGTATCAGCCTCAGCCTGCTCCATCGACTCAGCCAGCCTATCAGCTGGTGCATCCAACACTCGGTCCAGCACCCTATTATCATGTAGCAGTTCCACCAGTCCAGTATGTCCGTCAGGCCCAGTACACAGCACTACAGGATCCATACACTCTCCAGCCTCCCAGGCAACCAGTCCCTGTACCTAAACTGCCTAACCTGGTCCATGACAGCGAGAGAGAGTTCACGGACCTTAAGATGGCGCTGGACCACCTACTCGATGCCCACACTGAACTTTTTGAGCACTACAAGTACCGTGTACTTATGGAGCAGCTGGTTCTAGATGAGGCTAAGCTGATAGCCCAGTCCTGCAGGCATTATGTGCAACCCTACACCGCCGCCATGCAGGCCTTGCAGCGGCAATATGGGCAGCCATATCAGCTTGCACAAAGCGAGATTGCCGCACTACTGAACGCTCCTGATCTCAAAGCAGGAGATACCAAAGCCTTCCAGAGCTTCGCCGTTAGCATCGACTTGCTAGTGGGAATGCTGACATCGCTGGAAGGACCTAACGGGATGGAAGTCAGGTCGACCGGCCATGTGAACCGGCTCCTTAGTAAGCTCCCTAAGCAAGTGAGGGACGGCTTTGTGGAGCACCTACTGGCTCAAGGTCGCCTCAACACGACTAGCCTAAACCCATACAACCTTCAAGACCTCGCCGACTGGCTCAGGGTAAAGGCCGAAGCTCAAAGACTGTCAGAGAGAATGGCACAGCGCCATCGGATGGAAGGGACACAGTTCTCTAACAGAGACAAGCAAGATCCCCCACCCAGACCTTGCAACCAGCCTTTCTTGGTTTATTACGGCTCCGCCAAGCCTAAACAAGACAGCCACCAGCCTGTTGAGACATCTCAATCAGAAGCCAAGAAGCAGAAGTTCAAGAGGATGTGTCTCTTCTGTAGGAGTGCCAAGCACTACCTATCGCAGTGTCCAGACATTGTCCAATGCTCGCCGGGAAAGGTTGAGAAGTGGATAGCAAATGGCAAACGTTGTCGTAATTGCGGTCGTACCAGCCATGAGCAAGATGCCTGCACCTTGAGGAAAGCATGCAGTGAGTGCCAGGAGGTCCACCTCAGAGTTCTCCATGCCATCGCCAAGCCGGGTCCCCGTGCCTACCTCATCACACCAAAGGATGGTGCCTCGCTCTCCAACTCCAAACAAGGAGGAAAGGTGTACCTTAAGGTGGTGCCAATCATTATTACTAATGGGAGCAAGTCACTGCACACTTATGCGATCCTAGATGATGGAGCTGAACGCACCAGCTGCCGCTCAACACCTGGACCTTAAAGGCGAAGCGGAGTCCCTTGCACTGCGGACAATTCGCCAAGACGTGGCTCGCCTCACTGGCAAGTCGGTAGACTTTCATGTGGCCTCCCTGACTCATCCTTCTGAACAGTACCTGGTGAAGGGTGCCTTCACAGCGGGTCGACTACCCCTGTCGGAGCAGAGTTACCCTGTGACTGCACTTCAGAAGCGCTATCGCCACTTACGGGGGCTCCAGCTGCAGGACATTGGTAGAGTGCATCCACTACTGCTAATTGGTGCAGATTGCACCCACCTGATCACACCCAGAGAACCCATCAGATTCAGGCCCCAAAGGTGGACCCGCAGCCGTTCACACAGTGCTCGGCTGGGCACTCCAAGGCCCAGATGATCTCATATCTCATGCTACTTCATGCTACTTTACATCTCTCACGCCTGCACCGGAGGCCTTCGATCAACACGTCGAACATCTCCGGCAGCTTGATGTGCTTCCATTCCGAAGTGAAAAGCTAGCAGTACGGTCCTGTCTGGACCACGAGGCTGTGGGCATCCTGGAAGCATGCATCGAGAGGGTGAAGGTTGGTGACACATTCCGGTACACCACGCCTCTGCTCCGCGTAAAGGACACGCCACCACTGAAAGCCGCTGCCGAAGCAGTTAGGCCAATGCTCCGTAGCACAGAGCGACGACGGGTAGAAGATCCAGCTACGGCTAACATCTATGGAGCAGAGATCCAAAATCTCATCGACGGAGGAGTTACCAAGCTGGGTGAAGAAGAGGTGAATAAGTCTGATGAGTCATGGTTCACCCATCACAGGGCGGCGGCCCACTCCTATTTACCGCAACCTGACCTGCACAACACAGACATCTTCCTGCTGAAGACCAGCCAGGCGGATTGCTTCCCAGAGGAACTTAAGTGCCTCCGAGCTCGTGGATGCTCTTGTCACAAGGACACCTCCTGTTCCACTGACATCCACCCCATAGTTCTCGATCCTGGCCATGCCGTGACTAAACTCATCGAGGATGTAGATGCCCGCCTACTCCACCCAGGGCCCGATAGGGTCTTCGCAGAGATCAGGCACCAGTACTGGGTCCTGTGGAGAAGACGGGCCATCAAGCCTCATCAGAGGACCTGCACAGGATGTAGGACGTGGAGGTGGAAGCCGGTGGTTCCAATGATGGCAGACATACCTCCTGCCCGTTTGCAGCCCCTTAAGCCGCCAGTATGTGTTGTCAGACATCGCGGATCTGGACCCTGTGACACCAAACAGGTTGCTGATGGGGCGGCGGGACGCCTCCCTGCCACAAGTGTCCGTAGCCACTTAGGGAATTTAACTTGTTTACATAATAGCTATGCTATTCTAGGGCGGCTGTTGTAAATTCCCCACTATTTTTCATACTGTGTATTATTATTTCCATTCAGGCATTACTTTGGACAGCCCAGGGTATTCTTGTTCCTAGTCAGGCATCTCTCCAGACAGCCCAAGGGTCCTTAGTCTGTTAATTAAATACAGGTGGTGAATTTCCGGCACCTGTGTTTCCATTTGCAGACAGAGAGTGCGTCCTTGAGGAAGTAAGTAATCACCAGCTTCCAAAATGTAATGCTTGTGGTTTATGCTAGGTAAATGTCATATGTAGCCTGCATTGTGTGTTGTTGGGGCGTTGTGATTCATGTGTATGATTATGGCTTGGGGTTTGCTGCTTTGTGTTGTGTTTGGTCCGTGCCGCTAATTGAGCTAGTGCTAGCCAGCTGGCTATGCTATATGGTATTTCCATTGGCATGTCAGCACTGGCGCTGGCTCGGTTGGCCGCATGGGCCGGGCATGGCACGGGGTAGCAACTAGCCGTGGTCATGCATATGGGTCACCTAGCGGCCTAATGCAGGCAGTGGATAGTGCATGATGCATATGACCTTTACCTCTGCTAATTATGTATTTCTAATTATGTATTATGTATTATAATTCCTTGTTTCTGTTTATGTGTTACAGAAAACCACTCTGAAACACCACCATTTTGAGAGATCACTCTCAACAACAGAATCCTAAAATAAAGATACAAAAGGACTGTTCTCTTGACTCTCGTGTCCTCTCTCTGACCAGGGTACGCTGTTGTGGACGAAGTGGCTCCAGCAAACATTGCAAACAACATTATATCTTCAATAATTAGGATATGGAGAATCAAGACGGGTCAGCGAGATACACAACATTATCATAAACACAGTAGAGTACAAGGAATTAGAGTTAGACACATTGAATTACAGTTGGACATATTCACGTGTCTACATATGGCCGAAATGCCATTCGATTTATCGTTATTAGCTTAGCGCCCTGTATCTCGCGTTCCAAGAAATACCCCAGAAAATTCTGCTATAACGTTCATATTCAAGACGCTATAAAATGGGAACGTATTGATGAAAAAAATATTTGTTTAAGGCATATTGAAGGGACAGTTTATAGTGTCAATTGACAATGAGAATGGACAGATAGCAATAATATAAAGTATAGATTTAGCTCTACAAACAGCCTCACGCACAATGAAACCTTATTATGATATGCTGGCCGTCTAATCCCTGTGGCCGTCAATGTGGTAAGCAAAGAAAAAATATCAGACTGAGAGAGGGACTCAAAAAGTCCTTGGTTCACATGCTACACATATGTACAACTCTGTGTGTTGGGAAAGTTCACTTTCTACATGAACTAGTTCAGTTCATAGTTCATAATAAAAAAAATTAACTAAAGTTCATGGTTTCAAAAATGAACTAATTGATAGTTTATAGTTCTTTTTTCAATACTATTGAAAATACTATTATTTGTCAAATGTATTGCCACAACCCAGAATACTGGCATTTCCATAACGCTTTGCTGCCGTCCATTCAGTCCACACTAGTAGCAGCTGCAGCTTTCATCTCTACAGTATATTTTCAAAAACATGAGGAAAAACGTAATCTAAATATACTTAAAGTACCAAAAGTGAAAGTAGTCATTGTGCAAACAATAAACATATAACATATATCGTCTCAGGGTGAGAGCGTGACCGGTCGTATAGTGGGTGGTTCTGTTGACCTGTTCCTGGCTACTCCGCGTTCGTTGTATGGATCCTACTGAAGTCCACTATGACACGGTACCTACGTAGGATTCCTATAAATGAACAAGTAGCTGATGGATTCACAAATTGTCGAATTATTTTAAAGTACAGAGGTCTAATTCAGTCAGGAATATTCTCGAAACGGAACAGGAAAGCTTCATCTGTGACGGTGGGTGTGTGGTCTGGTCTCGTTTTCGTCCGTTCTGTCCCGTCCTCCTTCCTGCAGAGGGATTAAAAACCCTAACTGGACACACCTCTCACCGACGTCGACAACAGCTCATCCAATAATATTTGTTGGCGGCCATTTTGGTAACTCAAAGGGGCAGTCTACCATTCTGTTTTCACATATTTTGATAGACTATGTCTTATTCAGTTTTAACCCTTTAGATTTAGCTATTTTGAATTAACTTTAGGATATTGTTCTATAGCTGTTATAGACAAACACATGGCTTCTTTTCTTATGTCTGTACTATTTATATAACTGGAAAAACACAATTCAGAGCAATTGCAATTGTTGTGAAGGGCCAGATTGAACCGAATATATATATTTATTTATATATATATATTTAATTGTATTTGTATATTCTCTAATATTCCCTGATATCCCTTGTATATTCCTTGTACAATATGCATTGAATATCCATTCTAGCCTACTGAACATCCCATAATAGTCTCCATTCTACTATTGGTCGAGACCTTGGTGCCAGGCTGCCATACCCCTCAGACCCAGTTCAAACGTACCGCTCCACATGTACGAACAAGTCCTAGTTCCGCGTAGGAATCTGACTACCGCACCACTAATGGGACTATTTGTTCATAGTGCGTATATATACTGCGCTACTAAAGTAGGACTTCCTTTTCAGTCCAGTTTCTTACCCTCCAATAGAGTCACAGACGTAAAGCCTCCCCGCGACGCCACGTGTGGGAGTAAGGCCAAGTTCGCCTACCATCGGTATTGAGACATCGTGTATATTAATATTTGAATAGTCATATTTGGCACTATATCGTCGAGTTGGACGTAGTCTATTAAGCTAATAATAGTCTGTTAATATATAGTGCTTCGTGCGGTGAGAATACTACCGTAGTCAGTACCCCATCGTTTCGGGCAGAGAACTGGCTGCTTACCCAGGGTGGTTGACCCCACGTGAAGCTGCACCCGAGGAGCCCCAGAGCCGACGAACGAGTGGACCTGTATACCGGATTATTCTACCGACGACAGCCCGCCTTCCCCGGCACGGATTATGCTTTGTATACTTTGATTATTCCATGGATAAAGACCCCCGACACTGCCGTGTGTTGGAACCCCCCCCCTGGAGAGGACGCAAGGTGAGGAGACGCTCTGCAAGACGAGGTCGCTTCACGTCTCTCCTCCGTGGACCGGAGGACGCCGGCCCACAAAGAGTCCACCTGCTTTCATCTGTGGTCCAAGGATCGCCGGCGCATTGAACGGCACTACAGTGGGTTCACCTGGGATACCCTTGGCCGGATGAGGCAGCCGGATTCTACCCCCCCCCCCCCTTCCTACTCCTGTCGGCTTACAAGCGACCGGATTAACCCCCCTTAGTGTATCCAGTATATAATCATTAAAGTATCATTGCTGTTATTCCTTAAACTATTCCAGGTCGTATATGTACCACCTGCGCCTTCAGAGATTGGACATTCTCTATTGATATACCGACGAATACTCTTGCCATAAAAGTGCATACTAATTTCCATTCATAAATGTGATTGATTTGATTAAGTGCTTGCTCTACACACCATCGCTGTGTAGAAATAAAGACCTATTTCTAATTCGTACATTTGTGTTGGATCCGTTTCATCTACGTGACAGTGTTCATCATAATATATTTATGCCGTGTACTGGGTGGCCGAATATTAAGTACAAAGGTAGTGGTAGTAAGTATCATATCTAGTAATACAGTCAGGGAATTGTACCCCTCAGTTACAATTGGTCCTTCGAGCCGGAGGGTAATTAGTGTAATATTAATATAGTGTTATTAATATTGAAATGGCCTATGATGAACACTCCACGAAACGATCCTCCTAACCAACGCCCGCAGCGCGAACGACGGCTCCCTCAGTACTTAGAGGCTTACGCTGTCAGTCAACAACCTAGTCTCCTACTAACAGTAAACGCGGTAAAACTAGAAAGTAAAAGTATGTCTAACCCCAACGCCCAGACTACCCCGACCATAGAGGCCCCTACGGGTTCTAATGTAACTGACCAAGTTCACGGTGGGGACCAGTGGGAACCAGACATGACTTCACACCCCGCCAGTACTGAAGAAGTAGTCCCCGATGAGTCCCGGGAGGAATACAACGCTACCGAGACAGAACTCGGCACGGAAGAAGACGGGGAGAGCACCGTGGAGATAGAGCTCCAAGGCTCCGCAAGGAGTACCCCGAGGGAAGGCTCCCCTATACAACCGCCTTCTCCCAGCGAGGCAGAGAGGACCCTACAGCAGGCCTTCCTCATCAGCCTGAACGCCGCTGCTGAACGCGACCGACTGCAGATCCAGCAGCGGAGCGAAGAAGAGCATATACGTCTAGAAATAAGACGCATTCAGAGAGAAGAGAATGTGGCCCGAGACCGAGCAGACAGCCAGCGAGCAGCTGCTGGTGCTCTACGGGACGCAGAGCGCGACAGACAGCAAGCGCAACTAATAGAACAGCTGATCAGACGGACAACACCCTCTCCCTCCGCCAGAGGCTCCAGGAACTCGTCTAGACACACCTCCAGGGCGGCATCCCCTAGCCGAGTAAACAACCCTGAACTTGACCAACAGACGAGGTCTATATCCCCCACAGACCACCTCCCCCCACCGGTCCAAGCGAGACCTAGCAACCGGAAAGGAGCAGCATATCCTGTGGAGAGGCTAAACCAGAGACTACAAGCACTGGATGACCTAACTGAAGACGAAGAGGAAGAGGAGGAGAACCACGCCCGACAACAGCACAGTACTCTACCGGACCAGGAGGTCCGGTACAGCCCAGGCTATACTCCCGCGGAGCTGCGCTACAGACCCCCGACTCTATACTCGGGTGAGCACGACGCACGACCCGCACCGAGGAACAGCACCTGGACAAGCGGGCCATGGTACACTGCCGGTACCAGCCCATACCAAGGAGCGGGAGGAGACTCGCCTAGGAGGCCTCTCCCCCAACGCTCGCCGATGTATCCACAGTCAGCGTCATACCTTGGCCCGCCTATGGTACCCGACTTCACCCAAGAGAACCGGGCCCAGTATACGGAACTCCGCATGTGTCTGGAGACCATGTTGGTGGATGTATTGGATGAACGCCATAAATACGCCATCCTACTGAAGCACTTAAAGGTACCCCGCGCACATAATATAGCGCTCGCCTACGCGACTTCCACCACCCCATACACAGCAGCGCTGGTAGCATTGGACCAGAGGTATGGGCGCATATGGGATTACGTGATCCAGGAGATCCGACACATCGACCGCTTACCCCCAGCAATAGACAATCGAGCACTGGACGACCTGTCCATCAGAGTGCAGTCCCTGGTAGGGATGTTGGGAGCGCAGAGAGAGAAGGGGAGGCATGAACTTTACGCCAACTCAAATGTGGAAAGGATCTTGGAGAAGCTGCCGCCCGCTCGACAGGAGCGTTTTAGGCGACAGAGGGACCACCGAGACCCGAATGGCCCCGAACCGAACCTCCTCGATCTAGCAGACTTCCTGGCGAGAGAAGTCAGCAGCCTACGGCTAGATACATTCGGACGGAGCACCCCTGGCTCCAGAGAAGGAACCAGACGACTAAATGATGGAAGAAGATCGGTGACTGTGATGCACCAATCGGAGTCAGTACCGAGCAGCAGGAGCCACAGTACCCCCTCCAGAACGGAGAAGTGGAAGATAGTGTGCCCCTACTGTGAGAAAGAACACTGGCTAGCGCAATGTGACTCCTTCCCCAAGCTGAACGCGGAGGAAGCAAGTCAATGGATAAAGTCCAACAAGCGCTGTTTTCGCTGTGCGCGCTCACACATGGCAGCCGAATGCCGCTTAAAGAAAAGGTGCACCAAGTGCGATGGAGCCCATCTGGACATACTTCACGACAGTAACAGACGGCGCCCTTCACCCGCACCATCCAGCAGCAAAGCGAGCGTCATGTACATCGATCCCGCCAGCAGCAGTGGAGCCCGAGTACTCCTAAAAGTAGTGCGTGTGACACTAAGCTACCAGAATAAAGTCCTGGACACTTACGCCGTCCTCGATGACGGGTCCGAGAAGACCCTTCTGCTCGCCTCCGCTGCGGCCCAGCTAGGGCTGCGGGGAAGCGAAACCCAAATGACAATTCGGACAATAAGACGAGATTTGAAGACGATAAAGGGCGAGAATGTCTCATTCTCTATCGCAGCAAGCGGCCAGCCTGAGCGACGGTACCAGATTACAGACGCTTTCACCAGCCAAGAAATAGGACTGTCGCGGTACACATACCCCGTCGCCAAGCTGATGGAAAAATATGCACATCTGCGCAAGTTACCGATCCCGCTCATAGACAATGCTATGCCGACCCTGTTGATAGGCTCCGACCATGCAGACCTCATTGTCCCGATAGACCGGGTTCATACCGGACCCCGAGGCTGTCCTGCAGCAGTCGAGACCCGTTTGGGATGGACTCTCCAAGGCCCGCTCGCCAAATCTCTCAACCGAAGTACAGCCACTAGATGTCTCCACTCCCGAGTCACAGAGGGAGAAACCGCACTCCTGCAACACGTAGAGCGGCTATGGACCTTGGAACAAATGCCCTTTAAGAACGGAAAGAAAGACATTCGCTCTAAAGATGACATTTACGCCATTCACCTCCTCGAGACAGGGACCAAGAGAGTCCCGGTCAACGGCGTGTTGAGATACGCCACGCCACTCCTGCGGCGAGAAGGAATGCCTACTTTCCACGCCAAGACAGACGCCACAGAACGGTACCTGCTGAACACGGAGCGGCGCTTAGCCAAGAACCCCGCCCAAGAGAGTGTATACCGCGCTGAGATTGAGAAGCTCATCACAGCGGGACACGTCACAAAGATGGACATTAAAGAGGCTGACCAGACCACTGAATCGTGGTACGTGCCTCACCACAAGGTCCATCACAACGGTAAAGACCGCATAGTATTTAACTGCAGCTACCAGATCGGATCCCAAAATCTGAATAAAGAGTTACTGCCCGGTCCCACACTCGGCCCCTCCCTACTCGGCGTTCTACTCCGCTTCCGCCAGGAAAAGGTGGCCATCAGCGGGGACATTAAAGGAATGTTCCTGCAGGTGAGACTAGTAGAGGCGGACAAGCCCCTGTTACGGTTCCTATGGAGAGAGAAGCCAGGAGATGAGCACCCAGCCATCTACCAATGGGAAGTCCTCCCCTTCGGAACGACGTGCAGCCCCTGCTGTGCTACATTTGCACTACAGAAACATGTAGCAGAGGACCCAGCAGCGGACGAAGAGGTCCGACACAGCGTAAAGAACAGCTTCTACGTAGACAACTGTCTACAAAGCCTTTCAACCCAGGAAGAAGCCGAGGCTCTCCTGATTAAACTCCGCGCCTCATTGATCAAAGGCGGCTTTGATCTCAGGCAGTGGGCCAGCAGCGATCCGCAAGTACTGCGCAGCCTCTCCTCCGAGGACAAGGCAGCCAGCAGCGAGACCTGGATGGCTACAATCCCGGGAGAAGCCCAGGAGATGACCCTGGGATTGGTGTGGCGATTCAAAACAGATTCGCTTCACTACAGACACAAGCCCCTGACTACGGAGCAGGGAAGGCCGGCGGCGGCGCCGACCACCAGACGGAGTATGTACACAACACTCGCCCGACAATATGACCCGCTAGGATGTATTCTACCGTACACCACCAGGGCAAAAATGATTGTACGAGCATTGTGGGACAAGGACCAGGGCTGGGACGACCCCATTCCCGCACACCTTGCATCCACCTGGAGAGAGTGGGAGATGGAGCTCCACTCACTCCCAGGCGTTAATATGCGCCGAAGCTACTTCCCACCCACGGTGAGGCCAGAGACATGTAAAATGGACTTACACGTCTTCAGTGACGCCTCAGAGGTCACATACGGATCAGTAGCCTACTTGCGGGCCCAAGAGAAGGGGGGAGAGATCTACACAGCATTTGTCCTCGCCCGCTCGAGAATAGCCCCACGCAAGCAACAATCTATCCCACGTCTAGAGCTCTGCGCAGCCCTAGCCGGAGCGCACCTAGCCACGCTCATCCAACGTGAGCTCACCATACCGGTGTCTAGAACAATCCTGTGGTCAGATTCCACGACGGTACTCGCCTGGATCAAATCGGACTCATGCAAGTACAAAGTCTTTGTGGGAGTCAGAGTCACCGAGATTCAAGACTTAACCGAAGAGTTAACCGGAGAAACAGAGTGGCGCTACGTTGATACAAAACAGAACCCAGCTGACGTCATCACCCGGGGGATGCCCCTGGATGACCTCACCCGTCGCAATGTCTACAGTGACGGCCCCGCATTCCTAAGACTCCCAGAAGGACAGTGGCCCATGCCTATCCCGAGGGAAGCAAGTCCAGAGGAGGTGGAAAATAAGAAGTCTGTGTTCTGTGGATTGAGCACCGTAGCCTCCACCGACCCTAACATAGACGATTGCACGTCCATAGAGAGTGCACAACAAAGAACATTCCTGCGGTACCACCCGGAGTGCAAGTCCCCCGCTGATATGTCAGCAGCTAACTACGAGGAAGCAGAATTGCTTCTACTGCAGCGAGCCCAGAGAGACTCGTTCCCCGATGAATTGGCCTGTCTACAGGGAGGAAAGCCCGTCCCATCCGACAGCAGATTAATTCATCTGGCCCCCGAGAGCGACGCTCATACCCTCATCAGAGTGGGTGGTCGCCTACGCAGAGCCCCCAATCTACCGGATGACATTAAATACCCGATCGTATTGAACAGCCGACACAAGGTCACAGAGCTGATTACAAAGAAATACGATGAGGATGTACATCACGCAGGAGCAGAAAGAGTCTTCGCGGAAATCAGACGTTGTTACTGGATCCTACAAGGAAGAGAGGCGGTACGACGCTTCCAGCGAACATGTCTAGACTGCCGCAAGTGGCGCGCGCAGCCCAGCATACCAAGGATGGCTGACATTCCTCCATGTCGCCTCCGAATCGGTGACAAGCCATTCCACTCAACGGGTATGGACTGCTTTGGCCCGCTGCACATAAAGAAAGGAAGAGGAACCGAGAAGCGGTGGGGTATTGTATTCAAATGCATGACCACCAGAGCGATACACATCGAGCTTCTCCCGACCATGAGCACAGACTCATTCCTTATGGCCTTCCGTAGATTCACATCACGGAAAGGAAGACCGTCTACCCTATTGTCCGATCATGGGACAAACTTCAAAGGCGGCGAAAGAGAGCTGAGAGAGAGCTTCCAAGCTATGGGCCCAGAACGTAAGACCCACCTCGCTCCAGCACAGGTTGATTTCCAATTCAACCCCCCAAACGCACCCCACTTCGGTGGCACTTGGGAACGAGAAGTGCGCTCCATAAAGACAGCCCTGTACGCAGTACTTGGGGCCCAGACTGTGGCGGAAGAAGTCCTAATGACAGTCCTCACGGAGATTGAGGGAGTACTTAACTCGAAGCCCCTCGGATATGTCTCCAGTGATGTGGCGGATATCGACCCAGTTACCCCCAACACACTCCTGATGGGGCGGCTAGATCCTGCATTACCCCAGACAATGTACCGGCCTGAAGAAGCGAACGGCCGACGAATGTGGAGGTACAGCCAAGTGTTAGCCGACAGGTTTTGGAGCAGTTTCCTACTGCACTACCTACCGTCTCTACAGACCCGCCAGAAGTGGGTAAAGGAGAGAGACAATTTGACAGAAGGAACAGTCGTCATGATTATTGATCAATCACTGCCCAGAGCTATGTGGCCGGCCGGCCGCGTAAGCAAAGTGATCACCGGTGCCGACGGCAAGGTCCGAGCAGCTGAAGTGCTCGTCCAGGGTCGCACTTACACCCGTCCCGTGGCGAGGCTCATAGAACTGCCCCGACTCCCAGACACAATCGATGATGACCATGACCCTATAACCCTATGACTTTGTGAAGTTGACTGACCCCTACAGCAAACCCTTATGTGTAAATAGACAACGCGATTAATCTGTCTCTGTTTAACTGATTAGGTCTGGGACCAATCAGGGGGTGGCTGTTGTGAAGGGCCAGATTAAACCGAATATATATATTTATTTATATATATATATTTAATTGTATTTGTATATTCTCTAATATTCCCTGATATCCCTTGTATATTCCTTGTACAATATGCATTGAATATCCATTCTAGCCTACTGAACATCCCATAATAGTCTCCATTCTACTATTGGTCGAGACCTTGGTGCCAGGCTGCCATACCCCTCAGACCCAGTTCAAACGTACCGCTCCACATGTACGAACAAGTCCTAGTTCCGCGTAGGAATCTGACTACCGCACCACTAATGGGACTATTTGTTCATAGTGCGTATATATACTGCGCTACTAAAGTAGGACTTCCTTTTCAGTCCAGTTTCTTACCCTCCAATAGAGTCACAGACGTAAAGCCTCCCCGCGACGCCACGTGTGGGAGTAAGGCCAAGTTCGCCTACCATCGGTATTGAGACATCGTGTATATTAATATTTGAATAGTCATATTTGGCACTATATCGTCGAGTTGGACGTAGTCTATTAAGCTAATAATAGTCTGTTAATATATAGTGCTTCGTGCGGTGAGAATACTACCGTAGTCAGTACCCCATCGTTTCGGGCAGAGAACTGGCTGCTTACCCAGGGTGGTTGACCCCACGTGAAGCTGCACCCGAGGAGCCCCAGAGCCGACGAGCGAGTGGACCTGTATACCGGATTATTCTACCGACGACAGCCCGCCTTCCCCGGCACGGATTATGCTTTGTATACTTTGATTATTCCATGGATAAAGACCCCCGACACTGCCGTGTGTTGGAACCCCCCCCCTGGAGAGGACGCAAGGTGAGGAGACGCTCTGCAAGACGAGGTCGCTTCACGTCTCTCCTCCGTGGACCGGAGGACGCCGGCCCACAAAGAGTCCACCTGCTTTCATCTGTGGTCCAAGGATCGCCGGCGCATTGAACGGCACTACAGTGGGTTCACCTGGGATACCCTTGGCCGGATGAGGCAGCCGGATTCTACCCCCCCCCCCTTCCTACTCCTGTCGGCTTACAAGCGACCGGATTAACCCCCCTTAGTGTATCCAGTATATAATCATTAAAGTATCATTGCTGTTATTCCTTAAACTATTCCAGGTCGTATATGTGTCACGTACCAGCGCTTGCGACCACAACTCGGCCCGCCCCTTTCTCGGCTAGACCTTGTAGAGTTTTCTCTTTTTTTTTTTTGTGTTTTTTTTCTTTTCTTCACATTATTATAAATTGAATGTATAAGTACTTGTTTACTATAAAAACGAACAGTTAGAATATCTAAAATAGTGTCAAACCTGTGTTTAAATTTCGGTTGTTCACGGACTTTATTTCAATGAAACGGGGGCGTAATTACTGTATTTGCATGTGAATCAAACCTAGCCTGCAGCCCGCAGAGATTTACATTGGGGGAGTGTTTGAAGCGACGCACTGGCTGTTTACACTTTCAATGGGATTAGCACTCTGGATCAGAAAGAGATGAATGCATTGGATCTAATGAACGAGTACATGAACTTTGTTAAACCAGTTGATTCAGTCTTGCTCACCGGTGAAAACACCGCGCTATTCAACGGAATTAACTGAGATCGGTCGAGATGCGTCTGCATGGGTAAGTTTAAGAATGTTTGTTTATGTTTACAGTAGCATGTTTACAATTCCGCATCTTTGATAAAACTACACCAAGTTTTTCTGCCGACCACAAGTCCAACCATGTCACGTTTATTACATTAACGTTAGCGTTAGCTAGCTAGCAAGTTAAAGTTGCTAACGTTATATTGATAGCTATTGTTTCAGATAGCAAGGTGGAGAGCTGTAAACAAGACGAAAGTGTATGGATGCAGGGTCCATGTGTGTGTGTGTGTGTGTAATAACAACAAGTTTATAATCTCAGCACAGATTGCAGAATGGGTACAATACAGTACGGCTCAATACACACAATTGTTAAGTGGATGCAGACCTGAGAAAGACTTTCATCTTGTTTACATCAGGGTCCCCCATTTTCAATTCATCATAACATTGACATACATGACATACAGGTAGACAGTACTGCTACATCAGTGTCTAAGAGAGGTGATGAGCATCTTAAACTAGCTGTCAGCACATCAGTGTCTGGTGTGTGTGTTGGGTCTTGAGGGGGTTGGTTGAAAATGTTAACAGATTGCAGAATGGGTACAGTACAATACAGCTCAATACACACAATTGTTAAGGGGATGCAGACCAGAGAAAGACTTTCGTCTTGTTTACATCAGGGTCCCCCATTTTCAATTCATCATAACATTGACATACATGACATACAGGTAGACAGTACTGCTACATCAGTGTCTAAGAGAGGTGATGAGCATCTTAAACTAGCTGTCAGCACATCAGTGTCTAGCTGGTGTGTGTGTTGGGTCTTGAGGGGGTTGGTTGAAAATGTTATTAAAGGTGCTATGCATTATAAATGTCATTTTTCAGTCTCTAGCATTGTATTATAGTAATAGGAGTTCGTATCAATGTGTTTTTGGGCCTAAATACTATATTGGCGAATTCCTCAGCTACAGCCCATCCCCTCTTTGCCTCTAGTAAATCAGGTCATGTTGATTTGACGACCTGGTGCACGTCACAGGGCGCTGTTTATAGCGCACGGTGATGTGATTGGCTCTGTGGTTTTAGTAATGCCCGCCTCCATTCTTGCTACCTGCAGGGTGGAAGGTTTGTCCAGAAGATCACTAATCAGCTGAAGCCTGATGCGGTTCCCTCGGTCTTCGACAGACAGACCGGCGTTAGCTCTCGGGACTCGGGAGCGATCGCTAGCTACTTAGCACCAGCCGGGGCCGGCGTTAGCAACCGGGAGCGTCGTTGAGCATTCAGCCTGCTGGCTACCTAGATCCACTTCAACCAGCGTCGCGGAGCATTCAGCCTGCTGGCTACACAGCTTGTCGGTGTGCTAATAGCCTCTGCAAGCTAACGGTAGCTGGCTACACAGCTTGTCGGTGTGCTGGAGCCTCTGCAAGCTAACGTTAGCTGGCTACACAGCTTGTCGGTGTGCTGGAGCCTCTGCAAGCTAACGGTAGCTGGCTCCAGGCTATTAGCACATCGACAAGCTGCTGGAGCTCCCGACGCTCGGCTGGTTGAAGTGGATCTAGGTAGCCAGCAGGCTGAATGCTCCGCGACGCTCCCGGTTGCTATCATGTGCAGGTCCTCTTCTCAGACCTGTGTGGCAAAGCACTGCACACGCATCATGCAAGCTACACATCGCTGCATGTTGATCAATGGTGGCCCACTCGGTGCATCACAGTGGGCTACTATTGTGCTAACAACAACCGCGGTGTCCGGCTTGTCGGCCGGCATGAGTGCTCGATTTGGGGTGGTTCTCTCCTCCTTGTGTGCCCCCGTTCTCGCGGGTGTCCTGCCGGGGAGCTTGTGGATGCGACAACAGCGGCGGCCGTAGCGTTAGTTAGCTCATAGCTATTGTGTACCACTAGCGTTACGGCGGGCTCGAGCACCCTACGGCTGCCGCCGTTGTCGCGTCCATGGGCTCCCCGGCAGGGTACCCGTGGGGACGGGGGTGTACAGAGAGGAGAGAACCATTTTGTGTCGGGCGTGCATGCCGGCCAGCGAGCCGGACGTCAGGATATGTTGTTAGCACAATAGCTACCAAGCTAAGCTATGTTAGCTTCTAACGGTGTATACACAATATGTACAACGACACAATGATTTACATTATTACAAATATGGTAACGTGGTTGTGGCTTTTACAAATAGTGGTAACATATATATAGATAGACAGTACTGCTACATCTCTATATTTATGACATACCATATTTGTATTGCTACAGTACTGCTCAGTACTGCTATGATGGAGACCAGAGAAAGACTTTCGTCTTGTTTACATCAGGGTCCCCCAATTTCAATTCATGGTAACATATTATATATATATAGATAGACAGTACTGCTACATCTCTATATTTATGACATACCATATTTGTATGTAACCTGAAACCTAATCTCTGACGGGGAGATGGGCGGAGCTATTTGGTGGGTGGCTGTCACTCAAAGTCTGGGTGGAGCCAAGCCAATAATAGCCTGCTTTCATGAGGCTGAAAAATGCTGGTTTTGAGTACAAGATTAGAAATATAAAACAATGATTATTTTTGGAATAAAAATTACAGATGTGTTACATAGACTCACAGGAAGTGTGTAAAGTTGCCCAAATAGTGCTAGGAATAGCAGTGCATAACCCCTTTAACAGATTGCAGAATGGGTACAGTACAATACAGCTCAATACACACAATTGTTAAGGGGATGCAGACCAGAGAAAGACTTTCGTCTTGTTTACATCAGGGTCCCCCATTTTCAATTCATCATAACATTGACATACATGACATACAGGTAGACAGTACTGCTACATCAGTGTCTAAGAGAGGTGATGAGCATCTTAAACTAGCTGTCAGCACATCAGTGTCTAGCTGGTGTGTGTGTTGGGTCTTGAGGGGGTTGGTTGAAAATGTTATTAACAGATTGCAGAATGGGTACAGTACAATACAGCTCAATACACACAATTGTTAAGTGGATGCAGACCAGAGAAAGACTTTCATCTTGTTTACATCAGGGTCCCCCATTTTCAATTCATCATAACATTGACATACATGACATACAGGTAGACAGTACTGCTACATCAGTGTCTAAGAGAGGTGATGAGCATCTTAAACTAGCTGTCAGCACATCAGTGTCTGGTGTGTGTGTTGGGTCTTGAGGGGGTTGGTTGAAAATGTTATTAACAGATTGCAGAATGGGTACAGTACAATACAGCTCAATACACACAATTGTTAAGGGGATGCAGACCAGAGAAAGACTTTCGTCTTGTTTACATCAGGGTCCCCCATTTTCAATTCATCATAACATTGACATACATGACATACAGGTAGACAGTACTGCTACATCAGTGTCTAAGAGAGGTGATGAGCATCTTAAACTAGCTGTCAGCACATCAGTGTCTAGCTGGTGTGTGTGTTGGGTCTTGAGGGGGTTGGTTGAAAATGTTATTAACAGATTGCAGAATGGGTACAGTACAATACAGCTCAATACACACAATTGTTAAGTGGATGCAGACCAGAGAAAGACTTTCATCTTGTTTACATCAGGGTCCCCCATTTTCAATTCATCATAACATTGACATACATGACATACAGGTAGACAGTACTGCTACATCAGTGTCTAAGAGAGGTGATGAGCATCTTAAACTAGCTGTCAGCACATCAGTGTCTGGTGTGTGTGTTGGGTCTTGAGGGGGTTGGTTGAAAATGTTATTAACAGATTGCAGAATGGGTACAGTATAATACAGCTCAATACACACAATTGTTAAGGGGATGCAGACCAGAGAAAGACTTTCGTCTTGTTTACATCAGGGTCCCCCATTTTCAATTCATCATAACATTGACATACATGACATACAGGTAGACAGTACTGCTACATCAGTGTCTAAGAGAGGTGATGAGCATCTTAAACTAGCTGTCAGCACATCAGTGTCTAGCTGGTGTGTGTGTTGGGTCTTGAGGGGGTTGGTTGAAAATGTTATTAACAGATTGCAGAATGGGTACAGTACAATACAGCTCAATACACACAATTGTTAAGGGGATGCAGACCAGAGAAAGACTTTCGTCTTGTTTACATCAGGGTCCCCCATTTTCAATTCATCATAACATTGACATACATGACATACAGGTAGACAGTACTGCTACATCAGTGTCTAAGAGAGGTGATGAGCATCTTAAACTAGCTGTCAGCACATCAGTGTCTAGCTGGTGTGTGTGTTGGGTCTTGAGGGGGTTGGTTGAAAATGTTATTAACAGATTGCAGAATGGGTACAGTACAATACAGCTCAATACACACAATTGTTAAGGGGATGCAGACCAGAGAAAGACTTTCGCCTTGTTTACATCAGGGTCCCCCATTTTCAATTCATCATAACATTGACATACATGACATACAGGTAGACAGTACTGCTACATCAGTGTCTAAGAGAGGTGATGAGCATCTTAAACTAGCTGTCAGCACATCAGTGTCTAGCTGGTGTGTGTGTTGGGTCTTGAGGGGGTTGGTTGAAAATGTTATTAACAGATTGCAGAATGGGTACAGTACAGTACAGCTCAATACACACACCAGCTAGACACTGATGTTATGATGAATTGAAAATGGGGGACCCTGATGTAAACAAGACAAAAGTCTTTCTCTGGTCTGCATCCCCTTAACAATTGTGTGTATTGAGCTGTACTGTACTGTACCCATTCTGCAATCTGTTAATAACATTTTCAATCAACCCCCTCAAGACCCAACACACACACAGAGATACAGTGCTGAGATTATAAACGTGTTGTTATTACACACACACACACACACACACACATGGACCCTGCATCCATACACTCTGTAGAAATTGACTTTTATTTTATCTTCTTAAAATTGTTTATTTTTTATTGTGATGTTACCTACTAAGATAAGATGATCCTTTATTAATCCCCTTGGGGAAATTCTGGTGTCAAAGCAGCATAGGGGGAGGGGGGTACATAGCTTCACAGTCCTATACACTCCAGATAGGGGGTCCTGGGGAGACAGGGGTCCTGAGGAGAGAGAACTATCATGGCAGCACTTAATTATGTTAATGCTATGCAGGAGATGGGCGTTGCTGGAGGGGGATTTGTTGACGCCCCAGCTCACTTTTTCTGAAGTGTGAAAAGTGGCCTTCCTTTGAGAGGGCTTTCACCCCCTTAAGTATTCTAGAATACAACCAGGTTTACAAGTTATAATTGAGCACATCGTGTTAAAAAAATTCTCAGATTTCAACATATGACACATCATTTGAAAGCTTAGATTCTGTACTTTAGCAATCTGGAATAATCTGAAAAATGAAAATGTAGAGATCTGGCATAAAGCGCTGTGAGGTGACACATATGTACCACCTGCGCCTTCAGAGATTGGACATTCTCTATTGATATACCGACGAATACTCTTGCCATAAAAGTGCATACTAATTTCCATTCATAAATGTGATTGATTTGATTAAGTGCTTGCTCTACACACCATCGCTGTGTAGAAATAAAGACCTATTTCTAATTCGTACATTTGTGTTGGATCCGTTTCATCTACGTGACAGTGTTCATCATAATATATTTATGCCGTGTACTGGGTGGCCGAATATTAAGTACAAAGGTAGTGGTAGTAAGTATCATATCTAGTAATACAGTCAGGGAATTGTACCCCTCAGTTACAGCAATCATTGTTTTAACTGTGTATCATTCCAAAATATGATCTAATTTATCAGACACTTGTCTGTACCATTCTAAACATAATACCACAGTTATTTCCAACTTATAAGTAGAGTTTTCTCTAAATTCAGTGTTACAGTGTACTGGAAAACAGCAGTTTGGTACTACTATATTTGTCTATTAAAATGCTAAATAATGACATGATTTATTCCTGGCTGTTTTTAGCCTTTTATTCCACATTTTCCCTTTAGTATATTGGGAGGGCCTAGCAGAGTCAAATCGTCTGTTACCAGCTGTCTCTCTAAGACAGCCGTATCTAGGGTTTTTTCCTTTGATCTCTGGGCTGTTTTTAAGTCATAAATACTCTACTGTATGTAAATGCAGTGGCTCACCATAGCATGGTGAGCAAAGGAACCGTAATATCTTTTTCCGGGCGCGGGGGGGGGGGGTTGACGGCGCAGCAGGCGCCGGTGTTCTGCAAAATTCTACTCTTCCTCGAATTCTGCTGCCAGCAGTCCCCACCATAGATATCTATGGTTCCCACCACCGCAGCAGCAGCAGGTGTAACGGTGTCGCCTGTAGATGATCCCGCCTCCTGCTGCTCTGTCAACTCAAGTCCATTGACTGCTTCACTTTCATCGTGAAACCAAAATTATCCATTCCTGAATGACCTGATTTACCTGTCAAAACTATCACTATCAAGTCAACAAGTCACAGGTTACAACGTGCCGTGCGTGCAGGCTGCAGCGCCGCCACGCTCCGAATGGTAATTGCAAGAATAGCATGCATGTTGCCATAATACGTGTGTGAATTAGTGCGCAAATCATTAATCATACATCCAAAATAGCATACGTTTATTATTATACACAATGATGATACAGAAAATTACAGAAAAATGAGAAATGCATGGCAAAAGTAGCATTTATTTTCAGTAATTTAGAGACCCCCCAAAAAAATCACAAATCATGTTTTGAGGGGAGCTGATGTCTGATCTAAGGGAGCCATGGCTCACCCAGCTCCCCCGTGGATCGCACCCTGTGTAAATGGTCACCGCTGAAAGGAGATTGTTGACATCGCTTCCTCTATCAGTAAACCCCATCTGTTTCACCCCCGTTTTAGACTGTCGGGGTAAAATAGCAGTTGGATGTTATCTCCTTTCCATCTATTGCAAACCAGAGAACAATACAGCGCCTCTAGGCCCCCTGTGGCTGGTTCCCTGACTCATGTGACTGAATGGGTAGCCACCTGGCATTAATTTTCAACATGTTTGTGAGATAAATTTTGTAAGAATTACGACACATATAAACATGTGCCGACATAACTCTGTACTAACACAACACGAGGTAGGAACCAGGCTGAGGTATGAAACTAAGGTTGTACCTCAAAGTTCAATATGCAAAGTGCAAAACATTTACTGACTTTAACTAAAACTCTTTTAAAAGTGCGAGTGCTGCTGCTATACAACTACCCGACTCCCCGAAGCTCCGCCCAGAGCGGTTGCCAGATTGGGTGGTTTTCAGCATTATTTTGAAGCCTGTTTACGGTGTGTTTTAACTGGGTTTTCGGCTGAAAGACATATTAAATCTGGCACACTTTTGAACGCCGTTATAATATAGTGCTGAGAATGAATGCACTTTTGAACGCCGTTATACAGCGCTGAGAATGAACGCGCTCTCAATTACGCTCATTTAGCGGAAATACAGTACGTTCAGTTCACGTTCGCCCAAAATACGAACGCGCTCACGAACGATCGTTCATTGAACGCGTTCAGGTACATCACTGTCTGTAAGCTAACAATAGCACACCAGTTGTGGACTCAAATGCTACGTTTGACCTAAAACGTATTTACATGAAACACACACAACTCTCATCATACAATGAAGCCCCAAGTTCACTTTTACCACGTAAGAAAGAACACTGGCTTAGGTAGAGAGAAAAGGACATAAGCCCTTGGCTAAGTGCTAGAACACAGGCCTTGTAAGTTATACACAATAGCAACCAAAGCAAATTTCCTCTTTAAATTGCACAAAACTCTCAACCAAGAACGCAACCCTAGCATTCTTAGCTGTGGGTTTATATTGCACATGCCGTATCCCCCAAAATACAGTGAATCAGCACATGTTTTGTTAACAAAAAATAGTCCCTCTTTAGAATGGACCTTTTATTTTAATAATCAAAATTATTTTGGGGGGTGCTGCTTTGTGTTGTGTTTGGTCCGTGCCACTAATTGAGCTAGTGCTAGCCAGCTGGCTATGCTATATGGTATTTATCTATATGGGAGTGGGAGCAGAAGGGGTAAATGTCACTTGTGTCCCCCACGGGCAGCTGGCCTGGAGGGATGGTGCTGGGGAGCCGTCTGGCCACGTCGTTCCCTACCGTTCCCCCCGGGCGCAGGATGACTGGCGGCAGCGGTGGCCGGGGGAAGTGGGGTTGCAGGACGGACCGCTGCTCTTCCAGGTCCTTGCAGGCTGACGCCATCTCCTGCATCGCCGAGCCGAAGAGCCCAGCGTCGGAGAGGGGGGCCATGAGGAGAGGGATCCTCCGTTGGTACGACAGCGCCGCCTGCTCGAGCCACAGGTGGCGTTGGATTAGAGTGGCCAGGGCGCGTTGTTTCCCCGCAGCTATTGCCTGTAGCTGCGAGAGATGCAGGATGGCTCCCGTCGCCTGGGCGTGGAGGTACCTCTGATGGTCATCTAGTACCACCCCGCTCGCCATCAGCCCCGACATAAAGTACGCTAGCTGAACGATGTTGCTTGTCGCAGCTAGGCTCTGGGTCGAAGCGATGTAGGCCTGGTCACTCCAGACAGCCAACTGCTTAGCCGACTTCCCCTTGGGAAGTGGCTTCTTTTGCGGCTCCCACACCATCTCGGGGCAAGGGATAGATGCCATCGGGCTGTCAAGCCGTGGCACCCCCTCCTTTAACCCCTGGACCAAACCCACCACCCGCGTGAAAGGCACGTAGGTGGGGGTAAGGCCGACGATGCAGGGAATTACCTGTCCCCGCGACATGTAGGCCTCCATTGATGGGAAGAACGGGCAGACAACGCTCGCCTCCCTCACAGGACGCTATGGATTGGTACCAAATTCGGTACTTTTAAAGGTACCTACCGAAACTCGTCGGTAGTACCGAGTATCGATTCACGTGAGATCCGCCGGTGCCAACTTTCGGTACAATGCGTAAAAAAAAAAGTCAGATGACGTCACGTTTTGTTGACCGCAAAAACGAAACCGCACGTTAAGGCACAATACAACTTTTCAAACTCTCTTTGGGTGTTTGCAATTCATGGGGACTGGGGAGTATGTCTCTGATATCTTGGTAGTGGGCAGGTTGTTGGAAAGTGTAGCTCAGTTTCCACATCTGCTCGGGAGCATGTCTATGTTCCCCGGGTCCTATGTTCCCCGGGTTCTATGTTCCCCGCTTTGATTGATTGATTGATTGATTGAAAATTTTAGACCACCAGCCCTGACTCCAAACTCTAACCTTAACCAGTTCGAAAGAGGGCCTAAGCTTAACCGTTTGAAACAAGGCGGACATTAATAATTAATAAAATAATAAAAAATGTCAATCTTTAATCAATCAAAGCGGGGAACATAGAACCCGGGGAACATAGGACCCGGGGAACATAGGGATGATCCCATCTGCTCTGTCTGACATGGCTGTTAGCCTAGCCACGGAGCATCTTTAGAGGAGAGGAGATTGAATCCGGGACACAATGGGATACTGGCTCTGTTCATGGTCACGAATGGATTCCAGCTTCATTTATTTACTACAGATGACAAACGTGTTGTTTCTGTTTCTCTTTTTTACATACTTGCGCCACATGGAACAACTGATCACTACGTACGCAGCATCATATTACTGTAGCCAGTCTCTTGAAACACCACTATCTCCAAACTTCCACTCCTCAAAACGTTCTTTTGCTATGTGCTCGCGCTGCCGCGGTGGGTTTTATTTTTAGCGGTCGGCTTACTCCTTTCATAGTTTCACATATTTGTAACCCGTTTAAAGTTCTTAAGCTAACGTTAGCTAAGCTAATCGTCGGACATAACGTTAGCTCCTAGGGCTACAGTGCAAGCCGGCACAACTCAGGACAGAAGAGTAGAGGATGTGACGTCGGTAAACAAGCCACACACACACCGCAGAGCGGGTCTTCTCCAAAGCGGGGGAGGAGCAAAAATAACTGCTAGAATACTCAATCAGCAGCAGAGTAGTTTATTGCTGCTAGATTGTTTGTTTGTTTACAACTGAGGTAGGTAGATAACATTTTTAGAGACTAAAGTACCGAAAAAAGGTACCGTTGGGTACCGGTATCGGTTCAAATGTGAAAGGTACCCATCCCTACAGGACGCCGTTGCCAGAGATGACCTATCATGTCGTCAGGAACAGGTGCTGGCAGTGGCGCCGGCAGTGGCGTCGGCAGCAGCACACCGTTAGCACGGGCCGCTACCGTCATGAGTTCGGGGAACAAAGCATGCAACTCCCTTTGCATACTTTCTTCCGCGACAGTCGCATCTCTCGCATTTGGGAGGCTACACTCACTTTCTCTGTAAGATAGGCGGGAGCCAACGTCCAGTGCGGATGACAGCAGGGCATCTCGTCTCGGAGGTGGTGACTTTAACCCAGTCTCGGAGTACGAGGCTCTCCAGGCAAACACAGCATCCCCTGCCACTCCCCGAGGGGGAGAATACTGTGTTCCCACTGGAGCGCTGAACAAGAATTCCCCTGTCCCCTCCATGTAGTCCTCTATTTCCATTGGACGCGATGGAGAGGAGACAAGGAAATCCCCGCTCTGCGCCGGCCCGACACAGCCGCTAAACTGTCCGCCCCCGCCGCTCATCGTCGAATGACGAGAACGAGCAAATCCCTGTCCACCAGAGGGACCGTCAGCTCACCAGCCGGAACTCGGCCACCTCACAGGAGATGGGAGCTTGACAACCCCTCGGCGATGCCACTGAGGTGCACCTGTCTGCCACAACCGTGGAGCCAGGAACGCCCCACGATGCACGGAGGAAGCCGCAACTGTGAAGCGCCGGTGGAGGTCAGAACGATAGTCGTCTAAACCCTCCGGTGGTGAAGACATTTTAACTTTCTTTTCTCGAAAATTTGCGAGAGAGAGAAAACAAAAACACAATGTCAATACAGCTCCTTAACTAAACTAACTACTTTAAGCACTGCTATAGGTGCTATACACGTACTTCACGGTGGTGAAAGTAGGGAAGGAGCTGGTAGTATGGCCATGACCCCACTTATATGTGAGCGGATGTGGGCGTGGTCAGGCAGGTGTGGTGCGTGCACGTGGTTGAACGTTTTCATGATAGCATATGATTAAAGGGACAGTTCCAATAGAGCAGAGTGCAAAGCTATACGAAATATAACTGAACAAATGCTATAATATGGCCAACAATTGCCTATAAACAGTACTTACACCGTCGTTTCAAACTGCGCGCAGGATGTCATTTGCTGGGGAGGATTTTGTTACATGACCGCTGGCTCTGAAGATTTCGGCAGAAGACACGAAGATTGTTCCAGGAGGTTTTATATACTCCCTGTGACGACTTGCGGAGTGATACTTCCGTCGATTTACCGCATAGGGCATAGGGACAATGGAAACATTTTGCCCCTCCGCCGTGAACTGCCCGAATGGGAGGAGATCGCCTGGCAACAAGCTGAATGGGGATCGAGATGGTGTCAACGCTATCTCCGTAGCAGGAGAGTTAACAAACTATTTATAACATGCATATTATACTGTACGTGTGTGTGCATACTAAGGGACAAACATCTGTGCAATAGCACATACCACCAATCGTTTTAAAGGTGTATTCCCCTAATAGTTTTAAAGGTTATAACTCCCAAAGTGTTAACCTGTTAAGCCCTAGCCCTATTTTCTGAAAATCCGCCAAAAAATCCATACCTAAGTAAATGGAAGATTGCTCCACTTCTACAAGGTTTGCAATGCGGAATCTTGCTAAACATTCACATAAACACACTAACTGCGCTCCAATCTATGGCAATAACGTTCAGTTTTGTGGTAGATAATCCAGAGAAATTAAAAAAGTTATTCCACAAGTCATTTGCTGTACAGCAGGGCTATTCAACTAAATTGTTCAGGGGGCCACATTGTCAGAAACCCAAGGGGCCAGGGGCCGGACTGCCACGGCGCCTCCCCGTGCTATGAATATATGTACACTTGACACAACACGCAACCACATTTTCACAACTTTTATTTAACTACATTGCAAAAGTAGTATACTTTTCAAAAAAAGTGCTTCATTTATGTGCCACATCTGCAACATCTCCTGCAAAAAGTGCTTCATTTATGACTGTGCAACAACTGCAACATCTCCTCTTCAACATTTCAATATAAAAATAAAATAAAAAACAAACAAGTGCATGATGTGCATCTGAACATTCTAACATCAACACTTGAACAAAAAAACACATTTATAGTGCAGCTGAGCTTATGAAAAAGTGATTCATGTCTGTGCAACAACAACAAATCACAGCATCTTATTAGCACTTATTGTCCACTCTTAACTCTCAAACATCAGGGGGGTGGGGGGCAGACAGGCCTAGCCTACATACACACATATAATGAGAGCGATTGCACTTATTTGACTGGGCAATGGCAGAGAAAGAGGGTTCATAGGAAGTGAGGGCTACCCGCAAACAGTGATGCAAATGCTCATTTGTCAAGGAGGCACGTTGCTTGTTTTAATGGCATTCATGTGAGAGAAACTGGATTCACAGGTGTATGTTGAGCCAAACATTGTTAGCACAGATATTGCCAGCGTTTTTATTTTGGGGAATGTCTTGACATGAATACACTTTATCCAAAATGTTGTGGTGGATTCATTCTCAAGTGCCTGCTTCAGAGCAGATGATGCTTGCATGTCAATTATTTCAAGTTGCAGGAGACCTTCATCAATGTGAAGTGATGCAAGGAACTCTTGTCCTTTTGTGGAAATAGCAGCTACATTGGCAAATGGGTTGCTCACAAAATGCATCAATTCTCTGGACATGTCAAATTCATCAAAACGACTTGCAAAGTTTTCCCTCAATTTATCAATGAAATCTGTCATTAATTGAGTGACTTTTGGCTCAATTGTGCGTGTTAACGTTGACATGAAAAGAAAAAAGTTAAAAAAAAAAAAATATATTAAAAGATTTTTTATTTTATTTTTTTTTATTATCATGTAATCTTTGGCGGGCCGGTCAGAATCATCCCGCGGGCCGGATCTGAAGATGAAGATGACGTCACGGCGCCCTCACTATGACGACCAGCTACACTGACGGGCGGGGGGGGGGGGGGGGGATCTTGGGTACTATCTGCAGTGGAAAACAAATGAAGTACCAGGTACCAAAAGCGAGTAGAGTAGAGTAGGTACCATGCAGTGGAAAAGAGGCATAAGAAATGCGGCTGAGTGGCGCAGTGGGCAAGGCGCTCGCCACTAACGCAGGAGATGCTGGTATCGAGCCCAGCTCTCGGCGTTGCTACCAGCTTGGCCAGTCGTCATTCTAACACAATTGGCAGTGTTAGAGGGTGGGAAAGCCGATGGGTGGGGATTGGACGTTGTGGACAGCGACTCCTACAGGTCGGTTGGTGCGCCTGTACAGCAGAATCAGGAAGTAGCGGGGGCAGCGTGAGCCTCCCACGCGTTACTCCTCGCCACTGAGAGATCGCGCTGTTCAGGTGAAAAGATGCGACAGCTGCCTCCTCGTGTACCGGAGGGGACACGTGATGCAAGGCTTGGTCCTCACTGCAGCCGACCAGTGGGAGGCATAGTCTAGCAACGTTCGAGACAGGGGAGGGGAGAATTGAAGGGAGAATTGGCGAGGCAAAATTGGGATTGGAGAAAAATAGAAAAATTATGAGAAAAAGTGGATCAAAAAAGAAAAGAGGCATAAGAAGTGGGGTAACATGGGCTGACTTTGGTAGGTTGGAGATCATGCATTCTGTATCAGTACAAGTGGCTTGGTGGCGGTAGTCGGTAACAGTATTAACTAACTTTGTCTAAGTGGTGCAGAGAGCACATTCTGGTCATCAATGAGCTATTCAAACGAGATAACGATAAAGAGCTAGTGTTAGCTGCAATTTTTTTTTTTTTTTATCCACTTTTTCTCATATTTTTCTTGTATTTTCCTTCCATCCCAATTTAGTCGTTATGCCAATTCCCCCCTCCCCTTCCTGGTCATTGCGCGCATTTTCCCCCTACTTGCCAGTCTAGGGAGCCCTGAAGTCTATCACATGCTTCCTCCGATACATAGGAGACAGCCAGCAGCCTCTTTTCACCTGGCAGCGAGGACTCTCATTGGGTGAGTGTAACTCGTGGGAGGGCACACTACCTCACCCAGATCCCTTCCTTGCTGTGCTGGCGCCCTGACCGACCTGTAGGAGTCGCTGTTTACAACGACCAGATTACCACCCACCGGCTTCCCTCCCGCTGACACTGCCAATTGTGTCAGTATGACGACCGGCCAAGCCGGAGGCACCGCTGACAGCTGGATTCGATACCAGCGCCTCTGCGGTGGTAGACAGACGCTTAGTCCGCTGCGCTACCCCGCCGCTCTTCTCTCTCGCTTTTTTATTTTTATTTTGCAAAGACAGCTCCTGATTTAATACACTGTTTGAATTAGATGAGGTTGTTTTTTTTGTTTTTCTTTTATCCCCACTCCCGAAAGCCCAAGCCAAGCCATGCAATGCGGGACTGTTCATTTGCTGTTAACACAATCGCGGCCACTGGGATGAGTCTAATTAATCTCAAGAGGACCGGGAAATGTAAACAGACGTGGGGCTGTTTGTAGAGCTAAATCTATACTTTATAGTATTGCTATCTGTCCATTCAAGATGTCAATTGAGTCCATAAACCGTCCCTTCAAAATGGCTTAAAGAAAAGAAAATTCATCAATACGTTCTCATTTTATAGCGCCGTGAATATAAGCCTTATACGGGATTTGGTCTTGTCGTATTCGATTTATATAGAATAATCTTCAGGACGAGGAGATTGCATTTAGATATTTATTCAAAGGTAAGTACTCGTTAAGCATGAGTGTAACTCCATCCACGCCTGGCAGCCAACTGACTGTCAGGACCCCTTGTCAGGTATACATAATAGGAAGGTGCGCCTGGCGCGCCTGTCGTAAATGATATATTCAAAGCATGAATATTACAGTAAATGATATATTCAAAGCATGAATATTACATCCTCCTTCTTTTAAAGAAAGCTTTATAAGCTATGAACAAAATTGAAATAAAGAAAGGTTGTGCAATACTCTGTAAGAGTTTCTTTGTAAACAATAACAAGTGCGTTACCTGTGTCAGGACCAGGCAATGTAAACAGGTAGGATTAATATGTTAAACATAAAAGATTCATGTATCAAGGTATTACAGTTCGTATTGTGTGCCCTCTTATTCTGGAAAGTCTGCTTTAATATTTGAATACTTCAGCTGTGAATAAGGTATGTATTCATGGCTTATTTGGTCATGTGTCTCAACACTCTTACCATATGCAGTTCTTATTTGTAGAATTAGCTTGCTAACAAAATGGGAATATATCGACAATTAAGCAAGGTAAGTGTTATGGTTTGAAACCGACCCCAAACGCAAACGGCACAGAGAGAGTTGTTTCAGAGTTAGCCAAAATCAAGGGCGTGTTTATTTACTGAGTAACAAGAATGAATTAGGTGGTGAACAGAACAAACTGGGAAACAGGCATGTGAGGAATGTTTGCTGCTCTGCAGCTTCTCCCAGAAGGTGATGTTGTGGAATTTGTCCGTGACGTCTGAGCCGCTCTGCAGATCCTCCCAGCATATACTCCGGATGGAGGCGGAGAGGGAGAGAGAGAATCCGAGTTAGCTCAGCGCACAATTGAAACTGACAGGTGACTGGTGAGGTGAATTGTCCAAACAAATAATCCAAGTGACAGATCTTCGGTGTGAAACACACAGTGAGCAGTGTCCAGAGTGAAAACAATTAGGTAATCCAAACATGTAATTCCAACAGACAAAAAGGTGAGAACAGTATGAGCAAAAACAGGATCTCTTCGGTGCTTTACAAACACACAAAAAACGATAGATCCAAAAGACTGTTTGCAAAAACTCACCAAAGCGCAACGCGTAAAGCGGACAGATCAAACGAGGCGGCCGCTTCGTAACGGGGAAGCAGGTTCTCCAAACGGAATATTTCTCGAGAGTCCTGGGAAGCAACAGAACAGGGAAAGCAGCGACGGGAAGGAACAGGCAAATGCAGGGAATGTTTCAAAACGATCCAACATCAATATTAGGGAGATCAGGGTATTTAAAGCCACGGGACGCTTAATGACAAGCTGTGACAGCTGCGGGATGAAATTGACCATTGCTCCAGAAGCGTGTGGTTGGGAGAGCACCAATCAAACGGCATCTTACAGGAAAGAAGCGTGAGGCGCGGAATGCAATTAATTAACAAAATACCTTAAAGGAACAGAGCGAGTGGGTGGGCAGCGGACAAAACCTCACAGTACCCCCCCCTCCACGGGAGCCACCCGGCGACCAGGCCGACCCGGCTCGCCCGGATGGGCACGATGGAAGTCGGTGATCAGGCCGGGATCCAGGATGAGCTGGCGGGAGACCCAGCTCCGTTCCTCCGGGCCGTAACCCTCCCAGTCCACCAGGTACTGGAACCCCCGACCCCGCCGTCGAACGCCCATCAACCGGCGGACCTGCCACTGGGGGTGACCGTCCACCATCTTGGGAGGAGGTGGATCCGGAGCAGGAGGCATCAGGGGACTGAGAGAGACAGGCTTAACCCGGGACACATGGAAAACGGGGTGAATGTGCATGGACGCAGGAAGCTTAAGACGCACCGCCACCGGACTGAGTACCTTCAGAACCTCGAAAGGTCCAACGAACCGGGGGTTAAGTTTCTTGGCCGAGGACCGAAGTGGGAGGTCCCTCGCGGAAAGCCACACCCTCTGCCCAGGGTGGTACGTCGGCGCAGGAACCCGGCGCCGGTCAGCCCCATGACCGGAGCAGCGCGGTCCTGGCGATCTCCCAGACCCGACGGCACCGGTCGAGGTGGTCCTGCACGGAGGGAACTGCCACCTCCGTCTCCTGTGCAGGGAAAAGAGGGGGTTGGTAGCCCAGGGATACCTCAAAGGGTGAGAGGCAGGTGGCGGAACTGACCATGGAGTTGATGGAGTACTCTACCCAGGGAAGGAAACGGCTCCAAGAAGCTGGTCTCTCGGCAGCCATACACCGAAGAGCAGACTCCACGCTCTGGTTCATCCTCTCCGTTTGTCCGTTAGTCTGGGGATGATAACCAGAGGAAAGACTGACCGTTGCCCCCAATCCCTTGCAAAAAGCCTGCCATACCTGGGAAGTGAACTGGGGCCCCCGGTCCGAGACGACGTCCTGGGGAAAACCATGGAGGCGAAACACGTGGTGGGTCAGGAGGTCCGCCGTCTCGGCCGCCGAGGGAAGTTTGGGAAGGGCCACGAGGTGAACCCCCTTGCTGAACCGATCCACCACGGTCAGAAGGCACGTGTTCCCCTGGGAGGAGGGAAGACCTGTGACGAAGTCCAGCGCCACATGTGACCAAGGACGGCTCGGAATGGGAAGCGGCTGTAATAGCCCGGAGGGTGCCTGGTGGGAGGCCTTGCTGCGGGCGCAGACCGTGCAGGCCAGTACGAACTCCTTGACATCGTTTCTCATGGTGGGCCACCAGAATCGACGAGCCAGGAAGGAGAACGTGCGATGAACGCCCGGGTGGCAGGCGAACCGGCTGGTATGGCCCCACTGGAGGACCCGGGACCGGACTGAGTCGGGGACGAAGAGACGATGAACCGGTACATTGCCTGGAGCGCGATGGAAGCGTAGGGCACGCCTTACCACCCCCTCGATGCCCAAGGTGACGACTCCTACCACCCTGGCCTCCGGGAGGATGGGAGTCGGGTCCTCAGTGGTTGGAGCCCCCTTGGAGTGTAACCGGGACAGGGAGTCGGCCTTCGTGTTGCGGGAACCAGGGCGAAACGTCAGCGAGAAGTTGAACCGACTGAGGAAGCTGGCCCATCTTGCCTGCCGGCCGTTGAGGCGCTTGGAAGCACGGATGTACGTCAGGTTCTTGTGGTCCGTCCAAATGGTAAACGGCTCCTCGGCCCCCTCTAGCCAATGACGCCACTCCTCCAAGGCAGCCACAACCGAGCTCCCGATTGCCGATGTCATAGTTCCTCTCGGCAGGGAGGAACCGACGCGAGTAGAAGGCGCACGGATGTACCTTCTGGTCCGTTGCCGACCGCTGGGATAAGATAGCTCCCAGTCCAGTATCCGAGGCGTCCACCTCAACGATGAACTGTCTCTTGGGGTCTGGATGGAGCAAGATCGGGGCGGAAGTGAACCTCTTCTTGAGGGAGCGGAACGCAGCACACGCCGCTGGGGACCAGTCGAACGGCAGGGCGGGAGAGGTCAGTCTGGTAAGCGGTTCCGCCACTTGACTGTAGTTCCGGATGAACCTTCAGTAGAAGTTGGCGAACCCGAGGAAGCTCTGTAACTCCTTCCGAGAGGTGGGTTCAGGCCATTCCTCCACTGCCTGGATCTTGCGAGGATCAGCTCGGGTCAAGCCCTTCTCCACGATGAAGCCCAGGTAATCGACGGAGTCGGAGTGGAATCGACACTTCTCCGCCTTGACGAAGAGCCGATTGTGGAGGAGGCGCTCCAGCACACGGCGGACATGCTGGATGTGTTCCTCGAGGGTCTTGGAGAAGATGAGGATGTCGTCTAGGTACACTACCACAAACTCCTCCAGCATGTCACGAAGGACGTCGTTCATGAGCGCCTGGAATACCGCCAGAGCGGTGGTGAGGCCGAACGGCATCACCAGGTACTCGTAGTGGCCCCTGGGAGTCTTGAAGGCGGTCTTCCATTCATCGCCCTCACGGATACGGACTAGATGGTAGGCACTCCGGAGGTCCAGCTTGGTAAAGACGGTAGCCTGGGTGAGAGGCTCGAAAGTGGATTTCATGAGAGGTAGAGGATACTTGTTCTTAATGGTGATCTCGTTGAGCTGGCGATAGTCGATGCAAGGTCGAAGGTCCCTGTCCTTCTTCCCAACAAAGAAGAAACCGGCCGCCACAGGAGAGGAGGAAGGCCGAATGAGTCCTGCTTCCAAGGACTCAGAGATGTATTGATCCATCGCCGCCTTCTCCGGGACGGTCAGACTGTAGAGGCGGCTGCCGGGAAGGGGAGCCCCTGAGCGGAGGTCGATGGCACAGTCGTAAGGCCGGTGGGGCGGAAGGGCCTGAGCCCTGGACTTACTGAAAACCTCCATGAGGTCGTGGTACTCGGGGGGTATGGTCGAAAGGTCCGGAGGCGGCTCACCAACGGATCTCCGGGGCGGGGGACAGGACGCCGCCTGAAGACACTGGGCATGACAGGAGGAGCTCCAGCCCTTGATGGTACCGGAGGACCAGGCGATGTGGGGCTCGTGCAGCGCGAGCCAGGGCCGGCCCAGGACTACTGGGACAAGAGGGGATCTGGTGATAAGGAACTGGAGTCTCTCAACGTGGTTACCAGCAATGGTCAGCAGGACAGGGCAGGTGCGTTGAGTGATGTCAGCCAGGCGGTGTTGGTCCAATGCGAATACCTCCAATGGCCTCACTAGGTCCTCAAGTGGAATGTTGGCCCGGGTAGCAAACTCGAAGTCTAGGAAACTCTCGTCTGCCCCCGAGTCAATGAGTGCCTCCACCGTGGCCCGTTGGTCCGCCCAGGCCAGGGTGACGCTCATCAGATGGCCAGGTGGTGCACGGCTCTGGGAATGAGAAAAACGGCTCACCAGGATCTCCCGGGGTCCCGGCGAGCCTGGTCTTTTGGCCGGGTGGGGCAGTTGGCGATACGGTGTCCCTCCCTCCCGACCGCAGTAGAGGCAAAGGCCGGACCTGAACCTCGCCTCCCGTTCAGCTTGGCTCAGATGAGAACGTCCCAGCTGCATGGGTTCCTCCTCGGGTACAGAACGGGAGGGAAAAAAACCACCAGTCGTGTTGGGAGCAGGGCGACCAGCAGTACCGTCACGAGTTCGGGGGCTCCGGAGTACCTCAGGAGGTCCCTGTCGGGTTCTCTCACGTCTTCTCTCCTGGAGGCGTCCGTCGATGCGAATGGCGAGGCTGAACAGGTCCTCGAGGGACTCAGGTTCCTCACGGGTCACGAGCTGGTCCCTGACTGCGTCGTTGAGCCCCCTCATGAAGGTAAGACGAAGTGCTTGGTCGTTCCAACCGCTCTCCGTAGCCGCCAGTCTGAACTCCAGCACGTAGTCGGTAACCCCGCCGCTGCCCTGCCGGAAGGTACCCAACCGGGCTCCAGGGTCCAGACCACGGGCTGGATGGTGGAAAACCCTGCGGAGCTCAGCCACGAAGTCTGGGTAGGAGAAACAGAAGTCTGCCTCCATTGCCCAGGAGGAAGTGACCCACTGGGCTGCCCGGCCTGAGAGCAAGTTAGTCATGTAGGCCACTTGGGCTCCCCTTGAAGTGAAACGACTGGGTTGATGACGAAAAACCAACTCACATTGCATGATGAATGTGGCACAATCCTCGAAGTTACCGTCGAACAGCCGTGGTTCGGAGAGACGGGGCTCCCGAGGTGCGGGATCGGGAGGCGCGGGGCCTGCCAGGGCTGCGGGTGATGCTCCGGCAAGGCTCCTGAAGGAAGTGGGGGTACAAGCAAGGTGTTAACGGTGTCACTCAGCGTGTGTAAGTGGAGGAGAATACTTGACTGCTGGCTAGCCAGAGCGCCCAGGGACCCCTGAATAGGCAGGACCTGCTCTCGGAGTTCCTGTACTGCAGCCGCAGCCCTGTCTAGCTGTTGGCTGTGTTCCTTGGTTAACTCAATCTGGCCTGCTAATGCTGTTCTGACTCTCTCTGTGTCGGCTGGGGTCGTCATGGTTGGATCGTAATGTTATGGTTTGAAACCGACCCCAAACGCAAACGGCACAGAGAGAGTTGTTTCAGAGTTAGCCAAAATCAAGGGCGTGTTTATTTACTGAGTAACAAGAATGAATTAGGTGGTGAACAGAACAAACTGGGAAACAGGCATGTGAGGAATGTTTGCTGCTCTGCAGCTTCTCCCAGAAGGTGATGTTGTGGAATTTGTCCGTGACGTCTGAGCCGCTCTGCAGATCCTCCCAGCATATACTCCGGATGGAGGCGGAGAGGGAGAGAGAGAATCCGAGTTAGCTCAGCGCACAATTGAAACTGACAGGTGACTGGTGAGGTGAATTGTCCAAACAAATAATCCAAGTGACAGATCTTCGGTGTGAAACACACAGTGAGCAGTGTCCAGAGTGAAAACAATTAGGTAATCCAAACATGTAATTCCAACAGACAAAAAGGTGAGAACAGTATGAGCAAAAACAGGATCTCTTCGGTGCTTTACAAACACACAAAAAACGATAGATCCAAAAGACTGTATGCAAAAACTCACCAAAGCGCAACTCGTAAAGCGGGCAGATCAAACGAGGCGGCCGCTTCGTAACGGGGAAGCAGGTTCTCCAAACGGAATATTTCTCGAGAGTCCTGGGAAGCAACACAACAGGGAAAGCAGCGACGGGAAGGAACAGGCAAATGCAGGGAATGTTTCAAAACGATCCAACATCAATATTAGGGAGATCAGGGTATTTAAAGCCACGGGGCGCTTAATGACAAGCTGTGACAGCTGCGGGATGAAATTGACCATTGCTCCAGAAGCGTGTGGTTGGGAGAGCACCAATCAAACGGCATCTTACAGGAAAGAAGCGTGAGGCGCGGAATGCAATTAATTAACAAAATACCTTAAAGGAACAGAGCGAGTGGGTGGGCAGCGGACAAAACCTCACAGTAAGTAGGTCATAGATTCAACACATATAGTAAGTCATCATTTCAACATACATTAATATTTTGTTACATTTCACCACCCCTTTTTATTGGGGTAAATGGTGTTATAATAGGGCAGCGATCCGCCTGCACCCTGTACATTTATAGGTCTAAAATGTCCCGAGGCTTCACTGCTCGGCCGGATCTGGTGTAGTATGAAGCTGAGTTCTCTTCTGAGTCCTCTGACAGTTCAGGGTCGTTGGTCTCCGGCGGTTGATCGATGCTCTCTGGACTCGGCATACCGTCGCTGTCCTGGAAGTGTTCCTCTTTTGTGTCCCTCAGGTGCCTGCGGTTGCGGCGGTATTCGCGTCCATCTTGGGTGCGAACGTGGTATGACCGCGCAGTGTCGGCTGGTTGTATGACTACTGCTGGCCTCCAGCGTCCATGTTCTTGTAGCCTGACAGATTCACCACAATGTAGTGGGGGCAGCGGTCTAGCTGACCTGTCATAGTATTTCTTCTGGTGCTGTTGTCTCTGCACTCGCTTGTCATGTCCATCTTTGGGGCTTACTACCCCTGGCCGCAGCTGTTGGTTGGTGCTCGGGAGGGTTGAGCGTAGCCTGCGGCTCATCAACAGCTGTGCCGGCGATTTGAAGTTGTCGACTGGGGTGTTACGATATTCCAGGAGGCTTAGGTACGGGTCTCTTCCGTCTGCCTTAGCCTTGTCCATGAGTGATTTTGCCGTCTTCACAGTTCTCTCCGCTAGTCCGTTGCTTTGCGGATAGTGTGGGCTTGACGTGACGTGTGTAAACTCCCACGACTTGGCGAATGCCTCGAACTCTTTAGACTTGTATTGTGGTCCGTTGTCTGAGACTATGGTCTCTGGGACGCCATGCCTGGCACAGGCTGCCTTTAGCTTGTGGACAACAGCTGCCGATGTGGTGCTGTGAAGTCTGTCTAGTTCGAAGAATCTGCTGTAGTAGTCGACGGTCACAACATAGTCCTGGTTGTTCCAGTTAAAGAGATCTGTCCCTACAACCTGCCAGGGGCGGTCTGGGATACGATGAGGCATCATGGGCTCCTTGGTGTTTGATGGGCGGCGCTCTTGGCATATTGAGCACTTCTCCACGACTTGCTCTATATGTCTACCCATTCCAGGCCAGAACATGATGTCTCGTGCTCTCAGTTTGCATTTTTCCATTCCCATGTGGCCTGCATGGATCTTGATCAGCATCTCTCCTCTGAGGCTGGTAGGGATGACTATTTTATCCCCTTTGAAAATGATTCGATTAGTTTTGGATAGTTCATCTCGGTGATTCCAGTATTCGGTGATGTTCTGGGGGCATTGTTTTCTTTCCTCAGGCCATCCCTCCAGGATAGCCTGGCTGAGCAGCTTTAGCTGTGTGTCATTGTCTGTTGTTTCTCTGATCTCCTGTAGCCTGTCGTCGTGTACAGGTAAGCTGTTGTATACCATGTGTACCTGAAGGTCCATCCCTTCACTGAGACCGTCGTCGTGAGAGGTGAGTGATTTCCTGGACAGCGTGTCGGCTACTGGGATGTCTTTCCCAGGGCGGTGGACGATCGTGAAGTTGTACTTGTGTAGTTGCAGTATCATCCTCTGTAACCGCGGTGGGGCTGCAGCGATCGGCTTCTTCATGATCGACTCCAGGGGCTTGTGGTCAGATTGCACCATAACATGGCGACCGTAGGCATATTGGTGGAAGCGTTTGAATCCATAAAGGACTGCGTACATCTCCTTTTCGATTTGTGCGTAGTTGACCTCGCTGTCCGTGAGTGATCTGGATGCGTAGCTAATGGGCCTTCCTTCCTGCATCAGCACCCAGACCATACTTTGATGCGTCCACTTGTAAGCTGAGCTCCTTATCTGGGTCAAAGTAGATGAGGACTGGCCCAGGTTCACTGGTAAGTATGTCTTTCATCTTTTGGAATGCAGCGTCGTGCTGCGCGTCCCACAGGAACTCATTCGATTGTTTAAGCAGCTAATGGGTGCGTTGATCTCGGAGAGGCTCGGGGCGAACTTCGCCAGATAGTTGACCATACCTAGCACGGTCTCCAGTTCTGCACGGCTCTTTGGCGCCTCCATCTCCTTGATGGCAGCTATCTTGCCTGGGTCAGGCTTCATGCCGTCAGCTGAAAGGATGTGCCCGAAGTAGCTCACTTCGGTGGCTCCGATGGTGCACTTGTCTGCGTTGAGCCGAACGCCTCTCTCCCGTGATCTCACCAACATTGCATGTAGGTTCTTATCGTGTTCTTCTCTGGTCGCGCCATATACAAGGATGTCGTCTACTATAGCCGCTACTCCGTTCAGTCCCTCGTATGTCTCATCGATTTTTCGTTGGAACTCGTCCTGGGCAGAAGCGAGCCCAAATGGTAATCGTAGGAATCTGTATCGTCCAAACGGTGTGTTGAACGTCGTCAGCTTCGATGATTCTGTGGAGAGCTTGATGGACCAGTATCCCGACCTTGCATCCAGTACGCTGAAATAGCGTGCGCCTGTTAGTCTGGGTGTGATGTCCTCTAGTGTCGGCAGAGGGTAGTGCGGGCGCTTGATAGCCTTGTTTAGCTCCTTAGGATCCAAACATAGTCTGAGCTTGCCTGTGCGTGGTTTCTCAACAATGACCAGTGCACTGACCCACTCCGTTGGTTCGATGACTCTAGCGATGATCTGTGTGTCTTCCATACTCTGTAGCTCCTTCTTTAGTCGGCCACGCAGGGCGATCGGTGTCCTTCTCAGTTGGCAGACTACTGGCGTGGCGTCTGGGTCTATATGGATGTGACACTTTCCTGGGAATAGTCCTATCCCTTTAAACACGTTGTGGTATTCTTCCATGATGGTCTGTTTATCTGTGTGTGCATTTACTGACAACACTAGTTTAATGAGGTCCATATTCAGGCATGCCTGTAAACCTAGAACTGGGGGTGCCTGAGTGTCTACTATGTAAAAGTCTAACAACATGCCACGCTCTTTGTATTTACACCTTAACGTGCATGTGCCCTTTACCACTAGCTTCTCTCCACCATATCCTGTCAGTCTGCGTGAAGTAGGCTGTATTTTGCGTTTATCTTGTAAACTGTGATACTCTCTCAAAGGAATTACATTTACTTGTGCACCTGTGTCTAGCTTAAATTTAAGCTCTGTGCCCTGTTTTCCTACTTGTATGTCTGCGAACGCTTGTTCTGTTGCATCAAACCGTCTGTCTGTCACGGTGTCTACATACAGTTCGTCTGACTCTTCTCCTGACTCAGAGCGCATGCTAATCTCGTGTACTGACTTTTTCTGGAAACTACCGGCCCTGCAGACTTTGGCAAAGTGGTTCCATTTTCCACACTTCGTGCACTGTTTCCCCCTAGCTACACAGTTATCCCCTTCCTTGTGAGCTCTACCCCCACAGTATCCACAGTTCTTACGTGTGTCTGTGTCGCTCGCTCTGTTCGCTCTCTCTGTCCACTCTGCTCTGGGGCGATATCTCTGTGCGCTATACTTCTGTTCATGTCTGTGTACCTCGTGCACGAGCTGCTCCTGCGCGCTGCTCGTGGCGCCAGTAAAGCTCTTTATCTGTGATTGTGCTAGCTCGTGGGCTCGAGCTATATCTACCGCTTTGTCTAACGACAAGTCTGATCAAACGTTTAATAGTTTCTCTCTTACTTTTGCTGAGTGTATGCCAAACACTATGCGGTCTCTAACCATCTCATCATTGTTCACATATGCACAGTCAGAAATTGTCATAGTAGCTCTTCAATACCTTTGCTTCATCTGCACTGAGAGTCCATGTGTTGTGAATGTCTCTCCCTCTTTCTCCGTTCCACAGTAGCAGGTAGCTACATTTCTCGTCCTCTCCTTTCTTCTTGAGTGGGCCCGAAAACATTAGCTCTGCATGCTGCCTGAACTTCTTCCATTCTCCCGGTAATTCCAGAGAATCCCAATTCATCCGTGGCGACGGGACTCCGTTGATATCCATGTTCATCCTGCTTCTGACACCATGTCGTATTCGATTTATATAGAATAATCTTCAGGACGAGGAGATTGCATTTAGATATTTATTCAAAGGTAAGTACTCGTTAAGCATGAGTGTAACTCCATCCACGGCTGGCAGCCAACTGACTGTCAGGACCCCTTGTCAGGTATACATAATAGGAAGGTGCGCCTGGCGCGCCTGTCGTAAATGATATATTCAAAGCATGAATATTACAGTAAATGATATATTCAAAGCATGAATATTACAGTCTAGTATATTTTCTGGAAGGCTAGATATAGGGCTAATAGCTGCTAACGTTATATCCAATGGCATTTCCGTTTTACAGATGCTACAGAAATAACTCAAACTGCATATGATCGGCACGATCCTCAAGCATGTATGCATGAAAGGGGGGGGGGGGGGCGGGGGACGTCGTTTCTGATTATTGATTAGATTACCAATAACCGCGTTAGCCTCATTAGCCTCATAGGCCGATCGACTGGTTGAGTATCATAATAATGCCCGATTGGGCTGTACTTTACGTGAAAAAGATCTTACCGTGGTCCGGTGGGATCCCCCTGAGCATTTCCCCGTTATCGATCGCCATCTGGTAGATCGATATGTCCATTGGCTGATGATAAATCCCCTTATTGCATGGTGAAATCTGCGATGCAAAACGTAATCCAAGGTACAGGCTACACATCCAGAATCCAGCTACTGGAAACTCAAAAAAAAAGTCCAAAAAAAGAATGCTCCCTCAGCCACAGTGCACACTGCATTATCGTGATAGCGCCCCTAAGAGGATCTGGCCGGTATTGCACCTTCTCGAATTCAAAGAATAGGGTAAATCTGCAGTGCAGCTCGGCGACCTTGAATAGGTTATTAATATGGAATAAAAGCAATAACAACTTGCCACGGATATATCCGTGGTTCTGTCCACAACGGGTGGAATCGAAACACCGAGATCTCCGTGCTTGGGCGGGATAGTGTTAATCACATGAGCCAGTGGGAGGCAAGAGGAGTTAGGCCCAGAATCAAAGAAATGCAGTGCAGAATCCCAGAGTCCTCAGACACGACACATCAACCAGTCCCTAGTCTAATACTATTCAGGTCACAGGAGCAACATGGAAAATGGGGCAGGAAGGCACTGAGAGAATATAGACCAAAGGGAAGATGATCAAGAACACAGAGATTAGGATGAAGGCCAGGTGTAATAGAGCTTAATAGTCTATTTGGCTGGTTCCCGGCTGTATACCGCTACCCTTTACTCGCTTCATATCACAGCTCGGGCAAAATAAATGAACATAGACTGAAATAAACGCTTGATCTCCCCAGGGAGACGGTATGTCATGTCATTTCACTTACTCAGAGGCATTTTTTATTGCCTAAACATAAAATCCAGGCCACTTATTTGTCAAACACTTCCCCCGGAGTTGTTCAAATGGAAATTTTTTGTTTACTGGGCACTGCCATGTTTTGTCAAATCCAATTTATGTAACATTTTGCAGTACAATTTGCAGGTAAATCAATGCATTACACATCCAGTTGTCACTTTATATCTTTTGAGGTTTCCTTCAAGTCACTATTGTGTGAACAAAAAGCAAAACCCATAAATACCACACTCATGTACGTCACATGTACACACACACACACACACACACACACACAAGCATGTTTCACATGCGTGCTCGCACACACACACACACACACACACACACACACACACACACACACACACACACACACATGCACACAAACAATACATGATTATAGATCATTTTCTGAAAGGATGATGGATGTTCTCTTGCAAAGATAATTCACATAAAAGCTTCCTCTGGTTTTGATTTGAAAGCCTCTGCCTTGGGGAAGAAACTCAGTGAAGCTACCTCTGTACAATCACACATAGCCTAATCTGAAAATCCTGAGGAGCTCACCAAAATAGGGTCGTCAATGTTTTGTGCCTAATTTGTTCTACTTAAAAATTGTGTCTAATATGTTTGTCATGAATATATATACAGTATAATAATATAAGACTAGTGCTAGAAGGTGTGTAGAAAGGTTTCCTCACTACAGTGTCATAGCTGATTGGACTTTGACCTAAGAGTGAAAGTTGTACTAGTCAGTGACTCTCGGGTTGACTTGCATTCTAATTTCATTAGATGCAAAGAACATCGATTGATTGATAACTTTATTAACAGATTGCAGAATGGGTACAATACAGTACGGCTCAATACACACAATTGTTAACACATTGGGTGCCATGCAGTATGCCCATCTTATACCACTCTCTGCCAGTGCTGTAACCCTATGGAGTGACTCACCTTCTTTGCAGGGCTATAACTTTTTAAATATTATAGCTATATCGACATTACTATGGCCCATTCAACATCGGGTATCTATCGTTCCGGATGTGGGAACGTTATATTTTTCCATTCATACATTGTTGTGTTAGTACCGTCGAGAATATAAGTATATTTTAGACTGTATAGCAGTAATTCCTAGAACGCTCGCTATAGGCCCGACGCGTATTATACATTATCGATTGGCGTTTCGTCCCTATACACGATATATAAAAAATTTCAAATGCATATGATCGCTATACATTATGCTCCATCATGCATGAAGGAAAGGGGGGGGGGGTCATTTATGATTCCTTGATTGTCACTAACGGCTTTCTTTAGTAAGACACCATACGTTGATCGGATGGATTGCAATGAAATAAATGGACAATCGAGCTGGAATTAACGTTAGATTCCTCTTACCTGTGGCCGATGAGTTAGGAGGAAAAAAAATCCAATTATTTGATTTCGATCTGCTAGATCCATTTTCCGTTTGTATGACGCAATAAACGCCGAAAGCATATTGATTCTTGCGTCTCGAAAGCGATCCCATGCACTCGAGTGTTTGTCTTGATCAACATAACAAGATAGCTCTGCCGGAGGATTTTCCCTGATGCACAGAGCGCCACATCCGGTTTAGAGTGGAGTGTAACTCGCCCGAAATCGGCGGTATTGAGGCGTTGCAATATCAGACAGGGTCCAGCTGGCTCCCAGAGGCTTCCTGGATGAATTATGAATGCCAATAGCGAATAAAATAAATAACGATCATAACAACGAGTTGTTGGCACTCAACGCATGGCGGCCAATAACGAGGCAATTAATGTGTTAAAGATAGCATATGTAATGTCGTCAAACAGCAACCTCTAGACAAAATGTGACAACATGGTACTGCGCTTTGTTTACAGTTAAAATTGTTGTCTGATGTGTGGATGGGATTTCAGGGGGTATAGGGGAGGGGTTGCTACTGCTGGCCACACCTCAGGCTTTGCCAAGAGCGGTCTGGAGAAATTTACAGTATAATAAATAATCGATGCATCCGATACGTTGTGCCAGCGGTCATCTCTCAGAAGCTGCCCGGTCTGCTCTGTATGAAGAGACAGGAAACAGTCCTCCGTGGCCTGGTGACTGAGGAGATGGCAGACTATGCCTCATTTTCCCTTCTCCCTGTTTTTTCATTCCCATTTTTGTATGGTCTGGTTTCATTGAGAGAAATATATGGGTGTTAAGCTGTTGATAAGGGTGTGGGAATGAGTGTGCATGACTGCAGCTAGGGAGGCGGCACAGTATGGTGCAGCTACGCTGCATGGTGGTCTGTGATGCCAACTCAGGTTTCTACAGCAAGGGTAAAGGCGTCAGCGTATGACAAGGTGGAAAAGAGCCCTGTGGTGCGACGGCACCTCATGCGGTGCAGAGATAGCATTGACCTTGAGGAGGAGGAGGTGGTAGAGGAGCTGTTCTCCTTCACAATACAAGTGATCTATGGCGACGAGAAGAGTAACACAATGGCATGAGTTCCGTGCCGTGAAGTGGAAGAGAATGAAGAAGAAATCGTTCAGCCGTCTCCCTCCAGACGCAGATAGCCTACGCCAGTGGTCTCCAAACTACGGCCCGCCTCCACATTTGGCCCAGCCCCCTAGAGCCCAGGGCCCTCATTCATCAACGTGGCGTAGAAAATGTTCTATTTCCACACGTAAGCACAGAATTTAGAATCAGTGCACGCACAAAAAAAACGGGATTTACCACACGTGCGTACGCAGGTTCTACGCACACCTGTCATGATAAATATCACCTTGGCCCTGCGCCGAGGCTCGTGCACACTTTCACGTATTTGCATACCAAAACCGCCCCGATTAACCATATACGGTAATGGACACCCCCATGAAATGTGGAAGAATGGACTAAACCGAGGGAAGCGTGTTATGAGACAGGCTGACAGACGTGTACACATATGGTGATGTCGGATATGATATCTATTAACCATTGCTGCATGGGCAGCGCAAACACTAATAAAGACCGTGCTGGAATATGACTGCCTTTTTCCGTTTTGTTTGATTAATACCCAGGGATTAAAGTTCTCCTCAATTTTATTCCAAATCGTGACGGATTTTCCGTCAATTTTCTACCTGCTGCTGATGATTTCTAGAGGCATACAATCTATTTTGATGTCAGTATTGGGTAGCCTATATAAACAATAATACGAGAGCATATACAAGAACAATGAATCTTACTGCCATGTATGATGTAGCAGATACGCCATGTGTAGCCTGCCTATATGTGATCAATACAAACTTGAACTTGAATTCCATCATGTCTGTGTGCGGGTCACTGCGGGAACTCACAAGGCTGTTGTCACAATGTAAATAAGAACGTGCACTGAAAAGTTACAGTATGTAGTTGGTTGATTATTTGTATGACAGTCAGTAAACCCTTGCAAAACATATCCGTTTTATTTAATGAATTGAAAACATGCAGCATGCCTTTCCTCCCGGCATGCAGCAACAACATGTATCAGGCAAATGCGCATCGCAACATTGACTGAGTGGAATCCCTTTCTATTCACATAACTGCATTTGTGATGGAGCTTTGACAGCTACAGTAACAGTCTATTGCTCGATCCATCTCCAATATCACGATGGACCGTGCCGGTGGCAAAGACCCGAGGGTGGAGAGGACTTGAATGAATTCCATCATCATATTTATATGTTGTGTCTGTCCACTATGTTTGTTATTGCAAGGGTTTTGTAATACACATACACCCTGGTGTCATTGCAATGCGTTTTTTATTCTTTCTTATACAGTAAAAAGGGGGAAGAACACTATATCGTGGGTGTTCATATGACTTGTATTCTGCTTACAGCTTCGAAATTCCACTTGTTTCGTTTAACATAAAGCCTTTTAAATATAATCAAAACGTTCCCGTGTTTCTGCGGTCTGTGCGCAAAATAATAACGAGTTGAGCTACGCGGAGCGCAGTCAGTCAGTACACCCCGTATATTCCGATAACGCTATATAAACCATGCTGCATTCATTCTGAGAGAAAGATCTATTATTCCAAATGCTATTTATAGGGTTTTGACCATAATTACACTACTGTTGCTATTTTACAATGAACTATAATGAATTACGGTTCATACAGAACATGCCAGTGTTGAAACTAATGCACAGAAGCTCATTTCCTTGTTGTAATAATATATTCTACCAACGGGCGCCGGGTACGCATGGTCCGAGCTGTGCGTAAATATAAGCACGAAGTCAAGTTCAAGTTGAAATTGATGAATCCCACACTCTGCTTAGAAATGGTCGTACGCACAGCTTAAGCACATATCTGTGCGTAAATCACGTTGATGAATGAGGGCCCAGGAGCTTTAAAAAAAAACTAAAAACGAAATAAAAAAATTATTACATTTTTAAAATATTTTTTTTTTAATGATGTACATGTTTGTTGCTGTTAGAATTTTTGTTGTGTTGTGTTTTTTAATATATATTGTAAACAGGTCGCACATAAAAAAGATATCTCAGTCTCATGTGTTTTACCTGTATAAATAAAGGACAAATTAATTTATAAATACATTTAAAAACTTTAAACGTCGACTTTCGCAGCTTGGTGGGATCTGATGCCTGCATCCTTCTCTGCAGTTCCTTTTTGACAACTTGTGCATTTCCTTTTCAGGTATATTTTATTGTTTTCCAAGTACCACATACAGCTTGTGGATTGTACAATGCAAGACATAAAATGCAAAAATAGAATGTACGCAGTACACAAGAAATATTTATTTAACTTTTTTTTGCAGTGCAAGAGCGGGCAGCATGTCAAAGTGTCCTTGAGCAAGACACTTAACCCCAGTTTGGCACCTTGCATGGTTGCCTCTGCCATCGGTGTGTGCATGTGTAAAAGGTGAGGAACAAATTGCAAAGCACTTTGGATAAAAGTGGTATATAAATGCACTTTACCATTGTACCATTTAAATGGGAGAATGTGAAAAGAAAAAGACATAATCTTTTCTTTTTATAAAAAAATATATATTATTATATATATTTTTTTTAAGGGGGTACAAATACTTTCACAATGGTACAATTAGATTAAGCACAATAGAGTTAGAGATCAGTCAAACTTCAACCAGGGCCCTTAATGTGAGATTCCCACTTATTTAATTTCATCAAGTTTAACATTATTCATGAGACCTTCCAGTGCTACTTGATGACCCAGTTGACTGAAACATGAGTTTACAGATGGAGCACCAGGGTTCTTCCATCCACACATAATTAGTTTACTACCCAACATGCTGTTTGGATGTGTAGAAAACACACCAATAAACTTGTCAAGTGTCTACCACAGATTTCCCCCACAAACCTGTTTTTCAGATGTTCTGTCACAATCTCTTCGGAGTTGTGGGATATTTTCAATGTTTTAGCTAATTTTGATTTAAATGGTATAATTCCCATTTTAAAATGTTTTACCATGGTATGTTTGGTATCCTTTTTTTCAGCACAGCCTCACATATATGACCTGACAGTTAGTTTTCATACTGTATAATACTGTATATACTGTATACTGCATAATGTACAACACAAAACACAAAATCGGATTGAGAAAATGTGTTCTTTTTATGAACCAATGCAAACATATTCAATCAAGCATATAAAACAGTGGAAATGCACCCTCAGGTATATTTACATAAACAAAAGAGAACAGGACAGAATTCAATTCAAAAACAATTATTTTCTCCATACACAGGTAATAAACCCAGACGAAATTTTGATTCTCAACTGGAAAATCTCACCATCATGCTTTTTTAGAAAAAGTCAGTAAAAAAGTAAGTAAAAGTATAAAATCCAGTGCCCATCCTCCTTCAAGATTCAAGAGTTTTATTCATCACATACACATACCAGGCATACAGTGAAATGCGGGTGGCCATGCCCGCTTCCATTGTGCAATAATACAAAATAATAAAATAGACATAATAAACAGGTATAAAAATACATAAAGTATACCTTTACTCTCCTCTGGACTGTGTCTGTAGGTTGAAGGACCGCTGGGTGGATGGTGGAGCACACAGACACCTAGATAGAATAGAATAGAATAGAAAAGAAATTAATCATCCACAGGGAAATTTTACACTACAAATCGCTCACAGTAGAGGAGTATAGGAGTACATACCTCCTTTGTGTCCATCCACTTGGTGAAGACCAGGGACCCCTCTCTGATCCATCTAATGGAGCCTCTCTCCGACTTCTTGGTGAGGTAATTTGGTCTGCCCCTGGGACACCCTCTCCGGCTCTGCCTGTACGTACCACAGGCTCCAAACTTCATGGCATGCAAGTCCATGAACAGCTTGGGACTGGTGTAGAAGTTGTCTACATAGATGTGGTATCCAGTCCCAAGGTACGCTGGCTGAATAATAATAATAATACATCAATTAGGTATAGCACTTTTCCAAATGATCAAAGACACTTTACAGAGCAAAATAAACAATACAGTTTTAGTAGAAAAAATATTATACCTGAATGAGGTCGACAACGGCATCATAGGTCAGCCCGTGTTCAGTTGTCAGCGTTTGTTTTTTGCCGACGTAGACGTTGAAGTTCAGAGTGTAGCCGTTATCGGAGTCCGCCAGCACAAACAGCTTGATCCCCCGTTTTGTTGGCTTGTCCTTCATGTACTGGGTAGATAGATAGATAGATAAAATAGTTTATTGATTTAGAATGGAATAACATATATACATTTGAACACAAGATGAACAGGTATACATATCACCATTTACCAATAGGATTAAAATAAACACAATAAAGCCATAAACTTGTTTCCATTGCGGTCCTTCATCATTGGTGTCCGTGGATTTATGAACTGGTGTGTGGACGTGGTGTTTGTAGTGTCAGGATGTGTGGTATAAAAAGAAAAAAATACCTGGGTCATGCCAGTATGCGCCTTTGTCGCCACCATTCGCTCATCCACCGCCAGGTCCTTCTTTGGGTGGTAATGGGCCTTGCAGGAATCAAGAATTTTGTACATCAGAGACTTGATCCTGGACAGAACAAAGTCACGAATAAGAATAACAAAACAAATAGCCTAAGAATAAAATAGGCCTAAGAATAAGATAATAATAGAGTACGTACCGGGACAGCTTGTCATGCTGCGGTGTTCCATTTTTGGCGTCATTGGTGTCATCATCCTCTGGATCGCTCATGTGGAGGTTCCATAGGATCGACCTGAAGTCAAAGTCAGCTTTATTGTCGCTTCTCATAACATAGGACACTATAAACATAAGTAACATATGGGACACGATGTACATACACTATACAAGACTATATATTATACCTGAATCGGTCCCGGAACATGACCAGCCTTGGAAATGCCACAGATAGTACGTGCTGTACTTTCCAGTAGTCCGGGATGGCAGGCAGATGGAGGAGCGCCGTGTACAACAGCAGGCCGATGAATTTGGACATCTCATCCACGTTGACATCCACCCACTTGTGCTTCTGGCCCAGAGCTTTCCGTCTCGCAGCATACTTGTTCGTGTTGTCAGCCATGGTCTTCATTGAACCTAGGGAGAAAAACAACATAAACAGATCTTTAGGCGAGTATGCTGCGTGGGCATTAAGCTGGGGTCCTGGTGGCCTGCGAGGCATGAAATGGCTGACTGGCGGGGCTTGGTCAGGATCCTTTTCAGTGTTCCAGGGTGTCAGATCTGTCTGGGCTGGGGGTCTTCGCCTGGCCTTGGTTGTAGGCTGCGCACGTCTGCAAATAAATGGCACACACATTGTACATATAAAACATTGCTCATTTATCACACTACAACACTCCGCACAGTGCACACACACTGTATATACACGCTCAACATTCCATTCTGTATATTGCAAAGTCTGCAAACTGAGTAATAAAAAAAAAAGCTATAAACAGCGATAATAAGTCTGTCTCACCTGTCTGAGCATGACCTGGACCTGGCTTGGGTCCTTCCGGTCGATGTTCCAGGTAAATCGCTGTAGACATGTAAACACATTATTTTCAACTTTTATGAACAGTTTTATAAACAAAAGCACTAACTTCCATAATAAGTCTGTCTCACCTGTCTGAGTCATTTGACCTGGCTGGGCCCCGCCTCGCTGGGCCTCGCCTCGCTAGGCCTTTGCCCCTTGTCCTTCCGGTCGTTGGTCCAAGTTGTTCTGGTATCTCGTCATCGCTGTAGACAATGACATGTAAACACATTACATTTAGTTTCTTACCTGGTCCTGATCAACACAAATAAGTTACCACCCCACCCCAGTTGTGGCCATCAACACAAAATAAGTGACCACCCCACCCCCCATCAACACACAGAGACACAGACACACACACTGTCCCCCCATTGCTCACACACAACGCTCTCTCAACATTCCATTCTGTATATTGTGTAAGATGTGACCACCCCACCCTCCAGTTGTAGCCATCCACACACACACACACACACACACACACACACACACACACATACACACACACACACACACACACACACACACACACACACACACACACACACACACACACACACACACATTATGTATATTGCAAAGTCTGCAAGCAATAAAATAAAAAATAAAAAGCAATAACAGTCTGTCTCACCTGTCTGGATCATGCATGGCTTACCCAGCCCTGTTTCCTCTGCTACTCCCAGGCTCATCGTCTCTGTGTACAATGACATGTAGAAATACATTATTTTCAACTAAGACTAATTTTATTCAAACGTTGTACATGTGTGAGGTGTTTGCCAGACAGAGGAGTAATGAGTGAGACAATAAAGCATCTGTACCTGTCGAGGACAAAGGATGGATCGGCGTCAGAATCTCCAGATTCTTCTTCCATTTCACTTCCAGAAATAACGCCAATAAGTGCATCCAATTCCTCGTCATCATCGAAATAATCATCCCACTGGGAGACGGCTCTCGGACGCGGTTCAGCTCGCCTCGTCATGATGCCAAAAATGTCTCCAAAAAAGTCAAAAGATACTCAAAAAAAACTCCGACAAACTCTGAACTGTTGTTATTCAAAGCAGGCAGCTACAATGAATGAATGTTCTAGATATTTCTACCAGGGGGTAGGGCTTAGTCGGCAGCTTCCGTTTCCGTTTACCGTGTGACGATACAATCTTCCTAGCCAAAGTTATTCAACAAATAAAAAATAAATTTGGCACATTTTACGCACGCGTAAAAGTTTATTTAGCACAAATTGAAATACGTTTATAAGTTTATTTGGATCCCCATTAGCCACAGCAGTGCTGGGGCTATTCTTCCTGGTTCTAACTGGTTCAGTTATTTATTGTTTTATCAACACCAAATAAAAAAGTAGCGTGTAACTGCCGGTCTAACCATTGGAACTACATCGAAAAAAACCTGGAAAATGACTACAATTCCCAGGCAGACCACGCCAAACAATTGACGTCATTCTATCGCGCCCGCAATATCAGCGTCGCCGGAGAACGGCAGATTTTAATGTTTCCATTTTGCCACGTAGACTGAGCCAATTAACAGAGAAACATTTAGGAAAACTAAATTACCGGTACATAGGAGATTAATACACAGAGAAGCACTTAATAGATAGCCCCCGCCTCCCCCCCCCCCCCCACTGCAGTCCCTTGGTTTTGTCTCGCTCCTGGTCCCAATCAAAACTCTCTTCCTGTTTGTGTCATCCTTTTATACAGAAATAGTTCTCTAAGAGTAGCCTGCTTTTAGTGTCTATTTACAGTATGTATCTGCCCTTTTAAAGTGCTTTAATCAAATCAAATCAAATAAAATTTATTTATAGGGCCCGACAACACACGTTAATGTCCCCATGGGCCGTACAGATCTTCTTTAAACAAGTCAAGAAGAAAACATAACAATAAGTCAAGAACAGAACAAGAACACCATAAGGTCCAAACATTTTTAGATGAATACAAATAAATGAAAGAATGCAAGCACTCCCAGACATACCCCACGCGAAGGTAAGGAAAAACTCACTAAAACCTAACAATAGGGAAAAAAGCTCCACAGGCAGTGTGGAGGAGAGAAACCTTAGAAGGGCCATTCAAGGGGGGATCTCCCTTCTTAGATGTTGGTGATAGTAGTGTTGCAGACGGACAGTTGGTAAGCATGCACTCATGTGTGTAATGGAACACAGATGAGTGCATGCAATAGCAACTGTACATTTTGAAAAATTAAAGATAGAGCTAATAGCGATAGCAACTGAACATTTTGAAAGATTAAAGATAGAGCTGATAGCGAATCTATTTGAGGCACAGGGGCGGCGCAAAGAGGGTCACGTCCTCCCCGTCTTAGTCAAGGGACATTTAACACTCCGGTCGTTGCTCAGGGACAGCCGGAGACAGGGAGACAGGGGGCGGCGCAGAGAGGGTCGCGAACTTAATTTAATGTCTGACTAATGCATTCTGGAACATTGAGGTATGTACAGCAGACCAGAAGGTATTGGCCCTTGACTTAAGTTCATTCTTGATTAGTGGGGCATGTCTGCCTATTATTGTCCCTGAATAGTGTTGAGCTTGATACAGTAGAATTTACTATGTATGCTATTGTATACCAAAGTAAAAACTAATATTTTTTAGGGTTGACCTTTCCTGTTTGATACCCACACAGTTTAAAACTGAATTACATAATTACATAATTCCACGCTTGGTTCTACTATACTGTAGGTCCTTAATCATAATTCTCGCTGATTTGGTAATATATGTTCCTCCATGATATAACTGTATAGATAGATAGATAGAAAACTTTATTGCCATTTCAACACATGGTTGATTGGGATTTGTCTTGGTGCCAAACATACAGTACATACAGTATAAAAACATACAATATAAAAACACACAAGAATACATGCGATGCAATCCCCACAACAGAAGTATTTCACAAACAATAAAAAAAAAATGCTACAGTTATATGCGCACCATCTTTGCTTCTAGGCCTCTTTGCTTTTGGAAAGAATGATACAATTTTTATTATATAATAATATTATCCTTTTTTTGTGTGCATTCGACTAAGATGTTGGCAGTCGACTACGGCTCCTTTCGATCTATTAGTCGACTATTCGACTAGTCGAGGTCAGCCCTAATATACAGACATATTATGTGCATCTTGATGCGGCTTAATCTTTGAAATATGACTTTGAAAAAATAAATGGCGCATTTATATAGCGCTTTTATCCAAAGCACTTTACAATTTGTTCCTCACATTTTACCCATTCACTCACACATTCACACAACGACGGCAGAGGCAACCCTGCAAGGTGCCAACCTGCTTATCGGGAGCAGGTTTAAGTGTCTTGCTCAAGGACACTTCGACATCCTGCCCTTGAGGAGGGATGAATCGAACCGGGAACCTCTGGATTACCAGACGACTGCTCTAACTCCCAAGCCACAGTTGCACCTTTGAGACCAATCTAGGTCTCTAGAGCCATTACTGAATTTCTTTGTGAGGATATTGTGACACCGATCTGGTTGCAATCGTTTCTGTCTCCCCTTTTGCTCCCCATGTTCAGATCTATGACACAGGTACTCTCCCACCAATCCTACTGTACCTCAATACCCATTATGAACTGAACAATTAGACACTAATAACATGTAAATAAATACACAAGCATATATAGAAAGAAACACTTATGTTGGCTGGTGTTCTGTATCATGGCTCAATTTGTGTGTGTGTTTAACCATATCATTGTGGGGTATATTTGCATGCATTCTTCTAAATGTTTGATCTGTAGATGCAGAAGATGCTATTTGGAACTTTTGTAGTATAATTTGGGGGAAATTATACCTGTTAACTTCCATTTTGGAACTCAAGATAAGGTTTAAGGTACAATTCCCAGGTGGCGGAACTCACAAGAAACACATGGTTCATCTGAATACAGTACTAAGTCACAGCTGAGATCGCTAGACAGACAACAGGAGATGACATAGTCTTGTGACTATAGTAGCTACTGTGTTGAAAACAGCTTCAAAGGAACATACACAATCAAAATCATTGATCAGGTTAGAGTGTGAAGGTTCAGGGCCCCCTGTGACACAGGAAATTATGTGGTCTTAGGAAGTGTTAAAGTCCAGGTCACATGGTTAGGTGGCCACACAGCTGTGTAAACACAGAGGTGAGAAGCTAAAGTTCATCTGACATGTCAGTGTACAACTTTAAAAGGAAATCGTCTATATTCAATTAAACTTTGATTAAATTGTAATTATCACTGAAATTAGGTGTTTTACCTGGGAAAACAGTTGGTTCTATATCATACTAGCTTCCGCTCAGCGTCATCTGCACATATCTCACTTCGTGCATATGCACTGAATAAAAACTCACAATGTACCTTTACATACCAACATTCGTCTGGCCACACCCCTATCCGCTACCTTCATAAGCAGGTGTGTGGCCCCACACTCACCTCCTTCTTCACTTTCACCACAAGAAAGTGCCTGTATACCAATCACTTGACAAGGGTATTAAGCTGAAGAAAGTTGAGTTACGTGTTTAAATTTTTTCTTGCTTTTTTCTTTCTCTCATACTTTTACAAAGAAAAAAGCTAAGTCATAATGTTTACCTCGGAGGGTCGCGCTAGCAACGTTACCCTTCACCAGCGGTTCTTCATTTCCTCCTCTACCGTACGTCTTGGAGCGGGGTTGACGCCACTGTTGACGCGTCCGGTGGGTAGTTTGCCTCTCCAAGGAGCTGGTGCACCAGCGCCGTCTCCTGTGAGATGGCCTGGTTCCTGCTCTGGTTCCTTTGCCGCCGGAGAGTCGTCCGCTGTTGGGCGGCCAGCTTCTCTGGTGGCGGAGGATTTGAGACGCAAGCTTTTTGCATCTGCTCGCTCCCGTCGTAAGATGGTGGCTTGTAGACGCGAACGGCCTGGTTTTGGGAAGTTGCTGGAGCCGGATGAGGATGCGTCTGCTTCTCCGGACTACATGGTAGAGGCAGACGGGTTCTTGTTTGACGCCCCGGTGGAGACATGTCCGCCTCCCGTCCAGGTTACACTGGCGGGGGGTGATAGGTCTCCTTGGGGTCCCTCGTACGCTGATGTTGGGTTAGAACCTCAGACTCAGCGGCGGGATGCCCTGCTATCAGCCACATCGGAATGTGGCTCTGCGATGTCCAGTAGTCTGCCGCATGTGAGGGACGCGAGCTCGGTGGGGGAAAGTGTGTAGGGGGAACTGCGTGCTTTGTTCCCCGAGCTCATGGCGGCGGCGGCAGTCGCAAGCGGCGTGCCGCTGCCGCAGCCACTGCCTGTTCCTGTCCCTGATGATCTCATAGGTCATCTATGGCAACGTCGTCCTGTGAGAGAGACGGGCGTTGTCTGCCCATTTTTCCCCTCGATGGAGGCCTACGTCCGTCAGGGACAGGTGGTCTCCCACATCACAGGCCTCACCCCCGCCTATGTGCGAGTCACGAGGGTGGTGGGTTTGGTAGAAGGTATGAAAGAGGGGGTGCCTCGGCTTGATAGGCCGATGGCAGCTCTCCTTTGTCCTGAGGTGGTGTGGGAGCCTTTACGGAAGCCGGTTCCCCACAGGAAATCGGCGAGGCGGTTGGCTTACTGGAGTGACCAGTCATTCATCTCCGCGACTCAATCTCTGGCTGCCACGTCTAACATCGCGCAGCTGGCGAGATTCATGTCCGGGATAATGACGGGCGGTACGGAGCTGACCGAAGTGCAACGTGATCAGCTCGCCCAGGCGGCAGGAGCCATCCTGCATCTGATCCAGCTGCAGGCCGTCGCCGCTGGGAAAGTACACGCCCTGGCCACTCTAGCCCAGTGCCACCTTTGGCTGGAGCAGGCGTGTGTGCCGGAGAGGAAGAGGACTCCACTTCTGACGGCACCCCTCTCCGATGTTGGGCTCTTCGGGTCGGCGTTGCAGCTGATGACCTCAACCTGCAGGGAAATGCAGGAGGAGCGTTCCATGCTCCAGCCTCATTTCCCCCCGCCCGATGTCGCCGGTGGAGTCAGACGGAAGGCTCGTCGTCGAGGTTCCGCCGCCGAAGCCGCCGCTGCTACCACCGCCACTGCTGGTCCTTCAGCGAAGAAGGCCAGGAGGAGAGAGGGCGCCTCGGCCACTGCAGCCGGCCCATCCACGCTCGGAGGTGACGGTAGGGATCGTCGAGACCAGCCTCCTATCCTTTACCGTCCCTCCGGGGCTCCCCGGGGTGGCAAACCCAGAGCGGCTCGTGGCAGGCGTCGCTAGTGACTTTTCCCCTCTATTGGTTCCCCCTGTTCCCTTCCCGGCCCAACATATGATTTTTGTCTAAAATAAAAGGTCCCTCCTAGGAGGGACTGTATTTTGTTACAAACTGTGTGTTTATTCACTACATATGATGGGGATACGATGTGTGAACCTTCGCTAGTGTGGGTTTGATAGAAGGGCTAGACTTATAGTCTTGTTGGTCGCTACATTTCATGTTATAGAGCTTAAGCAAGGCCTGCAGCTTACACTCGGTTGAAAAAGGTTTTTTCTGCCTCGACCTGAAGATTAGGTTCTTCACATAAAGGTAGAGGTTAGTTGTGTGCTCTGTTGCTTAAACAGTGATATTGAGCCGCAACACTGTTGTGTTGGTCTGCAGTAATGCTTGTGTGTGTAAAGGTACCGCGGTCTTTCAGGCCGCTCTCTCTCTCTATCAAATCTTCTGTGTCTTGCAACATAAACACGGGTGTCGGGTTCACACATAAAACTTTGGCCTTGTTATAAACCCTGTTCACAGACTTGTCTGTGGCTAGCGTACATTGAGTTAGCTTTGCGCTGTTCATTAGCATACTGGCTACTTAAGGTATCATATGGCTATTTGTTGTTGTCGTATTCGAGGGTTGGGCTTGCGAGGGGGTACCGGATAAACCCCTCCTTCCCTCTTCTGATTGGTCGTTTTTTTTTTTACCCTCTTATTCATTCGGTCCGGCCAAGCTGTTTGGCACGGGGGGGGGGTTTCCTGACTCCGCACCTATCACGGGCAGTTGAGTCATGGGATTCCCTCCGTCATAGAATACGTCACTGGGCACGTTTCTATTGGACGACGGCTTCCGTGAGTTTTTTCAGACCCATGTATGGTTCTGTTATTGTCAAGTTGTCGGGGCAGAGCGTAGGAACTTGGTGTTCTGCTACGCTCGATATATGTGTAACTTGAGTCTGTTGGTCACATGGCTCAATGTTACCGTGACTTTTCAATTCATGGCTCACGTGGGAAGTCTCTCTGAGGATTCCCGTCTCCTCCCTGTGGTGAGGGAGACGGGATGTAAAAATGAAATTTTTTTTACCCTCAGCCGCGTCACGTGGGATTCATGTCAGTCTGTGTTTTCTTTCTTTTTTAATAAAAAGAGGAAAGAACATGAAGCACGACGGCTCCTTGTCGTTCTCCCAGGCGACTTGGAGGAACAATGTCTGGTGTCTTGTTAGACTATCCATTGATGTGTTTGGGTCTCGACGCGTACATAGTGCTGGCTCGGGGTGTTTCTGATAAGAATCACGCATGAGGCTGGTACGCCTTGGTTGCTCGTTATTAAAACTGCGTTTTTATAGGGCAACTGGGATGGAGGTTTTCTCTTCCGAGTGCCTGTTACTAGGTCTCGACGAATTCTCATCATATCTGGGGGATGTTAACGGAATAGATCAAGACATAGGTAGAGGGGTCTCACGCCCTTGGGGTGGGCCACTGAGCGCGGTATGAATGGGACCGTCTGGGTGGCACCCTCTTTAATGTTTGGAGTGGGGATGTCGGCGTGATTAGGGCACAGGACTGGTTCTGGTCACGCTGGTCCAGGTCAGTTAACCCGTTGTCCGCCGGGGACGCAGATCTTCTGTTCTGGTACCCTGAGGGACTTGTGCTTTTTTCAGGGGGAAAAATGCCGGGTCGGCCCGGGTGTCACAGGGTTGGGCGTTATGGAGACCCTTTGTTGGGTACATGTTGGGTACCCTGTGCTATCATAAAGGGGCTGGTTCTCCATTCTTTTCGCCCCTCTCTTACGCATGGCGAAGAGGGGGCTGTTGGGGTGGTCTTATGGACCTCCTCTGGCATCCCTGTGTGCTTCCCGGTCCGAAGTTGTGGGGGATCCAGTCCCTTCAGTGGGCCTGGTCTTCCTTCGCGCTCCGCTGCTATGGCCTTGCCACAGGGTTGAGTTTGCTCTTGACCCCGTGATTTTGGGGGCGGTAACGAGGTTTGTTCCTTCCGTTCGTTCCCTGGTGGCATGCGGGTTGTGCGTGTGCGTAGTCGTGGGGTCAAGCTACGGTCTGCTCACCCTGTGCGTTGAGTTGCTCGAGTTCCTCTTCGCACGGTCGCCTCCGTCTCCCTCCCGTCCTCCAATAGGGAGGGTATCCTCTATTAGGGAGGGTCGGGGGGCTCGGTCCTCCCTGGTTCTGATGGTTGTGGGGGGCCTCAGTGGGGTACATTTGTCGAGCTTCAAGCTCCCGCTCAGCTCCCGTTGTGCAGATGACGCTGAGCGGAAGCTAGTATGATATAGAACGATAGGTTATGAATATAACCGTAGTTCTATGAATACTAGTGACGCTCAGCGTCTAGATGCCACTGCGGCCTTTGATCTTGCCTTGTGGTGAAAGATTGGGAAGGAGGCGAGTGTGGGGCCACACACCTGCTTATGAAGGTAGCGGATAGGGGTGTGGCCAGACGAATGTTGGTATGTAAAGGTACATTGTGAGTTTTTATTCAGTGCATATGCACGAAGTGAGATATGTGCAGATGACGCTGAGCGTCACTAGTATTAATAGAACTACGGTTATATTCATAACCTATCGATAGTAGACATGGAGTAGTTATAGCCAAATGTTTGATTATTTTACTAAGGTACAAGAAACTGGTGCAAAACTACTTAAAGTTTGAGTATTCATGATAACTGACTGAATTAATAGCATGTAAGGTGATTATTTAGCAAAGCATGGTTTAAGACTTTACTGAATTTAGGTAAACCAGTTTAATAAGTATATATTGAACTGATAATAATTCCCGTGAATGTGAGCCTATAACTTTTTAAATTGTATTGCTAAATTGACATTACTATGGCCCATTCAACATCGATTATCTATCGTTCAGGATGTAGGAACGTTATACTTTTTCATTCATAGATTCATACGAAAATATCGTCTAGAATATAAATATGTTTTTATTGTTTTCTGCAGTAATTCCTAGAACGTGAGTTATAGGCATAAATGCATATATAGATTATCAACTGCCGTTTGTTGCCGATACACGTTATATAAAAAATGTCAACTGTACATGATCCTAAACGTTATGACTGATCATGCGCGGATGAATGGGGGGGGGGGGTCGTTTATAATTCCGTGATCGTCAGTAAATGCTTTATGTAGTATGGGTGATATATTGATCAGAGCAGTTTGCATTATTAATAATAAACACTCACGCTGAAAATGATGTCAGCGTCCTCTTACCGTTCGCCGATGAGACTGGAGGAAAAAGATCCCACTTATTTGACGGTGATCTACTCGATCCATTTCCGGTTTGTATAATAATAATAAACGCCCAAATCATATCGATTATTGAGTTATGGCAGCGATCCATATACACAACGTGTGTCTAGAGTCCCGCAACAATATGTGAGTGCCGGACGCATTTGCCCTGTGCACCGAGATCACCAGAGAACCATTTCCGGTTGTAACTCGCAGATCATCCACCAGGCGGCAGTATTGAAGCGTTGCAGAGTTGTGCAGGCTCCCACTGCATCAGACCAGGCTCCGTGAGGGCATTCTGAATACCATGGCGAAAAAATGAAATATGATCTCAATAACGTTGTACGCCGTGGAATGGCAGAATTAGCATGACCTTGAAACACGTTGTACGACGGTTTTGGCGCAGGATGTGTTAATAAGGAATGTTTTATATTGAAATTGTGAGGAGAGGGGTTTTTGCGGAGCCCAATAGCAAACACAGGAGGAGAGAGAATGGAGCGGTTTAGGGTGCTTTAATTGTTCTCCCCAAGCAGACAGGAATCACATTCAGAAATGTACAACAGACAGGGATGAATGTTCTTGGGGTAGGTACAGGTGCACTCCTTGTGCAGTACGGGAGAACGTTCTTTAAAGGGGAACTATTTTACTATTTCTTTCACTATTTGGGCACTTTTACACAATTCCTGTGAGTCTATGGAACACCTCTGTAATATATATATTTTTTTATTCATTGTTTTGTATTTCTAATCAAGTCCTCAAAAACAGCATTTTTCTACCTCAAGATCTCGAGCTGTTTTGAGCCTGGGCTCCTAAACCACTGCGCAGCGGCGTCGTCGCCTGAACATTAACATGCAGCGGTGTCTCTCTGACATCACATATCGCGCACATTTTCAAATGACTCAGTTCAGTGAGGGTGAATATTGTGAGGAGAATTGGAAGAATGCGCCAATATGAGAATTTTGAGACATAGATCATATTAATATAAGTTCACATAGCTAGGAAACAATGCTAAACACTCAAAAAGGCCATTTATAAGATAGTTCCCCTTTAAGCAGGTGCACTCCTTGTGCAGTGCGGGAGAACGTAGACACCGGCTGTGTCGGGGGTGAGAGCAGGAACTCCGTAGTCAAGCTCCAGCGGTCCAGACGGGCTCGCTGGAACGGAGGTCTTTGGGCACAAGAGAGGGAAGGTTAGAACAGGGAATAATAACGTGAGAGTGTCTAGCAGGTCTTTGGACTGAAGGGTCGTACCTATAGGTAGGCAGTTTAACACTGCGACGAGGGACGACAGGATCCGTCAGGTGATATAGGAGCTGCCTGATGAGGGAATCCCTCACAGCCGCGCTGATTGATGCTCGTCTGGCAGCGTGGGAACGCTCCAGCAGAAAGCTGCCCATATATGGGCGCGGCAGGATGAGGGCAGAGGAAGGCCTGAGCCCTGACCATGACAGAAATGTGTGTTCTTGAAAGAGGAAGCTGGAAATTTATATATTATGTGTTATAACTGTAATAGTAACAATGTTTTAGTATTAAAATGAGTTGTAAAGAATTACTGTCTGAAAGCTTGGCAGTTAGGTAAGCCACGCCTACTTTTTCAAAGTCAAACCGAAACTGTTGTGGATTGGAGGAAACCCTGAGATGATGTCACTGGCTGTGATGTCATCACCCTGGAATCTGGCCTGCTATAAATACAGGGCCACCAAGACACTAGGAGGAAGATCATTGAGAATGCGGGAGACGATTGAACAAGCCTCATATCCGAATACTGCATATCCACGCCGCTATACACAGAACGAGATCACGGACGACGGTGTTGACAATACCATTGAACATTCTTGTTAAAGTAGTTTGGAGATCCAATGCAAACCTTGAATTATTGTAACCATCCAGTGTTTTTGAGCAACAGCAAGAGTTTTTTATGAAGCAGCCATCGTCTTGCTTCTGTTAAACTTGCCACAAATCAGGAGCACATGTTTGGACATAGAACATTGTATCTTTATCTGATACTACACTTTCTTAACGCATTGTAAATCAGAATATAGATCTGTATTATTCCAGCATTTACAAACATTACCAATGTAAACAAACCTTTTACATACAAAATAATAATAATATAATTAAAAGCTTGTATTTACCTATTGTCTAGTGTCATTTCTTGTATCAAGAGCTCATTCAATCAAATAGAGCAGTGGTTCCCAAACTGTGGTGCGCGCACCCCTTGTGGTGCGCGAGCGCCCTCTAGGTGGTGCGTGACATGAAAGGTGGTAAAAAAAAATAAAACATTTACAATAAAATTTCATAAAAATCTTAGTCAAACCTTTAGTATTATGGATATTAAACATGCTGGCAGAGTACATGCATCCATGTTGTCGTGAACATTTTAATTAAATAAAGAAATTCCCTATCCATAAAGAGATCAAATAAAAAATAAAATCTGTGCACGGAGACCAGCAACAATTTTTTCTAACAGAAACCCATTGGGGGTGCGTCAGCTAGGTCGGGAGGTGACAGGGGGTGCACGGCCAAAAAAGTTTGAGAACCGCTGAAATAGAGAATGAAAACATGTTGTGCCTGTTAATAGTAATTAATAAATAGGTAATAAGAAACGCAGTGTAATACATTAATATATAGCTATATATATAATACTAAGAAGAAGAAAAAATAAATAGTAACTTATTATACTGTGAATTTCTCCAGACCTCTCTAGGCAGAGTCTATTAACACTTTGAGAGCCAGTCCGTGTTTTCCTTTTTACCCCCTTGAATGCCCAAATCCACTCCAATGTTAACGTTAATATCGCCTAATCTATGTTTTAAATTATGGCTATGTGTCTAATCTGCCCGTCGCTTATCAAAGACTCATTTTCCAGTCAACATTGTCAAAGCAGATTGTTTTTTTATCGCTTCATTTCCGTTTGATAGCATTTTGAAAATCACTTGTTTTCGCGGAAAAAACAACCCATTCTATGATAATCGCCTTTTACTGGAATATTCTAGAACGTTGTCATTTGTCTGCCTATTTATGAATCGTTTTCAAATAAACGCTAGATAATCAATAGAATATGTGTGCGCACGCACGCTCGTGCCGCACGCTGATAATCGCTGCTCTTATTTCCTGATGGCTTTTACAGTCAAAACAGCTATATCACATATAGGGGAAACGCTTATATATCCGTGAAAACGAGTCTGATTATCCTAAGACTGATAACATAGATTCCTTACCTGAGATCAGATGGTATCCAAATGGATTATTCCAATTCCTGATCACCATTCGAAAAAATCGATCATTGTATTGATCAACCGTGTATACAGTATAGAACACATAATCCCCGCTGCTCTTCAGGCTCCGGAGTGATGCCGGTCGATGCCGGCTGCGTGAGTGAGAAGTAAAATGTGGAGTCAGAAATCCTTTCTCCCATTCACTTTCATTGAGTCCAATCCAAAAGGGTGATTTACCATCTGGGAGACGATAGGGGGCGCTTTTTTCACATCTGAGAGCCTGGGGTGACTGGATCTCCAACGGTAGGCTCGCTTGATGCAATATGATTTCAGATCGCTAATAAAAAAAACGAATAAAACGAATATTCTCGTGATGGGCATTCAACCCGCGGGGGGTAAACCCGAGAAAAGCCGTGAGTGGCATTCAAAGTGTTAACAGGCACTTAATATAAAGTGTCTCCATGTCTCCACTATTATTTCTGATTGTTGGTGGTCTGGTTTCAATCACTGAATGCTTAGTTTAGGCATTCAAAGGACCATACCAGTCTTTTTGAAATGTGGGTTCCAAGTCACTCTTACCGTGATACAAAAATCTATTCAGTAGCTGTAAAGGTTTATGAAAAGAGATTTGTATCAAGGCAAGAACGACTTGGAACCAACATGTCAAAAAGACTGATATGGTCCTTTAACACTTTCGGGGCCATTTGGATCCGTCTAAAATCACTCTAGATGGCCAGCAACAGACTTGCATAGTCCGTGGGGCTGTTTGTAGAGCTAAATCTATACTTTATAGTATTGCTATCTGTCCATTCTCATTGTCAATTGAGACCATAAACCGTCCCTTCAAAATTGCTTAAAGACATTTTTTTTTCATCAATACGTTCTTATTTTATAGCATCTTGAATATAAGCGTTATAAGGGATTTCGGCTAGTACATTTCCTGGAAGGCGAGATACAGGCCGTTAAGCTAGTAACGTTAAATCCAATGGCATTTCGGCTATACAGAAGCTAGAGTTAAAAATCAAACTGCATATGATCGATATGATGGTCCACCATGAATGCATGAAAGGGGGGGGGGGGGGGGCTCGTTTCTGATTATTGATTACCAATAACCGCGTTAGCCTCAGTAGCCACATTCGCTGATCGGGTGGATGGCTATCATAACAAGGTCTGATCAGCATGTAATTTACGTGAAAAAGATCTTACCGTTGGCCGGTTGGATCCCCCAAAGGATTTCCCAGTTATCGATCGCCATCTGGTAGATCGATATATCCATTGGCTGATGATATATTCCTTTACTGCACACCGAAATCCGCGTCCCAAAACGTATTCCATGTAACAGGCTATAGGCATCGCTTCATGTTAGCAGAAAACTACATTGGAGATCCAGAAAAAACAAGACAACTTCTGCCACAGGGAACACTGCATTATTGAGATAGCATCCCTAAGAGGATCTGGCCGGTAATGCACTTTTTCGAATTCAAAGAGTAGGGTACTTCTGCAGTGCTGCTCGGCAGAGGCGGAGCTTCAGGGGGGGCTGTAGGGGCGGGGCTCCCCGGGCCCGCGACAGGCGAGGCCCAATGGGGGGCCCGGGCCCGTCGCGAGACAGCAGGCTCCGCCCCCGAGATATCCCGACGGGCCCGACGTTGAACTTCATGGTCATAATTTATTAGGTGTATAATAAACCATTGTAGCCTATAATATGAGTTGAACTTGTTGTGCTGCTATTTTCACACTCACATTTAACATTAAAACATATATATATATAAAAAAAAAAAAAAAAAAAGTGAATCCAAATGTATTTTGGGTAAAATCGTCATCACGTAAACCAACGTCATCAATCACCGGCCGTCATTCAACAGAGCGTCTGATGGTCTGCCACACTGCCTAAGGCCTAACAAACGTAAGCATGAGTACTTCTACATATAAACACAAGAGTGGAGCGACCAAACGCAAAGAAAAGGAGAAAAAGGATCAGGGAAAAGCTAAATTGTCTAAGTTAGATGGATATTTTTTTCGCCCTACTCCTCCTCCCGCCGCGGGAGATGAGACTGAAGTTGCCAGCCATGTTTCATCCCTGACTCCGAGGCCCGGGGATGAAACAGCGTTAGTGGGAGTGACAAGCCAGATTTACAGGTAGGCTAAAATCACGGACACACTCAACAAGAAAATGTTTGTTTGTAAATGTTGATATCTATGGTTGTTGTTACTTCGTGTAGCTTATTATTTCCTTCTCTGTCTCTCGGCTGTCTGTAGTGATGATGGCAATAGGGATGATGAGTCAGCAGCTGCTGCTGCTAGCTGCTCGGCAGAACCAGGCCTGAAGCCTGACCAGGTGCCACACCCCTCCCCCTCCGGCTCCTTACCTGCTGCGGGCCCGCAATGTGAAGAAGTACCGGCGGACACTGAAAATGAAACCAGCAACAGGTCTCCTCACGCTACGGGTGAAACCACGGATCATGATGTGTCCTCTCAGTCCTGCAATTATAATCTGGGGTGTTTTCCGACTGATCGTGGAAACTATTTGGAAAATATTGAGGATGCCAATATCAAAAGGCAATTCACCCCAACACACTACTGCACGCAAAGGACGAGGAGTTGCACCAAGCTGCCCAGCGGCTTAGAGAGCACTATAGTCGGGACATCGCCGCCAGCTTCCCTGGCCAGCTGCTCTCTTTCAGAACCTGTTTCAGGGAACAGATACAAAAACTGAAATCTGTTGTGGATCTCGTCAAAATGCTAATTGTTTCCAACCCAGCAGTAACCTCTACATTTAGTGAGGTTTGCACAGCATTGATCTTATTTCTGACTCTTCCTGTCACCGTGGCAACCGCCGAGCGCTCTTTCTCCAAATTAAAACGCATCAAAAACTATTTGAGGAGCACGATGGGACAGGAGAGACTGAGTGGACTGGCCTTGCTGTCCATCGAAAGTGACCGAGCCAAGAAATTGGACATACAGCGGATTGTGGACGAGTTTGCGGAGCGCAAGGCTCGCCGAGTAGCCTTCAAGTAGTGGTGAGTACACTTTATTTACTCCGTGCCTATTTTAATGTGTGGCCTGTGCCTATTTTAATGTGTGGGGCCGCTGTGCCAATATTAATGTGTGGCCTGTGCCTATTTTAATGTGTGGGGCCGCTGTGCCAATATTAATGTGTGGCCTGTGCCTATTTTAATGTGTGGGGCCGCTGTGCCAATATTAATGTGTGGCCTGTGCCTATTTTAATGTGTGGGGCCGCTGTGCCAGTATTAATGTGTGGCCTGTGCCTATTTTAATGTGTGGGGCCGCTGTGCCAGTATTAATGTGTGGCCTGTGCCGATTTTAATGTGTGGGGCCGCTGTGCCAATTTGACTATACTGCTCTGAGCTCTGGTGGTGGCTATCCATGGGGCTGAATGGTGTGTCAGAAATGTAGTAATTTTATTAGGCTATGTTTTCATCCTTGTGGTTTGTTGGACTTTATATTATGTTATATCATTATCTGATACATATATTCATTTCTATACACTTTGTAGAAACGAAATCTTAAATATTACACTTTTTCTTTAGTTACTTTTCTTTCAAACATTGTTTTAAATTGTAATCTATACTGACTGAGCGATTTTTAAAGGGCCCGGTCATGTGGCCCCGCCCCCCGGCCCGGGTCTGATACGCGCCGCCAGTGCTGCTCGGTGACGTCGAGTAGGTTATTACAATGAAATAAAAGCCAAAACAATCTTGCCGTGGTTGGTCCTCAACCGTTGGATTCGAAACACGGACATCTCCGTGGCCGGGCGCCATTGTGTTAAGAGGATAAGTGCTTATTAGGCTCCAAACCAGTGTCAATATTAGGTCAATGGCAACAAGAGAATGTTGTAGCTTTCATCTCCGGTCTCAGTGTGTGTTTTGCAGGTACTGCACTGAGCCCCTGTGACTCTACCGACACCACGTGCAAATAAATCCATTATAATATGGTCACTTGTTAGCTTCGCTCAGAATAGTGCACTCTCACAATAAATGTAACAGTTGGTCTTGAAGGCCAATGGAAAATACATAATTAAGCCTTTCCACTGCTGTGTAAAGACCCACGAAGATTAGGCAAATTAGTCCAGTGACATGTGATAAAGGTCTCTAGGCATTCCAGTGTCTCACTAGAACACTCACTAGAACACTAGAAGGACAATTTTCTCTGATCAGATCTCCGTGATCATGGTTAAATGAACAGACCAATGTTCCCTGCACACTGTTTTACCATATGTTGGTCCTCGCATTGAACAGGAATGTGCAACAGACCGATCAATGCACTGGCAGCTCACAGAGTCCAGATGACTTGTATTTCCAAACAAGGCTTATAGTAGCTTGTTGATCTTCTCTGTGCCCCACGTTGCCTAGCCATTAGCGACCTTTAAATACTTAACCTGCACCAACTTCCCCTGCTTAGTTTATGCATAGAATAGAATAGAATAGAAATACTTTTATTATCCCGTGGGAAATTTGACACTGCAAATCGCTCAACATTTAAACATTTAGACAGGACAGGTCACAAATTAGAATAATAACACAAATCAAATCAAGTTGCCTAGGATAAGAGTAGAGTAAAATAGAATAAAATGGAATAAAATATACAGTAAATAAATGGGGGAAGGGGGGGGGGGGTACAGGTAGTAAAAACAACACAAGCAGTGTAAACAAATTGGTCAATATAATTAACTATCTAACTAACTGAAATATATATTCACAGTATTCACAGTGTCACATAAGGTGCAGTATGCATCAGGTAGTGTTATTGTCCTCCTTGGGTTCCTATTAGTCCTAGGTCAATGTCTGGCAGTCTTGTCTTGTGGAAAAAAACATTTAGCTTTTGTGCATAGATCACTAGATCTTTCAGCTTATAATACGCATTTCATGTTCGCATTTCCCGGTTGAAAGCACATGACATTGACATTAACACTTTGAGCGCCACGCCTGGTTTTCCGTTTTACCGCTTGAATGCCACCATCGGCGCCAATGTTAACGTTAATATCGCCTAATCTATGTTTTAAATTATGGCTATGTGTCTAATCTGCCCATCGCATTATCAAAGACTATTTTCCAGTCAGTGCTGTGAAGGCAGATTGTTTTTTTATCGCGTCGTTTCCGTTTCAGAGCAGTTAGAAAAGCCCCCGTTTTGATATAAAAAACAGCTCATTCTGGAGCATTCTATGAAAATCGTCTTTTAGTGGAATATTCCACAACGTTGATATTCGTCAGCCTTTTTATGAATCGTTTTCAAATAAACGCTAGATGATCAATATTATACGTGCACGCAAGAACATTACGGCCGCGCACTGATAATCGCTCCGTTGATTTCCTCACGGACTTTTACAGTGAAACCGAAAGAAGACATTTCACAAAACAGTTTATAACTTCATCAAACTTACTCTGATTATCCTACCACTGATAACATAGAGTCCTTACCTGACATCAGATGGTATCCAACTGGTATATTCCAATTCCTGATCACCATTCGAAAAAATCGATACGTGTATGGATCCAACGCGATACAGTAGAACTCCATGATCCGCGGGGCTCTGAGGCTCCAGAATAAACTCTGGTAACCCCGGCTGGATCAGTGAACTGGAAAATGTGGAGTACCGGATTTTTTTCCCCATTCATTTTCATTGAGTCCATTCCAAAATCACTTTTGTCATCTGGGAGACGACAGGGGGCGCTTTTTTCCACAGTGATCGCCGGCGCCCCTCGGCTATACTCGGGTAGGCTCGGGTGATGCAATAATTTTTCAGATCGCAAAAAAAAAACAAAAAAAAAATCCGAGAAATCTCGTGAGTGGCATTCTACGTCACTATTAAAAACCCGAGAAATCTCGTGAGTGGCACTCAAAGTGTTAAATGTCTCATTAACACTTTGGGTGCCTAGAAACGCTTTACAGCGTCATTCCCGGCCATGCTCAAGTTGCCGAGGACGCTGTACAGCGTCTTTGATCTGTTTACATCTTTTTTCGATTTTCCCCGTCTGAACTTCACCGCCGAGCTTTTGGAAGAAAATTTGAACCGGAAACTGCATTTCCTCTCAAATTTCACTAGGTGGCAGTGTCCCCCTATTTTCTAACACTATCACAATAGGGGGAATATTGTACCCCACAATGAATCTGGCATTTGATTGGCCAGCATACCTGGCCAATGTAACCACAGGTATAAAACGTTAGCGCGATCCCAGAATCGACGAGGTTTTGGAGGAGAGAGAGAGAGAGAGATAGATAGAGCGATAGAGAGAGAGAGAGAGATTGAGAGAGATATTTGAATTGAGATCAGCCTATAGTCTATATTTATAGTGTTATACAGTATAGTGGTAGTATCAGACTAATTGTAAGGTTTCAGCTGTGCTTTAGAAAGTACTTAGTCGTGCTAAATAGTAGTACTATTCGAGGGATTAGTGTGTAGTCTAGGTAGTATATTTCAGTAGTAGTAATAGTAGTTTGATCAGTTAGTAGTTTCATTTAGATTATTAGATCAGTATGAAGAGACGTAGTGTAGGTAAGCGAGGGGACAATCCGGCGGCGGGTCGCTTTGTTCAGACGAAGCTGGCGTTTGGACCCGCGGTTGTTCGAGTAGCAGCAGCACCAACGACTTTGGTAGCTCCGATCGGAGAGAGCCGTGAGACCGCTGCTGGGCCCAGTAACGCGTCTCGCCCCGGGACCGGGAGCGGCTCTACCCGACGCAGTTCGAGGAAGAGGAAGGCTGCCGCTGTGGTCATAGCTTCTTCATGCGAGTCGGGACAGCGATTCGACCGCCCACGAATCTGATGGGAGCGCCGATTGGGAACCACCAGGTAATTACACAGTCTTATATATATATATATATATATATATATATATGTGTGTGTGTGAAACGTGTATTTGATGATTTACATACTGTGACTATGTAACGTTAGTTCGACAAACCAACGCCGATATGCATGTGATTGTGTGTGTGTGTGAAACGTGTATTTGATGATTTACCTAACGCTTATTCTGTGACTATGTAACGTTAGTTCGCCAAACCAACGCTGATATGCATTTATTATATTCTAGCTCCGGAATCATCTGACGATGATCTCGGCTTGGGTCGGAGGTATGAGTCTGATTCATCGCACGATTCAGACGTGGGACGCGGTGGTGGTCGACGGGGCAACGGTACGTCATGTTTACTAATGCAATGTGAATATTGTTTTACGTGCATGTTCAAATCGATAGTTGAATGATATAGGATATAGTAGGCATGTACAGGCCACCATGTGCTACACGTTAGGTTGTAATGGTCTTGTGTGTGTGTGTGTGTGTGTGTGTGTGTGTGTGTGCATGTGCACGCCCTTTGAAGTGGCTCTTTGAAGTGTGTAGCTATCAATGTAAGTGATAATAGTTGCATGCTGGGCATGAGACGACGTGGTGGTGGTCGACGTGGTAATTGGTATCATGTTGCAATGTGAATATTGTTTTATGTTCAAATCGATAGTTGATGGCCATGTGCTGCACGGGTTGCATGGATGTGTGTGTGTGTGTAGATGCCAGCCCTTTGAAGTTTGTCTACATTTAGTTACATGGATGTGTGTGTGTGTGTGTAGATGCCTCACCCCATGCCATTTGATGTGTGTGTGTATGTGTGTGTGTGTGTGTGCATGTGCACGCCATTTGAAGTGTGTAGCTATCAATGTGTTATCATGTTGCAATGTGAATATTGTTTTATGTTCAAATCGATATAGTTGATTGATGGCCATGTGCTGCACTGGTTGCATGGATGTGTGTGTGTGTGTGTAGATGCCAGCCCTTTGAAGTTTGTCTACATTTAGTTACATGGATGTGTGTGTGTGTGTAGATGCCTCACCCCATGCCATTTGATGTGTGTGTGTATGTGTGTGTGTGTGTGTGCACGTGCACGCCATTTGAAGTGTGTAGCTATCAATGTGTTATCATGTTGCAATGTGAATATTGTTTTATGTTCAAATCGATATAGTTGATTGATGGCCATGTGCTGCACTGGTTGCATGGATGTGTGTGTGTGTGTAGATGCCAGCCCTTTGAAGTTTGTCTACATTTAGTTACATGGATGTGTGTGTGTGTAGATGCAGGCCTCACCATGTGTCCATGCCCTTTGATGTGTGTGTATGTGTGTGTGTGTGTGTGTGTGCAGTGTGTGTACACACACACACACACAAGATCAAAAGGCATGAATCCTCTCCAACACCTTTGAACTTCGCAGTACATGGTGAGGCCTCTATATGCAAATTCCATTGATTACAGCACACACATACACACACACAATGGCATGGGCACATGGTGAGGCCTATATTTAAATGCATGGTTGTGTATCATATGTAAAATTCCATTGATTACAACACACACACATGTACATGCTTTGATGTACAATGGCCGCTGATTTATTTTGTGTTCACACAGGCTCCGAAACCGAATCCGGGGCCAATACACCAACATGCTTGGGTATGTACTAACTACATTTATGTATGTGTAAATGTATTACTATTGTGTTTTGTGAGACTTACTTACTGAATGAATTTAATCCAATTCAGATTCTGGCGCAGACCCTGCCGATAGTGACGCTGAGACTGGCAACGACATGGGATCACATTCTACTCCTGCAGGTAATTGTACATGGTGGTGACTGGCTGCTGCTAGAGCCTGGGCCTGGTGGTGACTGGCTGCTGCTAGAGCCTGGGCCTGGTGGTGACTGGCTGCTGCAGGGCCTGGGCCTGGTGGTGACTGGCTGCTGCAGGGCCTGGGCCTGGTGGTGACTGGCTGCTGCAGGGCCTGGTCTGGTGGTGATGGTAGTAAATACAATGACAATACGTTGCCCTAGTGTAATGTATTACATCATGTGATTCTAGAACTGGATGCTAGTCTGGACATGCCGGAACCCGTTGCAGGGCGGAAACGCACATCTAAGAGAGGTAAGTTGGCCTCACTCTGCACACCACTTCCAGCTCTGACCTCTGACCCCCACACCACGTCCAGCTCTGACATCTGAACCCCACACACACTCACTCATTCACTCACACAGTTTGTAACTACGTGGCATATGAATGTCTACAGTAGGGGTGTTATAGTATATTTGTATAATTGACAGGTCGTGGCATGCGACGTGGAGGAGCGAAGAGCAGGGCTGCGATCCGCCAGGAAGAGGAGAATGCCTGGTCTCGTGAGGGCTGGGTGCCTCAAAGGATCCCCTTCACAGCCCAACCGGGGTTGCTCCAGGACGCCATGGCACTCAGATCTTACCGGCCTGCGAAATGGATGGATCTGTTCCTGACAGATGCTTTTCTGAACTCTATTGTTGCCCAGTCCAACCTCTACGCTGAGCAGTCCATTGCCCGGCTGGACCCCACGCTAACCAGTAGCAGGGCACTGCTTTGGAAGCCCCTCACATGGAAGGAGCTGAAGAAGTTCCTCGGACTCAATTTCCTTAGCAGTGTCCTGCGGAAGCCTCGCGTGGACCAGATGTGGACCACTGACGACATGATGTGCACACCATACTACTCTGAGACCATGCCATGCAACAGGTTTCAATTGATCTGGCGATTCCTCCACTTTGCGGACAATACTTCCCTGGAGGTTAGAGACAAATTGTGCAAAGTACGCCCTGTAGTCGACCATGTAAACACGAGGTGCAAGGAGCTGTACCAGCCTGAACGCGAGCTCGCCATTGACGAGGGGGTGATGGCATGGCGAGGCCGCCTGACCTTCCGGGTCTACAACCCAAACAAGCCCACCCGCTATGGTATCAAGTCTTACTTCCTGTGCGAATCTCGCACAGGATATTGCTTTTCATTTAAGCCATATTGTCGGGAAGGCTCGCTCCTGGGGGACACGGTCGTCGGTCTGCTTGGACGTCTGTCTGGGGCCGGCTATACGCTCTTTATGGACAACTTCTACAACTCGGTACGTATGTCCGCCAGGCTCCGACAGTTGAGGACCGACGTCTGTGGTACCCTCAGGAAGCACCGGGGCGAGCCAGCCATCATCAAGAACATGACCAAACGTGACATCGGTGTGGGGGAGCGCATTGCGGTCAACAACAAGGAGGTCATGATCGTGGCATGGCGCGATAAAAGAATCGTGAAGACCATCAGCAGCTTCCACGAGGACACCATGGAAAAGGCGATGGTGTGGCAGAAGCAGAAGAAGGGCAAAGCGCTGAGGGTGGAGATGCTCAAGCCATCATCAATCATGGAGTACAATAAATTCATGAACGGCGTCGATCAGCTGGATCAGAATATATCGTACTATCCGGTTACACGTAAGACTGGAAAGTGGACCAAAAAGTTTGTGATGTATCTGATCCAAATATGTATGTTCAACGCTTTTGTCTTGTACAAAAAAAAGCACCCACAAGGGCATTACTCCAACCTCTTCCGGTTCACCAGGGCTGTGGCGCGGACCTACACAGACGGTAAGGAGAAGAAGATTCCTGGGGTGACAGCGGAGATGGAGGCGGAGGCGGAGGCAGGGGAGGAGGCAGGGGAGGAGGCAGGGAGTGGGGATGAGGAGGAGGCAGGGGCTGAGCAGGTGGGGCGTGTCGACCCTAGGGCCCCACTGGGGGACCCGCAGAGCAGATTAGTGGGTGGCTTTGTGAAGCATGTAATGGTTGCATACAAAGCCACCCCGAAGAAAAAGCTACCGTGTAGGAAATGTCGTGTCTGCAGTAGGCGTGGCATCAGGAGTGAGACCAGATATTTTTGCACATCGTGCAAAGTCCCCCTGCATCGTGACAAATGCTTCGCTCTGTACCACACAAAGAGGGATTTCTCTAAATAGTTTCTTTATTAGTTGTCATACAGAAGTACAGACTACTTCTAAATAATCCGGCACACAGAAGTACAGATTACTTCTAAATAATCCATCATTGTGTGATACAGACAGAACCATGTGTACCGGTACATAGTATAGCTAGCTGAGTGTAGTATAGTATAGTGTAGTATAGTATAGTATAGTATATTGTAGTATAGTATAGTATAGTATAGTGTATGGGTAGTTGCACTGTTTTCTGTACAAGACAAATGCGTTGAACACATGTATTTGGGCCACGGTTGTCGATATTGCATAGGCATGTTTGGACCACTTGCAGATGAGATGTTATGTTAGCGATCTAGCTGTATCGACTCCATTCATAATTTGCATTGTGTGTGTATATAGTTTTTTTTTTATTTATCTTTTTCCCCCCTCATTTTTACCGTTTGCACAGAACCAATGGTTGCTGACAGTCACCCAGTTTATAAAAGTATATACTGTAGGTAACATACCACACTTTTCTAATGCAGTCCATTGGCCTATTATTTATATACTTTTGAAGCATGTATTGGATATTTTTTGGTCCACAGATCATCTGGCGCTTCATCCATTTATCAATGGACAATGCAGTCATCGATGCGAGAGACCAAGTAAGATATGCCCTGTAGTTCATGTGACGTGAATGTTACCAGCAAACTTCTAAATGCACTGAAACAATGGTTGGTTATCCTCCAGTGTTCACTTTTTGTAAGGTATTGTCTTGGTAAATTATCATAATCCTATACTGTGAATGTTACCAACAAACTCCTAAATGCACTGACACAATGGTTGGTTATCATCAGCCAGTGTTCACTTTTTATAAGGTATTGTCTTGGTAAATTACCATAATCCTATACTGTGAATGTTACCAACAAACTCCTAAATGCACTGAAACAATGGTTGATTATCCTCCAGTGTTCACTTTTTATAAGGTATTGTATTGGTAAATTACCATAATCCTATACTGTGAATGTTACCAACAAACTCCTAAATGCACTGAAACAATGGTTGATTATCCTCCAGTGTTCACTTTTTATAAGGTATTGTCTTGGTAAATTACCATAATCCTATACTGTGAATGTTACCAACAAACTCCTAAATGCACTGAAACAATGGTTGGTTATCATCACAGTGTTCACTTTTTATAAGGTATTGTCTTGGTAAATTACCATAATCCTATACTGTGAATGTTACCAACAAACTCCTAAATGCACTGAAACAATGGTTGGTTATCATCACAGTGTTCACTTTTTATAAGGTATTGTCTTGGTAAATTACCATAATCCTATACTGTGAATGTTACCAACAAACTCCTAAATGCACTGAAACAATGGTTGGTTATCATCACAGTGTTCACTTTTTATAAGGTATTGTCTTGGTAAATTACCATAATCCTATACTGTGAATGTTACCAGCATATAATGCACAGCAACAATGGTTGGTACTGATGACTTGTCACCCAGTTTATTGAACATATTTTACAATAAAAATGTTCATGGCATCAAAGTTTCAAGTTTTCTGCATTGTAAAGTATTCTGTATTTTATAATAATGTTGTCTGGACCTACACCAGTAGTTATAACTTACTTGTTCATTAGCGCCAGGCATGGTGGTTGATGAGGTAGTAGTATTTCCAGGTGAAACTAATTGATATATTATCAATACAAGATATTATTACTTTATGAATGTGTTTATCATGTATGGACGAATAAATTGGAAAACGGGTAGGTACAGAGCAACACAGTGTCTACAACACAGGAGCAGATTATGCACAGTACATGAATGAGAAACAGTCAAAATGTTTTTTTGTTTAGTTTATTGCATGCACATGATCTATAATACCTGATCGGTACAATATCTACTAACCTGATCAATACAATATATTCTCACCTGATCGATATAATAGTATTACTGCATTTCAAGTTTGTCAGTCAGTCGGACTGTCAATCAATCAATCAAACAATCTATGAATCAAACAATCAAACATTCTATCAATCAAACGACCAACAAAGTAATCAATCAATCAAACAAATCAATCTATGAATCAAACTATCAACAAAACAATCAAACATTCTATCAATCAAATGACCAACAAAGTAATCAATCAATCAAACAAATCAATCTATGAATCAAACGATCAACAAAACAATAAAACATTCTATCAATCAAACGACCAACAAAGTAATCAATCAAACAAATCAATCTATGAATCAAACTATCAACAAAACAATCAAACATTCTATCAATCAAATGACCAACAAAGTAATCAATCAATCAAACAAATCAATCTATGAATCAAACTATCGACAAAACAATCAAACATTCTATCAATCAAATGACCAACAAAGTAATCAATCAATCAAACAAATCAATCTATGAATCAAACTATCAACAAAACAATCAAACATTCTATCAAGCAAATTACCAACAAAACAATCAAACATTCTATCAATCAAATGACCAACAAAGTAATCAATCAATCAAACAAATCAATCTATGAATCAAACTATCAACAAAACAATCAAACATTCTATCAATCAAATGACCAACAAAGTAATCAATCAATCAAACAAATCAATCTATGAATCAAACTATCAACAAAACAATCAAACATTCTATCAATCAAATGACCAACAAAGTAATCAATCAATCAAACAAATCAATCTATGAATCAAACTATCAACAAAACAATCAAACATTCTATCAAGCAAATTACCAACAAAACAATCAAACATTCTATCAATCAAATGACCAACAAAGTAATCAATCAATCAAACAAATCAATCTATGAATCAAAGTATCAACAAAACAATCAAACATTCTATCAATCAAATGACCAACAAAGTAATCAATCAATCAAACAAATCAATCTATGAATCAAACTATCAACAAAACAATCAAACATTCTATCAATCAAATGACCAACAAAGTAATCAATCAATCAAACAAATCAATCTATGAATCAAACTATCAACAAAACAATAAAACATTCTATCAAGCAAATTACCAACAAAACAATAAAACATTCTATCAATCAAATGACCAACAAAGTAATCAATCAATCAAACAAATCAATCTATGAATCAAACTATCGACAAAACAATCAAACATTCTATCAATCAAATGACCAACAAAGTAATCAATCAATCAAACAAATCAATCTATGAATCAAACTATCAACAAAACAATCAAACATTCTATCAAGCAAATTACCAACAAAACAATCAAACATTCTATCAATCAAATGACCAACAAAGTAATCAATCAATCAAACAAATCAATCTATGAATCAAACTATCAACAAAACAATCAAACATTCTATCAATCAAATGACCAACAAAGTAATCAATCAATCAAACAAATCAATCTATGAATCAAACTATCAACAAAACAATCAAACATTCTATCAATCAAATGACCAACAAAGTAATCAATCAATCAAACAAATCAATCTATGAATCAAACTATCAACAAAACAATCAAACATTCTATCAAGCAAATTACCAACAAAACAATCAAACATTCTATCAATCAAATGACCAACAAAGTAATCAATCAATCAAACAAATCAATCTATGAATCAAAGTATCAACAAAACAATCAAACATTCTATCAATCAAATGACCAACAAAGTAATCAATCAATCAAACAAATCAATCTATGAATCAAACTATCAACAAAACAATCAAACATTCTATCAATCAAATGACCAACAAAGTAATCAATCAATCAAACAAATCAATCTATGAATCAAACTATCAACAAAACAATAAAACATTCTATCAAGCAAATTACCAACAAAACAATCAAACATTCTATCAATCAAATGACCAACAAAGTAATCAATCAATCAAACAAATCAATCTATGAATCAAACTATCAACAAAACAATCAAACATTCTATCAATCAAATGACCAACAAAGTAATCAATCAATCAAACAAATCAATCTATGAATCAAACTATCAACAAAACAATCAAACATTCTATCAATCAAATGACCAACAAAGTAATCAATCAATCAAACAAATCAATCTATGAATCAAACTATCAACAAAACAATAAAACATTCTATCAATCAAACCAATAAAACAATCTGTCAAACAATCAATCAATCAAACCATCCATCCATCCATCCCAGTCTAAATTGCTTTATAACACGTTCAGTACCTATTATCACCCCGCCGGCACACCTTTCATAAAAGTGCCTGTAACTTCTGTTCTAAAGAATCCACCTGGATTTTTACCTTGTGTTGACCTTTTTTAACTTGTAATTGTGAACGAACGAAGACATGCAGAAACAAACGGTTTTTTGCATTGTGTACATCAACTTGTCGTCTTCAAATGAGCCCAACCATTTCCCCATAGTTATAATATAAAATATAGAAATAGCTCCGCTAAGATCATGAGATATGCTAGAATCGTCCAGGAATCCTGGCAACCCACAGTCATTTTCCGGATTTTTGGCCGGCACCCAAAGTGTTAAATACTTAAGCTATATATATTAGAAAAAAGCTACAAAAGCTACAAACAAAGACTGTTCTGACAGCACAATATTGATGCAACTAAAATATTTGCTAGGGGAAAATGTTTTAAATGCTCAATTAATACAAAAATAACGGGTCTGTGCTGCAGAAAATGCTGGTTGAAATTAAACTCAACCATTCAGAATGTTTAGCGCTGCAAGCACCACCCCCAAAGTTCCTGCACTTTGGAAAAGTCCTACCCCCAGTGCAGGGATGTTTTGGGCAGTCAAATAATGTCCTGGAACTTCTGCTTGCCAGAAAGTGGTGGGAAAGGGCTTTAGAAGCCCATCAGAATATAGATCTGTTTATCTCCAGTATTTACAAACATTACCAATGTAAACAAACCCTTTACAGCCACAGCAAATACAATTCTAAATTAATATTTGCTATTGTCCTTGTATCAAAAGCCCAGTCAATCACCGTCCTAGAGAATGAACATACTGTATGTCTCCATTCCTATTTAGTATTTCTGGCAGTGTGGCTATACCCATTGGTTTACATTTGGATGATGAATTGGGCCTTTAGCATTACATCACAGTACCCTCTGTGCTTCTCAATAGATTTATGCTGCATTATGTTTTGAATTCTCAGTTTCTAAAAGCTTGCCTCTATGTTGAACACAACCTAAACTGCCCAGCGCCAGTTGAGCTGTGAGAGCGTGGCTTAAAGCAAATGGAGTTTGTGTTAAGCTGCCAGGTCATGCTGAACATTGGAGACTGGGGTTTGGCAGCCAAACATGCACATAACAACCATTATTATCCCCACCAGGCGGTAACCTGGGAGGAGATTGTACATTTGGTTGCGTGTCTGTCTGTCTGTCTGTCTGTCTGTCTGTCTGTCTGTCTGTCTGTCTGTCTGTCTGTCTGTCTGTCTGTCTGTCTGTCTGTCTGTCTGTCTGTCTGTCTGTCTGTCTGTCTGTCTGTCTGTCTGTCTGTCTGTCTGTCTGTCTGTCTGTCTGTCTGTCTGTCTGTCTGTCTGTCTGTCTGTCTGTCTGTCTGTCTGTCTGTCTGTCTGTCTGTCTGTCTGTCTGTCTGTCTGTCTGTCTGTCTGTCTGTCTGTCTGTCTGTCTGTCTGTCTGTCTGTCTGTCTGTCTGTCTGTCTGTCTGTCTGTCTGTCTGTCTGTCTGTCTGTCTGTCTGTCTGTCTGTCTGTCTGTCTGTCTGTCTGTCTGTCTGTCTGTCTGTCTGTCTGTCTGTCTGTCTGTCTGTCTGTCTGTCTGTCTGTCTGTCTGTCTGTCTGTCTGTCTGTCTGTCTGTCTGTCTGTCTGTCTGTCTGTCTGTCTGTCTGTCTGTCTGTCTGTCTGTCTGTCTGTCTGTCTGTCTGTCTGTCTGTCTGTCTGTCTGTCTGTCTGTCTGTCTGTCTGTCTGTCTGTCTGTCTGTCTGTCTGTCTGTCTGTCTGTCTGTCTGTCTGTCTGTCTGTCTGTCTGTCTGTCTGTCTGTCTGTCTGTCTGTCTGTCTGTCTGTCTGTCTGTCTGTCTGTCTGTCTGTCTGTCTGTCTGTCTGTCTGTCTGTCTGTCTGTCTGTCTGTCTGTCTGTCTGTCTGTCTGTCTGTCTGTCTGTCTGTCTGTCTGTCTGTCTGTCTGTCTGTCTGTCTGTCTGTCTGTCTGTCTGTTTCAAGTTTCAAGTTTCAAGTTTCAAGTTTCTTTAATAGTTGTCATACAGAAGTACAGAATACTTTTGTACAAAATGCTTCTTACTGTTGCGCTCCAGAGACTGTGCATGACAAGATAAGTATGAAATAAAAACATAGTAAAAATTAGAAGTAAAAAAAGAGGTCACAGTGTTCAGTTTAGACATATGTACAATGTTCGTAGACGTAGTTACCATACAATATACAATACTGTGCAGTGTACTAATATACAATACTATATAGTGCAAGGCATAAATGGACGAGGTGCAGTTTAGGTACAATTCACAGTAGGTGTACGAGTTGTAGTGCAAATCCTTTATCAATAAATATAAAGTGTAAGTGTGTTTGTGTGATCTAAAGTGTGGAGAGTGGGTGCTGCAGTGTGTTGTTTGTTTGAGTGAGTGTGTGCTTGTGGGTGTGTGTGCTGTGTGCATTTGATGGTTGTTGCATAGTGATTATTGTTCGTTTAGCGATTATTGTTCGTTTAGCAGCCTGATGGCCTGGGGATAGAAGCTCCTTCTGAGTCTTTCTGTGCTCGCCATAAGACTCCGGTATCGCTTGCCTGACGGCAGCAGTTCAAAGAGGCAGTTGTTCGGGTGGCTCGAGTCCTTAATAATTCTCTTAGCCTTCCCCTTGCACCGCTTGTTGTAAATGTTCTGGAGGGTGGGAAGCCCCCCTCTAATTGTGCGTTCGGCTGAACGTGTCACTCTTTGTAGTCTGCTACGGTCTTGTGCAGTGCTATTCCCAAACCAGGAGGTGATGTTGCCGGTCAGGATGCTCTCTATTGTACATGAGTAGAAGTTCCTAAGGATCTTCTGACTGACTTGGAACTTCCTTAGGCGCCTGAGGAAGTAGAGGCGTTGTCGTGCCTTCTTCACAACACTGTCAATGTGTGTGGTCCATGTCAAGTCCTCGGATATGTGGGCTCCGAGGTACTTGAAACTGTTCACTCTCTCAACTGGTGCCCCGTCGATGCTGAGGGGGCTGTAGTCCTTGACCCCCGACCTCCTGAAGTCCACAATCATCTCTTTTGTTTTGCTGACGTTCAGGGAGAGGCAGTTCTCCTGACACCACTGTGACAGGTTCTCTACCTCTTCCAGGTAGGCCCTTTCGTCGTTGGCAGAGATCAGGCCCACCACTACTGTGTCATCAGCAAATTTGATGATGGTGTTGTTGTTCCGCTGTGCTACGCAGTCATGTGTGTACAGGGAGTAGAGGAGGGGGCTCAGAACACAGCCCTGGGGGGCCCCTATGTTGAGCGTGATGGATGAGGAGGTGCAGTTGCCGGCTCTTACCACCTGGGGTCTGCCCGTCAGGAAGTCCAGGACCCACTGGCACAGGTCATAGTTCAAGCCCAGGTCCCTGAGCTTGGCTATGAGTTTGGAGGGGACTATGGTATTGAATGCTGAGCTGTAGTCGATGAACAGCATTCTCACATAGTTCCCCTTCCTCTTGTCCAGATGTGATGCTGCTGTGTGCAGCACATGGGCTATGGCGTCCTCCGTGGACCTGTTGGGGCGATATGCAAATTGCAGAGGGTCCAGGTTGATGGGGAGGGAGGAACAGATGTAGCCCTTCACTAGCTTCTCAAAGCACTTCATGGCTATGGAGGTGAGGGCTACAGGGCGGTAGTCGTTGAGGCAAGCGGGCGTAGATTTTTTGGGTACAGGGATGATGGTGGACTTCTTCAGACAGGTGGGGATGACGGCCTGTTCCAAGGACAGGTTGAAGATGTCAGTGAATACCGGGGCCAGTTGGTCGGCACAGACTTTTAGGACGCGGCCGGGGATGCCGTCCGGTCCTGCTGCCTTCCTGATATCCACTTTTTTAAAGATCCGTCTCACCTCATGCTCTGTTACCCTGAACACTGAGTCTCCATCAGCAGACCCCCCCCCCCCCATTGCCGTGGTTTGTAGGCTGGTGTTGTTATTCACAGCCTCAAACCTCGCATAGAAGGAGTTGAGATCATTTGCTAAGGAGATGTCACTGTTCAGTTTGAGGGGGGTTCCTTTGTAGTCTGTCATTGTTCTGAGGCCCTGCCACATGCCTCTAGAGTCAGCCTGTTCAAACTGAAGTTCAACTTTATCCCTGTAACGCCGTTTTGCCTCTATTACTGCTCTCCTGACGTTGTATCTTGCCATCTTGTGTTCTTCCATGTTGCCTGTCACCAGCCCGGTGTTGTATGCTGATGTGCGCACTTTCAGAGCCTCACGGACGGATTTGTCTACCCAGGGCTTTTGATTTGGGTAGATATTAATTTTGGTGGTGGGGATTATTACTTCTACCTGAGTACAGACATAGTCAATCACCGTTTCGGTGTATTCGTTAATATTGGCTGTGTTATCACGGAATACACTCCATTCTGTGCTTCCCAGCACTGCTTGGAGTGACTCCACTGACGTCACGGCCCAACGCTTAACCTCTCGCGAGACCACCGGCGTTCGCTTGAGAGACTGTTTGTACTTAGGCAAAAGAAAAATTGCAGCGTGATCGCTTTTACCGAATGGACTAAGAGCCTGTGACTTGTACCCATTCTTAAATTGCGAGTATACATGGTCTAATATGTTCTCGCCTCTGGTGGGACAGGTCACATGCTGATAGAAATTCGGCAGCACCTTTTTAAGACGCGCGCTGTTGAAATCCCCCAAGACCAAAATGGCCGCGTCAACGTTAGCTGCCTGGAGTTTGTTTACCTCGTCGTGAAGTTTTGAAAGTGCGACCTCAGTGTTCGCGTGTGGTGGAATGTACACTCCGATGAGGATGATGGACGTTAACTCTCTTGGGAGGAAGAAGGGTCGACATTTTATCGTGATAAACTCCAGGTCTGGGGAGCAGTGGTTAGACATTTCCTTTGTGTTGCCTACATCGCACCACTCCTTGTTTATCATGAAGGCAATGCCGCCTCCTTTCTTCTTTAATGACTCTTCTGCCGTCCGGTCTTTGCGGAGAACGAAGAAATGGTCTGCCGGTTCTATTGCGTGGTTCGGGACATCTGGACTCAGCCAAGTTTCTGTGAAACAGAGGACGTTACAATCCCGAATGTCCCTCTGGAATTGGATCCTTGCTCTGATGTCGTCCAATTTGTTTCCTATCGATTGCACATTGGCCAACAATATGCTGGGCAATGTGGTTCTGTGTCGTTTGGACCTCAGTCTGTTCCGGACCCCGGCTCTCTTTCCTCGTCTTCGCGGCGGCTTCTTGGCGTCTTGGCCATGGCCGGCATAACAAAGGATCTCGGCGGGCCATTTCTGCTGTTCAGCGATCCGATCCAGAGAGCAATCCAAACGGTAAGTTTTTCTTAATCCAATGTCAATGATTGACTGACGGTCATACACATATAATGCACCAACAGTTGGTGCAAATAAAACTCCTAATACTATAAAAATTAACAAAATAAAGCACAGTCTCGTCGGAGCGATCAGAAAGGCAGCCATCAGAGCGGCGCCAGTTTTCTTGTCTGTCTGTCTGTCTGTCTGTCTGTCTGTCTGTCTGTCTGTCTGTCTGTCTGTCTGTCTGTCTGTCTGTCTGTCTGTCTGTCTGTCTGTCTGTATGTCTGTCTGTCTGTCTGTCTGTCTGTCTGTCTGTCTGTCTGTCTGTCTGTCTGTCTGTCTGTCTGTCTGTCTGTCTCTCTGTCTCTCTGTCTCTCTGTCTCTCTGTCTCTCTGTCTCTCCGTCTCTCCGTCTCTCTGTCTAATCTCACCAATTATAAGGCTGCGGTGGATGAAACTGGCCACATAGGGGCGAGGGAAGTGCATACTGAATATGTTGTAAGGCTCCTGGAAGAGACGGTATCCCACCAGAAATGTACCTCTCTTGTTGGGACATAATTGGACCCCTATTCCTAAATATGATTTTATACTCAGTCAAGGAGGGGAACTTCCATAAGAACGACAATATTGCACTCATAACAGTCCTCCTTAAAAAAGACAAAGACCCCACCGAGTGCGGTAGTTACAGACCCTTAAGCCTCCTCGGAACCGATATCAAACTGTACTCTAAGGTATTAGCCATCAGATTACAAAAGCATATGACGTCTTTAGTTCATCCGGACCAAACTGGCTTCATAAGAGGCCGCTTGATCACTGATAACATAAGACGATTACTGCACGTACTAGATGCCGACAAGGACGACACCATACCTAAGGCGATGCTGTCCTTGGATGCAATGAAAGCTTTTGACAGGCTGGAATGGTCGTATCTATGGGCAGTATTAGAGAGGATGGGGTTAGCTAAAGGTTTCATTGATATGATTAAAGTAGTATACAAAGACCCATCGGCCATGATTACAACAGGTATAATCACCTCCGGAATCTTTCCGGTATCACGCTCAGCTAGACAGGGTAGTCCCGGACTATTCGATCTATCATTAGAGCCTTTAGCACAATATATAAGACAATCCCAATTCATAGAACCAATCGTAATCAAGGGCACACAACATAAAATTAGTTTATATGCGGACGACGTAATACTGTTCATGCAAAACCCCAACACCACATTGCCTCATCTGCTCAAGTTGATTGAGAACTTTGGAGATTTATCGGGATTTAAGATAAATTGGCCGAAGTCGGCTTTCCTTCTGTGAGGTTTGGTCCGCTCCCCACCCACACACTCAGTTCCTTTAAGGTACTTTGTTGATTAATTGCATTCCCCGCCACACGCTTCTGGAGCAAGTATCAATTTCATCCCGCAGCTGTCACAGCTTGTAATCAGCGCCCTGTGGCTTTATATACTCTGATCCCCCTACTATCGATGTTGGATCGATCTGAATTACTCCTGCATTTGCCTGCCTTCCCCGTCGCTGTTTCCTGTCTTTTGCTCTCCAGGACTTTCGTGGAGAGATCCCTGTGGAGAACCTGGTTCCCTGTTCGGAGCTGCGCCCCGTTATCTGCCCGCTTTACGCGTTGCGCTCTGGTGAGTTTTTGGAAACAGTTCTTTTTGGATCATCAGTTTTTTGTGTGTTTGTGAAACACCGAAGAGATCCCGTTTTTGTTTGTACTGTTCTCACCTATTTTTGTGTTGGATTTACACTTTGGATTACCGTATTGTTTTTTCTCTGGACTCTGCTAACTTGTGTGTGGTACACCGAAGATCAAGTCACTTGGATATATACTGGATCAGTCACCTCTCTGCTTCTGTTGTGCGCTGGGCTAACTCTGATTTCTCTCTCTCTCCGTTTCCACCGGGAGTGAAAGCTGGGAGGATCTGCAGAGCCGCTTCAGACGTCACAAGCCAATTCCTCACCACCACCTACTGGGGGTATCTGCAGAGCAGCAACAATCTTCACATGCCAGATTCCCCGTTTGTTCGGTTGCTCAACTTCATTCCATCTTGTAACTGAAAATAAATACGCCCTTGCTTTGGCTAACTCTGAACAACTCTCTCTGTGCCGTTGCGTTTGAGGTCGGTTACAAACCCTAACATTACGATCCAACCATGACGACCTCAGCCGACACAGAGAGGGTCAGAACAGCGTTGGCAGTCCAGATAGAGTTAACCAACGACCACAGCCTACAGCTAGATGCGGCTGCGGCTGCTGTACAGGAGCTCCGAGAGCAGGTCCTGCCTATTCAGGGGTCCCTTGGCTCTCTGGCTAGCCAGCAGTCTAATATTCTCCTCCTCTTACAAGCGCTGAGTGAAACCGTTAACACCTTGCTTGTAACCCCACTTCCTTCAGGAGCCTCGGCCGGAGCATCACCCGCAGCCCTGGCAGGCCCCGCGCCTCCCGATCCCGCACCTCGGGAGCCCCGTCTCTCCGAACCATGGTTGTTCGATGGTAACTTCGAGGATTGTGCCACATTCATCATGCAATGTGAGTTGGTTTTTCGTCATCAACCCAGTCGATTCACTTCAAGGGGAGCCCAAGTGGCTTACATGACTAACTTGCTCTCAGGCCGGGCAGCCCAGTGGGTCACTGCCTCCTGGGCAATGGGGGCAGATTTCTGTTTTTCCTACCCAGACTTCGTGGCTGAGCTCCGCAGGGTTTTCCACCACCCAGCCCGTGGCCAGGACCCTGGAGCCCGGTTGGGTACCTTCCAGCAGGGCAGTGGCGGGGTCACCGACTACGTGCTGGAGTTCAGACTGGCGGCAACGGAGAGCGGTTGGAACGATCAAGCACTTCGTCTCACCTTCATGAGGGGGCTCAACGACGCAGTCAGGGACCAGCTCGCGACCCGTGAGGAACCTGAGTCCCTCGAGGACCTGTTCAGCCTCGCCATTCGCATCGACGGACGCCTCCAGGAGAGAAGACGTGAGAGAACCCGACAGGGACCTCCAGAGGTACTCCGGACCCCCCGTACTCGTGACGGTACTGCGGGTCGCCCTGCTCCCAACACGACTGGTGGCTCATTCCCCTCCCGTTCGGTGCCTGGGGAGGAACCCATGCAGCTGGGACGTTCTCATCTTAGCCAAGCTGAACGGGAGGCGAGGTTCAGGTCCGGCCTTTGCCTCTACTGCGGTCGGGATGGACACCGTATCGTCAACTGCCCCACCCGGCCAAAAGACCAGGCTCGCCGGGACCCCGGGAGATCCTGGTGAGCCGTTTTTCTCGTTCCCAGAACCGTGCACCACCTAGCCGTCTGATGAGTGTCACCCTGGCCTGGGCGGACCAACGGGCCACGGTGGAGGCACTCATTGACTCGGGGGCTGACGAGAGTTTCCTAGACTTCAAGTTTGCTACCCGGGCCAACATTCCACTTGAGGACCTAGTGAGGCCATTGGAGGTATTCGCATTGGACCAACACCGCCTGGCTGACATCACTCAACGCACCTGCCCTGTCCTGCTCACCATTGCTGGTAACCACGTTGAGAGACTCCAGTTTGTTATCACCAGATCCCCTCTTGTCCCAGTAGTCCTGGGCCGGCCCTGGCTCGCGCTGCACGAGCCCCACATCGCCTGGTCCTCCGGTACCATCAAGGGGTGGAGCTCCTCCTGTCATGCCCAGTGTCTTCAGGCGGCGTCCTGTCCCTCCCCCCGGAGATCCATTTGTGAGCCGCCTCCGGACCTCTCGACTATACCCCCCGAGTACCACGACCTCATGGAGGTTTTCAGTAAGTCCAGGGCTCAGGCCCTTCCGCCTCACCGGCCTTACGACTGTGCCATCGACCTCCGCTCAGGGGCTCCCCTTCCCGGCAGTCGCCTCTACAGTCTGACCGTCCCGGAGAAGGCAGCGATGGATCAATACATCTCTGAGTCCTTGGAAGCAGGACTCATTCGGCCTTCCTCCTCTCCTGTGGTGGCCGGTTTCTTCTTTGTTGGGAAGAAGGACGGAGACCTTCGACCCTGCATCGACTATCGCCAGCTCAACGAGATCACCATTAAGAACAAGTATCCTCTACCTCTCATGAACTCCACCTTCGAGCCTCTCACCCAGGCTACCGTCTTTACCAAGCTGGACCTCCGGAGTGCCTACCATCTAGTCCGTATCCGAGAGGGCGATGAATGGAAGACCGCCTTCAAGACTCCCAGGGGCCACTACGAGTACCTGGTGATGCCGTTCGGCCTCACCAACGCTCCGGCGGTATTCCAGGCGCTCATGAACGACGTCCTTCGTGACATGCTGGAGGAGTTTGTGGTAGTATACCTAGACGACATCCTCATCTTCTCCAAGACCCTCGAGGAACACATCCAGCATGTCCGCCGTGTGCTGGAGCGCCTCCTCCACAATCGGCTCTTCGTCAAGGCGGAGAAGTGCCGATTCCACTCCGACTCCGTTGATTACCTGGGCTTCATCGTGGAGAGAGGCTTGACCCGAGCTGATCCTCGCAAGATCCGGGCCGTGGAGGAGTGGCCGGAACCCACCTCTCGGAAGGAGTTACAGAGCTTCCTCGGGTTCGCCAACTTCTACCGAAGGTTCATCCGGAACTACAGTCAAGTGGCGGAACCGCTTACCAGACTGACCTCTCCCGCCCTGCCGTTCGACTGGTCCCCAGCGGCGTGTGCTGCGTTCCGCTCCCTCAAGAAGAGGTTCACTTCCGCCCCGATCTTGCTCCATCCAGACCCCAAGAGACAGTTCATCGTAGAGGTGGACGCCTCGGATACTGGACTGGGAGCTATCTTGTCCCAGCGGTCGGCAACAGACCAGAAGGTACATCCGTGCGCCTTCTACTCGCGTCGGTTCCTCCCTGCCGAGAGGAACTATGACATCGGCAATCGGGAGCTGCTGGCGGTTGTGGCTGCCTTGGAGGAGTGGCGTCATTGGCTAGAGGGGGCCGAGGAGCCATTTACCATTTAGACGGACCACAAGAACCTGACGTACATCCGTGCTTCCAAGCGCCTCAATGGCCGGCAGGCAAGATGGGCCAGCTTCCTCAGTCGGTTCGACTTCTCGCTGACGTTTCGCCCTGGTTCCCGCAACACGAAGGCCGACTCCCTGTCCCGGTTACACTCCAAGGGGGCTCCAACCACTGAGGACCCGACTCCCATCCTCCCAGAGGCCAGGGTGGTAGGAGTAGTCACCTTGGGCATCGAGGGGGTGGTAAGGCGTGCCCTACGCTTCCATCGCGCTCCAGGCAATGTACCGGTTCATCGTCTCTTCGTCACCGACTCGGTCCGGTCCCGGGTCCTCCAGTGGGGCCATACCAGCCGGTTCGCCTGCCACCCGGGCGTTCATCGCACGTTCTCCTTCCTGGCTCGTCGATTCTGGTGGCCCACCATGAGGAACGACGTCAAGGAGTTCGTACTGGCCTGCGCAGTCTGCGCCCGCAGCAAGGCCTCCCACCAGGCACCCTCCGGGCTATTGCAGCCGCTTCCCATTCCGAGCCGTCCTTGGTCACATGTGGCGCTGGACTTCGTCACGGGTCTTCCCTCCTCCCAGGGGAAAACGTGCCTTCTGACCGTGGTGGATCGGTTCAGCAAGGGGGTTCACCTCGTGGCCCTTCCCAAGCTTCCCTCGGCGGCCGAGACGGCGGACCTCCTGACACGCCACGTGTTTCGCCTCCATGGTTTTCCCCAGGACGTCGTCTCGGACCGGGGGCCCCAGTTCACTTCCCAGGTATGGCGGGCTTTTTGCAAGGGATTGGGGGCAACGGTCAGTCTTTCCTCTGGTTATCATCCCCAGACTAACGGACAAACGGAGAGGATGAACCAGAGTGTGGAGTCTGCTCTTCGGTGTGTGGCTGCCGAGAGACCAGCTTCTTGGAGCCGATTCCTTCCCTGGGTCGAGTACTCCATCAACTCCATGGTCAGTTCCGCCACCGGCCTCTCACCCTTTGAGGTATCCCTGGGCTACCAACCCCCTCTTTTCCCTGCACAGGAGACGGAGGTGGCAGTTCCCTCCGTACAGGACCACCTCGACCGGTGCCGTCGGGTCTGGGAGATCACCAGGACCGCGCTGCTCCGGTCATCAGAGCGCGCCTGTCGTGGGGCTGACCGGCGCCGGGTTCCTGCGCCGACGTACCACCCTGGGCAGAGGGTGTGGCTTTCCGCAAGGGACCTTCCACTTCGGTCCTCGGCCAAGAAGCTTAACCCCCGGTTCGTCGGACCTTTTGAGGTTCTGAAGGTACTCAGTCCGGCGGCGGTGAGTCTTAAGCTTCCTGCGTCCATGCACATTCACCCCGTTTTCCATGTGTCCCGGGTTAAGCCTGTCTCTCTCAGTCCCCTGATGCCTCCTGCTCCGGAACCACCTCCTCCCGAGATGGTGGACGGTCACCCCCAGTGGCAGGTCCGCCGGTTGATGGGCGTTCGACGGCGGGGTCGGGGGTTCCAGTACCTGGTGGACTGGGAGGGGTACGGTTTGGAGGAACGGAGCTGGGTCTCGTGCCCATCCGGGCGAGCCGGGTCGGCCTGGTCGCCGGGTGGCTCCCGTGGAGGGGGGGGTACTGTGAGGTTTGGTCCGCTCCCCACCCACACGCTCAGTTCCTTTAAGGTACTTTGTTGATTAATTGCATTCCCCGCCACACGCTTCTGGAGCAAGTATCAATTTCATCCCGCAGCTGTCACAGCTTGTAATCAGCGCCCTGTGGCTTTATATACTCTGATCCCCCTACTATCGATGTTGGATCGATCTGAATTACTCCTGCATTTGCCTGCCTTCCCCGTCGCTGTTTCCTGTCTTTTGCTCTCCAGGACTTTCGTGGAGAGATCCCTGTGGAGAACCTGGTTCCCTGTTCGGAGCTGCGCCCCGTTATCTGCCCGCTTTACGCGTTGCGCTCTGGTGAGTTTTTGGAAACAGTTCTTTTTGGATCATCAGTTTTTTGTGTGTTTGTGAAACACCGAAGAGATCCCGTTTTTGTTTGTACTGTTCTCACCTATTTTTGTGTTGGATTTACACTTTGGATTACCGTATTGTTTTTTCTCTGGACTCTGCTAACTTGTGTGTGGTACACCGAAGATCAAGTCACTTGGATATATACTGGATCAGTCACCTCTCTGCTTCTGTTGTGCGCTGGGCTAACTCTGATTTCTCTCTCTCTCCGTTTCCACCGGGAGTGAAAGCTGGGAGGATCTGCAGAGCCGCTTCAGACGTCACAAGCCAATTCCTCACCACCACCTACTGGGGGTATCTGCAGAGCAGCAACAATCTTCACATGCCAGATTCCCTGTTTGTTCGGTTGCTCAACTTCATTCCATCTTGTAACTCTGAAAATAAATACGCCCTTGCTTTGGCTAACTCTGAACAACTCTCTCTGTGCCGTTGCGTTTGAGGTCGGTTACAAACCCTAACACCTTCCACTTAACGCCCCTGCAAAAAAAGATATAACCCTCCCAGAACAGATACCTATGGTAAAACACTTTAGATGTTTGGGAGTGGAAATATTCCCCACCATAAGACAAATGGTGAAGCACAATTATACAAAAATCCAAAACAAAATCAAAGACGACCTTGATAGGTGGGCACAACTTAAAAACTCAGTACAGGCACGGATATCAATTGTTAAGATGGACGTACTACCTAGAATCAACTTCTTCAGCTCAATGCTACCGTTACCCCCTCCAGAGGGTTACTGGAAAAAATTACACTCCTCCACATACAAATTTATTTGGAATAACAAACCACCACGTATAAAAAGATCCACCGCACAGAGAAATAAAGCAGACGGTGGTATGGCATTTCCAGATTTTTTCCACTATTTTAAGGCGTACACTTTAAGACCATTGACAACATGGTTTGATCCCCAAGCATTAGTATCCTGGAGAAAATTAGAAGAAAATATAGTAGCCCCACATAGACTGAAGGACATACTGTAGCATACACTAAACTATCAATTAAGCATTGCGAACGGAAATATGGCCCCATAATTACTCATGCGATCCGGATATGGCGTGAAACACAAAAAAAATATCCTAACCCACATAAATGGCATAATCATACTCCCTTATTCAATAACAATGCACTCTTGATTGGAAAACGACCTATAAGATTCCCTATATGGGAAAAGCAAGGCATACACTCATTAGGGGATGTTTTTAACAAACAGGGTTTTTGTAGTTACCCCTGCCCACTTTGACAACCTAGGATGGCTTAGAGTAGACGACAGAGTACAGCAACTTGCAATGGGCCTGGTCTACAAGATACACTACACGACCAAGGTACCCATGTACATGTCAAAATACTTCCCAAAGGTCAGTGAATACCACGATCACAACACCAGAGGGAGCTCCACAAATCATGTTAAACCCAGATTCGGCTCAAACAAGGGACTAAACACGTTTCGCAATTATGACACATCAATGTGGAACGCCCTACCCAAAGCTGTAAAGGAATGTGAATCACTACCCACTTTCAAAAACACTATCAAAAAACACCTAAGGGAGACTGCAACTCGAAACTGGCCCCTGTAAATGTCCGAACACAACCCCCTCCAATGTACAGTAAATTACCAAGTATGGTCTTGTCAATAATCCAATGTACAGTTTTGTTTGTACAGTTGTACAGTGTCCCCCACCCACCCCTCCTACCCAACCCCCCCCCCCCCCCCCCCCCCCCCCCCCCACCCACCCAACCACCTCCAATGTACAGTCCCCCCCCACCCCCACCTACCCAATCCAATGTACAGTTTCTACGTCAAATGTATATACTCTTTTTTCTGGACTCTTTTTGTATCACAAACAGTACTGTAATTGCAAATCTGGTATGTCATAAATGTATAGATGTAGCAGTACTGTCTATCTGTATGTCATGTATGTCATATATGTTACGATGAATTGAAAATGGGGGACCCTGATGTAAACAAGACGAAAGTCTTTCTCTGGTCTGCATCCCCTTAACAATTGTATGTATTGAGCTGTACTGTACTGTACCCATTCTGCAATCTGTTAATAAAGTTTTCAATCAATCAATCAATCAGTTATGAAGAAATACGCAAACAATTTAATCTCACCAAGTCCACACATCTTTTTTACATACAGTTATTGTTATGTTTGAAGTCTCAAGGTGTTCCATTAAAGATACCAATTGAACACCACAGATACCGCAAATTCTTCTATGAAAGAGAGACATCGAGAGGTTTTGTTTCAGATTTTTATCATCAATTACTAACGTCCTCATATGAAACCCTCCACCTAGACTCCGTCTGGAGGAGGGATATACCAGACCTGGAAAGTGATTTTGATTGGCAAGAAGCCTGGGCAAATGTTCGACTCACATCAAGGAACCCGGACCATCAACAAATCAATCTTAACTATATTCACAGGACATACTTGACTCCTATAAGACTGAAAAAAATGGGTCTTATACAAGACTCCAAATGCTCCTTATGTACAAATGGGGACGAGGGGACATTTATGCACATGTACTGGGACTGCCCACCAGTTAAGATATTCTGGAAAGAGGTGACCCAGCAATTATCAAATCTCTTAAATTGGAATATACCTGTACACCCCTCTGTATTACTGCTGAATGATGTTTTTGAGTGTGCAGTACATCCACAGCTAAAGAGATTGGTTTTATCGGGTATCACAGTGGCTAAAAAGCTGATAGCATCACAATGTTTCCAATCGGAAAAAATTTGCCGAAAGGTCTGGATTATTACATATCTCAATGTGATCTATCAAGAAATATCTACAGCAAGAATTTTGGGTCTCAATGAATCCAAAATGACATTGTGGTTAGAAGTGGTGGAGAAAATAAAAGCTAGCATATAATGGTAGTGTCTGGTTAGGAGCGAGGGATAATGGATGGATTATCCAATGGGGGGTCCGGGAGGGGGGGGGGGGTACGAGCTAGAGCATGTGTGTAGGTTTTTAGATAACAGGTATTAAGGGTATATCCTGTATAAGACAATTAACTAAATGGTGATTTCATTGGATGTGCACTGTCAACTAATGCTTGTATATCTTATCATGTGTTGTCATGTTTGTTTATGTGTTTGTTTAAAAAATAATAAAAAAAATAAAATACAAGAAAATGCCATAGTAAACCTATTGCTGTTGCTATACCTATGCATGAAAAAAATGTAGGCATGCATTCATTTCCATCATTGTCCATTGAAATAAGCCCCACCCCTTCATGCTTGGAACCTGTTTCTAACATGCTTCCTATCACCCTTCCTATGCTTCCTATCATCCTTCCAATGTTTCCTATCACCCCTAACATTCTTCCTATGCTTCCTATCACAATTTCCTATAAGCTTTGTAACATCCTTCCTATGCTCCTTATCACCCTTCCTATGCTTCCTAACATCTGCTTATAATTGTTAGTGTTAGCATGGTAGTGCTAATGCTAATAACTATAAGGAAAGTCATATGTAAAAGTCAGTGTTTTTTTTGTTTGTCTGTGTATTTGTCTGTGTCCGGTGTGCTGCCTATTGGAGATTTGCACTCTACTGACAGCACATTTCTAGTTGACATTCATAAGACCTGCAACAGTACATCATTGTAGGGCTGGGCGATATGGCCTCTAGTCTAAATGATATCGCGAAATTTTTTGGCCATATCACGATACACGATATATGGGGCGGCTACGTGGCGTAGTGGGCAAGGCGCTCGCCACGAATGACGGAGACGCTGGGCTTGCCTGTTCGAGCCCAGCGCTCCACATTGCTTTCAGTTTAGCTGGTCGTTCATACTAATACACATTGGCCGCATTAGGCGGTGGGAAACTGATGGGTGGGGATCGGACGTTGTGGACAGCAACTCCTACAGGTCGGTTGGTGCGCCTGCGCAGTAGAATCAGGAAGTGTCGGGGGAAGCGTGAGCCTCCCACGCGTTACTCCTCGCCACTGAGAGATCGAGCTGCGCAGGTGAAAAGATGCGACTGCTGTTACCTCAAGTACCGGAGGGGACTTGTGCTATGTATGACTTAGTCCACATTGCAGCCGGCTTGTGGGAGGCAAGAAACAGCGTTCGTGACAGGGGAGGGTTGAATTGGATGATCCGAAATTGGGATGGGAGAAAAAAATATAGAAAATGGGAGAAAAAGTGGATAAAAAAGAAGAAAAAAAACCGATACACGATATATATCGCGATATTTTGACATATCCTCTAAAGCACTTAAAAATGCTTGATTTAACCCTTTGATGCATACAGTCACGCCAATATGATGATCATAATAAGTCCCTGCAACATATATTTGCATTATTAAACCATGAAGATGCTTTAAAAAATAACTATAGCTAGCCATCGCTCCGGGAGCTAACGCTGGTACCTGGCGCTAGGTAGCCAGCAGGCTAAATGCTCCCGAAGCTGAACTGCCTGCGCCGGTCTGTCTGTCGAAGACCGAGGGAACCGCATCAGGCTTCAGCTGATTAGTGGTCTTCTGGACAAACCTCCCACCCCCAACAACATAATCCGAGGCAATGAAGTGTTCGCTGGAGATCTTCATTCCCTGTCCAACAGGCTGATCGCGCCGCCTGATTGCAGCCAGCCTGAGCCAACGTGCCAACAACACTGTTTTTTCACTGGTAGTTTGTGGAAATTAACCAACTTTCCTCTCTCTTTCACACGGTAAAATTAGTTTGAACAGCCAGGAGCAATACAAAAAGAACCACCGTGGTCCCGTTGTTTGGTAGGCAACATTTGACTGACCCGACAGTCCATGTTTACTATGCAGCTAAACAGCAGTGTATACACCAATTTATATATACACCGTTTATCTAAATACTAATTTGATGCTATGACTATGTGTTTATCGCTATGCTTCATCTCCCCTTTAAGGATGAGGACCACAATGGAAATAAACCGTAAAGTTTTATTGTGTTTTAATCCCGGACGATTTTAGATTATATGTGATGGCTGTACATGTTGTGTACCGGTATTGTATGTGATTTTAGATTGTCAAATAAATTCAATCAATCAATCAATCATCAGAAATAAGAAGAGTAAATTATTCCTTTCATTACCTCAGAAGTGGAAGGTCATGTTTCCCTCTGTGTGTGTGTATCTCTAAAAGTAATGGCTGGATGGCCATGACATTTTCTGAGCATGTTCATGACCCCAAGAGGAAGAGCCCGTTGATTTTGATGACCTTTCCTTTAGTACCACCATCAGGCCAAACATTTTCAAACGAGCACATCTCCGGACTTTTTACTGTTTGTGTCATGTATGTGCACAATTTACTGTGCACATACATGACCCCAAAAGGAAGAGGTTTATTGACTTTGGTCACACCGTGACGTTTTTTCTACCACCATCATCAGGCCAAACTGGGAACAGGATATCGAAAATATATTGGGCAAAAAAACTATAGTCATCGTTCACATTTGCAGAAGAGAAATAGATGGTGTAGTGTTTAAGTCCTTGACCATCAGTTAAGGATAATGTGACCCGGCCTCAGGGAGGGACCAGGGCCGTGTGCGTTCTACGTGACTCTTCCTCTTATTCTTTTTTTCCCTGCTTTGAGTGAGCCTTTAAATTCCCTGCCAGCAGAATTGGCAGTGGTGCAAATTAGGAAAGAAAAAAGACAAATCCACAATGAATGGAGCTGTGAGTGACGGCATCAACCATCCATACAATATTCACAATCTGTTTCTCCTCCTTGTGATTGAGTTATTTATAATCTGGAGGATTGGGATTATTATTATTTTCCCTTTTGAACTAAGACGATATTTAGTGATGATCTACCATGTAATTATTTATGTGTAGGAGCTGCAAGCAGCCCTTTGACTGCCCCTCCATGATACACACACACACACTCTCTCTCACACACACACACACACACACACACACACACACACACACACACACACACACACACACACACACACACACACACACACACACACACACACACACACCACACCACCAA